>NC_141470.1:52898023-54098023 GCF_009769465.1 Tauraco erythrolophus
AGAGGACCCTGAGCCCTGGAATTTTAAGTCAGGATCCAAACTCTGCTTGGTGCTCAGACCCAGGACCCCACTTAATGACTAAGCTCATAGGAAGGTACTAATCTTGCATCTAGCCCAACAGTCACACCACTGAGCACCCCTTCTTAGCCAAATTCGATCAAACTGGATCACACAGCTACCGTTAGTCGACCAGATTCCTCTTCACATCTAATGGTTTTTCAATGGTGTTTTCAAAGAAGATTTTTTTATAAAGTAGCATAGTCTCCATTTTTGTACTAACATCAGTCTGGACAAGTGTTAGCTGTTTACTTCAGTGCAATTTATGTTTACTGGCGCTATAAAAATGCTATAAATCTTTCAGAAAACAAAGTTGCTTATCATTTATCTCTATGCACTATGCTGTTTTGCAGATAACAGCTTGGGACAGTAAAGTGTAAATATGGACATGTAAGAAAAATATGGTGCTACATAAAGACTTCTTAAAATTTCAGCCACATAGTTTGGTTGAAATTTTGTTTCTATAACAACCGTCCTTAAATTAATGGAGTTATTTAAACTGCAGCTAGATCAGTAGTTTAGGGGTTCATTTTCTTGTATTATTTTGACTTGTTTTAGGGTTAAACTCTGGAATGTTACATTAAGTTCTTTGGATCCTTCTATTTAGTCACAAATTTTATCATCATACTCACCTTACTTTCAGAGTTAACTAATGTTGGGTTTCTGAGAGAAAAAGCTTCTCTTCATCCCCCACATTTAATACTGGTGGTGTCAACACACAGTCTTTTTCAGAGCCAGTGTCAGACCTAAGCTGGAAGAAATACCAGGCTTAAAGGACTATTTAAAGTATTTCTATCCTTCTGCTTTTCTACTAACATTGCTAAAGATGCAAAAATGTATAAACACAAAATGTAGTGGTGGTCTTGTAGTCATATAAAGCTGTCTGTTAGATAGCAAACTGAGACCAGCCTGTAACCCTCACCTTAAAATGGGAGCAGTATTCAGTATTGAATTGGTTCAGATTGAGCTAGATTGAAGTGGAACATAGAAAAAAAACAGTAGCACATATATTTCTAGTCCACCAAATGAACCATGCTTTCCAGTTCTCCATTAAAAATTTATTATCTAACAGTTGTGACTTGTAATTGTATTAGCCATAGAAAACTGTGTCAAATGAACAGGTTGTAGTTACTTTTTATATAAGGTATATGTTTCATTTTTAAGAAGCAAATTATATTTCGAAGCTTTTATGCCATAATTCTCTTCCTGATTTTGGAAAGAGGAATGTACTTACAAAGTTTCTATTAAATTTTTAATAATTTCTTTTCCATATGTAAAAAACACTTCACTGGAAATTGGAATCTTTTAAGAGCTAATTACACATAGCAAAGATAGCGTATTTTTCAACCCAGTAGTTCTCAGATGTTCAACAAAAGAGCAAAATAAGAGTTTCAATAAAACTCAGCAAGGCAAGAAACTGTAAATAACGCGAGTGAAAAGGGCTTGAAATGTCAATATGTTTTGTTATGAGTTTTCCAATTCAGCCCTTCTGTGGTAAGTAGATTATAAGGAGAATCAAGACAATGTCAAGTCTTTGAGAAGTTTGTTGAAAATGTGATTTACCTTTTGAGCTTGTCCCACCTATTATGTGAAAGAGTAGCCCCTGAGAAGGGACACTGTGCAGTCACATAAGCATCTCTAAGTCCTGTATCTGCCTATACACACACTTGTTTATAAATATGGTAGTCAATGCTTTTCAAAGCAAAGTTAGTAAATTCATCTCTAATCAGTACTCTCTGTCCCTTTGGGATTTATTCATGCATGGGAGAAGCAGTAGATATCTCTCCACACTGTTTGAATGGCAGCAGAAGGAGAAGGCTGGCTGTAGGCCAGCTGGTGTGAGCTGGCTCATGTCCAGCTCCCCAGGATTCATGCTCTCTGAAGTAGAGCAACTGCACAACACTTGCTCCAATTGTCCTTTGGGCCTCTGAGACAATTACTTTTTTGGCCATTTTCCACTTCAAAGTGCCCAAAATAATGAAACAGTACTTCAAATCTGACAGAGTAATGTTTTGGTAGAGTGTTGGGCTTTTTAATAGTAATTCGATAAAAAGGGTGCTTGTTTTGTGCCCCAGAGCAAGGCATGTAATGCATACATTTATTCAGCTTATTAGCCCTTCTCTGCAGAGTTAATTAGGTTGTCTTGTTTAAAGCTAGCTCAGATACAGCTTTTTACTCATGAAATCCACCATGTTCACAGAAATTAAAACCAGGGGGGAAGATACTTCCCTTCCTATCCTCTAGTATATGTTTTGCACTGCAGGGCCACCTGGTTGCATGTACAGGCCGGAAGATGAAGTCTGGAGCTACGACCTTCTAGTCCCTGTATAACACTCCTTTAGAAGAATGGCTATTTCCAGAAATGGCCTTGAGGAAGTGTGTCTGTAGCATACATCTGTTCCTTGGGCTTCCTTTCACTGGGCCTCCTCTTCCCCATCTGTAGAAACAAGTTGATGATCTTCATCTTCCCATTCCCCAAACTACAGTCTCTGTGGATCATCACAAAACCAAAAACAAAACCTCCAACTCTCTTCTCAGAACACTTCCAGCCAAGAAAAGGGAAATGAAAAAAAACCCACCAAAGTCCAAAGAAAACCAAAGCAACTGCTGTATCAAGTACTTTGGGTGAGCAGGTAAGTGGACCAGCCAGCCAGCTTCTACAGTGTCGATGGTGAAAGGAATAGCACCAGCAAGAAAAAAGTGATATAATAGGAAAGCCTGTGTTATGAATGTATGAGTATGGCCTTCCTCCTCTGCCCGGCCACTTGCTGCTATAACAAGTCTTGGAAATTCATGGCGCTAAGATTCCTACCTCTCTGAGAAATGTGGTTGAACGAGACCAATGAACTCAAGAAGTTCAGAGATCCTTCTCACAGTAATGCAACAAGTTCCTAAGTGTCGTGTTTTAATCCCAACTGGTAACTAAGCATCACACAGCTGCTTGCTCATTCCCCTCCAGTGATGAGGATAATGGAGAGAATCAGAAGGTTTAAAGTAAGAAAAGTCACGGGTTGAGATAAAGACAGTTTAATAAGAAATGCAAGAGCCACGCATGCAAGCAAAGCAAAACAAGGAATTCACTCACTCCTTCCCATTGGCAGGCAGGCGTTCAGCCATCTCCAAGAAAGCAGGGCTCCATACACGCGTAACGGTTACTTGGGAATACAAAACATCCACACTCTGAACATGCCCCTCTTCCTTCTTCTTCCCCCAGCTTTTATTCCTGACCGTGACATCACATGGTATGGAACATCCCTTTGGTCAGCTGGGATCAGCTGTCCCAACTACGTCCCCTCCCAACTTCTTGTGCATCCCCAGCCTACTCGCTGATGGTGTGATGTGAGAAGCAGAAAAGGCCGTGACTCTGTGTAAGTACTACTCAGCAATGGTGAAAACATGCCTGTGCTATCGACATTGTTTCCAGCACAAATCCAAAACATAGCCCCATACTAGCTACTGTGAAGAAAAATAACCTTACCCCAGCCAAAACCATCATTCTGAGGAAGCAGAAACTCAACCTAAAAGGCCAAAGTAGTGTCTTTGCCAGTCACAGTAGGTACAGCTCTGTCATTTTCCCCACTGCCCATAAATTTCATTTTTCTTTCTTTCAACTATTTTTTATTTTGGACTTAGTTAATTTATTTACCTGCTGCAGTCAATCTTTTAACCTTCAACATTGTCGTTGTCTTCTCAGAGGATCACGTACAGGGAAGATTTCCAGAGCTGAGGTACATGGATTTGGTACTCTATATCCATGCAGAGAGAGGAGGATCTCAGGTAATCTTTTGATGAAAAAGGCTTTGGAAAACTGGAATTTTAAACCAAAATTTAGGGAATAAGGAAGTTCATTTGTTTTAATGTGCTTAGAGATATACAGATGAGAAGGGATACTTGAAATCTAGGTACTATTAGAATATTATATAAATCTTAATTAGACTGGCACAATTTAGGAGTAAATACACTAAAATTAATGTTAGTACACCAGAGCGACTGGAAGCTGAAGCATACTTTCAATAATTATTGGAAAAAATTGCCTTCTATGCATCTCGTTTTGTACAGATTAGCCAAGCAATGAAATACAAGAATCCACTATATCCATTAACTGGCCTTCAGAAATTAGCACAATTGATCAAGTGAGACATAACTGACCATAAGTAATTTTTAAGCTCTGCTAAGCTTATATGGTTTCCATTAGGTCATGACTTTAATGCAACACTGTTGAGCCAGACAGGTAAACGACAGTGTCCTCAGGTGATGTCAAAAAGCAACACAGTATTATTCCATATGAGAAAAAAAAAAAAAAGAAAAAAAGTTAACACAAAGGAAAGGAAAAAAAGCAGAGATCTAAACAGTCAGGTTGGATCAGTGCCTGATTCTGTATCTACTCCATGTTAATGAACAGCATGGACTCTGTGAAAGCTGCTTATTACTTGTCAGTAAATCAAGTTTTCCTGAAGACAATTTTCTCTCCTCCAGTTGCCAGGACAAACCTGTTTCTATCACCTTCTACAGAGTGCAAGCACTGCCTGCCTGCTACTTGCATAGTAAACATAGGAGTGCAGAATTTCTCATATCAGGAGTGCTTCCAGTCCTAGAAGTCATCTCCAGCAACAGGAAACAGCAGCTACATCGGGTCAGAACAAGTTTTACAAGAAGCAACTATCTAACACACTGTTCACAGCATGGTAAGACAGGAATCATTTCCACTCATTTATTTGAGAGACTCTACATGTTGTGTAGCTTAGAAACTGTATTAAAAATCTTCCTGAAAGGAAGCAAAGAGTTATAATGGCAGTAGATATCATACATGCACACAAAAAAATCAGTTTTAACTAAATAATACCCGGATAAAAAGTTTCTAAGTCACCTTATGATACCCACAAGGTATCAAGGTGCACAACACAGGAACTGTTTTGTTTTTAATATGCTCAGTGGAATTATTCTGTAGCATGTCACTGCGTATCACTAGGCAGAAAGAAAATAAGCAAAGTAAAGTGGTGACATGCCGAGGTTTTCTGCAAATAACACTGTTTTTGTTGGCAGAATTGAATGGTATTTGTTTGACATTTAATTAAAACTCAGGGCCACTAAGCTCAAAGGCCTAATGATGTCACAGCACTTAATTTGTTAGAAAATACACTTCTAGTGGCTCTTTAGTTAGACAGTTTAGGAGAAGGAGGGGAAATAAAAGGTCAAGAGGAGGATTTTTTGAGATGCTTCTAACTTCTTTCCTTATCAATAAAAATTGCCATTCAGCTTTCTAAAATGGAATGCATGAAAAGCCATGGGCATGAAAATGCAATTACTCTCCTGTAAATTGGTAGCACATTAGTATGCTGGAAAGGAGAAGGAAAGTATAGCTTGGACTTGGAGAGCCATGAGATTGATAGCCACCAGGAAAATGGTTTCTTTAATTAATTTTCTTCTGAAAATTATCCAGACCATTAAAACTTTAATACTTGCATGCAGTGAGAACCAGTTCTAACTTATAAAAAGTTGCTGAAACACACAAGACAATACACAGCAAGAAATTCTGAAAGGCAAACTAATTAAGTCAGGTTTTTAATAACTTTCTTTTTAACAAATAATCATTTTCTTTGATTTGTTTTTTCCTTTGAGAATTTAGAAGCATAACTGCAGGCTAATAAACATTCCCTTTTGATGGAGCACTTTAGTATGTTCTGTTACTGTCCAATAAATGAGCAAGGAAACAAAAATATTTAAGTATTGATGCACTAGCATAGAGAAGTGAGAATTTTGGGACAACAACAGCATTTGCAGTTATACAGGCTAAAATGACAATAAACAAAATGTAGTTGCACATTAATTGATTCCTATGGAGAAGGCTTGTGGCACTGAAGTTGCATAAGATGGGAGGGAACAGGGCCTGGAATCACGAGAGACAGCAGCAGCATCAGTATTTAAAACTGCTTAAGTCAGACAGTTGTTAATTTCTTCACTATAGAAATTTTGTAACAGGTTAAATCGGAAAAGGTGTCAAAGTCGTAAGCTAGACTTCTGTGCTTCACTATAATGCACCTGGTGTAAGTTACAAAGAGAGATCTGCAATTGCCCCAACTCGTACCTAGCTCTGTTTAGACCTCTTCGATCTCCAAGGCCTCTTCAATCTCTTCTCCTTGTAATTTCAGCAGATTTCTATGCAGACCTGAAGCTGGCCTTAGAGTGCATGGGGAACTCTACCACATCAAGCACTCCAGAAAATGCACCACAAAACAGAAGTCTTTTCAAAAACATCATTTACTAGACTCAAGTTATATTTTAAGATCACTCATATGTACCTGCTTTTGCTTCAAAAGTGTCAGTATCTGTAGTTTCAATCCTGAAGGGGAAAAGAAAATGACACATCACAACAGAAGCCGTCAAAAAACAATATAACAAGCACTGATAACTCGATCTTGCAAATTAATAAGAAAAAGGTCATCTAGCTTATGTTTAGTCCATCTGAGACCTTCTCCCTGTATTTGCTATTTCTGAAACATGCTTTGTTTTCTATGGCTTAAATGGGAAACTGCCCAGACTGGGGTCTAGACTATACTTTCTGTAATATAATGAGATATTTTCTTAAGATCTATAGGTACTATTAGGACGGGCACAGAAATATAATCATACAAATACAGTCCAGTAGCTCTGAGTATCTCTAGTTTTGGTATCATATACTGCCTTGGGACATAAATCATAAAACAAATGGAGCAAAACAATGTTACACATACTTATGTCCAGCTTATCTCCAACATATCTCCAGCAAGGCATTAGTGCTGCTGCATTTGGGCAGAGGAGCCCTCATTCTCTTAAAGCAAAGCAGAGCTAGCACTTCCATATGTAAGAAGCACAGAGTGACACCAGGATGCAGATGACCTTTTTTAAAAAAATACTACTACAAAGGATTCTCCTGGTTGCTTCTTTCTGAACACTGCAGTTGGCCTAGTTCAAAGGTAATACAAAAAGAGAGATCTCTTTTCCTTGCAAAATCAAGTTTTACTTTGATTTTCCTTACAAAATCAAGACACTTTCTTTGCCTTGTGCATTGTGCTGCCGAACATGCCTGGTTTGAAAGGCAGAACACAGAAAAGCACAAGAACAATGCTAGGGGGAAGAAGTTTATAGCTGGGCAAAGTACAGCAACACCTGCCTTTTGTTCTCCACTGCAGTATGAGTCTTCAGGTCTGGAGAAAGATACATGAGTAAGTACTTTGAGAAAGCATATAGCAAGCTGAACCTGCCAGTTTTGACTGAAGTAAATGTTTCAGGCTAAGTGGCAAACTAGGTGAAGGGATGGGAAAGGTCAGATTTGAAGTACTGACTTGTTTAAAAAATAATTTTTAATAATTCTATTTATAGCCACAAAAGGATTTTTATTAAAAGTTCAATTTTATTTCTCTAACAAATATGAAGCATAACAACAAAATGAAGTATTATATGGTTTTTTGAAGAATAAACACATAAAGACTTAACGTACTAATAGGAGAGGAAATATGATTGCAGTGCTTCAAATAAAGAACTCAGCATCCAAACAATGGCTTTCTGAAAGATTTCTTTGTGGCGGCAGGAAAGGCACTGAAATTGTAATTGTCAAGAATTAGCCATTCTTATCGTGTCGCTTTGTGGGCAGAGCTGAAAGTGTTCAAAACAAAGAGGGGTTCCACTTAGCACAGCAAAAAACTTCTGCCAGAAAGCCTGCTCTTGAATTGCAGGGAACATCATGGCAGGTTAGGAGAAACAGACAATGATTTGCTTTACAATCTAAAACAGGATTTTAGAAAGCTCCTCACATTTAATAGGAGCTTAAAACAACCCGACTACTGTACCAGACACTTAGAAATATTTTTAATATTAAACCAGACATCATGATACATTGTGTTGTTAGCAAAACAGAGAGGTCTGTCTAATTCTCTCCATTTAAAATCCTTCTTTACAGTTGCTTATAACTTTTCAAAGTTATTTGGACTCAATATTTCCCATGCTTTCTCTTTACCTTAGGCTATTTTGCTTGAATTTGAGAATTTAAGGCTGCATGGTTCAGCTGCTAGAGAAACAGTATTGCATTGGAGACTTCCTTCTGGAATGTAGATTAGGCAGTCCTAAGGTACATGAACATTAGCTTTTTGGTTCAAATCTATAGTTATCTTGTTGAAATGAATCCCCTATAGTTTGCATTTTTATTTGCATCATGACGAGGTCCCAACACTCAAACTGCACTTGTCTGAGATGAAAGTAAACTCCATAAACAAATTCCAACAGCATATCTAATGCACTCCAACTGCTAAAGGCTTTTCAGTACAATGCACCCAGACAGGAATAATTCAACACAAAACCACTGAGCACATAAAGGAGACATCAAGTCCTCAACACCACCTGTTTGGCTCTCCACATCCCCTCTGCCATTTCAGATTAACAAGTAATGTAGGCACAGCCTAATACAGGAACTGGCTCACAAAGTAACAGCAAACAAGTGAACAACTAGACTTGGCCAAGGCAGCAAGCCAGAGGACCAAGGCATGTAACCAATACTGTCCCAGGACCTCCTCGGTGGTTTGCCTGGTAGGCTACCACAAGGGAGTTACAGAGCCTAGCCCACCAAGCCTACACATTGACCTTCCTTGGTTTTCCCACCAATGCATCATGTAGGACACCATATATATGCTATTCTGTCAAAAAAAGCCTGCTGCTGAAACCTCATTCTCACATGTCATTTCTATTTTCATGGACAAGCATGTTCCAGTGAAATAATCTTCCCTTGCACTGTAGACACCAAGTCAGCTCCCATGGCTTCAGCTGCTGAAACATGACATGCAAAGTTAACCATCACGGGAGAAAATGTAACCCAACATGCACGCCTTGACCAGCAGGAGCATCTACATGGCATGGTGAACTAATGTAAAGAGCCTCCAAGACAGATCTGAGCCTACTTGGCACAGTCATGGGAAATACACACTAGTGCCACGAGGAGGGGGAGCACAAACTCCCACAGTATAATTATGGTAATACTGAGCTCAAGTGAGGAGGTACAGGAGCTTTTTACAGCTGAGAAATCTTCCAATACAGGCAAAGTAATATTCTTAAATTTCATTTTCTCAAACATCAAAACTGGTTTGATTAAAGGTTTTTGGGTTTTGAGGGTTTTGTTGTTGTTGTTTTGGGTTTGGGATGTTTTGCTGTTTTTTTTATAATAAAAAAGGCTGAGGCAAAAATTCAGCACACCAACACTTAATCCAAATGGTTAAAGTTTAACAAAAGTTAATTTAGCCAAGAAAAAGAAAAGTTTTTTAAAAAATCAGAAGCTGAAATGTTAATACCATAAATTGGTGCCCATCACATTTATTCTGTACTCACAATTTAAAATACACATATTAGGCTGTACTTAGATCAAGTTTCTACTAGCTTTACTTGCACAAAGCTCAGGTTGTTCACTTCAGAAAAAGACTTGTTAATTATATTGATTGCAGAGTGGGTTTTATTCATAAGAGATGCTTTTTCTTTTGTGCCTTGGAGGATACAATTGCTGAACTACAGTAATAATGTATTACCCCTTCTCCAGGTTACTCCAAAAGAGGACTTATTTATAATTTTTTTTAATCCAACTTTCCATACATTTTCTTTCTTCTCTCACAATCATTTCTAAAATTAAAACTATTCTTTAAGAAATAAATAACAATACCAGATTAATCCAATAGTATTAATCATTTTGGTTTGCCGTGTGCACATGAGTGGGCAAAGCTATAAAAATGGCAGAAAATTGAAAGTGTACATTTGGCCAGTACTTTCAAATGCTGTTCCAGGTAAATGTCTTCTCCAAAATTGCAACCCTCTAATAACCTGCATCAATTGGCACTACAGTGAGGTGCATTGTTGAGAACCAAGGCATACCCCAGGCAACACAGGAGTGAGAGTAAAGTAGAGATGAAGAGGGGAGGGGGGGATGCAACATCCTCTTTTCTATCTCCTAAAGTCTGTATCCAGCTGACACAATTGGCCAGATTGCACTAGAGTCCTGCGTATAAACATGGGTCTGATGACACAGCCATACGGCCTGAGAAAAAGTCCGTGAAGCACATCTAATCTTTCAGAGTCAGTACCTCTGTGTCCCAAGAGTATGTCTCCATGCCCTAATTGCCTCTCTAATGGTTGTCTGAACTGACTTGTTTTCATTACAGTGCCTCTTAAAAAGGAACATGATCAATTTTAGCCTTTGCAACCAAAGATAAATGTCTTGTATGTACAGTATACAGATGAAATCCTGCATTCAAGCACCATCTTGAGATGACCTTAGAAGAAAGCTTAGTATGTACCCAAGCGCATAGTTGTTTCTTTGTAGTCCATCTGCCCTATAGCATCATCCCTTAAGCATGACTCTTTACTAGAAATGTCTTAAGATAATCCACCACAAGAACAGAAAGGATGTGTAGGTGTTCCAAGTCCACTGTGGATGCCAGCAGCTAAATTAAAGGCAGATTACTAAGAGCAATAAGGACGTGAAAAGATGGATGAAAGAGCACACTAACCTTGATCCCAATAAGGACATGAAAGACGGATGAGAGAGCACACTAACCTTGATCCCACCCTCTGACCAAACAATTTAAGTTAAACTGAGTGAATTTGTTGGACATTGAAGGTTCAAGTGCAAGTGACAATGCACAGCTCCATGTATTCATCATCACAGGTTCAACAACCCCCACAGCTACCAGTGTCTTGATGGAATATATCTATAATTAGTCACTGACAGTAAGCTCTCCTGCTCCTGTGTCTAGTAGCAATGTCTTTCACCATTACAATCCCATACTGGTAGAAATGACGGGTCACTGGTTATTCATAACCTCAAGACCTTCTGGTTGGATAATCACAACTATTAGAGATTATGTTGAAACATCCATGTGTACAAAACGGCATTTCTCAACCATAACAGATATCTGAAACCCGTTTATTTAGCACCAATGGCATTAAGAGCTTTAGGCCATTCCTTCACTCTAAAACAGCAAAAATAAGAGAAAAAACATGCAGTAAATGTCAGCTACACTTCTTAACACACAGCTGAAACACACTTAACATACTAAATATACCGGATAATATGCCTAATATAAGAAAACTAATTCCATTTGAGACACAGAGATATAAAATACTCTGACCTAGAACTGTCTGAATCTAAATCATGCTACTGAATCCATCTTTCAAGCAGCTGTGACCATGATGTGGACCATGATGTATTATATCTCTTCAACATCATCTCTAGAATCTAACGTGACAAAAATGGGTTCTGTGGTATATCCTGTATTATCCTTAGAAGACAATGGATATTTAAAATAAAGTTTACAGCATGGATAAAACAATTATTTCTGGTGCTCCTCACTCCACTCTTATGATTTAAAGCATGGTTGGTATTGTACTGAATGCGTTTCTTTTGCCCTTCCTGCTAATAAACTTTCTGCAACAGTAGGTATCATATACACAGAACTAATACAGAGTGCATGACAAATCTCATTTGCACAATAGATCTGCAGCGCAAACAAAAGCAAAAGGTCCTTCTCCATTCTATAAAGGAGGAAGGATTCACTAGGTGAATAAATACTGGAGAGATATTTGCATTAACAAAAAGTGAATACATTTATCCTTTTTTTTCTCATTCTGCTGCTAAACACTGTCAGAATCCCTGCTCTCATTGTGGTGATACTATTTAAAAAAGGACCAGTGCAAATCTGTTCATCTGCACCCCAACAAGAATACAAGCTTAGTTTCCAGGAAGATAGGAAGGACGATTCTGAGCATTTTCATGTGACAGAAGGAAAAAACAGGATAGGGAGGGGGAAAAAAAGCATCCAGACAGAGATGAAGGGAACAGACACTTTATTAGATGCAGAACAAAATGCCACTTTTATTTAAATATATTGGCTGTAGTCCTGTTATCCACAAGTAGCCAGCATAAGGGAAAATACATACACTGTTTGGCAGCAATACTTCATGCATATCAACATTTAGCTGAAGCAGATGAAAATCATTAAAAAATTTAAAGGATGCAAAAAACGTGAAAGGCACTTGTGTCTCTAGCAAGCAGGAGGAATCTGTTCATGAAAACAGCCTAGTAAGCAGCGTCATTCATACTGTAAAGGAAATAGAGATCTTGAAGTATCTTCACAGACAAGGCTGAACACGAGTGTCATCTTGTCTGACGCTCACTCAAATACAGGCCAGAGTTAATTCCTCTTTGAATTAAAAAAATTAATTTTAAAAAATAAAGTTAAAAATGTTTAACTGATTGACCCACCCTTTACACTATTTCCGAACTGAATTTGTCCAAGTTCTAGATCTAAAACTTGTTTTACATTTGTATGCTTCGTTATTGATTTTCCTCTTGTTATGTAACTAACTCTGTCCTTATTATTGTCACAGTATTATCTTACTCTTGATGACAGCCCTAAACCAGAGTAAATGAATAGGTGAGAGAAGAGCCAGTCACTAAATTGCATTAAAAATTACATACCTTCCACCACATTGACAACTAGAGAAGCACAGTAAGTAAGGGCTGTTAGATAGATTATTTACCTTCCTCTCCTGCTCTAAACTGACTACCATCATATCTAAACTCAGCTGTAGTCAATAATGTGCAGCAGAAATTAATCTTAGATATGTGACTATAATTTCTTATTTCCCAGCCTGGCCCAAAAAAGCATTATGCCTCTCAGTGACTACAAGTCAGTCTAGGGTTTAGGCATGTAGTACAGAAGTAGTTGTCTGATTTTATCACCTCAGCAGGAGAGAGATCCTATACAAGGTACATGGATATTTAAAAGGTAGAGAGCAGCCAGAGGCATGGTGAAAACAAGCCCAAAACTTCCTTCTGGAGGAATTAACTGTTAAGAAAATGGGGTAGTGGAGGACAGGGAAGGGATGGTTAGAGAGATGGAGAAAAATGAGGAAGAAAAATCCTTTTCATCTGGAATATTTCTAAGAATATATTTATATTTGGGATGTGTAAAGGAAGAAGAAGCTACTAGATCCACTTTTCAGTGAATCCAGCATGCAGAAATACAGTTGCACAAGAACTACACAAACCAGCTTGCTATGATCACCTAATAGCTTCTCAGCTTGACCATAAGAAGTGTGAGGAATTATTTTAATTTTCTTTCAACTTCGACTCACTATAAGCATTCTAATAACTTTGTTGCCAGTTATTTACAATATTCAGAGACAAATTTGTGTTAAGAATACTTTCAACGTATTGGTAAACAGCAAATGTCATTTTTTTAAGGCATTGTAACATTTTCCGGGATCTTGCAACTAAGTGCTCTTCCTTCTGATTTTGAAAGGCTAATATGATATGTTATGCTTGGTTTATCAGGCTGTTTTGAAGAAATGAAGAAATCTTACCTAAAGAGGGGTTTCCCCTCTTGCCAGCAAGAGTCCCAAACAGGTTGCATGGTAGTCAAAAATATGTCTGAACCATGACTAACTAAGGACACAGGTAACAATATTATACGAAATATCTTAGCATCATAATAATGCATTACCAATAACATTCTAGAGAGAAAGAAATAACAGTGCTCAAAGTTGTGTATAGAGAGTATGAAGGATAACAATCATAACAGCAATGGTATTGATACCCAAAACTCTACTCTCTTATCAACAAATCTTGCCTTTATCTTGGAATGTGCAAAATTTCTGCAAACTCACAGCTCACTGACATGATAAATATAGTCTGGAAACATTAGTAAGCCATAAAGCCAGGTGGATGACAAGATGATAACTATCTCCATTTGATTCTCAAACATTATTCTTAGTAGAGGTCTCAGCAAACTTAGTAGTACAATTAAACACAGTAAATGAAAAAAATTAGTTGTACATTTTTCTACTCCAGATGCAAAGACTACTATCACACAATTTTATTGCTCAAAGAATGCGTGATGAATGAGGAGAAAGGTGAATTTTACAGCTCAGTATGAGATGTGCTAAACAACATATGAAGGAATGATGTTGTATTCCTAATGGGAGATTTAAATGGGTTATGTACAATGTCCAGAGAGCTGCTGAGTGGTTATTCAATATCTGCAATAGTGCATGAAAAGATGAAAAAGTATCAAGTGACTGGAAAAAGGAGTTAATGGTCAAACTGCCAGAGAGAGCAATTCTGCCAGGCTGTAATAAGGAACTTATTGGGACCTGCTGATTTCAGAATGTATAGTTTAGTAGCTGTTATTTAATCTCCTTAATTACTGCTGGAAAGCAAAACATATTACATCATCTAGTTCCTTCCCCCCTCTTCCCTAGATACAAATATTTATTGAACACGTCTGCCTTTTCTGCATTCACATGATCAATGCCACTATTGCCATCCACCAACATACTGATAGAATTGTCAGGATTTATCTTGTTCTTCATATATTTAATCCTCTTATTTTTCTTAATTCTGCTGACTATAAATTTCACCTTCTGTCCTTCCCTTATCAGTTCTCTGCAATTTCCAGGTTTTGATTTACATTATTAAATTCCTCATTCATCCATTTGTTATATACATTTATTATTCATAATAGCGTTAGCTATTATGACCCTCAGAGTCACTTGCTAATCAGTGTGACTCACTCTACTGTGGCTTTTTGGGCATTTAGTAAAGTGAACATTTACCAATTGCTGTTCCCATTTTCTGTTATAATTGTTTTCGGTTTTGTTGCAGCTGACACTTACAGGGCACAACGGAACAGGTATTTGGTATCCAGTCCATTTTTACTCAACCGAAATGATATCAAATTCATTTGCAACAAAGTTAGCAAGGGATTCTAAGAGTGTGATCAATTCCACAATACATCAAAAGGAAAGTCTCAAACTTTGCAGAACCATTTCAGTTAAGAAACAGTTTTATTTTGTTATGTTGAGATGCAACACTGATTTGGGAAAATCATAATGTGCAATTTCATAAACTCGAAGATTTCAGGGTTGGCAAGATGGTCCATCTGCGCTAATTCAGATGGAAGTCAATCACCATAGTTCAAGTGAGACATCACGCAGTACTTTGAGACATACAGAAGAGAAAAGCAGACTGTAGAAAAGAAGCAAACAGCCAAGCTTTTCTTTCTGTCCATATTTTTCCTGATCCCTAGGCACAGTTTCAAGTCCAGTGAAGCAGCAGCATTTTAATTTTAAATCCAATTAGACATAGCCATTTACAGAAACCAAAGTTTTATGTACCCCACAGGGGGGGAGCTTTACTAAGCTGCTTTCTGTAGCTTCTCGTAGGAGCACCACAGCACTGTCCTCTGGGCCAGTGTTTTAATAACACTGCCTTGCTGAGTCTTGCAGGATTATTGGTCTATTGGTCTATTCTATTGGAAGAATATTATCTTCATATAATTTCAGATTATATTATGTATGCACACACACTCTCGCAGGCACATATCCTGACCAGTTCTGCTAATACTCTTTTTTAGTAAAGTTATTTAAATTTGTGGTTTTGACAGTAGAATTGCTAGGCTGATTTGGTTTGACTGTTTTTATTTTACTAAAGAAATTTTCCAAAATTCATATAACATGTAAAAGATTTCACTGCCTGATTTGAAGAAACTTCTGCACTAAATCATACAAGTCAAGAACTTCAGCTGATGCTTCCTAACAACCAAGCTTCCTATCCATCTGCAATACTCTCATCTCTCAGAGGATTAAAATATTTTGGCTTTCCTTTTTGAATAACACTCAAACATTTCAAAAAGTTTTTAAAAATTCAAAGTATCAGGAGAACTCAAATACTAGCATGCAAGCAACAGTGCAGATATCAATTACTCTTAACTTATGGATGATTTTGATCAATATTAAGAAGGGGTAGATGCCTAAATATATTACTGATTATAGCACTGATAGGGGATACGGCTGGAAGACCTTAGGTGTACTATTACTAACCTTTTAACAGCAAATGTAGCAAAATCTCAGACTAAGTTCAAACCTAAACCCAAGGATTTACTATTTAAAGACATCCTTTCAGATATCATTCCAGGGGCTATACCAATTTCCATCCCACTCTTTCAAGAGAGTATCTGAAGAGTGTAACACTGGGGAAGGACAGGAGGAGCTGAGAGATTTCATCTTCATATGGAATATTAAGTGAGGCAAAATGATACTGTGTATCTAAGCTTAGCTAAAGAAAGCTGTACCTCATGAAATTGCCTTCAGTTCTGGCTAGAGGTATTTTTTTATATTTGTTTGTCTCTAAAAGGAACAGAACATTCTTTTCTTTCTTTAGTAGAATATCTCAAGGAATCATACCTTCTTAAAAATCCAGTCACCAGTTAGAGCCAGAGCTGACTGATGCAGCACGTGCTGCCTGGAAAGCCTGGCAGTGGCTAGGGACAGGAATATCAAAGCATGGGCTCACCCAGTGAGGCTGTCGTGCCCCACTACTATTGTTCAAACACACACTACAGCACCTGCTCACTTAGCCCACCACTGTTTATTTGTACTTGTGGCAAATCTACCCTGCTCAAATTTACCTATCCAGATGGCTCAGACTATAAATCCAGATATGTTGGCTTCCCACACAAGGGCAATAAGGTTATCCAATGTGAACCTGCATACTATTTTCACAAAATGCTCTGGAAGATGGTACCGTTATCTATTAAATAGTTACTGTTTCTGTTTAAGGCTCATGGAAAAATAACCAAGATGGGGGGAATAGAAGAACACCACTCTGCAAAGTTCAGCTCACAAGATTAATATTAAAGCAGCTTTGAGGCAAGACACAGTTGCTCTTCCCAGGAATGGAACATGGTTGGCATGGATAAGGCCTGCCCCGGCTGAACAGAAAGTACAATATCCTTGAAATGAGGAGCAGAGTGGTGCGAAGGTACCACGGCTCATCCCTGTTACTAGGGATAGTGAATGGCTGGCAAAGGTAACCACACAGCTGTCAAGAAAGACGGATTGCAACTGTTGATGCAACAATGGTGGTGAATGGAGTTAGGATGCCAAGACCTAGCCAGAAATTTACTTGGGCAATTTGGCCAAGTTAATGTTCAACAAGTTGCAAAATTCTTGTCCTTTAGGTGAACTTTGCTTATTATAATATCATTATAATTAAACACAGCTCCATCCCAAAAGCTACCCACCTCTGGGCTGCAACCACCCCCCACTGAGCATGCGCCCTGAATTTCTTCTTGTCTATACCTTTAAACCAAAGTGAGGAAAATTTACACCAATCCTGACAAAGATATGCATGACTAGAGTCACTCAAGCTCCACCTGAAAGTATAAAAATGGCTTAAGAGAATGGGATGTTGGGGAAAGACTTCCATCAGAACATGGCTGGACCTCTCTTCTCCTCTCCCCAGGGACACCTGTTGGATAAGAGCTCTATGTTACGCACGCTTAGTTACTAACATCTTGCTAGCTAGTTAGAATTGTCACTGATAAGTCTTGTTTTCGCAGTCAGTATCTATCACCGGCTATCTTCGAATGTGTATCCTGTCATGAGCATATGTAATAAAATTTGTCATATATAAGTTTCTAGAAACGTCAACAACTGATACAGGGGATACAAGGGATTTTGGCCCAGAGTGCTACATGCAAAGGTCCCTGAATAGGTCAGAGGAACACCCTCTGACTTAGCAGGCTGTCCAGAGGGATTTGTCCCAGTGACGCTGTCAGCATGAGCCTGACAGACTGGTCAAATTGTAAAGGGTTTGAGGTAATCCCCCCTTCTCCTTAAACGGGGTGTGGCAGGCAGGTCAGGTACAAGGGTCTCATCTTTCTTGGGAAACTGGTAGACTGGTCAAATTGAGAAAGTAGTCCCCCTCTCTATCCTCTATCGACCCAACATCATGTCGTAACGTGACAGGGCTTATTCTGAAGTTTGAAGAACATTAGCACTGAAGCTATGGAGAAACAATTTATCAAACGATATACACTGACAATCACCAATGCATCACATTTAAAAGGAAAATGTTCTTCTTCCCCAACACGTTCAGCCAAACCTTGTGTTCTAGGACTTGTTTAACCAAATATCTAGAATTTTGATATACTGAAGAAACACTAATAATTATTTTCACTGTCACACTGGGTTCTGAAATAACTTCTCCAGAGATAAAATGTTAATGAAATATTCCCAAACCTACTTCTTCTGTCAACATATATCAAACAAGTTAATTAAAAATAAACACAGAATACTGAAATAAGTCACACTGTGAATTCATAATGAATGACATAGGAGTAATCTAATAAATTATTATAATTTAAACCACTAAGTAAAGATAATGATGAACTAATCAAACCCTCTGCATAATCAGGTCTTAGGACTGACAGATAGCTTGCAGGAGGTAATGTTGTGCTTTGGAGCTATCAACAGGATGACAAGGAGATGACTGCCCTCCACCTCTCCTTTGAAACTGCAACAATAAGAATGTGGCTTTTGTCTATTGTAAGATTTGAAAAAAGATTAATGGATGACACTAAGGATATTTGTCATCCTCTTATATTTATAGAAAGTCACTACTAGATTTCTCTATAGTAACTTGAAAAATGTTTACAAATGCTATGCAGCAACAATGTCTAAAAAGAAGAAATGAGACAATTTTCATTTGTAGAGCTTTGTTTCTTTGCATTTCAGATTAAAGAGCAATACAGTTGTGATTATTGTCCTGGAAGAGGTGAAGGCAACAGAACCCAAACAGGATATGGGACAAGATAGGGAAAAAAGAAATCTAGCAGCCTTAGAAGCTAGGAATTGACACCTCTGAGGCTAAGGAATCTTGAAAGAAATGAAATTAGTGCTGCAGCAGAGAAAACAAAAGATCTAGCATGACATTTCACAGTTAGGGTTGGGATTCAAAGAGAGGAAAGATGAGGCAGATGTGCATTTATATATATTCATGTTTGTTTTTTTTTTTTTTATGTACGTGCACATAAAGTTTCACCTAACTTAAACATGGTTTTATAATTCTTTAAACTTCTGCAGAGCACAGCATATTACATAGACATACTGGATCTAAACAAACAGCCTCAAGACTCTGAATGCACAATTCTCTCAAAGAGAACTCCTTTTCAGGGATGTACCATCCAAAACCTGAAGTATCCTAAACCATGTTCCTGAGCAAAAACTACACACTTTTTATAGCTTTATCATGAGTAGTCCTAAATTAAGCTCCTAAGACTCCATAAATCAGAGAAGAAACATCTTGCTTCTTCTTTCAAAGACGCTGTGATTAGGATTCTTTAATGTCACCAAGATCCTTGAAGAAATATCATACAAAGCAGAAGACAGAATTATTGATGCTGCTGGAAAATGGAAAGGTGCCATTGCCAGCAGCACAGCCATCAGAAGGATTGTACTTTTCACTCCGATTCTCATAGATATCCTAATATATATTCTATATTAGTCAGTGTATTAAAATATTCTCTTCAAAAAAAAGTCTGATGGGACTCTGTCCATTGGAACTTTTTCACCATAGTGGCTCATATACTCCAGTGTTTGAAAGAATAAACAGAGTTTACATACCAAGCACATGAAAATAACCTTTAGCTTTTACTGAAATAATTTCTTTGTTCCGATAGGAAAATATTATGGATATGAATTGTTGTAATTAATTACGGCTGTCTGGATCCTAAGTATCTTCCTGTGGTCTTTCAAGTTTGGTACTACTTCATTATCTAGCAACTCAATCCTGTTTCCATAGCCAAAAAAGAAAAGGTCAGTTTCAAGGTGGATTGGTCACACTTGGCTTCATTTAGGATGCCTGAAAAATGGAGAAAATATTAATGGACATTTAGTATAGTTATGAAAATAAAAAGCCAATGTAAAATAAAAATGTTTGTCAACTGACAAGCTACAAACATTCATTTAACACACACACAAAAAAGCCTGCTCTGATTTCATAATATTTTATGAAACTTTAGTTTCTCTTTCAATTTAGAAGTGATACGCAAACAGTAAGCTCATCGGCAGCATGGAAACCCATGGTTTCTCAGTGCTGATGCTTAAACTTGTAGTTGTCATTTTCATTCTTTAGGTAGGTACGTGCAACCAGAGCACTCTTTTCTCTCTCAGGAAGCATCAAGAAACACACACGGAAAAAATAAGTATCGGTCATTATTTTGTTACCTTTGACAATACGTAACATATTTCGAAAATATCTGGAGAGACACAAATGATAGGCTGTAAAACTCTTAAGTTAAAAAAAAATTTTGCGTCATTCTGAAGTCTCAACTCCAACCTGATTCCAGAGAAATTTGTTGAGTTCAGTAAAACATTTAAACAACTAAGCACTCCCACCTGATCCATCACAGACAGAAATTTATATACAGACAGAGAAAGGGAAGGTAGAGTTTGCTGGCAACAGGAAAAGGAAGGCATCACAGGCAGGAAGTGGAAGTCTGCACATAACCAAAGCATTAGACTTTCCGAAACTGCAGATGCTGAGAATTAACAGAGTATCCCCAGACAGAAGTCAACATTCCTTTGTTGGTTAATGTAAAGCAAGCAATACATGCCAGAATACTGGTAAGTAAGGTTTAAAGCATGCTTGCGCAAGCATCAAAAAAGAAAAACACAGCAATATAATAAGACTGCAAAAAGTAGAGTTCACATATCACATCAGATTCCCCAAATCTATTTGTGAATGCACTGGTTTTGGCTGGGGTAGAGTTAATTTTCTTCACAATAGCTTGTATGGGGCTATGTTTTGGATTTGTGCTGGAAACAGCTTTGATAACACACAGGTGTTTTAGCTATTGCTGAGAAGCGCTTACACAAAGTCAGCCTTTTCTGCTCCTCTTTCTGCCTTGCCAGCAAGCAGGCTGAGGTGCACAAAAAGTTGAGAGGGGACACAGCTGGGACAGCTGACCCCAACTGACAAAAGAGATACTCCACACCAAACGACTCATGCTCAGGAATAAAAACTGGTTAAAAAAAGGAGGAAGGGAGGGATCTTCAGAGCGATGGCATTTGTCTTCCCAACTAACCATTATGCATGATGGAGCCCTGCTTTCCTGGAGATGGCTGAACACCTGCCTGCCAATGGGAAGTAGTGAATTAATTTCTTGTTTTGCTTGCACACGTAGCTTTTGCTTTCCTTATTAAACTGTCTTTATCTCAACTCTTCCAATTTCTCTCCACCATCTCTGTGTGGGAGAGTGAGCACCCAGCTGTGTGGGGCTTAGCTGCCAGCTGGGGTACAATCCCAACAGTGAATAAGATTAAATATAAGACACTCAGAGAAATCATACATATGCATGATTTTGAACATTTACAGTGAAAGTCTCTTTTCAAAAGATTTTTTTAATCCTGTATTGGGAAGGAATTCTTTAACACATGTACATAACTGGTTAGGCAGGGAAGCCACACAGTGGCCACTGCAGCCTCTGATAGCAAAAAAATTGCTAGGAAAGGACCACACTACCTACACTGTTCTCAGCAGGCTTCTAGTATATCCAGCACAACATTGGGACAACAGTTATAACTAAATCTCATGCTTTAGATCATCTGTAGAAATTAGGGCAATCTCTCCATGGCTGCCCTTGCACAGATAAAGTAGGTAAAATCTAGGGATGTTGGGGGTTTGTTCTTCTGATGTTTACAGTTTCTTCAAAAAGCAAGTTGTCCAGGCTGGGGATGACACACTAACATACTTGCAAACCATCACTCTGATGTATTAGTGAGAAGGAAGTCACAGTTTTGCTCCAGAAGTTTATCTGGTTTGCCTTAAACACATCATCAGGGTTGGTCAAAAGTCTCATTTAGGGCAGAGCTTTTTCCCACTAGACAATATGCATCCCATCGAGGTTAGATAAGAAGGGAGGGAAACTATCTTCATCTTCGGTAGTATCACTACCAGAGTCATCTAGACATATTTCACTCCATTATTACTTCTTCCATTAAAAGGACTTAAAGAATTTAACTTACAGTTTAATTTCACAAATGCTACAGTTCTTAAATTTAAGGTAATGAGGTGAAAATTGAAAGCCCAGGATAGATTAGACTATATGATCCGGTAGTCTCTTCCAAGCTTTAAAAAGCATGGAAATTCACATGCTTTACTCAATGTTTGGGAACTGTTTCTATCTAAAATCTTTAATGCTTCATACAAAGAAGCTGTATCTAAATACTTAATTTTCATCAGCATAGGAAGTACAACACTCTCAGGACATACCACAAAAGTGGTGGAAGTTTGCTCTTTAGTGATACCTGAGGTAGCTACTCCTGTTACCTACTCAGCATCCTGGAAAAAATTAAAGGGTTTTTCCCTTTTCTGTCCCAGACCACTTACCTATGCCTGCTCCTTTTTTGATAATATCCCTTCTCAGCAAAGAATTCTAGTATGTTTCACTTCTTAGAGCAGTATCTGCTGATTCCTCCAGACCTTCAATCACCAATGAATGAGACTACTAACAGGAAGTTCATCCTACTAACCTCTCTAAGCTCCAGCACTAGAACCCTATCTTAAGAAACAACATCCTATTACTTCTTGGTACACCAGCATGCCCATTATCAACCTTTCTCTAGGTAAATCTTCTGCAACCACCTATCACAGGAAACATCTACTAAAGCCACAACTTCTCTAAGCTTTCTGCTCTCTAAAAGGTACATGCTAAAATAACCTCTCCACCACTGATTTATCTCGTCCTCCCATCTACTGCAGCTGGCAAGGATAATGGGACACAGCTGGCCTCACAGCACATGTAAGGGCAGACTACCTTCCTACCCTATCTAGAGTTCTGGATCTCTGTTTTATGCGGTTTTCTCTGCTGGTTCTCAATTGCTAGCAGTAGTATGAAATCTGTTAGATCATTTCCTCAGTCTGTTTAACTACTGCACTGCTTTTTGAAAATTCGTAAGATTCCCTGCTAGTCCAGCTAGTCTGCTGCCTGGAAGTCTGAATAATTAGTTTATCACAGTCTCAGACATACCGAAAGCACTTTTCTGCCTTTTGAACTCATACTGCCTTGAACCTTGCTGGTTTTGTTTCAGATTAGAATAAGGGCTCTTTTTTCCAGCTGCATCTCTTTGTATAATAATAGACATTACTTCTTTCCACAGACCTCGCCTTCTTCTGAATAAACAAATACTAAGTGGTACCAAACTTTACAAAAGCCTTAGTGAGAGCTTTAAAGGAGTCAATCAAATACACATTAGGAAGTACATTTTAAATGCTAAAACTGTACTGAAACGAAGATGTCTAATTAAGAGAAGGTGAACAAGGGGAGTTGTTAGAGTAACAGAAACACAGCATGTGATCTTCCCTAGTACCTGTGAAAACAAACAAGAGTAAATGCAAAGAAGGAATCTTTGTTTAGCCCTCTTTGTTTAAAGATTATCTTCAATAATACAGCGAATTGTTCTTACAGCCTGGAAAGACATATATTGAAGGTTATCTGAACTTCTAGCAAGTGTCACAAAGGTATTTTTTGAGATTTAATAGGCAAATCAATATAAAATGCTACATATTAATCATTCTATGATGCATACTGGATGTGTAAGATACCTTTTAGCAGTTAGCATATCTTGTACCTGCTTCAGGCGTACACAGTCACATCCCACTGCACAGTGCTTACACACAGTTACACAGCATGAGCTCAGTAAGGTATCGTGATTCACTGGAGAGCACATAGTCTCCAGTGAACAAATTTAAACTGACAACTGACTCATATCCTGGCACTGGGCAATTTTCTTTCTCTCCCTGCTCACTGTCACCATGAATAAATGGGATTAATGGCAAAATGAATGCTACTAACAGATCTTTATTTTATTCTATAAATTATAGCATTGACATCCCCTGTACCACCACATCAGCTTTTAACAGCTGCACTGCAGGAAATCCAAGTCCTGGCACAATACATATATGTACATATTACTGCTACTAATACATCCAATTCAGTGTTAATTATCTAAAAATTTAGCTTGTAATCAGTTTAGAGGGATACACATTAAAAAACTGAGATGTCATCCCATTCTTTCTGAAGTGCTCAGTTATGCATATGTAATATAATATTGAAGCATAATTAGAAGTGTCTTTAAAATCAATATAATGAAAAATAATTGCTTATATCAAGGAAAAGTTGGATATTGAAGGAGAGTGAAATAAAAGGTAAAACATCCTCCTGCCCGGGAATACAGGTTCATGTCTGAAAAGTAAAGGAAAAATACATCTGAAAAGTGAAATTATTTCTTTCATCTGCTTGTTGAGTTAAGATTAAACGGCTTTGAGTTAGTCTAATGCAAAGGCAGTTCGGTACATGACTGCAGCAAAAATATGGCAACAGAAACGTAAAAATTCCTGAAAAGAAATACCAAACCACCATCAACATTCTCAGAACAAGATCCAAATAAACAGTTTCAAATATATACCTGTGCTATACATACATATATATATATGCATAGATGTAGATATGTATATGTATATATGTGTATATGAACACAACTTCAGACACTGAATGTCTGTTTGGAAAATCAGATTCTATTTGTACATAATCTATACTTTGAAAGATGTTATTAGTCCTCTTCGCTATCCCCGATAACGTCTTCTGTCACCAGTTGTTTTGTTTTCAACTCTGAATATAACAGAATATAATATTATCTCAGATCTAGCAAGTAACCATGCAGGTTAAGCATTGACTTCCTAATGATAACCCTAGTATGGATAGGCAATGTCAGGATCTAAAAGTATGACATTAATCTGGGAAATCTTGTTTTTAAAGACAATACTCTGCAGAAAATGGCAACAGATAAAAAAATTAGAATCGCAGTAAACCAAAGCCCATTCCACTATAAATTGGCTTCAGTTCCACTACAAGAGGCTACTTCACCATTTAGTCTGTATGTAACAAATTAGACACATCAAGTCAGACATCAATTAATATGTTAAAAGCAACATCATATTATCTTAGCTAACTTATATCTGATTAATTTGCTATGTTTTTCCATTATGCTAAAACATGTTGGGATACACCAAAAATACCTACACTTTCAGGGGACGATAATTTTTACTTAATTACATAACAGCTAGCTTTGCTGTCTATGCCTACTCTGAATACTTACTTATTGTTTCCCATAGCAACCAATTTGTATTTAATAATGTAGCAGAATGACTTATTAGGCCTAAATTAAAAAGCTATACTTGATACGTGTAGTAGCACATAATAATAATAGTTGTTGATTAAATTAGTCAGTTTGGTACAAAAAAGACTTGAATCACAGGATCTGACACATCAGAGAAAGAAAAAAACGTATTATTTCATGTAGTGCATCTGCCTACTGATGCATAATTTATCTCAGGATATATTCTGAAGGTTTTGTCTAGCCTAATTTTGAATGTCTCCAACAATAATACTTTCATTGCTTTTCTACAGAGCTTAGCAAATCTTTTTACAAGAAAGTTTACTTGAAGTGATGTTTAACTGCACTAACCTAAGAAATGCTTTGTGTTCCCATTTATAATCTTTAGGTACTAATAGATACTAAAGTCTCATTGTATCAATCCCAGCTTTTGTCCTATTTTTTCATCTATCCAAATATTGGTTAAGATAAAACAAAATATATTGATGACACATAGATTTTAGTTCCAAATTATTGATGAGGATCGTGAAATTGCCAGCAGATGAGCATCTGTCTTACAAATAAGCTTTACTCCTTTAGTCTAGCTCTCCTCAAAGAGAACAAAATTCGATGACCTTAACTCATGATGAGAAAAAATATTTTACTATAAACACCGCAGTTTGGGTAGTATTGTTTTAAAGGAAATAAAATAGACCATTAAACAAAGGAGCTGTGAGAAAAAGGGAGCGGTCAGAACAATTCCCCCAGTCAGCAGACAAAAAATCTCTAGTCAAAAGCTCTCATTAGAATAGAGATACATTTTAAACCTGAAAAATACTTTGCCAAATGATGTTGTCTTAGTCAGATTCTTTTATGTACAGTCCAAGAGATATCTCTTTGGACAGAGAACTAAATATCTGAAAGAACATAAGTAGCTGAAATTACAAAGATGCCTAACTCATTAAAAAATGCTAACTTCATAACCCACACTTAACACCTTAGATGCCCAAATTCTTAGGAACACAAGCTTTTGCTGAAAGGTTCGACAGATTCTGCTAAGAGGTTCCCATCCCCCTTCAGGCCTTATCTCATGTTAAATCCCCAAAAGGTCCATTTTCCCAGAATGGCCTGGTTTGGTAGCTTCATTAAAATACTGTATCTGGCACACAGTGATGAAAGTGAAATGAAAGCTCAGCATCCAAGTATCTCCATATGAGGAGATTCAGACTCATCTCTTTCCTCTCTTAAGTATCCTCAGACACAACAATAGAGGCTAGTGAAAAGCTAAGGGAGAGAAGAGCGATGCTGTGTGAGATAAAGAATGCTTCAGATCTCTCCTTGAAGGCATAGTGCTTTACAAAGAGTTCAGGATTCACCAGACTAGAAAAAGAGCTTAGTAGGAGCCATAATTCCCTACATGGGAGGTCCAGACTCTCAAGAGAGAGAAGTCCTTGGCCTTCATCATAGCACCAAAACCTATTTCGGTGATTAACCCAATGATTGCTTAGCATAGAGTGCATAAAGCTGTCCTGGGAGCAAGGGTTAGAGTCAAACACTCTTCTCTGTCCAGTGACTCTCTATAATAGTCTGTAAAAGATTCATAGCCCTTATATCTTTTAAATGGCACTGCTTTAACAGGAAGAGAGCATTTACATCCTGTACAGAAACGGCTGACTATTTTCTGGAGTTAAGAAATGTTGATTTTAAACTTTTCAGATGGAGCACAGCCTTGAAGCTAAGTACCTGAATGACTGCTGTGATTGCTATGCTACTGAATGTAAAAGCATCAATATTACAAGTGCTTGAGACCATAAGGTGTGGATCTTGAGGGTATGCTGAATATACACTGGATTTAAAGAGAGAGCAGCAAAGCAGAATGGGACAGTTTGAAACAGAAAAGTCCAGAAAATTGAGCTGCGAAATGAGAGTACTTTTCTGAAAAGTGAACTAGGGCAAGACTGGAATGCGTGTGAAGAAGGGCTGTAGGAAAATTAGACTACATTATAATAGCTAGAGGGGATTAGGAATATTAATAGCTTTTAATGATATTCTTTGCCAATTAATTTTATTGTGATGATTTTCTGGAGTAAAAGAATCTATCTCTAAAAGAAACAAAACCTGCCAAGATAAACATTTAGAAACAAAGACTACTGCAATAGTTGCAATATCAAAAGAAAGAGCACAGATGCGGCAGGCCATCCTGCTTCCAATATTCAGTATTTGTGGTTCTACAGAGGGAGGAAAGTCTTGATCTCATTTTGAATCTGTATTCTCACTTCAGAAGAAAGCCACGTAGTCTGATCAGAAAGCCAAGCTTGTACTTCACATTCCAAAATACATATTATAGGTGGCTCCTCCCAAATTGTAAGCGCTAGTGAATCCCATCTGAAGTACCTGACAACCCATAAACTGTACAGTTTAGACATCTGACTGAGGCCTGTGGATGCCGTTCTGAGAACCAGCTGAGACTAAAGCACCACCAAGCATCACAAATTGCATTTCTCTGTGCACTAATTCCAAAGTCTTTACCGCAGCTAATGCCGAAGTCTCATCCTACTTAAAGACCAAAGGACAAGGACATAGGTTGTCTTACTGCATATCAGTAAAAGAATTGGTAATTACATTCTCATTGCCAAGAATCTTGCCCTCAGATACGACTACTTAAGACACTTGTGGAAAAGGGTTAACAATACAGTGACTCACAACCAAGTTTGGTCCAGTTGGATCTTTAACAGATGATAAAGTGCAGGGCAGAAAGAAAACATAAAAATCGCACAACCCAGGTTCAACTTGCAAAGATGAAAATTATACAAAGATTTGTCTTCTCCTCAGCAAAAACTTTCTACTTGTAATTGAGAAAACCTAAACTGAAAGACAATAAATCTGAAACAAAATCAATATAATCTTATAGTGTGATTTATAATGAGACACTTCTCAAAGGAAACTGGCACTTTAAAAGCCATCCTGTTCTCTCTGATTAAAGATTTTCACCATGCAAATGGCTAGCTAAGAAGTGGCAGGTTTACAGGGTAGACAGCAATCATTCATTAGGTCAAAGCAAAATTTAAACCAAAATTTACTTTCTCAGATACTTATATAACCCATTTGAAACAAGTTTTTTGGGCTTACTATCAAGGGAATTCTTGTCCACAGAACAGAACTCACCTTAAGCAAATACTTCCCTCACTTCCGGTCTAAACAGTTTCTTGAACACAAATGTCATTATTGTAGTACAAATATTAACAACAAGATACTGCATTTGATTATTTGATTCATTATTCAAATAAAAGGAGAAAAAAGTTCAATGCAATTAAGTTGGGTAATTCTTTCAAATTCTTAGCAAAATTTTGGTAAATGATTCAGAGAGTTAAGATTCTGATACATTTTTGTTTTTTCAGGCTCTTCTCAAGATAAAAACATCCAAAATATCTGTTATAATTAACAGGTGGCTCTTTATAGCAAAAACACTAAACCACAAGTGGCAACAGCTGTGAAGGAGGATATCAAAATCAAGAATATTAAGATGGAACATCATCTGTTTTTATAAAGAGATGTTTATTTTGTGATAATGGATGCAATTAATAGCAGCATATGCTAGATTGTTCGCAGAATCAGTAATTAATGTAGCGTTAATTTCAATGGCTTTTTAAATGCATTTGCAATGCTACACACACTCAGAACTGCCATCAAACACAAACCAACTTGGTTAATAAACCAATAGCCTCAATCATATTTTTCTGTAACATGAATGTTACAGGTACTTCAGCTAAGGTCTGATTTTAATAGTAATAACAGAAGCAAGTGCTTTGTGCTTCTAATTGAATAGTTTGGGCATTTAAAATGTTGATCATAGGGAGTGAGTGGTAATTATTTAAGTTAAGAACAGCTGTGAACTGACATCATTAATGTTCATCTACCTTAATTTATGCTTGTAACAATATGGCTGTTTTCAGCAAAATTTAAATTAAAGAAAACTAGATTTAAATCTGAAAGTAAAGATTATTGCATGAAAAATTATACTGTATTGAGCTATAAACAGTATGTCCCCACTGGAATAACTGGAGCCTTTCAAGTTTAACTCTACAGCTCTCAAATAGTAGTGTGAGAATAATTAAACCTGTAGCCATCTAACAATCATTAAGACTCTGTCCTTCTATAATGCATCTATTAAATTGTCTCAATGGTCTTTCCAAACATTAATGAATGAACTGAAACACACTGTGAGGTACCATAGGTTAGTAAGGACATCTTCCCACCATAAGGATAAGAAAGCTCAGGCACAAATGAAGTGCAGGTGGTCTGAAAATTAATATCTTGTTAAGTGGCTACAAGTGGCTTCAAAGCAGTATAACTTCTAGTGCCTTGACATTTGTTGGATTTTCAAACACGTGTCCCACACTGACTTGATATTCTGTGGAAGTCAAAATCAGATCCTGACATCAACAAAGGTATTTCTCAGGAGGGATATATGTATTCAGTCTGGACTAATGTCAGAGAATTATGTAGTGCACTGGTTTGAGGTTTTTTTCTGGAGCAAAAGACTCACATCAGCCTTCACTGCTCCTCTGGTCTGTCAACTGCAAGCTCTGGACAGACAAAGATCCAAAATAACACTTACTGCAAAACAGCCAAGCTGCAGCTCATGCACCGTGGCCTTAATATCAACAACAGTTCAAACAAGAGTTTGGGAATCCCTTTTATAAGGTAAGTTTGTCCGTGTGCGGTGAGGATCTCTTTCCTATAGCCAGTTTACTCCCCACCTCTCCAAAGTCACAAATTTCCCTCTTTCTCCATCTTGTCACATAGGGTTGTCTGCTAAGAGCAATCATAGGACTCCTGCCTGCAAACAGAAGCTAAAAGCAGCTGGAACATGCCCTGAAGAATCAGAAGAAATCTCCTTTCTTGAATACACCCCAAAAATTATTAGACGAGGTAGACTGCTTAGACTGCCTACAAGGCAGCTGTGTGTTTGAGGAGTGTTTGGCAGACAGGGCAGGTTAGTCCACAATCACAGTGGAATCCATGGTCTCCAGGGCAGGCAGCTAGAACCAGCATTTCTATTCTTTCAAGCCCACCGTTCATGCAATCACCGTAGGTTTTTCATCAAATTCAGGTTAACAGTTAGTTAGAATCATAGAATCATAGAATGGTTAGGGCTTAGTTTATCCAAGATGGTTTTTCACAGGAATTGCTTCCATTTTGCTCAGGTTTTATCTAACCAGATCTAGCAAGCAGACATTAATTCAAAAGCAGAACCAGCAGTGAAACTCGTGTCTCCTCATTGTCAGACCTATATCCAGGTTCACAGATCATACTTTTTCCGTCTCCGAGCAGGTCTGTGCTCTTCAGATTTTAATTAGTTTCAGAAATTCTCTCGATAGAAAGTGCCCATTCATACTAGGCACCTGGACAAGGGTCATGCCCTGGACATACAGTGCATAAGCAAAACCAACTGCAGTGAAATCCTGTCTACTGGCAGATAACCTGAGCTCATTTCTCTATAGTGCTACCAGAAGCTAATATTTAAGCAGAGCATGTTTAATGTCTCCTACAGCAGGGGACCACAGCATGTCCTTAATCTGTCAGTACAGGTGCAGTCCAAGTCTTCAGAGTTTCCACAAGAAGCTGTCAAGCCGTGCAGTTTTGACCATCATGAGAAGTAGATAGGACAGGAAAAGAGAAGCTTGAGTTGCTCTGTGGCCAGTCTGATAGGGTTGAGGTAGCTCATGAATCTCAAATTATTTCATTCTAAGGAAACGCCTCTCTTGGCTAAGACTGCAGCTGGGGAACCATTTGCTGATGTAGAACTGGAATAACTCACACTAAACACTTTCTTACTCCCAGGGAGGCAACAGACACAGAGAATGATGCCTTTTTTTCCCAGCAAGACATTTTCATCATGGAAAATATCTTTTCTTAAATTTTCTTGAAGGTGATGAGGGCTACTGATTCAGAAGCTTTAATGACTCAGGAATTTAAACCGGGAGAAGTTAATAAATTCCTTTCATGTCTGACACAAACTACATTTCTACTCTGGATTTTTTTTCCTTTTTTTTTTTTCGGTGAGAAGGAGAGCAGTAATTTATTAAATTTTATGTTACTTTGCATGAATTGAAGTAAAAGAAAACCCCAGCTACACAGCTACATAGCCACTATCAGAAGCTTCTAGTTCGGAAATAATACAAGCAGCCAGCAGATATAGTATGAATAGTATCCTGGCAGCTCTTTTTTGCCTTCATGGCAATTCAGCGTATTTGAGCTTTTAAACACATAGGCAGGACTGCATATGCTTAAAATCCTGAGCCAAGATATGCAACTTGACCTCTAATTTCAGCAATAAACCAGACTGGCTTTGTTAGCATAAAGACAAAGCAGGTTGTTGACCTTAACAGTCAGTTAAGGAAAGAATCACTAAAAATTTGAAAGAATGATTTTCAAATTGTAGTCATTTTTTCAGGGTTCAGTTATTTCTGGTTTTGACTGTGTACTTTTCCAACTGTGTACAATATTGTACAATATCCTACAGCATAAAAGTCATGTTGGCAATTAAAATTCATGCAATGTTTGAATGAGAAATACATTAGCCATGGACTGATCTGTATAAATATTTAAGATTTCCATGTTCTTTTGGAAACTAAATGCCAATGAAATCATAACTTTTCTTAAATCGCCCAAATTACAGCATTAGAGAAGAGAAAATATACATTCTATGGTGGTTTATGGAAAAGTATGGTTATTACTTGTTATCATTACTATGGCTCCATTTTGACACGCAGTTCACCTGAACAAATATAAATATTTGAACAGAAATTGCTGAAAGACTTACATTTATTCACAAGAAGCAACTAGACATTTCAGGGACACTGTTGGAGGCCTGGTGACAACGATCTGTAAGCAACCTGCAAATCGTCTGGGGCCGGCCAGGCCTCTGAAAAAGGAGCAATCAACAAGATCCGGCACTTCCTTCAGATCCTTTTCTAGGAATTTGAAAGGAAGGGCCTGAGCTCCTCAGAGGCGCAGGTGTGAAAGCATTATCCTTGCTGCCCCTGTGCCATCACGCTCTCATTAGCACTTTGTGTTGCTATTTGTACTCTGCAGAAGGCGACAGGAGAGAGACCATGCTGCTGTGCAGCATGGATGACTACTGCAGCCACAAATGTGAGATCCTTGGACAACTGAACAATGTGTCTTTAGTCCAGCCAGCAACTAAACCCCACACAGCTGCTCACTCACCCTCTCCCACCACCAGGAAATAGGAAGAGAATTAAAGGGGAAAAGGGAAGGGGACTTGTGAGTTAAGAACAATATAATAATAACGATAATAACAATAATTATAATAGACTCTACAGAGATATATGTATAATGATGATAATATATACAAACAAGTGATGCCCAGTGTAACTGCTCACCACCCAGTGACCAACATCTGTCCCATCCCAGCAAATAAACTCAAAACAGGTAAGTCCCTACACCGCAATCCCAGATTAGTGAGAGGCCAAAAATAGAATGAGAGAGAGAGAAAACTCTGAGAGTCCAAGGGAGGGAGCCCTCGGAACAGAGTCCTGAAAGAGCAAGAGCACTTCTTCCCAGTCAAGCGTCATCTATTTACTGGGCATGACATTGCATGACATGGAATACTCATTCCATTGGCAAATTTGGCCCTCAATCCTATGTCTAAATTCAAATCATAAGGGAAGTTGTGGGCCTTTTGTCCTGGCCATGCTCCCCCTATCCTGTTGTGCTCCTGCACACTGGCAAAACATGGGAAGCTGAAAGGTCCTTGATGTCTCAGCACCAACTATAAACATCAGTGCACTAACAACATTCTCTTATAGCAAATCTCAGACTAAAACCAAAACATAGTGCTGTTCTAGCTGCTAAAAAGAAAAAAATAGCTCTGTCTCAGGTAAAATCAAGACAATAATTTAAAGTATATGTGTGAGCACAGGTGTGGAAAAAGAGAAAAGAAAGAATCCTCAGAATATTATCTGATGTAATATGGTTCTTTCGATAAGCAATCTTTTTATGAAAATACTCAGAAGGACTGCTTGGCTAGTTCTGCTATCTCCCTGGAACATGACAAGGGTACAGTGATCTTTCAGACTGACCCTACAAGTTTCTTCACAGTTCAACAGAACTTACCCAGAGGTAAGACAAAACCCGGATAAGGTAGTTCCCCCCACTCGAGAAGAAGCCTGTGGGACAGTCTCTGCCATCCACCTTACTTCTGCCGGTGTTGGCAAGATCCTTTCAAGTATGGGTGTTTCTGGGAACTGGTTTTGACATATTGCTGTAATTGACACATTGAACAATCATCTGCAAATCTCAGCTGGGTTCCAGGTCAAAGAGATATAATCTCTAGTGCTTTCTGATGGCCAAGACCATATTTCAACTAAAAGGAGAAAGACATACATTTGGAAGCTATCAAACTCTGAAGTGTAAGCAAGCATCTACCCTTGTGTAACACAAAAGCCTCTGTGACTGGGAGTCACCTCAGAACCTTCATCTTGCCATTTCATGAGTAACTCTGAACATCAAGCAGAGGACATCACCATAAAAGACTTTAAGACGTGGACAAAGGGATGGGTGAACAGGAGTGATCAGCCTGGAGAAGTCTCCAATTTTCAGTGCAGGGAGTAAGGCAGCTATTGGCTTGAGTCAGGGATAGTCTTTTTCAAAGGGAGAATTCAGTGTAGGACCCCTCTCTTGGTGTTCTAAAAATAATAAAGATATATAGAAAGTGTGCGAAGGAAATTATTCATAAGGGGTTTCTTCCGGGATGTAAGCATAATGATAAGCTACAATAGGGTTTTGGCTTTTCGTGCATGTATCTCAGTATCTGCCACTAGCCTGCCTCAAAAAGGAGTGTTTAACAACCAAACCATCACAGGCTATGCAAATTCTACACACTGTTTTGGCTCCTACGTGGCTATCAATTTTATATATACTGAGAATTTTATTCAATATCTCTTCTAATGCGTGAGGTGAACCATGAACTGTACTTCCCTGTGAACAAAGCTTTTTTCACATATATTGAGCTGTCAATCATCCTTTCTTTAAATGGAAACCAGCTTTTTGGTGGATAAAAAATGGATCCGCAGAGAGAACTGCACACATTAAGAATTCAAACTAGTAGGCCTAGACACCAATCCATGCAGATGTGATTGAAAGATTAGGGTCATAAAACAGGACCACAGTACCTTCCAGAGTCTCCTTTTGTATGAAGATGGTTCAGCGGCTTCTTTTGTAATTATAGTCTTGACTCAAAACAGTCTCTTGATGAAAGATATAAGCAGTTGAAAGGCTTTATAAAATATTTTAAAAAAGAGAACTGTCTCCTACTACTATGACCTATTTTACTGTGAGGTATTTATTGGAACTTACATCTTTCAAGTATAAAGATAGTTTTTGTTAATGATTTTATAAATACATAATTGATATTCAACAACACAGGAATTCTTTTATTTCCTTGTGATGGCATTTCAGTTTAACACATCGGATTGACTCCATCAAAATGTTTCTCATTCTTCGTCTTGTAATTCTTGGTTCTGTTATGTTCTGATAATACTAAAAAAAAAAAAAGAATGGGCTAGCATTTATCTCCAAGTAGCTCAAGAAGGTGGGAGAGAGGGGTCTACATAAGCCTGAGAACCTTGCACCATTTAGATACTTACATCATTTACATCAAAGAAAATCTGTAGATTTTGCAGCATCTATTCTAATCTTACCAGAAACTGCAGCATTAACCCTTTTCCTAGGATAAGCAAGAGTGCTTTTTAATTTCTCTACTTAAATCCTTAGCTTTCTAAGGAAATATATAATTATTTGTTAGTGATTTGCCTTTGTTGTTGGCAATCTGCCAATTTTAACAGGAAGTAATTTTGTGGAAAATAATTGTTTTGATTTATGTCTTTGCTTTTACACAGCTGCTAACTTCCAGTTAGAGCAGATACTTTATTTATTTTCTCACTCTTAATGTTGGTTTCAAATGTGAGGACACTCACTGGTCAATCAGTCAATGCAGCAGCTCACCCACAACATGCTTAACAGTATAGGCACATCAGCAGCTGCAACACCTGTCAGTTACTGTCACTGATGAGAATCAAACTGGAGTTTTTGGTATTCCCTCTTCCAAAAGCAAACTTTTTGCCCTTTTTCAGCAATACTGATATCTAAGACTTCCTCAGTAAACTGCTAGTATTTTATCCTGGATCACTCTTCCTATTCAAATGTCACACATTACAGCTTACAGCAGTTCTTTTCCATGGAAAAGATGTGATTTGTTGCATCCCAGAAAACAGTCCCCAGCCTAAACTATATTAATGAAGTCTCCTCATAATCCTGAAAGATAGACAGCTAAACCTAAGACAGAAGTTACTTTCTATGTCTCACGGCTGCCAAACCAACTCTAATATGCAAAGATGCGTTTTGCACCTGAACATCAGGAAATACTCTTTTACTGTCAGGTGACTGAGCACTGACCCCCTCTCCTTGGGAATATTTAAAAGCCATCTGGACATGGTCCTTGGCAACAGACTTTAGGTCGGTTGAGCAGGGAGTTGAATCAGATGTCCTCCAGAGGTCCCCTCCAGCCTCAACCGTTCTGTGATTCTCTATGATTCTATGATTAGTAACCTTTTCCATTCTTTCTTTCTAAATTGTTTTCATCAGATGAAAGTACTATTTTTCTTCCTGTGGACTGCACAGCAGTCAGGAAATGGTGCATATGAGTGTAGCTCTAACAGAACCTCCCAGTTTAGCTAAATCTTTTCTATGGCTGAAGTAAGGACACTGAATTGAACCACAAAGATGCATATGGAAATTAGTGGACATATTTATTCTACAGCCAAGCCCCTTGAAGCCTCTATTGGATTTAACTCTCCAGGAGTCTGTCTAGATAGTTAATCTAAAGCAAACAGAAAAACTCCATTTGACTTCAGGAAACTCTGAAACAGCTTTCTAATTGAATAAAATTTCTAATTTCTAATTTCTAATTTCTTTGTCCCCATCCCTGGATGTGTTTAAGAATAGGGTGGATGATCTACTTGAGGATATGGTTTAATGGGGATTAGGGATGGTTGGACTCGATGATCTCTAAGGTCTTTTCCAACCTAGAAATCTATGAATCTATGAATTGAGTCAGCCATACAACCTTCAGAAAATTTGAGTGTGAATTAGACACTACCTTGAAATTCCTGAAACATGAAAATGAGTTAGACAACTCAACTGACTTTTGAAAAAACCTAATCACCTACATATAGCATATATGTATTGCCAATATACATCGGTTTGGGTGTGGTAGGTATATGAGGACAGGTGAGAGGTGAAGGCAAAAAGTATTTCTTATAAATCTTCTTTAATAGTGGCTGGTCTTCCTCCTTTTCAAAAGAAGTATCTTCTTGTCTTTTTTTTTTTTCTTTTTTTAAACACCCACACTAACCCTCTTCTCTAATGCAGATTAGTCCGTTTTTGTGCACAAGCACTTGGTTGCTTTGACATTCTGCTTTGACAGCTACTTAATAGACATTTCAAAGATTGCCATGAGCTGCTGTCACTGATGCTGTATTGTTGTTTTTTTTCTTACCTTAAGCCTATGTTTCTCAGTTTGGAAGCCATTGCTGCACATTACTTAAACTGAACTGTTAATAGATAGTAATATTCAGAAATACTTGACTTTTCCTCCCCCTCTTCCCTTCTCCTCCAGGCTTGGCAACCGAAGCAAGGAGTAAGGAAGGGCAACAACTCAGGTGAAGTAAGAAGCAATTTAATGTACTTTCTGAGTTTCTAAAGAGCATCTTTATCTCTGTCTTCCTCTCTTCCTCCCACACACACTGTGCAAACTCTGCTGCCTAAAGGTCCATTTCTTGGCCTGTATAGTGTCAAACAAAAAACATGATGACCGGCAATCACCTTTTTGTTAAATAACACATCTAACAAAAGGAATATAAAGAAAAAACGCTATTGAAAGGCACAGTCTCTTGACTAATCTATAGAAGCAACAGAGTCTCTGAGTGAAAGTTTCTGGTTTAAAAAGATTATTTTAGTAAAAATATCAAAACCATCAATATATTCTGCTCATTTTTCTGAATTTTGTCAAATAGCTCAAATGGAGAAAACAAAAGTTAAGGCAACAAAATGTTTTCCTATGGTGTTAAGTATTTTCCATGTTTCAGTATGAACTATACTTTTAACATTTCTTTCAATTCATTAATCAAAAAAAACCCACAAGGAAATCTATATCAGAAAAAATGTGTGAAATCCATATGACATCTCTCTCTGAGAGATTTCATTCAACACAAAATAATACTTTTTATGTCTTCTAAATTCATCAATAAATAAAACTGCTAACATGCCCTTGGCTATTCTTAACTAGAGTGCCAACAAACAAAAATTTCTCATGATTAAATGTGAAGTAACTTAGGAAAAAAATACATATACAGTGAGCTGGTTATGTAAAGGATGAAGAGTAATCAGCTGTTCAGCATACTTGACCATTTTTCTTTATCATCAACTTGCCAAGAAGATTCTCTGAAACAAGTATATTCTATTTAAGGTTGTGTATTTTTCCCATGAAGTTAAACAAATTTCACAAATTTAGATTTCACAAAAAGCTTTACTACATAGGTGTGAAACTCTGCGTTTGCTGTATTTATATTTAAGTAGAAATCTTTGGTTTTAACTGAATACATAAACTCAGGAATAAATAGTCATTTTGGAGATGTGAACAAAATATATTATTTTATACTAGCTTCAGGTTTGTAAAAAGTATACAAGCAGTTGTTGTGCAATACCCATGTTGCTGATTCAGGAATTTCTTGCTGTCTTCAATAACGCTCAATGCTTTTACAAGTTGTTCATTTGTTCTGGCTACACTGGCTATTCACTCAGTCTATGCAGAATTACAGTACCTGTTTAAGCAGTTTAGACTGACCTTTTTATCCCTTGTCAATTGGTTTCGACCATGCTTTCTAAACAGTTCAGAGACTTTGGGCAGTCTTTAGCAGTTACTACTGCTTATCATTGCTAAAGAAGAATGCAAACCACAGATCAAGACCAAAAATCACTGTTGCCATGAGTATGTGATTCTGTTGGTAGCATAACACCAAGTGCCAGAGAGATCATAGAATCATAGAATCATAGAATGGTTTGGGTTGGAAGGGACCTTAAAGATCATCTAGTTCCAATCCCCCTGCCATGGGCAGAGACACCCTCTGCTGGATCAGCTTTCTCAAAGCCTCATCCAACCTGGCCTTGAACACTTCTAGGGACAGGGCAGCCACAGCTACTCTGGGCAACCTGTTCCAGTGTTTCACCACCATCAGAGGGAAGAACTTCTTCCCTAGATCTCACTGAAATCTACTTTCTTTCAGTTTAAAGCCATTTTCCCTTGATCTGTCACTACATGAACTTGTCAGAAGTCCCTCTCCAGCTTTCCTGTAGGCCCCCTTTACATACTGGAAGGCTGCTATAAGATCACCCCGGAGCCTTCTCTTCTCTGGGCTGAACAGCCCCAACTCTCTCAGCCTGTCTTCATAGACAGGCTCATCCCTGGAGGGATGCTCCAGCCCTCGGATCACCTTTGTGGCTCTCCTCTGGACCCACTCCAACAGGTCCTTTTCCTTCTTATGTTGGGGTCGCCAGAGTTGAACACAATACTCCACGTGGGCTCTCACAAGAGCAGAGTAGAGAGGGAGAATCATCTCTCTCAGCCTGGAGAGATGGCTGGCTTGGCAACCTCATCTGCCAATTCCCTCAGGAGCTGTGGATGTATTTCATCAGGTCCTATGGACTTACCTATGTTTAGGTTCCTTAGAAGGTCTCGAACCTGATCTTCTCCTACAGTGGGAGTTACTTGACTCTCCCAGTCCCTACATATGCCTTCTGTGACTTGGGCAGTGCATCTAGAGCACTTGTCAATGAAGACTGAGGCAAAAAAGTCATTGCGTATCTCAAACTTCTCCATATCCCGGGTAACCAGGTCTCCTGTTTCCTTCTGGAAAAGACCACATTTTCCCTAGTCCTCCTTTTATCACCAATGTACCTATAGAAGCTTTTCTCATTGTCCTTGACCTCCATGGCCAGATTTAATTCTATCAGGGCTTTAGCTTTCCTAACCTGATCCCTGGCTGCTCAGACAATTTCTCTGTATTTCTTAGTCACTATGTTTTTGCTATCACTGATGGCAAAAGAAAGTGCCATCAGTGTACTTTCTCCATCATATTTAAGGAATGCAGTTCTGAAGCTAGCAATAATTTCACTGATTTAAGCAATTTTGAAAAAATTCCATGGGTTTTCTTCCTGGGTGCATCTTCTGGCAGACAAATGCTTTGTAGTTCCATTCTTTGGGAGGGGAAAAAAAAAATGAAAAAAGGTTTTTACCTGGCTAAAGCCAAATAGCATATTGAGTTCTTCTCCATAGTAATGTTGCCTGGGATTTATTTCTGCAAAGATTTTATTTTTTCAAGTTGTAAAGCTTAGCTAGTTAGTGACTCATACACAGAGAAAAAGTTCTCTAACAGTTTAGTTTCTGTGGAAGATCATACTTTTTCATTTTGTCTGTGTTCAGAAAAAACAAAGACTCTTTTTGTCACAGCTCAGTGTCCTTGCAGTAAGTAAACTTCAGCCTTTTAAAAATTCTTATATCTCACAAAAATGTTGTTTGTTTACTGGTACAAAATAGAGAAATTATTCAATGCAAGCAAATGACTGGCTGTTTTATTTAGGAGTTACAAGAAAGAAAGCATTGTCAAAGTGTCTGACAGCTGTATTAATAATTCATGTTTCTTCTTCCTTTCAAAAACACAGAGATGAACTCTGCAACACTGTATGAATCATTCTTTTGTTTCTTACTATGACTCTACATAAAATATGTTAAATTCAAACACTCTATGGTGCAAGGTAGCAACTGCAGAGCTGTTGAAAATCAAATCCATTTTGACCCTTTTCTTTGCAACAGGCCTACTGAAGGAGTGTCATGATTTGAAGTGGGGGGGGAGGTCCGGGTGGCAGAAGCTGCCCATCAGACCGGACTCCCATCCCCCTCGGGGCTTGAGCCAATTGGCGCCTCTGCGAATTGCCCTATTTACGTCGGACAAAGGAACCGGAAAGGTGTGCCTGTGCCCAGGAGGGAGGAGAAGGGAGCGGGGCACAGCCCCCACTCCCCGGCACCCGGCCGGGCCGGTGCCCGCTCCGTCAAGGATGGCCCCGACAGAGCCACTTGGGGAACTCGGGGAGAGCTCCGCTCCCAGGGCGCCCACTGGGCCGGGTTCACCCAGAAAGGACTGAAATCTAAGAGAAACGGCCACACAGATAAGAGGTCAGTGAAGATGGAACGGAACAACGTGTGCCGCGGCTGAGTCCCCCTTGCCAGCAGCCCCTTGCAACCGGTCCTCGGTGGAGCAAGCAGAGACCCACTCGCAGCCTGTGGAGGATCCACGTCAAGAAGAGATGCCAGAGCCTGAGCACGGTACACATCTAGAGTCCGTGGGATGACCCCCGCCGATGGGGAGGTGCTTTGTTAAAGGAGATGCCTGAGCCTGAGACTATTGTGAATCATGGGCACAGGTCGAGGCGCATTTATGCATTTTGCATTTATGCATCTAAGTCTGTACGGAGACGCATTTAAAGTCTGTATGATGACCAACGCCAGAGCGAGTGGCTACAGCTCCTTAAAAGCCCAGGACTGGTAAAGCCCGCACTTGGGGCAATCCGATGGGGTAAGGATTTGGCCCCCAGTGGGCAGGATTCACGCTTTTGCCGTGAGCAGGGGATCCACTGGAGCAAGGGACAATGGTGTAAGGACTCCTTTTCCTTTAAGAGAAGCGGCAGTAACAACTTGGAATGAGCTGACCTGCACTCCCCCATTCCCTGCCCCCCTGCGCTGCTGGGGGGAGGAGGTAGAGCTGGGAAGAAGAGGCAAAGGGCGGGGAGTGGTGTTGTTTTTAAGACCTGGCCTTGTTTTCTTGTTATCCTCTCAAGTAACCGTTTTTGTGTGCTTTTATCTTTGTAGGTAGCTGTTAATAAACTGTTTTGCTTTAAGAAAACAGCCTCTTTTGCCCGGGACCGTGGTTGGTGGGTGTTGCTCTGTTCTTGTCTCGACCCTCAGCTCTTTTATTATATTTTTCTCCTCTCCATTTTACTGGAGTGGGAGAGCTGTGTGGGGTTTAGTTGCCGGATTGGCCTAACCCACGACAGGGAGACAGTTTCTATCTATCACTATGAGGTGACAAGAAATACTGGACTTTTAGTAATAACAGCTACTCAAAGATATGTGTGGTATGAAAGCACACAAGAGCTGGTGTGGTTTTTTGTGCTTTTTTTTCACCCAGCCTAGTGAGATACTGACCTGGAAAACTTCTTTCAGTCCTGTGTTTCTATAAGAAGATATCTCAGCATCTCCAAACTGTGCTTGAAAATCAAATCAGACTTCGTATTTTCAGCTTTACATTATACTAACGTGTAGTCCTCAACAGAAATTTCAAACTCTGAGATTTGTTTTTACCCTTGAGTGGCAGGCATAGTCTGCTCAGATAGGTGCTGAAAATAATATGTTTTTCTAAGCTATTAATATATGATCATTACCTGTGTCAGACATCACATTGTAGGTGAACGTAATGCAATTTCCACATAGGTGACAAACAATGATCAGATACATGCTTTGCAACGATTCTAACAGATTTTTCAGTATTCAAACTTCTCTTCTAGAAAATGGCCAGAAACTATTTCAAGGGAATGCAGAATGCCACAGCAATACAGTAATAAAAGCTATTGATCAAAATTCCAGCCACATTATCAACAAAACTTGCGTAAGATTATGCTACCTAACTAAACAATTCTACTGATATATCCCCTGGAAAAGGATAACTTGCCAGTGTGTGGTGGGTGCCGCTCTACCATTCCTTCTCCTCAGCTGGACAGGAGAGAGAAAATGAAAACTCATGGGCTGATACAAGGACAGGGAGATCACTCAGCAGTTACCATCATGGGCAAGACAGACTCGACTTGGGGAAATTAGTTTAACTAACTACCGATCAAATTAGATTAGCATAAAGAGAAATAAAACCAAACCTTGAAACACCTTCCCCCACCTCTCCTTTCTTCCTGGGCTTGACTTTACTCCCAAATTCTCTACCTCCTCCCTCCCATCAGCACAGGGGTACAGGGAATAAGGGTTGTGGTCAGTTCATCACACGTTGTTTCTGCCGCTCGCTTCTCGGGGGAAGGACTCCTCACACTCTTCCCATGCTCCGGAGTAGAGTCCCTCCCATGGGAGACAGTCCGCAATAAACTTCTCCAAAGTAAATCCTTCCCACAGGCTACAGCTCTTCATGGACTGCTCCAGCATGGGTCCCTTCCACAGGGTGCAGTCCTTCAGGAACAGACTGCTCCAGCCTGGGTTCCCCATGGGGTCACAAGTCCTGCCGACAAGCCTGCTTCAGCGTGGGCTCCTCTCCCCACAGGGTCACAGGTCCTGCCAGGAGCCTGCTCCAGCATGGGCTTCCCACGGAGTCACAGCCTCCTTCAGGCACATCCACCTACTCTGGCATGGGGTCCTCCACGGGTTGCAGGTGGATCTCTGCTCCACTGTGGACCTCCATGGGCTGCAAGTAGACAATCTGCCTCATCATGGTCTTCACCAGAGGCCACAGGGAAATCTCTGCTCCAATGCCTTGTCTCCTTCCTTCTACACTGACCTTCATGTCTGCAGGGTTGTTTCTCTCACATTTTCTCACTCCTCTCTCCACTGTTGTTTCTGTAGCAGTTTTTCTTCCTCTTCTTAGATATGTTATTACAGAGGTGCTACCACCATCGCTGATGGGCTCAGCCTTGGCCAGTGACAGGTCCTTCTTGGAGCTGGCTGGCATTGGCTCTGTCACTCACAAGGGAAGCTTCTAGCATCTTCTCACAGAAGCCACCCCTGTAGCCCCCCCGCTACCAAAACCTTGCCACGCAAACCCAATACACGGTGAAATAGTAATAGTTTCCATTTTGAGGAGTAGTTCTAAATAGCTTTTAGAATTACTGAAGAAAAGTCTCTATTTGGGGGAAATAGCTATTTATATTAAATGCAGATGATCCACTTTGTCATACAATTTCTCTTTCTATCTCACAGTGAAAATTCTTTATATTCATAATATATTCTCAGTGCAAGGCTGAAATCCTTGCCTTCAATTCTGATTTGATTCCTTTGGAGAAAAGACCATTTTCTTAGCGATTATTTTCTTTTCTTTCTCAGGAAAAATCATACTAAGTCAAATTGGAACAAAATCATTAAGCACCTGCACACATCAAAAGGGCTCTGTGCAACATTCGAGAAAAGATCCAGTATTTTCTTCAGGGTTGTGTTACAGAGAAGATGATGTTTCAGATCAATTGTGAAGCTGGAGAAAAAGGTGATTTGCTCTTGATTTTTTTAATACTTAGTTTTATCAAATATGAAGCTTTCTCTAATACAGTTCCCTTCAGGTTACGAGGTATGAGGATGAAAAATTATGAGGTAATTCAATTGTATGTAGTTTGTTGTTTTTTTATTTATTGTAGGAACTGAATGCTTTAGTAGTTTTCTTGGTTAACAGTACTTATGCCAATGAGCACTTGCTAAGTTTATTCTAAATTGGCAGAGCAAGGGATAGTTTTCTGCTAGTTTGGGTTTGACTATCACTTTTAACTCATAATTTCCTTTAATAAGAAGGAACGGTTTTATATCCCTGAAACCAGATAAAGCTACACTTTGGATTCTCACTCTTTTCAGACCACCTGCATACTATTACGAAGACCTGATGGGATTCTTATGCAAAGGAGAAAACTTCCTGGGCAGTGTAAAAGTGGTGCACTACAGATATTCACAGAAGAACGCAATTATTTTCAGAAAAGTACTGTTATTTTTCCAGGTAATATTTTTCAGGCAATTTTTGAACTGAAAGAGAACAAATAGTATAATTCAGTAACGTTATTGTGCATCATCTGGAAGTAAAGGTACCACTAGCTTGCTTATTTTAGACTTTCAGTCTAGTGGTTGCTCTAATCACAATAATAAGTTATTTGTTCTTCTCCTTCAGAGTTCATATTTATTCATTTTTCCATCTCTTATTGAGTTTATTACATCGTTGAAAAACCCATTTTGTTACTCCAAACTGTTTATTGTTAAGTTCACTTTTTTTGTGGTGGGTTAACCCCAGCTGATAATTAAGCGCTCGCTCAGCCACTTGCTTACTCCCCCAATATAGCAAGACAGGGGAGAGAACAATAAGAGCAAAAGTGAGAAAAGCTTGTGGGTCTAGTTAAAGATGGTTTAATAAGTGAAGGAAAGAGAAAAAAAAACAAACACAAGTGATGTAAAGGCAATCACTCAGCACCTCCCACAACCAGACCACTGCCCAGCCAGTCTCTGAGCAATGACTACTTTGTTTAAAACTACACCCTCATTTTTTTAATCACTGAGTGTGACATTATGCGGTATGGAATATCCCTTTGGACAGTTGAGGTCACCTGTCCCTACTGTGTCCCCTCACAACCTCTTCCCCACCCTGAGCCTACTTGCTGTGGGGGACAGTGAGAAATAGAGAAGGCCTTCATGCTGTGTAAGCACTGTTCAGCAATAGCTAAAACATTGATTTGTTATCAATGCTGTTTAAGTCATAAATCTAGAACACACCACCATATGGTCTCCTATGAAGAAAATTAACTCTATCGTAGCCGAACTCAGTACCCCTTTGCAGCAGGGTAGAAAAAGGGCAGATACACAATTCCATGTTAACTTTCTTTTAGAACTTAGAATTATTAATGACACAAAGTTAAGAACAAACACAAATTCTTTCTGGGTTATTTCTACTTATGAGGGCTATCAGTGTAAAGTTGTGAATCTGGGATGGTTATTACTTACACTTGCTCATGACAAAGGAAGGAAAAGATTGTTTCCAAATCTCATTTTGAGAACCACAACTATTCATATGAATCGTGGACAATAACTAATATATTTGCACTATGCAATACTTGCTATTTTATTTCACTCACAACAGTAGAAAAGAATTACATTTTATTGAACTTCCTTTCTCAAAACAGAATTATTCTGTACAATGAATTTTTGTCCAACTTATTTTCCCTGGTTTTAAGTGGCTCCACCATGGAAGTTCCATCAATTTCTTTCAGAAAAGAAAATATTTTAGAGATACTTAGGTCACAAAAATATTTATTAAGGCTAATTTAAGGTTGAAAGGTAATTCCACAACTATATGACTAATTTTTGACTAAAAATATATTGGACTACAGTTCTTTTCTCCAATTACTCATAGTCATCCTGTTCCACATGTCACTCACAGTTATTCTACCTAATTCTGTTTGTTCTACTTAAAGAAAACAGAAGATGGACTGTCTTTTCACCAATTCAGAGAGCTGATCAGAATTCAGAGACTTAAAGAAACGTGGTATTACTGCTCTTCAGAGACCAAGTCTCCTTCCACTTTTACAAAGTTTCCATTGGTACCATATACCAATTCAGTACATGTAAAATCTATTTTCATTGCTGATTTCTTTCCCTTTTTTTTAATCAAGAATTTTGATAAAAGCAAGAGATTAAAAGATTATTATGCACTTTAGGAACTTGGCTGCAGATATACAGAATTTAAAGCCAGCCTTCTCCAGCATGAAACCCATGGCACTTTAAGTCATTCTTGCTTAGTCTAAGCTCCTTTGCATAAAATGCTCTGGGGAATAACAATCTCCAAGTTTATTTGCTCTATATCACAAACTGCCAGATGCCACTCGAGGATGATACACTTAGCTTCTGCTATAAAGGTTTGCTTTCTGGAGATGCTATTTCAAATGAGCGGTGACGTATTGCATTCTTGAGGAGCTAAGGAACTTTGCCTGGTTCTTTCTGTGACACAACAGCTGAAGTCACAAAATAAACAGCAGAATAGTCTTTAATGCATTCAAAGCTGTGTTTATAACTTGGAAAACAACTGTCATTTTGTGGTTTTGAACGTCATCCAGGAATTGAAGTCTGAACGTTAAGAGTGCTGAAGGGTAAGATATTGTCATAGGCCTTGGCAAGATGGGCTCCAACAATGGCAAAAGCAAATCGTGATCAATTGATATAACCCAAAGTGTGAAAGGCAAAGTTGTTCAACTGGCAATTAGAAGTTCATACGCTACTCTAATTAAAATAGTAACTTTTTCTTCAGTATTTTTAAGAACACTATTGTGTGCTACTAAAAAATAAGCATGACTTTAAAATTTAGTTTCTTGAACTGAGTATTTCCTCCATCTCTAAATTTCTCTTGTAATAATTGGTACCAAAGAATGTTTTACACTTGCCCTTCTGTTAGGAAACACAAATGTAAATGCAAAACCTGTATTTTAGTAATTACCTGGGGTGAACAAGTATATACTAGGAAAATTAATTCTTTCAGCAACGTCATCCATCACCAAGAATGACAGTGATAAAGCAAAACCAAGATATTCTTAGGAAGTTCTGTTTTAACAAGAGCACTCACAAATCATTTCACAAACTTTCTATTATGTTTTCTGTTGAAGTTGTCATGCATGTATATGTCAAATTTTTATCCTTCCAATATCTGAAAAGATTTTATAGCAATGAAATTATAGAGACATATACTGCTCTTTTGTTTGTTTGTTTTTTAGTTACTTGTTACTTCATAGGTAAAGAACAGACCTGGGAAGGGAAAACACAGATCTCAGTCAAGAATTCAAAATCAGCTTTCACTGCAGCTGTGGCAATTTACACCTCCACCTGAAATGAACTCCGTGATTTTGAATGATTAATTCAATTACTAAAAGGTGGCATCTTTGATTTTCTGTTAACATTAAAAGTCTGAAGATCCTCAAAGTAAATATTGCAAGACATTTATCGACACTAACAATGTGGGAGTGTTCACGTTTTCAGTTCTATGTTGCAAAAGCACCTTGAACACTTAGGGAGACTATTCACATGCAAACACCCATGTTAGGAGGTTGTTTCTTCTTCGGTAGTCAATTAAGTGACAAGCATCTGTCTTTAGAGAGTAACTCAGAGAATAAGTTTGATTTAGGATCTCTGAGTCATCCTGATATTAAGGATCATTTCCCTGTTGTCATAGATCACTTATGACATGATAAAACCTCATGTTATATCAACCTTTCAAGTGTGCTTTAAGCAACCTTACAGTGATCTTGTTGAAAAGGCCAACACTATGTTGATGAAGTAATTACTTATACTGAGATCTCAGAGAAAATGAAAAAAAAATCTGGATGTGTTTTCAACTAAATGAATCATCTGAATTTTAGAAGCCTACTTGGGGCTAGAGAAGAGCTGTTACCCTGCTTACATAAAAAGAAGATATTATTTTCTCCCACAATTTTGCCTTACAGTACTTAATATTAGTTTGATTGTACAATCCTATTTGTTCGCAGATTCATTTTAGGAAGCTTTTTACTATTTAGGATCATAATAAATGTTTTAAGTACCAATATGCCAGAGGCTGATGCTGAACCATACACTTAAATGAAAGCTAACAGTGTTCAAAAAAATGATCCAGTGATTAGGTCATCTTCTAGGACTGAAAAACCCTAAGGTCTAGCTCCAGCTCACCTATTGATCTTTGTGCTCTTATCTTTGATTGCAATTAGCAATCTATTAGCTACAATACTTTTTAATAAGAAAAGCATTGCGAAAGATAAGTTTCGAAAATCTTACATTTCTAAATATTGCACTGCATGAAGGTTGTTTCTCTGAATGGTCGTCGTGGCATTGGTACGGAAAATAACACTCACTCAGGCATTGCAACACAGCAAATAGTTTAGCAAAATACCGATATAGATAAGAGCCTCCTGAATGATGACATTAGGGCGGCTTGACCTGAGAAGGAGCAGATAAGTAGCCATCTAGAGCCATAAAGATAACGAGAACTGTTAACCGGAACCCTTTTGTCGTTGAGGAAAGATCTGAGAAAGACCAAATAAAATAACAGGAACTGTTAACGACCATCTGGTAATGACTCCCCAGAACTAATTGTAATAATCCAGCATATATTATACGTATGCCTTTGCATCATAAATAGGCGCTTGTTTTGCGATATGGTGTGCAAGTTTGTGGAGGAGAGATCCCCCTTGCACCCAGCGCTGCAATAAACTTACCTATTTATAACTCTCCGGGCGTTGTGGAGTTTCCTTCTGCACATCAGCATACAGAAATTTCTACAATTTCACAGATAGTTTCCTACTCCAATCTTCCTATCAAATTGGATAAAACTGACAACTCAGAGAAAACAACATCTGTGACACTGGAGTCTGAGGAAGTTATTGGCTCGTGGAATTATTCTGGAGTGTGCAAGATTTATTTTTCCCTGAGAAATGAGATTATTTTTGTTTGTCTTTATCAGTGTAAATAAGAACAGTACAAGCATTAAATAACAAACTCAAGTAGCACAGCCACATTGCCAACTTGCCAAGGCCTAAACATGGGATGACAAAGATTTTGGGCACAGATTCAAATAGAGGGACAAAAAATTATTCTACTAGGCAACTGAAACACATAAAAGAGGATTTAACTGAGGATACATAAACTCTTCCTTTAATGTCAGCCTCACAACAAGAAAAGTCAGTCAGTCAATCACAAGTACTGACAATTTGCAAGGAAGATAGGTAAATTCAGAGTTAAAAGATGATACTTGTTCTTCAAAATAAGAACGACACAGCCTGTAAGGGATATGAGGTTTACCTAAAATTTCCCAAATACTTTTACATTTACCCAAATTTTTTCATTTTTTTAAAGAAAGAACTTAGAAATCTACCGACTGTATGGAGAATGATAGTGACTCACACTGTGTACACACTCTGGACCCTATCAATGAGACCATGCTTCTGTCTTTTGAAAATTGTCACTAGAATTGATGAAGACAAGTTAAAAAAATGAAATAGAAAACTCCTCCAGTATCAGAGGAAGTTAGTTCTTTTCCCCTGCAAAAAGCAGAAAACTAGTTGAGTACAAAACAATGTAGAGTGAGGCAAACTCTTGCCTATGATAAAGGTAACTGATACTTTAGTCCTTCAAGGCCTCTTGGCATTGCAGAATGACCTTAGCAACTAATTCCCAATGACAAAAAAAGTCTAACAATAATCCCGGAAATTGAACAGGAAGCTTTTCGATGCCACTGGTTTTCTCTTGAGGCTAGAAAGAGGGGTACACTTCATCCTTATCTCTCTCTTCCATCACACTCCTCAGTTTCTCACTGACTGATTCAAATAGAATTTGACACTGCATACCAGACTCAGTTTTTTTCCTTAAGCCACTAATACATTCAGGTAACCAAATCAACTTACTGTTAGTCTGAAGCAGTGTTCTTTCCAATGAAGCTTATCAGGGACATTTCTGTCTTTTCCTGCAGTAATTATCGCAGAAAAAAAACCCAAGAGCTCTAATTTGCTTCACAAATGGTTTTTAAGTAGTCCATAGGTACTGCAAAAGTCTCTCCTTGTCTTAGTTTTAATTTTTCCTTTTCAAACATGGGCATCTAGTGAGATTTTAAATATGCAGACTATCCCCCTGCATATGGGCATAGTAGCCTTTGCAGATGTCCTGCTAGCCTTGTGCAGATGTCTCATACACCTAGGTCCTATAAAAGGCATTTAATTTTTTTAGGCACCTGAATCACTTTTAAACTATGGCAAATATAGTTATTTTAAAAGTCAGACCTTGTGCTTTACTTATTTTCTTCTGATATTAGGAGTACACCTAACATCAGAGGTACTGATCCTCCTCTCTATTAGGAAACTTTGTTGAACATAGGTCAAACGATACACGTTACCACAACATTCTCCTTGTAGTTATGGACTCCTAGATATTCTTTTGCAAAGACACAAGGTACAGAACTGTACTGTCTTCTAGCTTTGCATTCCACCACCCCCAGAAACAAAACAGTACCTCCATCAGACTTCAGGGAAACAGCAGTATTCGAGAATCTTACTATAGATTCTACACTTCTATGCCATCACACTACACATAGTAAAACATGATCACTGCTATATTACAACTGAACTTGTTCTGCACACTTTATTTTAGCCATAACTAAATGACCACCAAATGCATTGTTTAAGTCCATGCTGTCCAAAATGCAAAATGACAACAAAAAATTAAGTCTATTGGAACTGAAAAAGAAAATTTCTGCCACTGTTCCTAGTATCTTTAGGATTTAGGCATTTCATTAGGCTCCTAACTAAAATGAGTCTGAAATTCACACATTGATGGTGAAATATCTGGAAGAATTTCTGCCCGAGCAAATTAATGGATGGTTTTAAAGATGAGTAGAGGGATTTCTTTTTATTATCAAGATTCCTCAAGATGTATCAGGGCAAAATTAATTCAAATTATAATGCAAGCCATTAGGCAGGGTTTCTTCAACTTGACACACAACATGAAGAACACTTCTGTCTCCGTGGAAGGTAGATTAAGGAAGAATATTCTGCTCCATATTAAGGTGCTGTTTTGATATCAGCACAGGCTTGCTGTCACTGACATCATTTTTCCGTGCTCCTAGCTTGCTTTCGCTTCACCCAGCATTTCTGCCAGGCTATTGTTGAAGGTTCCAAAACAGTCAGGAGCTAAACTCCTCTCATCACTGTCCCTAATGCAAGCCTCAAAAATATGTATCTCTGAATACCACTTCTGAGAAAAGAAGCATAACTGTATTTCTCAAGGGCTGTATGCCAGTTCTTTAAAGCAACTTTTCTTTGTTCTTCAGGTTTAGTTCTCTCCTTTACACCAACTTCTGTGAAAAAGCTAATTAGCTTGAAGGAAGGAGTCAGTCTGGCCTCTGTTGGTGTTTCCTCTACTTTACAAAGTATACAATGGTTAAATGGAAACAGGATGTTCATGAAAACATTCATAAACTACCCGCTCTTTGACACAAATATGGGCTCTGCTGGCAATAACCAGACATTTCATATTAATTGTCTGCATGTTAGATATCATACTGATGGTAGTCAATTTAATACACACCAATGTCTGTGTTACCACAGCCAAAGTCGCAGAAGCTATGATTTTTGGACACTACAGCATGACCTGATCTTTAGTGAGACACATTTCAAAGAAAACCCTGGGTGCTGCAGGAAACACACTGTAGTTTATTACACAATATTCTTCTGCCAAAGGTTCTACTAAGCCAATATTCTCTTATGATGTTCAGGAAAACTACGTTTTCTTTTAAATGCTGTATTTTAGGAAGGTATGTTGGTTTTTCTAAACTCTCCAAACACACACATCATCTTTCCTTCTCCTTTCTTTTCTTTGTTTTGATTCATCCAGGATGCACAATGAAAATGCTAATGTTAAAATGAATCAGGATATAGGAATAGTTTTAGTATGTATGGATACAAGTAGGAGCTTGTAAGTGCATTATCTGATCCAAACCAAGACTTCTCCTTTTGTTAGATTATAAAGTGTTCTTTGAATGATTTGTTTTGTCTTTTTGGCCTGCAGGAAACACTCATAGTCACTACTAAAATTCAGTGCTGCATGGAACAAAGTTGCTTTTTAAATGTAATTTTCTATTATTGATTGACTTTTAGGTTCTATATAATCATTTGTATCTTTCCTGAGAGAAGTATTTAAAGAAAAGAGGGAACTCTGCCCAATTCATTTCCAGAAAACTGGGCATAACACAATTTGCATTGTAATTACTTATGAAAAAGAAATGCAATTCATTTGGTTACCGTAGCTCATTTGTCAGATATAATTGAAACGACCTCAGGTGGCAGGTTAAAATAGCGCAGTTGATGGAAGCGAAAACTAAAACTTTCTATAAAATGTAATATTCAGTAAATTCTAGTGCACAAGAAAGTACAGATAAACCTTCTTACTCATCTATTGCAAATAAGCAAGATATAATTATACTAATTATTTTCTATTCAGGAGCTAAGAATAAGAGGAACAAAATAATGATAATTCTGAAATTATCTGGTTGAAATAGGTCAATTCTGAATATTCTGAGAATAATTTCAGAATAAATTAATCCAAGATGTAACTTTACTGGAATTACAACAGTGATGAATATGACTCCATTTCTTCACAAAATACTATGAAGAATGTTGTATATACAGGACTGCTAATATATAAAGTATTCTTAAAACTACATATACATTCTCTTCCCTGAAATATTTGCAATGGAGCAGCACTGTAAGCCATTACTTATGCCATTAATGCATATCTTTTAAATGAACTGATCGATTAAAATCACCAGATCTATTTATGTGAGAGGTATTTCATTGAATCATAGAATGATTTGAGTTCAAAAGGACTTCTATAGATCATCTAGTCCAAGCCCCCTGCAATGAGCAGGGACATCTTCAACTAAATGAGGTTGTTCAGAGCCCTGTCCAACCTGATCTTGAATGTTTCCAGGGATGGGGCATCCACAACTGCTACAGACAGCCTGTTCCACTGTTTCACCACCGTCATTGTAAAAAATTTCATTCCAATATCTAATTTAATCTATCCTCTTTTCGTTTAAAACCACTACCTCTTGTCCTGCTGCTACAGGCCCTTCTAAAAAGTCTGTTCCCATCTTTCTTATAAGCCTCTTTAAGTATTGAAATACTGCAATAAAATCTCCCTGGAGCCTTCTCTTCACCAGGCTAAGCAACCCCAGCTCTCTGTCTCTTCATGGGGAGGTGCTCCATCCCACTGACCATTTTTGTGGCCCTCCACTGAACTCGCTCCAACAGGTCCATGTCTTTCTTGTACTGAGGACTGCAGAGCTGGATGTACTCCCAGTGGGGTCTCACGAGAGCAGAGTAGAGGGGCAGAATCACCTCCTTTGACCTGCTGGCTATGCTTCTTTTGATGCAGCCTGTGACATGGTTGGCTTTCCAGGCTGCGAGTGCATACTGTAAAAAATTTTACAATGCTTATGACCAGTTTTTCATCCACTAGTACTCCCAAGTACTTCTCCACAGGGCTGCTCTCAGTCCATTCATCTTCCAGCCTGTATTGGTACTAGGGGTTGCCCCAACCCAAGTACAGGACCTTGAACTTAGCTGTGTTGAACCTCATGAGGTTTACAGGGTCTCATTTCTCAAGCTTGTTCAGGTCCCTCTGAATGGCATCTTGTTCCTCGGGCATGTCAACTGCACCACTCAGCTTGGTGTCATGCAAACTTGCTGAGGGTGCTCTTGGTCTCACTGTCTGTGTCATTGGTGAAGATATTAAACAGTACTGGTCTCAATATAGACCCCTGAAGGAAACCACTTGTCACTGATCTCCATCCAGACACTGAGCTGTTGACCACTACCCTTCAGATGCGACCATCCAGCCAATTCCCTATCCACTGAATAGTCCATCCATCAAATCCATAGCTCTCCAATTTAAAACGAAGGATGTTGTCGGAGACCGTGTCAAAGGCCTTACAGAAACACAAATAGACGACATCTGTAGCTCTTCCCTTGTCCGCTGGTGTAGTCACTAGTCATTTTTATGGATGACCTGGTCTTAAGAGATTGAACATATGTTGTGTTGCCTCTCTCATATACCTCTAGCTGAAGCCACCTGGAACACTCAGAAAATATAACTCCAGCAAGTATAAAACCTTTTGCTATCACATTAAATCTGCCTGTGCTTTAAATGCATCTAAACATTTCTTATTGTTAGCTCCTTGCTAACAATGGCCTAGGAATCATTCTTTTCTAGTTCATTTGAAAATATAATTCTGCATTTCGTTGTTATTAATAAAATACTTCCTATAGTATTAGAGCACCTTTGTGCGCAGTTTTACCTAAACATACAAGGGAAAATAACTCAATTAAAAAAGTTATGAAATATTCTGCATAGGTGATATCCACTGTGTTCCTGTTTATGACTAAAAAGCAGTTCAGTCTAGCTGGTGAACTTACTGAATGGAGAGCAGCAGCCCAAGTTAGAGTAAAATCATGTGCACCAAATATTCTGAAACCCTAATAAAGAGTTCAAGTCTTTTCGAAAAGCAACAGCACAGACCAATGCAAAGTCACTCCAGTAAACCTCCACTGGCTTTTAGGCCAAGTTCCATGGGCGTGATCTTCAAATTAGCAACAGAGCAGCCAAAATGCTTCTTCTCACTATTTCCGCTCACTTAACCCTCTTCCCCAGAGAGGTGGAGAGGAGAAAAACGTAACAGAAGGCATTAGGGTGAGATAAGAACCAGCAGGGATCACTCACCGACCATGGCCCCAGGAAAAATGACTCAGCTTGGGGACAAATTTAATTCGTTAACGACTCATTGAGAGAAGATAACAAGAAATAAAAGCCAGATCTCAAAACACCTTCCCCCCACCCCTCCCTTCTTCACGGCTCTACCTCCCCCCCCAGCAGCACAGGGAGACAAGGAATTGGAAGTGTTACAAGTGAGTTCGTCACTTGTTGTTTCTGCCGCTCCTTTCTTAAAGGAGAACTCCTTGCACTCTTTTCCCCTGCTCCAATGGATCCCCTCCTCACAGGACAGTTGACAGGCTTCTCCAATATGAGTCCTTCCCACAGGATGCAATCCTTACCCATCAGATTGCTCCAGCTCAGGCTTCTTCCCCGCAGAGTCACAGCTTCTTAGGGAACTGCCACCTGCTCTGGCTTTGGGTTCTCCGCAGGCTTCAGGTGCCTCTCCAACTCATCGTCAGTCTTGAGCAGCTCACGGAGACCATTCTCTATAACTTCCTTCAGGCACGGGCATCTCTGCTCCAGCATGAGGTTCTCCAAGAACTGTGGGTGGATCTCCACTGTTAATCTCCATGAGTGGCAGGGGGACCACCTGCCATGTCACCACTGATTGCAGGGGATTATCAGCTCTAGCACACCTCCTCCTGTTCCATCTTCACTTTCCTCAGCATCTGCATGGCCATTTCTCTCAGATCTCAGTCCTCTCTCTGCTGCAGCTGTCTTCAATTGAGTAGTGGTGGCCCAGTATGGGCAGCCGCCTGCTCGGGAGGCCAGGGGGCCATCCCCTCACCTCCCCACTCTCTTCAGTATAGGTCCAGCCTCAGTTTGGGGTCCTTTGTCCTTGTTTTAAATAGGGCATTCCCGGAGGTGCTGATTAGCTCAGCCCTGGCCCGAGGGGTTGGGGAGAGTCTCATCAGTCCCACCAGTTTTAGAGTCAGGGAAGCTTTTCACAGCTACTTAGAGGGTCCATTTCTGCAGCTCCTCCCGTAAACTCGTTGTGACTGACCAGCACCAAAACATGCTTTACGTTATACCAGAAGCCAAGGTTAATTCTGCTGATGACTGGAGTACCAGAGGTTGCATGTCACCTTGATCTTTGCTAATGTTTCTCGGAGCAGACTGCAGTCCAAATGCTCCTTAGCGGAACTCAGCACCTGAAACACTCAAGATGGAAGTACATTTTTTTTCCTCCGTAGGTCCACCTGTTAGATTGATATCAGACCCACTTAGGAAATGCCATGCCAGTCACATCTGAGTTTAAGTGCCAGTCAAGTGTAAGTTTTATGGGGATAGGTTGCAGAGGATATCAATATCATCTTTTGGCAAAATTTCTTTGCATTTGTGAAGGAAGGAATCCCATTACTTGTAAAAGGGGGGCAATTCTAAGCTGAGACACAAGGGGTTGTCAAAGACAAGCTTTAGAAATGCCTTTTTTAGGCTTCCTAGGAAAAGATTTTTTTTGTGATACTGGTGAGTCAGTGTAGCAAAGGCCTTTGGAGCTGTCACTTGCAGTGGTGTGGTTAGACCCTTCTAAACAGCTGTTAACACATCTTAGAGATTTACAAAAGGGCTTGCTGGAAGGTTATATGATGTTCTCAGAAGGAGTATGTTAGTTTGAAAAGAAATCTTGTTTAGCTATCAATCTGAAACAATAATGTTTGTATGCAACCTCTGTATCACAAGCTGTTAAAAATATGCCGAAGAAAACATACACATGAAAACAGTAATCCACAGGAAAAAGACTGAGGAGAGGGAGGAAAACAGGCCTTGTGGGCAGGCAGGGATTTTTTAACTTTCCTCAGAAAATGATTTGTTCAGAAGCTGCCTGCTCCCCAGCAGCCTTTCATGGCACTCACAGCAGGTGTTTCATCTTAACAACTGTGCTGGCCTTTGTATTTTCTTCCCGTACTGTACTGACTTTCTGCTTTGTCATCAGTTCAATGTCGTTCATTACCAAGAATAGTCTCTCAACCGGCACATTAGTGCCTGGGAAAGAAATGCCAATGCAAATCTGGAGAACACTCAGAGTGTGTGAAAACTAAAAAGGGATTTCTTTTATTAAGTGAAAATCTCTCAGTGTCCCTCCTGTATAAATGTCTTCTACTCTCCTGCCAGGCAGTCTTATAACTTCATTTTACCCTTTATTAGAGGATCTAAACTTTTATGTATCATTTATAACACTTTCCCTAGCAATTAAAATAATTGAGATTTTTCTCACCTTCCCATTATGGAATGTATTAAAAAAATACCATTCTTCAGAACACATCCTTGCCAGGACTGTGGTCATGAATACAGTCATATTTCAGGAGCTTCTCCTGTGTGGACTGTGGGGCTTATTCCTAACATTGATATTAACCCTAAAACATAGTAACGCTCCTAAAGGCTCCACGCACTGAAAAGAGCTAATTTCCTAAATGTAACTAGCTCTCTTATTAATCAGAGAGATTTATAATATAATCCTGGCAGTTTTTTTTCTCTTGTTGATGCATTGAAGTAAAGCCATGCACTTACTATATGGATCTCCAGCAGATGTAGTACAGCATGAGGCAAAGCCTCAGTCTATGTCTCAGACACATACCGGCTAAACAGCTGAAGGTGACTGAAGGCAATCCAAGAAGAATGTGCACTGTTAAAAAAAAAGGAAACCTTCCCCATTTTATGCCCTCTAAGTGAAGTTTGGTAATTCTCTGACTGGAACTTAACAATGCTTAACTGTGAACTTTGTATGCCAGCAAACACATGAAAAATCTGTAATATTTATAGACTGCTAAGAAAGAGGAATATCATCCTTCCTCTCTTCTTCGTGAGGATCCTGATCAGAAGGTGAAGGACTCTGCTGAACTTGAATTATTCCATTTGCCTTGAATTTTCCCAAGTATGTCTGCAATAAACAGGGGATTAAGTATCAAATTCCACTTGCATACGTAAAAAAGTTCACATAAATGACACCAGTAAGGGATTAAATGTGGAGATATTAATTTATATTTGTGAAGAATGCAGCAGAATAACAGAGACTCAGGTTGTGTAAGAAAATGTGGAAAAAATAATCAGAAGTTGTTTTCTATCACTTCTTTCTAGAACATTTGCTTATCAAAGTAGCAGCTGGCCAGTAGAACAATGGTCTATTTTGAATATGAAAGGCAGAAATCTAGGCACAATTATACAACAAAGCTGGTAAGGTGTCACTAGGAAGAGCATCCTTTTGGCAAGAAAAAAATACCAGCTGAACTCTTAAGGAAGACATATTTGTTTTAATTTATCTAAAACAAGAGTGGGAAAGAAAGTTCACGACATCAGTGCTCCCAGTAGTTTTCTGTTCTGCTCAGGCTCATCTCTTGCATTCATCAGCCCAGCCCAGCCCACACAAAGCCTTTCTGCTCTCTGTTTGATTCTTGCTGAGAGACCATGAGTACAAGTTCCACTAACACACTTTCTCAAATTCTATTAGCAATCAGTTAGTCACAGTCCAAATAGGAAATGGGTAGTGGGGTAAACACATTGTTTTAAAACCAATTTTTTCTGTTTTCCTCTTGTCTACCAAGATCAGCCGGTTCTTCTCCCAGTGAAGAGCTCTCCCCTTCCCCAGGAAATTTCTGTGATTCAGTAAACAAAATGTAATTTTTACTGACAGAATTTACAATAATGGCAGATTAATAATGTAAACAGTTACAGTTGTGACTTGATGTTGTGACCAGTAAATGACATTGCTAGAATTTGCTGAGTTTGGGATGAAGCTGTTAGAGTGTCTCAAGTTACATAAACAATACTACTGGCATTTATAGTTTGGGGGGGTTTTATGTGTATGATTGACTACAGAAGGAAAACTTCGTCTTCTGATCTTAATATAAACGATATAGTTAAAGCAAACCATGTGAATTTAAAGATTTACATTCTGTTCCCAATTGTGCCTCTAGGCTGTTGAGAGGAACACCACTTTCCCATGACTCAGTTTCCTCATTTGTAAAATAAAGATAAGGATAACCAACATCTTTTACAAACCTGGAAACCTATGGTTAAAAAGTGATATAAAATAATGATTCATTATTTCTTTGCACTTTTTCTCCTGAACTATAAGCCTAATTCTGTTGGCAATGTGTCCCATGTATCTAAATTAAAAGCTACAGAAACTACATGGATGCTGTACAGGTCTAAAGTACGAGCTACTTATCTCTGCTTGCAACAAGTACAGATTCAAATACAAAGCCGCAAGTCAAGAAACCGTCACCATCCAGGTGTCCTCTGGATTCTCGTGGTTGGCCTCTGTTCTTCAGTTTTTCCAGGCTGGCCAGAAAATCATTAAAACATAGAAGAAATGTTAAAGATCTGGATTTTATATGTGCTTTAAACTGCAAATAACTTCCCAGCCACTGAGATAGTCAACTCCATGTTTTTTATATTTTAAAATAACATTGCTCAGGAGTTTAGAAAGGTGACAACAAAAAAACTACTTCCAGTTGCAATTAAAGAGACAATAAGCAAGGAACACTGATTCTTCCAAATGAAATTTAACTTGGCTATTTCCAGGGTGCAGAAAAGTGACAACTGAAGACGAACACAGAAAAAGCTGTACAGGTTTGGACCAAATATTCACCTCCTCCAATGTCTCATATCTAGCTATGGTCAATAACAGGAGCTTAAGGAAGAGAATAAAGACAGTCTACCATGAAGAAACATTTCTACAATACAGTTGCTGAGCCTCCAGGCTTTTGGGGGAAGTGTTGCCATTTTTTTCATCTCCATGACAAATCACCACACTTTAAAAAGACATGGCTGTACATTAATTATTGTAACAAACCAAAAGACCTCAAAATTCTTTCTCTCTGAAACCAAAATTCATTTTTCTTTCACATTCCAATAATCTTTTTCTTCTGTAGATTACTCCTTTTTTTTTTTTCGGTTCAACATGCTCTCATATTATGGTATCATACTTCCTAATTTGTTTGATAATTAAAACTGCTCAACACTCCCTTCAATCAAGTCCACTCTATTTTGGCCAAGGATGGGCATGCTGGAGAATACTTGGTCACTAGGCAAGCAGCACTAGGCACTTTACAGTCTTCTCATAGCTTGGGATCTTGACAAAACAGTTGACAGATCATTTGTTTTCTCCCATAACCCTGGCCAGGCGTTGCATGAAAATAACATTTTAACAAAATACCACAACTCAACTTTCATGTTTCTTCCTCAGTTTATTTCAGCTCCCTCCACTAGTCATCCTAAGCATCATATTAAATCTGGAGGGCTGCCATTCTGATCTGTGCATGCTGCCAGTCATCTGAACCACAAACATCAAATAAACACACAAAAGAGCCGCTGCTTTGCCACTGTTAAATGAGACAAATCTGTGCCCTGACATAAAAGCACCGAGACGTCTCACACACAATACAGATTAGTGACGACCATCTGGTTGGTTTCATTTACAGCCAGATACCAAAATGAGGAAAGTTGTCACACAAGAAAGGATTTTCCTATTTTGGAATTACTGTAACATGCTGGAATGTATACTGTGTCAACGGTTTACTTAATACCCAGCTGTAAACAATCAAAGAGAATAGACTGATTTGTAAAGCTAGTAACAGATTCCGAATCTAAAGAGACAGAACTCCTCAGTGGAAAGGGTTATGCAGCAGAATCTACAGAAATGCAAATTCAGAATTTGAGAAAATACGTAAACTGATATTGGGTTCATAGCTACCTTTTTTAGAAGATGTCAGATGGCACCGAGGATGATAATGGCCTCATGGGCAGTGAAAAGTGGGGACAGTACATCAGAGCTTTCCCATTTGGAAATTGTTTGCATTCTATCAGTGCATAACAGATTTCTTCTGGTGTAACTATATTCTCACCAGCCTGATCTGTGACAGCTTAAGGAAAAATGGCTGAAGGCAATCAGTGATCCACATTCGAAACAGTAATTATATGTCAACTAGCTATCTGAAGAGTGACATCAAAATGCAACCAAGTTTAAAGAAATAATACTGTGACACGCTAGATATTTGATTCATGGAACAGATCAGTCTAGAAAAGCTTAAAAAGAGGATGTTTTTTCATTCCTCCAAAGATACACTGCGAAGTGAGATCAAGGGCAGGCATGCTTCTGTTCCTAAATAATCAAGACTGAAATCTAACCAGCACCATAGCAGAGAGGTATGACATTGAAACAAGTGTGGTGGCATCTGCGCTTCAGAGTGTACTTCATTCAGACAAGAAAGTTGACTCACAAAAAATGCCTTGAAAAATTTAGAATCAGCATAGATGTTATTTCAAGGAAAAAAAGCAAAATCACAGAAGAGATGAATATTACTTATGTAGGAGTGAAGCAAGAACAGCAAGACTGAAAAGTGTTATCTTTTTGAGTCTAGAAATATAATCATTTGAAGCCCCACACACTGTGGCAGGTAGATCTAGAATGGTACCTTTTGTGCTTTAAATTGCCAATAGGGAGATTTAGATTATATCTAACGAAGAAATTTTTCACTCTGAGGGTGGTGAGGGAGTGGAACAGGTTGCCCAGAGAAGTTGTAGATACCCCATCCCTGGAAGTGTTCAAGGCCAGGTTGGATGAGGCTTTGGGCAACCTGGTGTAGTGGAGGGTGTCCCTGCCCATGGCAGGGGGGTTGGAACTAGATGATCTTTGAGGTCCCTTCCAACCCAAACCATTCTATGATTCTATGAACAGCAATTTGAAATCATTTATTTTTGACAAGTATTGTGAAGTTATGGGTATGCAACAGCTGTATGAATATTATTAATTAGAAGTGTCTTCAGAGTCAAATCTTCGTCTCTTGGCCAGTGAGACCATATAGTTTTTTTTATTCTTCTGTCAAGTATACACTGTTACAAAGTTGCTGAATCTGGGACACAGCATGAATCTCCTATATTTCCCAAGATCAGGGTACAAGCTGCTGCCCTCATTCACAACAGCACTCCTGTTAGACATCTTTGATCGTTTTTCTCTATGTAAGGCGAAGAACTGCAGAATCAAGTTTTAATTTGATTTTTTTAAATGATGACATAATACACGAGAGGGTATTTATTTCAATAATCTTATCCATTTAGTGTAATCCTCCTGGATTTAGTTCATCCCTAGCGTAGCTATACTGGCATTAACATTCTGACTCTAGTGGAATTACACCAGAAATGAATTGGCCATATTAACTGCAACAGGCCTACACAGAACATAAATCAGTGCAGAATATATCCATTGCTTAAAATAGTATTTTATTTATAATAACACTATATGGGAATATAAACCCTCCAGTCAGCAGGTGCCATTTTAATATGTCTATATTGTATAGATATTTGCTGTACAGCTCATAAAATATGAAAGTCTGTATTGTAGAATCCGATGATACACAACGCATTTCAGACTGCCTCATATCAGAGGCAGTCGGATTATATCTTTTCCCACATTAAAACATTATTAAAGCAGCATCAGAAACTGTGTTTGTTTTTGTACATAAATGCACTCAGTGGCTAAACATATACACATGAGCATATGCATGTCTCTATTTATAGCATTATTTGTGCTCACTGAACATACTGAAACTGTTGAAATCTAATTAGTTTCCTTACAAAACTTATTTATCAGCAGAATCTGTTCGTTTTAATTAATGTGCATCATTTATTACCTTATCAAGTGCTCCACACGTGCTTCTGTTGTCAATTTTCTTGTTTTTCATGACAAGCTCCCTGAGGTGGGACACTAATCTTCATATGACTGTGCATAGGATAATCACCAGCAGAGGTCTATATATGCTATCAAACTACACTTTACTTAAGATGATGATACAGGTTTGCTATTTTAGGTGATATGGATCATATATTTGATGTCACCCAATGAAGTTTATAATTGTCAGCTTGCTCATAATATGAACATCAGGTAGTTGTTAGTATTCCTTAGAGGTCACTTTCAGTGTTTTTTTTTTCAATGAAGTAAAAAAATCTTTTTTTAAAATGAAGCTGAGGAAGACATCCAGCTATAGTAGTAGCATTTTTTTGTCTTGGTTTTGTTCCTTTAAATCACAGAACTTACCTAAGAGGTTTGTTTTCTGCACAGATCCTTTGACTTCAGTGGAAGTTGCAACAGCTTATACTCGAAAGCATTTACCTGCATTTTTTTTCTTTGGAAATGAAGTCAGATTCAAGGAATGTATATGCAGTCTGCACACACAGTGAGTATTGCGGAGAGACTTTTTTCAATTTAGTTAATTTACTCTTATCTCTAGTTTTCTATTAAATACGTATATATATTACATATATGAGTATAGGATTAGCAATAGAGTTAACTTTGGACAGCCAACATTTTTTAAGATTGATTTTGTACGATCAAAGGCTTGTTTTCTCAAAATGTTGGGTTGACACCAGTGAGAGTTCTGGTGTGTTTCAGAGTGCAGAACATCAGGACACTCACTCTGAATTTTCATGACAGCTTTAACAACACAGATTTAAGCACCATTTTCAAAAAGTCATCATTACTCATTTTTATAGGTAATAATACGTCCTCAGTTACAGTGAGGTCTCCTAAAGACTGCAAGGACAGGCAATTATGTCTAGATTACATAAAGTTAATTCAAAACATTTGTATGTGATATATTTATTAACTGCATGAATATAGCACCTAGGAAACAGACTCAGTTGTGCCAGATGCTATTTAGACACAGAAACACCTTTACAGTAGTTTCATTAACGTGATGCATCCTTTTAAAATGGATTAGTCATTGCAATAAAAATCAGTGTGATGGGCTGATTTTGGGAAATAATCTCATATTTTGTCATTAATTATGCATTCAAGTGACATTATTTACAAATATTATCTCAGAATCCAGTATTTGGATGATTCATTTATATACATACACAGGTAGGACATGCTGCAAGAAAGCAGAAAGAGCTTGTCGTGGTTTAGGCCACTCTTGCAACTAAACTCCACACAGCCGCTCTCTCACTCCTCCCCTCAATGAAGTGCGGAGGAGAAAAATGTAATAAAAGGTCTAAGGGTCGAGACAAGAACAGAGAAGGAGCACCCACAAACCATGGTCCTGGGCAAAACAGACTCGGCTTGGGAATAAAGCAAAACAATTTATTAGCAGTTACTTGAGAGGATAAAAAGAAACAAAGCCAGATCTTAAAAACAACACCTCCCCCTCCCACCTTTTCTTCCCAGCTCTACCTCCTCCCCCAGCGGTGCAGGGGGACAGGGAATGGGGGAGTGCAGGTCAGTTCATCCCATGTTGTTACTGCCGCTCCTTTTCTTAAAGGAGGAGGAGTCTTTACACCTTTTTTCCCTTGCTCAAGTGGATCCCCTACTCACAAGGAAAAATCCACAGACTTCTCCAGAGTGAGTCCTACCTGCAGGATGCAATCCTTCCCCATTGGATTGCTCCCATGCGGGCTTTTACCACAGTCACGGATTCTTAGGGAGCTGTTGCCACTCGCTCCGGCGTGCGTCATCACATGGACTCTGGATGCGTCTCTACCTTGTCACGTGTCCCATGCTTCACGACCGTCCTCAGGCTCAGGCATCTCTTTTTCAATGTGGGCTTCTCCACGGCTGCAAGTGGGTCTCTGCTCCACCGAGTCTGTCCTGGCTGCAGGGGGACTGCCTGCTGTCTTGCCACTGGTTGCAGGGGAAACTCAGCTCTGGCACCTTGTCCCGCTCCATCTTCACTGACCCGGTGTCAGTGTGGCCGTTTCTCTCAGATCTCGGTCCTCTCTGGGTGAACTCAGCCCAGCGGGCACCCCGGGAGTGGGGCGCTCCCTGAGTTCCCCAAGTGGCTCTGCTGTGGCCATCCTCAGTGGGTGGTGCCAGCCCGGCACAGGCAGATGCCCCTGGCCGGGAGCCGGGGAGCGGGGCCAGTGCCCTCTTCCCTTCTCTCCTCACCCCTGGGCAAAGCACCTTTTCCGGTTCCTTTGTCCCAACTGAAATAGGGCAATTCGCAGAAGCGCCGATTGGTTCAACCCCAAGGAGGATGGGAGTCCGATCTGGTGGCCAGAACTGGGTCTGAGCAGGTTCCAAAACCGGGGTAGTCACAGGGAGCAAATCCCCTCTCCTGCCACCAGAACCCCTTTACATCAACCCATCACAGAGATATAAATTTTGTAGAGACCTTGGAGGATAATTGATTTATTATTGAACATAATCATTGGCCCTAATGCATTGACTCTTAATTTACGTTGCTTTTTTACACTGTATTTCTAGGTTTTTATTCTTATCTGGAGTGACACGTAACTAAAACTTAAAGCACTTAGGTCTTGTGCAACTGTAATTACAAAAAATGAGACAAATGTCCATCCAGATATAAACTCACTCTTCCGCTGCAGAAGCTTTCCTCTCAAAATTGTGCCTACACTTTAGCAAGACAACCCAATGGCAAACAGGACATCCAGAGGAAGATGTGAAACATCACTAATACACAAACTTCAACACGTCCTTCAAACGTATTTCTTTTTAAACAGGAATCACTAGGCCCATCAGTCAGGCATAAAATACAAGGGTTTTGGTGCATATATAAGGGTCATGTCCAAATGAAATCAAGCAGCAGAAGTTTCAAAATTACATGGGCAATTAGAAAAAAAAAGCAAATATCAACTATGGACATTTTGTCCCTGTCTGGTGATAAAATTTAATCAAAAGAGTAGGTTACAATCTTGTTTGCAAACTAGGTCTTGTGAGAATAGCTATCTGTTCTGTAAAACCAAGTCTCATATGAAAAAACGTCAGTCAAGCACAAAAGATCAGCTGAGGTAAATTGCAGAGATCAATGACAAGTACAGTCTGCATTGATCACATCTGGGAGCAAATGTCACTCCTGTGCAAGTGACAGGTAAACATTCCCCTGTTTTGCTAGCAGTGAGCAGATTACTTGACAATCAGATACCACGCAATGGTGATGGCTGTTTTGACAGAGGTTTCGTTTTCATGCCTTAAACTTTCCTCATCTACTAAAGTTTTGGTTGTTTTAAAGGGATAGTGCCAACTTTCAACTACAAATTTGTACCCACCTTGAAGTTATTAGTATCTCCTGGGGAAACTGTTTATCCTTTCATAGTGTTACAGTAACATAACTGTAAAGATTTCAGTACATTTCCTACTAGTTTATATACATACATAAAAAAAGAGATGCCCTTAATATTCTTTGCCATCTTTCTGCAATCTGACACAATAAAAATTTTGCTCCCACTAACATATGTCTGGAGTAAATTGTGTTTGATGAAATAGAAACAAAACCAAATTATTTTCCAAACCCTAACTAAAGCTTTCACAGTCTCTGAAAAGCTGAAAACCGATGAATCAAGCATTAGTTTCGCAGTTTCATGTTCTGGCAGGCAGAGGACACAGATCTCTCCAACATACTGTAAAAGAGGCCTTTTCCTCCAAAAGATGTCTGGCTGGATCAAACGGAGGCTTTAGGCTGCTAGAAGGTGTTGGCATTTTCTTCCCCGGAGTGAGCAGTCTCTGGCACCTCATCTTTTAGAGGATTGAGTCCTGCCAGCTCTGTTTAACAAATACAGGAGAGTTCTTTGTAACAAAGATCAAATAAGCATCTGGCTTTGGGAAAAATAATCATCCTCACCAGCATCATCCAACTAAGGAGTGTGTGTTTGCTAAGCTACACTCACAACATGAAGGACACATCTACTGACAATGTTTTTCCTGGCTAAACTGGAATTCTCAAATCTTTCCAGGCTCTTCTAGTGTTTTAACAAAGACACAGCTTCATGGGCAGCTCTCTTCCCAAGTACAATTACCCAGTTCTTGTCCTTTCTCTGGTTGTTTACTGAACAGCACCAGCAAAACAGCAGCAATGTTTTATCAGGAAAAGAATTTTAGGAATATGTCTATTATCACTCCTATAGCTTTTTAATATGAAAATAGGATAAAGCATTAGCACTGAACTTCAGCAAGTAGTAGAGAGAGTGAGCATAATATAATTTCACATCTGATAGGTGTATATTTAGTCAGACGTCAGGAATGAATATGAATCTAATGAGAGAGTAAGTGCCTGGGTGCAAGAGAGGTTTTCTATGTCTTAACTTGGCCTGAAGCACGGTCCCCAAGTACCCCACTCTTCATCAGAATTCCATATATAAGACAGTATAAAATGGCAGTATAAAACACTTCATATGACAATGTAAGACTATTCTCCCTTTTCAAGTTTTTGGCATGTTGCTTTCCTTAGGTGAAGTTCTCAGTCTGTATCTAGTTTTGTTTCTACTGAAGTGTATGGGAATTGATGTACCTTTCAGCAAATGTTTTACATCATTGAACTGAGTCTTATTAAGATGTCTGGAAGATCTCTTAAACTCTTCATTGCACTTAAAGAATAGCACGGTATGCACTAAAGTTAGTCGGGTATTCTCCTGAAAAGTGACTGCTCTTTGTAGAACTGCGAGGCTAGTTTATACATTGGGAAAAATAGTCCTCAGAGTAGCACGTCAAGGGCTGCCACCTTGGTTTACCCCTTAGGAACTGTGTTTGTTTAAAATTGAAAATTGCCTTGTCGTTTTCTGTTAATTCTGCTGAGACCCAAAGCAAAGGTCTTTATTTAGCATGCACTCCTGCAAGGTGTGGGGCACCTTCTGAAAAAGTTTTAAACATCCACAATTTGTCAGGAAATTAAGGCAGTAAAACTTTTGTGCTCCAAATGCTGTCAAGGCCTGATCTTTCTCAAGACTTCACCAGGCAGATTTCCTATTAATTTTCAGTATCAGCGTGAATAAAAACAAAGTTTTACCTTCCACCAATAAAGCTGATGGAAATTTTGCCATTAGCTTTATTAGAAAGGCTATTAGGCCACAAAAAAAAAAGAGATTCCAGAATATCAGCTGAGGTTGTGAGTTCTGTGAAGAAGTAATTTACAATTTGAGATGTAATTGGCAACAGTCTTTATTCGGGTCTAAATAAAATACCAGTATGGAATGTCTCTTTCCATTTTCACATCCTTTTATGTTGCTCACTGGTAACAAAATACTAATACACAGTTACCAACAAAGCAGAAGCCTGCAATAATCTCAGATATGAGAGTAGAGATTAAACACTCATGGGTTATGATACTAATAACGTCTCAAAATCTCATAGAAGGTTTATTCAGGGAGATTTCTCTGCCTGTGAGGAACAGAATAGTGGTAATAAGATATTAGTTTTCTATCAGCGTGTTTTTGTCTCCTTGTTACTAACGCCTGCAAAGTAAACTGGATGTTGTACTGCAGTGAAACCTAAGGAGATATACTCAGGACAGATTCCCCAGGCTGCTTAACAGAAGGATCATTTTCTAAAGAGGCTGCAAGCTTCCCAGCTAACAGGCTCACTGCCCAGGGCCTCCTCTGGGCCCCTGCTTCTAGGTTTCAACATTTACTTGCTAAGGTGGAAATGCACCCTTAATTCAGCATACAAAGCAACTACAGTATTTTGAAATCAAACATGACAGACATCACTGGAGTTAGAAAAGGGAATATTTGCTGGCATCTTCAGAATCACATTTTGTCAGAGGCTTGGTGAACTTAAGAGTAGATCAATGCTTTAAAAATTCTTCATCCTGCAGTTGTGACACTGATGGAAAAATTAATGTAATCTGAATGCGGTACTTATATCAAATACCTTTCCACAAACACTGTCTCTCAAGTTATCAAATCTAGACATTTTCCAGACTTTGCAAACCATATTATAAAGCAGTAATGACAATACAACAGAGCTTCAGCCCAGCAGTGCTTCAAATTTCACCTAGGGTGAGCTATGAAAGCAAGCAACCCGCTCGTTGCCAATTAAAGCTGCTTAATAAAACTGATTACAGTTATTTTGACAGCTCTTCACCAGAAAAGAGTGTTCAGTACAATTTAGTCTCACCAATGCTCTGAAATATAGTATGCCCATTTTACAGATGGATAAACAGAGGTGCATAGAGCTAGTGGGACAAAATCATACAGTAAGTACACAGGGAGTTGAACAGGGAAGCAAATTCCCAGGTCTGTTCTCTAATCCAGCTAAATCATCTTTCTACACACTTATTAAAATTTATCAGTCAAGAACTACTTTAACACCAGGGAGTTAATATATATAAAAGTAATAGTCCTAAGAATTCCAGAGATGTCAATAAATAAACAGCCTGATCTGAGGAGGATTTTAGTATCTTTTTCAATAAGTAGTGATCATACTCTCTAAACAAATATAAGAGGAAGAAGTCTTTAAGAAAGGATTAACCTCCCAAATCTATGAAACTGAGTTTCTGAATCATTCATCCTGGAAAGAGAGTTTTGATGGAGCCACAAGCTTCCATTACAAGGCAGTTTATGCAGATATTTTCATACTACTTGGCTCTTATCTCTCTGCAGCTGTTTCACGCAAGGCAACATGCAGAAACACAGTTCGGCTTTCATTTTCCACCTCATCCCTTAATCCTCCTGAATTCCATTGTGCTTATCACTTCATCAGGAACCCAGAGAGGCTGATTGGGTTGGAGAAATTGTATTTACGATCTTTTTGAAGAAGCAGCACTCTGTATATGAATAATAAATCAACAGGCGAGCTTTGTCAATTTTTGTGAAAATGGGAAGTTTGTGAGCCATTTAATGTGATCTTAATAAACCAGCCCTTGCATTCTGTTCAAAGCATGCACCGTGAATTTTCCCAATCAGTCAGACCCTGAACTGCATTTTCCCTGTTCACAGAATACACTATGTTTCCCAAAGGTACATGGCATGAGACAGCAATATTCCGTTCATTACTTTGTGTTGCTGTATATTTAAAGAAACTTTGCACTATGCACTAAGTAAGAAACCAGGAATCCATGTGCTGGCTCCATTAATGACACTTTCCATACTGTTTAATTATCAAATTTGTTGCTGTAAAGTCTGGCCATGCTCAAATGGCAGTGATCAGTGGGTTACTGGCAGTGTGACACCAGCAACACACCTAATTACTGCACCCTAGTCAGTCATGGCAAAAACCCTACAGCCCTTACCTATGCAATAACAGCATAACTGACTGTTTCAGCAGGCACAGAATTAGACCCTAGATGTTTCTCTTAGTTAAAACCTGAAGTTTCTATTTTCCTGATTTATTCTCCTTTTCTCTTTTCTCTATTGTTCTGTAGGACACTTGAGTGGTTGAGTTTGAAATATTTCATAGCACAGTTTTTCCACCAAAAGCATTTTCTTTTTTCAACCATTTTGGACTCCCTTTTGTTTGCTGAATGCTTTTATTTCTTCAAGCTTTTCTTGGTTCTGTTTTGAAATGTCAATGATAAAGACATTCTGATACATATTCTGATTCTGACATGTATCAGAAAGAAATGAGACCTCCCATAACATCTGTAGATACACGTTAGATTTTAGCATTGATTTATTAGGGATCTAGATTAAACAAGATCTTGGAAGTCTGTCTCATCTCTAGCCTTCCACAGTAGTACAGAGGACTCAACTGATGGGTAGATTTAATGTAGGATTAACTTAAAAGTATTTGAGTTTTATCTGAAAATAAAAAGATATTGTCTAGAAGATACAGAGGGGGGAAAAAAAGAGCTTTTCATATGAAAGATATGAACACTGGAACAGGTTGCCCAGAGAGGTGGTGGATGCTCCATCCCTGGGGACGTTCAAGGCCAGGTTGGACGAGGCCCTGAGCAACCTGATCTAGTTGGAGATATTCCTGTTCCTTGCAGGGGGATTGGACTAGATGACCTTTGAAGGTCCCTTCCAGCCCTAACCATTCTATGATTCTATGAACTTGCACATTTACATAGGTTAAATACATCTGACACATACCTGGTAATTTACTGCAGAATGATACGGTACATTGGAAGGATGATTTGCACCCGTTCACTGCTCATCTGTTATTTGATTATGAATGAATCATGGCAATCAAATTCAAGCTAGTATGTGGTCTACCTTCAGTGCACACTCTTTAGCACTTTTCGTAGTGTGGAATTTGTCTGTTTCTATTGGGTCTTTCTCAGTAAGCAAACCTCTAGGCCAGCATTTCCCAAACTGCTTACCCTGTGGTTACCATTTCTGGTTTTTCTCCTTTCCAGCTGCTGACTAAGCTATCTCTGGAACTGGAAACACACATTACTACTACACTGCTCCTGATGTTATTAGCCCTATTAACAAGCAGAGGTTTCAACACAATGCCTTTCCAGAAATAACACAGCTACACACTATTTTACTATGTAGACGTAATAGCTCAGTCACAGCTACCTAAGGGATTTCCAGTATAACATTTCACTTCGATGTAGAAATTCATATTATATTCTTGTTCCTTCTTGAATTCACCCTGTAATCTCATACTCATTCATTGTACAAGGCATAGAACAACTTTGGAAATCCTTCCTTTATCAGCCTCTGTGTCTGAATCAGCCAGCGTTTCCCTAAACTCTCTTGAAGATGGGCACTGCAGCTTCATCAGCTGATGCTGCTGTCTGTGGCAGCTCTTCACAGTATCCCATCTGAGCACTGCAGCCAGAATGCACAAATGCCAACAGAGCTCTGCACAACTAGAAATATGCTTCCAAACAAAGTGTGCTGTGTTCAGTAGGATCCAGAGTCCAAGCAAATTTATAGTAACAAAATGAGTTATCAGTTACAATGCCAGACTTGGAGATAAATTTTCTGTGTTGCTGTGGGGTCTAAGATAGCAATTTACAGGAAACCAAAGAAATAAAAATATCTCCTGCAACTAGAAATGTAATGAAAGGCTAGCAGAACCGTGACAGGGAACATCTCTCCTCAGTTAGTACATGATTTATGTTTGACGACAGAAGAAAACATTGTAAGAAAGTGCATAGAGTAGCTGACAATTGATCAGAAAAGGTGTTGGGTACCTGTAACAACATTCATTTTAAAAGATGATGTGATGGTCTTCATGAGAAGACCCTTACAGTATGGAGCTGGGACTCAGAACTGAAGTCATTAGATTATTTCAACGCCTACAAATTAGGCACTGCAGTCCTTAACTTTTGAGACCTACATCCCACAGAAGGAACACAGAATCTAAAGGTGACGAGTGTAAATATGAACCTGTAAGCTAATAAAGACCTTACATGCAAGCATCCTGCTTTTCACTAGCATAGGTATTTGGGCAAGGTGTAGAAGATGAACTCAATCCTTACAGCTGAAATTTAAAAACCAAGTCTATCAAAACCAATTCTATCCACTCAGTTTAAAGGAAGGATGTGGTGCTGGTGGATTCCTTGGTGGCTCTAAATGAAGTCTCTACTGGTTCAGAGAAGCAGATTTTAGACATACTCCCTCTCTTCACTGTTTCCCAATTGGATAGATCTACGTGCTTTCCAGCACCTAATTTAAATCTTGTTTATAGTGACACTTAGCACTTCAGAAAAGTGTAGCTTGGCATTCTTGCTTCTTAGGGAGCCAGATACCCAAAAGTTAGGTGCTGCAGTGCTTAACTTACATACCTTATCTGTTTTACACATTTGGTTTTGCTTATTCCAGAACGAAATGCAAACCTCATGAGCCCCTTAGATTTCTTAATCTTCAGCAGTAGTTTCCCGTAGAAATGAAATCCAAATGCTTCCAATCAATCCTCTTAAAGGCATTTTTGCTTCAGCCTGAAGAAAGTAAATCAGCTTTAATCAAAACTATTAGTGACTAACTACCCTTATTGAAGGGTTGGCAAGCACTTTGTCTCATCGAATTCCCCTTATGGAGTTATTTGGGGCTCAGTATGGCATGTTTTCAAATGATCATACAAAACCAACAAGGGCAATCTGAAAAGAATTCCCATATTTAGAGATTCAAATAGTTTACATAATTATTTCATTACATTTATGACCCATAGAGTAGTTCTTTTCCACAGCTCCTATTCTCCTAAATGAAAAGAAGCACTTTTGTATTCTAACAGTGGTCATAAGATTTTCAAAGCAAAAAAGTAATCGGTAGCCTGACGCTCCTTTAGCCATACAGTCGCTTAGCCTGACTTCTATCATCTGTTATATTCTTTGCTCCTGCTTCTCCCTCTCACTGCACCTTCAGCATGAATGCCATTTTAAAATTAATTCCACTTAAATCAGTCATTAGGAAGTCACTGACACTTTTACTTCCGTAGCAGATACATTATGCACAGATGACTTTGGAAAATTTAGAAATTTAGGAGATGTGTTTTGCCTAGACATGCATAAACTCAGCTGCCATCCAGCAGATTTATTTCCAGCTGTAAACATCTGAAAAATCCCAGAGACTATGACGTAGATTCTAAATGGATATTGCTGAAATTCTTGTCTTTGCAAAATGTTCATTCCACCTGGATATCCTTCAGCACAAATAGTTCTTCTTCCATTTTCCTTTTTAGAACAGTAAAAAACTATGTAAGATCCTTTGCAGGATACGCAGTTGCTTTGCAGGCAAATTTTACCTGGATACACATGCATGTTTGTTAAAACAAAGGTATAATAACTGTTTTTAAAATGTGGCATTTCTAGAACAGCTAATACATTAAAAAGCATACTTTTTCCTGTTTATGGAGAAAAATAATAGCAAGCTACAGCTTTGTACCAAGCAACTGGTAAAAATTGTTACGGTTTTGTACCAAACAATTGTATCATCTGACAGGTTTAATTTTATCTCCAGTGCATTACAAACAGTGGTACCTTATATTCAAAAAACAGTATGAACAAGCAAGGACATTTTTGTCTAGGCGTACAAAGAGAAATTAATCAATACCTTTTGATTTTTCTTCTGTGAAGTCCTCAATGGGTAAAATTGTTGCCTGAGATCACTTGAGACATATATGAGAAAGTACATTATATAGCTATGCTAATTTATAGACCCATTTATGAATAAATTAAAGTTAATTTTAGCTTCTTAATGAACCTTGCTTACTTACATCCACCAGCTCTCCACCCTTGTGTTCTGATCTACTTGGGATGCAGCTTACAAGCAGCAAGTATATTCCTCTTTTTTATTCCCTAATGGGCTTCAAAACCATCAAAATAAAGACAAGTTCTGAGAAGCCTGACCAAAGGCTTTTACAATAGGCAACACTTCTCTAATATTCTGTTTTTCTTATCCCATATAATAATTGTCAGCCTCTTTGCACATACAGACACAAGGTATTTGCATTCATTTAGATTCCAAGACCTACATCTCCAAAAACACGTGGGTGTATCACATGGAGCAAGAATCAGTAAAGATCATAGATACCTTCCCTAACCACTACAAAGACAGTATTTTAGGTGACTGGGCCTCTCTGTAGCACCTATGACACCCAGGGACAGTCAGACGTCTCGAGCCAGCAGCAAAATAAGCCCCAGAAGTCATCAACAAAAGATGTTAAAATGGCTCATATCTCAATTACAACATCTTTTACAAACTGGTGTACACGAATATTCTCCGTTCAGTAAAATGCATAAGCAGTACTGGGAGGAACTCATCTGAATCTCTTCCAATGAATAAGCAAGTCTCAGCGCACAGGTATTTGTGTTTTCTTTGCTCCATTGATAATCCTTTGCCTGAGCCCCTTGTCACAGACTGCTTTCCTGTTTTTCTTCTCAGTCTCATCTGGTAACTGCAATATTCTCACAGGTGGTAGATTTGAAGGAAAGTTTTGACCCTGCATTTCTCACATGCTATGTGGAAAAACCTTTTGGCTGCTGCAGCATCCTGTGAAAGTTCTTTCCCTATGCAGGCTAACTAAGAAACACCTGTAGCTCATTACACTGGGAAAGTTCCCTTGAAACAGGTGCTGTAGCATTCAGCCAATCACTCTGGGAGATGGATGGTCAAGTGACCAATAGCCTTGACCCATCTAGCAAACCATGTGACTCCTGACTATTTAAGGCAGGGCGTTTACTCCTAAGGGTGAGGCGCTTTCTCCTGAGCCTTGGAGGAGTGTTGGCCTTCCTTAGAGTAGAGCCTGAAGCCTTCGCATTAGAACATTGGTCTGCTTGAAGCTACCTGAAGCCTTCCAGCTGTGACAACTGGTGACCCCAACGTGATCCAGCCGCAACTAAGATCTGAAGGTACGTGCTTCCGTACATGGGGCTCTAAGGGACGAACTCCAAATTAGAATGATGGGACAAAGCTCCACAAAAGAAATCATGATGTTTTCCATTCTCAAACCTGCAATGACAATTGCAGGTGCTAAAATAAGTGATGAAGCTCTCTGTGAGCTGTTAAATTGGGCAACAGAGCATGAATGCCTGACCGACCTCAACACCCCCTTTAGCTCAGAAGTGTGGAAGCAGCTAGGGGATAAGCTAATCTATGAAACAGTGTTTGGATGTAAGAACCTGACTGGTCTGCTACGTATTTGGGGAACGGTATATGATGTAATGCAGAAATGGACAGTAGAAAGGAAGGAAAAAGTATTGCCAGATTCTGATGAATCCGCAAGTGAAGCTTCTGAAGGGGACGATGAGTTATCTGAAAGGGGACTGACCATGGGTAGTGCACCAGTTGTGCCCCTGCTGTCCTCAGATATGGAGAAAGTTGTGGGGACTGCACAGCAGCTTTATCCCTCCCTGCAAGATTATGTCCAACCCAAGTGTCCTCCTCGTGATTTTTTGATGCGGGAATACTCCTCCGGACAAGACAAAGCATCGGAGCATCCCCCACCCTTCTAATGGAAATAATGACATCGGCCATCAACCTGTTCCTTCCATGAGTAGAGACTAAATTTCAAGTCTCCGTCGGAGTCAGAATGTTAGAATTAATAACTAAATGTATGACTGGTTTGCTAGATGTATCTCCCATGGTATTGCTGAAAAATCTCCCTGCTTGATTTAAACTAATCTTAAAACAAAAAGGGGGAATTGTGGAGAAACCTTTTGGCTGCTGGAGCATCCTGTGAAAGTTCTTTCCCTATGCAGGCTAACTAAGAAACACCTGTAGCTCGTTACACTGGGAAGTTCCCTTGAAACAGGTGCTGTAGCATTCAGCCAATCACTCTGGGAGATGGATGGTCAAGTGACCAATAGCCTTGACCCATCTAGCAAACCATGTGACTCTTGACTATTTAAGGCAGGGCGTTTACTCCTAGGGGCAAGGCATTTCCTCCTGAGCCTTGGAGGAGTGTGGGCCTTCCTTAGAGTAGAGCCTAAAGCCTTCACATTAGAACATTGGTCTGCTTGAAGCCGCCTGAAGCCTTCCAGCTGCAACAACGCTAGACTGCTCTGCTTCTGTTTCTAGAAATTTTTTCCTTATCAGTGTGTGCTGAGCTCACTTCATATGTCAAGCTCTTAAGGTACTACAGAAGAACTTCGTCCCTCTGTTTTAAAAGATGGACATTGTCAGTTGCATGCAGTTCTGTTTACAAATGCAAGTAGAATTCAAAAAAGAGACATTTGAAATGAGAACCCTATTACCACTTATTTCATTTAGCTACTTCAGTTTTTCCTGAATCTTACTTTACATCTTACAGTTTTCATTTGTTGAATATCTACTCCAGTTGATCTCAGATCAGCCAACACGTTTATGAGCCCAAGGCAGTGTCAATCGCAGAAGTGGGGTTCACTGTTCCTTACAGAGGTGGACACAAAACTCGGTGTTACAAGAGTTTGGAAAACACCACCGCAAGCTCAAGTTTCATTTGGAAGTGACCATTTACTTAAAAGGACCTGACATTTTAAGCAGGAAAGAGTTTTGATACTATAAAATTAGGTACTAGATTTGTAGGAGAAAAATGTCATTGATATTTAATGTTACCAGGAGAGTACCTGTATTTTGTCTGAGAGTACAGTATATTCAATGCAAAAATAGATTTTTTTGTGAAGTCAGAACACAGCTCGTACTCTCTTCCTTGACAAACCTTATCCTGAGCACATGTTTAATTTACTTCTCCTATGGCCTATCACACATGGTTTATCTTGCCTTGACGTCTGCAGTGCTGAATGCTGACATAAGAAAGACCAGGGCAAGGTGACTACTGCTCTGAGCCTTTTTCAGTACAGATACGTGAGGTACATACTAGCCTTATGAGAGAATTAACATATAGTAGCATGTGGTGTTTGTGGATATTATGTCTTTTATGCAAACAAAAACAAGACAAAGGGAAATTCTGAACATAATCTGGAAAGAATGTATTTCTAATTCTCTTTGCTGATGTGACTTAATGCTTCAAAGGAGGCAGGCAGAGAAATAAACAACTCAGGAAACTGCCTGGCTGTATTCCATGGCCCTTTGGAGGCACAGGAGAAGTTGAGTGTTTGCCCCTTTACCTCCAATTGCCATAACCAATTTGCTAATCACTTCCAGGTAGACCACCACCAAAGTCAAGTGAATTCAGTGGAGCTTATGGATCATATTGCTTAATTCATGTTGTGAAGAGTCAGGCTATATCTCTGATCTTCGCAGTTCAAACATTTTAAAAGGGATATTTTTTTTTTTCAGATACATGATTCAAGAAGTTATGAAATGAGAAGTAATTTAAAATACCCCATGACAGTAATGCAATTTGAATGCTATAATGTCTTACTGGACGTGACCCTTTTGTAACTAAAGAGAAACAAGTTTTCATGGAAATAAAGAAAAATAAAATGATAGAAATGCATTAAAGAACATTACCATGTGAACCCAAAATCAAACATAACCAGGAGTATAATTCTAACGTGTGGTCTAACATCTGAGCTCTTGCTCAAAACAGGCAGAAAGCCATCTGGCACCAGACATTAGCCAGCACCATTTTCTTTCAGCTTCATCCAAGCATGAAGAGTTCAGAATTGTAACTGTCTTTTGTCATAGCAGCCCAGTCCAGCTGTGTGTCCACCACCAGACTTTCTCATTTTCCTTGTACCTAACTCAGAAATCTGTAGGCTAAAAAGTTAGATGCAAGCAGATAAAATATTCCCTGTCTGGGTTTAGTGTTTTGGTAGAAAAACAGACACTCTTTGCTAAAGAAACCAACCACCACACCTATTTCGCCATAATCCATTAATGCTTCTTACAACAGCAGAATTCCAGGTGTACATATGCTGTTTTTCTTCAATATGTTATTTATTGTATTTAATTATAAAATTAATCTTTCCTTCAATGCCTGATGCATGGTAGGCTATGTCACAAACGTATAGAGGAAAACTTAAGGTATGAAGTTTGCTTTGGGTTCTCTTCTGGTTTTTAAACAAGGTTGCCTCAGCTTTAGCTACTGACAGTGTTTTTGCAAACATAGCTCTGACTTCCTGAAAGCTACCAGTTGCTCAACACATCTGACAAAATCAACTAGACTCTTAAGCAACCTTCCTTCTGAAAGTCTTCAAAATGAAGCCTACAATTCTGGCTGCACACTAAGGTCACAGCACACTAGACTTACTTAAGAACTATCTTAAAGCAAGTATCTTACTAAGCCCCATACACATTTAAGGTGTTTAACTGATGAAAGTCTAAATTTTCATGCAATAAAACAAAAAGTAGAAAAAAATTACAGCGTAGACACTGTGGACAGTGATTAATGGGGTTTGCTTTTGATTTTTCTTTCTTTCAGAATAATCTCTCCAGTATCTTCTGGCAAGTCAACTGAAATAGAATTTAAAGTTTTTCAACAATGCTGAAAAAAAACCCAAACACAGAAAACACCATTCTTTGTCATATTTATTTAACTCACACCAAAGAGTTGTTACACTTGATGGTTTTTTTTTTCACCTTCCTGTTTGGTCTTACCACATTTTTAAATGAAAAATTGTTTCATCTTCAAAATGAAAAGTTAAGGAATTTTGTGGTAGTAAAATGCCAAAAGAAAATAAGCTTGCATTTCCAAAGCAAAATATCCTTTCAAGTATGCAAAGATGCAATGTTTCAATGTTTTCAGGAATTTCCTGACCATTAATCAAATGTAACCAGAATTCACAAATAAATTTTTGATAAAACCAGAATTTACCATCGGCCTCTCAAACGTAGTCCATATCTGGTTTCGTAATTATTCGGTAAAAACACAGCTATAAGCAAATAAGTGGATTATTTTAACATATTAAGTCACTATTTCTTGTGAAATCATACTACTCTGGGTATGCACAATATTTTGCCTATACATCATTTCTCTGTTCAGCAGGTTTTGCAACAGCACGTACTGCTGTAGGTATGATTCAAGAGCAGAAAGAAAATGTAATGCCAGTTGTGAAAGTTTTTTCAGTGTTTTGCATACATATGAAACAACCTATCAGGGACTTTGCTACCAGAACTGCTGTTTATAACTTGCATGGAGGACACTGAAGTTTGGCAAATTTAGATTGGAAATGAGCCATAATCAACTACTGAAGCAATGCAACTTGGATGAAGGCAAATTGTCTTCCTCAAAAAACAAACTAGGGATGAAATCATGGTTGAGTACTTACAGAGAACGTATTTGAATACATCATTTAGCCTGAGTTGTAAGTACTCACAGTACAGGATACTTTCCTTTTTAAAAAAAATTTTTAATATTTCTGTCATTTATTACTTCTCTTTCTATCCCCTTACGCCCTCCACAGTTACCCTGCTGTTTGGATTAGTTATCTTTGAAGTTTCCTACATGGCTTTTGTCACCCATATTTTTATATGAAATTCCATCCCTGCATAAAGAGGCATTATTATCAAATGCATATCAACTCAAGATGAAGTTGTGAATTAGATTATTTTCAATATAAAAGAATGATTGTTAAAAATGAAGCCTACTGCAAGTTAGTACAATGTATATCAGCTTCAGACCTTAAGCAGCTATAAAGGTGTCAGCGTGACCTTCGCTGAAACAAAGCATATGTATTCTCATTTCTCACACTTCTTTGACTTTGGTATTGCTCTAAAACCCATTAACAGGCGCTTTTTAAAGGAATTAATTAAAACTATTTTCCCTGAAACCATTTTATTGCTCTTAAATGTACATGAGACAAGAATCATACTAATTTGTTACAATACTGCCAAAAACAAAGTTTCTTTTCAGATATTTAATTTAAATCGGTCAGTTTAAAGAAGCTTTACACATGTAGAAAGTTTAAAAAGTTGTTTGTTAAATACTTCAGTTATAATTCATTTAAAAATCCTATTATGTTTGGTTACACAAGACTGCATTTAATATACTTAAAGATGCAGTACTCCTTAGCTGTGACATATTTATGGGCTACATGTTAAAAAGTTTATAAAATAAGGCAGTATATTCTCAGTGTCAAACAGCTCTCAATGAAGACAATTATTCAGACTGTCTGTTTGTAATTAGATATGAAACAATTTATGATTATAAAGATAAGTGAGCAATTTTTTTTAGAATACTGTATTTTCTTACAGAAAGGTTCCTATAATATAGCCAGAGCTCATAAATTACTCACCTTAGCTTTCAGGAAGATTTCTTGTGGGATTAATAAACATATGGATTCAATCTCAATAGCGAGGGTCAAAAATAATGAACAGTATGTATGCTGCCAAGGGATCCTCCTCAAACTGTTGAAAATAAATCCAGGCTTGACATTGATTGATCTGGGACTAGGAACTGGTGGAACTGATACCATCTGTACCCCTTAGAAAAGTGGTGAGGACAGAACCTCAAAAGGTTCGTCTTAGATAAGGATTCAAAGGTTGGATGCTTATCTGTTGTATAGCCAGTTTTATCTGCAAGTCCGCAAACTGAGCTGGAAACCTTGCATGGTCAGACTCTCTTCTAAGATTTCTATTGAAGATTCACACAGGCTACACGTCCTGCAAAAATAGCCTGTCATGGCATTATAAGCCTTTGGTGACCACAAAAATATGCATAGTAAAAGGTTTTATTCTAGCCATAACAAATTCAAAGAAACATGCCGTCTAAGTAACAGTTTAGTTTATTTGATCCAGATTTTTTCACCTAACTTTTTATGCACATTAATGGAGTTTAGATCTCCTTATGAGGCCTGAATATTGCAATACTATGGGCAGAAGGTAAACTCACCTCGTGGTTCTAGAAAATAAAGTTGTGTGGAAGGATGCTTGTCCTGTTTTTTCCTTCTCTAGGTCCACAGAAAAACAACATCAAGGATGATCTTAGCTATGTTCCACATTTTCACAGGCAAAGAGGCAGGCTTAAAGACCATTGCAGCTTCTGCCTCCTTGCAAAGCCCTGTAGATGATTCCAGTCAGAGGTCCTTGGGTAGCAGTAGTCAAAACAGCACAGATGAGGAGCAAAGAAGAAAGTGGATCCTAAAAAGCTCCACAGAAAAACCGGCCACACAGTTAAAAAAAATGTGGCATAAATCTCTTAAAGTTTTCCAAAGGTACTTGTTTTACATGTAGATTAAATCCTTACTAATTCAACTATTAAGAAGATATTTGGTTTCCATGTGCCTGCAAAGAATCTGAAATAATTAAAGTTAAAACAGCTTTTCTTGCTACTCAAAAAATGACAATAAGTAAAGGTATTAAAGTCACTGTACTGGAAAAAAAGTCACCTCTGACATTAAAATAAGTCTTAGAAATTTTACCTAACACATAAGCTTTTTTCCCTGTAAAATTACCAGTTTCAAAAAAGAGGGGCTGGTAATGAATGTGCTTCTTCAACCATGACAATAGTATTGCTACTTCATTCTCATAATGTTATGGGACCCCAGGCAGCTCCCAACTTCATCCTGGAATGATGGCATATTTCATGATTATGTCCAACTCTTGCAGATAAGAGCATTTATATGCTAATAACAGCAATATGGGTAGCTCTAGAATTTCACCATAAGCAGTGAAGCTTTTAATCACAATAAGCCTTATGGGCCTAATTTATCTACTTTTTTTTAAAAAAAAGATCATAATACCTACGTAGGTGTTCCAAAACGTATTTCCTTTACATCAACTTTTAGGGCCCTGTAAAATATGAAATGAATTGGAAATGAGAGTGTTTGGTACCTCAGAGGACTGGATTATTAATAAGAGGAGGATTATGCCTAATTTCTTCAGATCACAAGAGAAAATGAAAGCTATGTCATGGTGACTGGCTGGTGTTTGGGTAAACGAAGAACCAAAAGCTACACCAGGAACCCGCAAAATTGTCTTTCCAGAGGAGGCATTAATCTACAGCCACAACTGGAATTTACACAGGCTTTAAAGGAACAAAAGTCTCCTTAACACTCACCATGCTGCCTGTAAAAGTTGTTTGGTCTGTTTATACCAGTAACTATTAGGAGCATGCCTTTTTTATAGTTGACAGCACTGTGTATCCAGGTGGTCTCACTGTTTCAATTATATGTTCAGTTAGGTCCCATCTGGCACAGAAACTCACTTGTAATTCTTTCATCATGTTGTTGAGGGCTGACTTCAAGAGCACAATAGCAATTTATGTTTCCTACCACCAAAGTTGCTGGACAGTGGCTTGCACTGGGAAAAAAAAAAAAAAAAAAGATGAAAAATTACAGCCATATTCACATCTTCTATTATAGGTAACAAACTTAATTTCAGTGAATTTACATGACATCTCACCTCTCTCCATTAACTGCCGAGGCATGTTGTGTCCAGCACCCCTGGAGAGTCAACAGTTTGAATTGCTCCCTGCTTTCTTTAACTCCTACGCTGCAGGAGTACTTCAGTCCGCTGTTAGTCAGGTGCTTACGTCTGTGATCCGAACCAGGGGATTTTTCACATGGCAGTATGGAGGGAAAAAATATTTCAGGAATGAAAAACATTGTAGGATGCTTTGGAGTCAGAATGACTCTGAAATTCTTTTCAAACTTTCAACAGACTAGATTTCAATTTTGCATTTTTTTTTCTAATTTAATTATGTACATATGACATCGAGTTTCATAGATTTCATAGATTTCTAGGTTGGAAAAGACCTTAGAGATCATCGAGTCCAACCATCCCTAATCCCCATTAAACCATATCCTCAAGTAGATCATCCACCCTATTCTTAAACACATCCAGGGATGGGGACTCAACCACCTTCCTGGGCAGCCTATTCCAGTGGCTGACAACCCTTTCAGAGAAGAAATACTTCCTAACATCCAACCTGAATCTCCCCTGACTAAGCTTATGCCCATTTCCTCTTGTTCTATCACCCATCACTAACGTAAAGAGTCCTTCCCCCACCTCCCCACCATCTTTTCTCAAGTATTTATAGGCCGTAATCAGGTCTCCCCTCAGCCTCCTCTTCTCCAGGCTAAACAGCCCCAACTCCCTCAGCCTCTCTTCATAAATTTTATTTTCCAGCCCCTTGACCAGTTTAGTCGCCCTTCTTTGGACTCGCTCCAGGAGCTCAATATCTCTCTTAAAGCGAGGGGCCCAAAACTGGACACAATATTCCAGGTGCGGCCTCACCAGTGCCGAGTACAGGGGCAGGATCACTTCCCTGCTCCTGCTGGTCACACTATTCTTGATACACGCCAGTATCCCATTGGCCTTTTTGGCCACCTGGGCACACTGCTGGCTCATATCAAGCCGGTAGTCAACCAAGACCCCCAGGTCCTTCTCCGCCAGGCAGCTCTCCAGCCACTCTTCCCCGAGCCTATAGCAATGCCTGGGGTTTTTATACCCCAAGTGAAGGACTCTGCACTTGGCCTTATTAAAGCTCATGCCATTGGCCTCAGCCCAACGATCCAGTCTGTTCAAATCCCTCTGAAGGGCCTCCCTACCCTTGAGCAGATCGACACAGCCTCCCAGCTTGGTGTCGTCCGCAAATTTACTGAGGGTACATTCAATTCCCTCATCCAGGTCATTGATAAAGATGTTAAACAGAACTGGACCCAGCACTGAGCCCTGGGGAACCCCACTGGTGACCGGCCTCCAGCCGGATTTAGCCCCATTTACCACCACTCTTTGGGCCCGGCCATCCAGCCAGTTTTTAACCCAAAGGAGGGTGTGCCTATCCAGGCCAGCAGTTACCAGTTTCTCAACCAGAACACTATGAGAAACTGTATCAAAGGCTTTACTGAGGTCCAGGAAAACTACATCCACAGCCCTTCCCTCGTCAACTAGGCGGGTCACCCTGTCATAGAAGGTGATCAGGTTTGATTGGCAAGACCTGCCTTTCATAAACCCATGTTGACTGGGCCTGATCACCCGGTTAACCTGTATGTGCTCATTAATAGCACTCAAGATAACCTGTTCCATGACTTTGCCCGTCACCGAGGTCAAACTGACAGGCCTGTAGTTCCCCGGATCCTCCTTCCGCCCTTTTTTGTAAATGGGGGTAACATCCGCCAGCCTCCAGTCCAGCGGAACTTCCCCAGTGAGCCAAGACTGTCCAAAGATAATGGACAGGGGTTTGGCAATGACATCCGCCAGCTCTCTCAGGACTCTCGGGTGGATACCATCAGGCCCCATAGACTTGTGGGCATCCAGCCGGAGGAGCAGTTCCTTGACCCGTTCCTCTGGGATCACAGGAGCTTCGATCTGCTCTCCCTCCCTGCTCTCAGACACCGAAGGCCAGCTCACCTGGGAACTACTAACCTTATTATTAAAGACTGAGGCAAAGAAGGCATTAAGGACCTCAGCCTTGTCCTCATCCCTAGTGACTAACGCACCCCCTGAGTCCAGTAGGGGCTGGAGGTGATCTTTAGCCCTCCTTTTGTTATTAATATATTTATAGAAAGACTTTTTGTTGTCCCTTACAGAGCTGGCTAGTCTAAGTTCCAATTGGGCTTTTGCCCCCCTGATTATCTCCCTACATGTCCTAACTTCCTCCCTGTATTGATTCCTGGATGCCTGCCCATTCTTCCAAGACTTATAGACATCCCTTTTTCTTTTGAGATGTTCCCAAATCTCCTTTGTCATCCAAGCTGGTTTTCTACCCCGGCGGCTCGACTTCCGGCACACAGGGACAGCTCGCTCCTGTGCCTCCAGAATTTCCTTTTTGAATAGTAACCAACCCTCCTGCGCCCCCTTACCCTTGAGAGCTATCTCCCATTGGACTTTGTTAACCAGACTTCTAAACAGCCCAAAGTCAGCTCTCCCAAAGTCCAGCTTGGCTGTTTTAGTGTTCCCCCTTCTAACTTCCCCTAGAATTGAGAATTCTATTATCTCGTGGTCACTATGCCCCAGGCGTCCTCCAACCTTCACATCTCCCACAAGACCTTCTCTGTTCACAAACAGCAGGTCTAGGGGAGCACCTTCTCTAGTCGGTTCACTGACCAGTTGCGATAGGAAGTTGTCCTCCACACTCTGCAGAAACCGCCTAGACTGTTTCCTGACTGCCATGTTATACTTCCAACAAACATCAGGAAGGTTAAAGTCACCCATAAGGACAAGGGCTAGTGAGGGCGAGACTTCCCCCAGTTGTTTAAAGAATAGCTCATCAGTTTCACTGTCCTGACAGGGTGGCCTGTAGCAGATTCCCACTACAATATCCGCCTTCATAGGCCCCCCTTTGATTTTCACCCACAGACATTCTACTAGGTCATCCCCAACATTTAACTCTAAACAGTTTAGACCTTCCCTTACATACAGGGCAACCCCACCACCCCTTCTACCTCTCCTATCCCTCCTGAAGAGTTTGTAGCCATCCATGGTAGCACTCCAGTTATATGAGTCATCCCACCATGTTTCAGTGATGGCAACTATATCATAGTTTCCCCGGATAACTAGAGCTTCCAGTTCCTCTTGTTTATTGCCCATACTGCGTGCGTTCGTATAGAAGCACGTAAGTTGGGCTTTCGACCCCACTGCACCCCTAGGGGGGGAAGTTTTTATTACCTGAGCTGTTATTTTTGGGATTCTCTTTTACCTCTGGGCAACTTGTGTGTTGCTCCTGTGTGATGTGATCTAGATAAAAATTGAGGTCATTGGGGAACTTCTTGATGACCCAGCTAAAACAGAAGGCAGACTCTGGAGTGGAAACTGCCAGACAGAGTACTATGAAAAGAGATGGTGCTCTGAAAACCAGTTCCTAAAGTTCTCAGAACCAGTGGGTACTTTTGTCTTTAAGTTTTCAGGCTTAAAGTCTTCATCTGAGGAAGAGCATCCTGATTCCCTCACATATACACAACTTCGTAGGACTTTTGTGAAGATTGCTTTGCACATATAAGATGTTCTCATATGATAATAAAAGCCAAGATGGTAATGAATAATTGTTGCCCAAGAAGGGTTTGTCACCAGAATTATTATCGGCCTCATATATACCCTTTCTAACAGACTCTGCTTCTTTGCCTTGACACTTCAAGGCAAAGATTTTATTTTGGATGTCAACATTCTGACAATATTAAGTGTTAAAATACTTTCCCATACATTGTTAATTGCTAATTACTTATTAACTACTTAGTAGTAATTAATTACTAAAATATACACTTCATTCCAAGAACAGTATTTGGCCCTCTCCATACCGAGAACTGAATAAATGTCAGACACACGAATAAAAAGCTTTCACGTTAGGTCACAGATTCCTGTGAAATCTTGTTGAATATTCCACCTTTTCCAGTACACCCAACATTTCTAAAAAGTTAAAAAATAAAAATTAAAAAATTTAAGCTTATAGAAGTTGTTCTGATAGAAGTATTTGAGCAGAGTGAGTAATCTGATATGACCACATAGCTGGCTCTGCTTTGAGCAATAGGTTGGACTACAGGTCTCCTGAGGTCCCTCCCAACTTATTATTAGTATTCTGTGATTAGATTCTATGATGATCGTTATCTTCCTTCTAGACAAATATCACTTATATTCCACCTGATGCAATCATTCATACAACCCATTAAACATATTAATCCTACTGAAAGATTGCTAAAATTAAGTCACTTTTGGTATGCGAAAAAGGAAGCAGTTTTGAAAGGCAAATACTGTGAAAAAGTTGAATTTTTCTCTGAAACATTTATTCACAAATATTCTTTAAGAATTCTTCACACAATCTTCTGGGTATGCTTCAAAAGTATCTTATATATGTGGTAGAAATATAAAACATAGAGGTTCAGTATTGCTTACAGAAAGTTACAACCACATGAAGAATAAAATAATCAAAACAGATCCAAAGGGTTTTTCTTTCCAAAACATGGAGCAAACGAAGCCTAGCCGGTAATTACATTTCCAAATAGTACCTCAGATAGCAAAAATTAACAGTTTATCACTTGGATTATATAGGTACTAATTCCAGTCTCCTCTAAAAGGGATAATGATGGGCAGTAGAGAAAGCTAATACCTTGAACAGAATCTTCTGATGCGTAACCCAGGGTTTTCCTAGGCTTTCATCAGCTGGGTTTTCTCAGAGACCTGATTTACCTCCATCTCTCTGAAAACACACACAAAGCTAGGTACTGGGAGCTAGATCATCCTTACAGTTTTCCTCTTAAAGCTGTCCTAATTAGATGATAACGACTTTCCCAACACAAGGGATTCCACAACTGGCTCTTAGTGGGAACAACTGGCCAGGTGTGGTGTTACTGTCCTTTAACATCAGGTAACTGCTGACTGGCCAACGTGGACAATCCACCTTTCAAAGATCCTTTAGGGTCAGATGTTAATGACTATAAATGAGTGCTGTCCTTATCATCTAATTCATAATGGGAAACAATCTGCCACCTCAGCAATAAAGATCAAAAAACAAATACAAAGAAAAGGTATTCCTTCCCTTCTCATCTCTTAGACAGGAGGTTTAATCTCCTTTGAAAGCTTTTCAGGATCTAACATTACATATCCTAAATTTTATTCATACAAATGTTTTTTACATCTAGAGATGTGACATTAAAAACTGACTCGAACTACTCAAACCAACCATCTCCTGAATATATAGCTCAGCTAGATTGCCCACTGCCAGCTGGAAGGTTGAGTCAAATGCCAAGGCACAGCTCCTACCTCACAGCGAAGGCAGCGTGCAGCATCTGATGGCTGGGAAAATCTTGAGCCAGCACACAGCTCTCTGGTTCATAGGGCTTGCACCACATGAATCCCACCAAAAATAAACTGACATTAGCCTGAAACATCAAGCCACTATCCTCTAACTCCAGCCCCTAAGGCTTTCGGCTACCATAGTGATTGCAACACTACAAGAATCTGGAGAGAACAAAAAGGTGGGATTTACTACTTACTTTCCAGCTGAACAACAGCAGGAATAGCAAAGAGAACTACACACAACAGATGTTCGACAAGTCATTAATGCAGTTCTGGAAGATGCTCAGGTATTACAGTGATGTAAGGACTACAGACTTCAATATAATACATAGCAAGAAAGAACTCTTATGAGATGTCTGACAATTTTTCAATCCTTAAAACGGCTTAAAGTGTTCATATAATATGAGTGAGAATTTGAAATTTTTGGTTGCTATCAAAGCAAAACACTTGGAGAGTCACCCCACAGAGTCTTAAATCATGAAACAACTGTGTTATGCACACAGCTGAACTCTGGTTATCCTTATTAAATAACTTGTTAACAGTCAATAAGAATTTAAATTACAATCTTCTTCCATTTAAATGCATAATTAGGAAACTTAATTTAACTATTATTTTACATGAACCAAACCACTATAATAAAATGATTCTTTATTATTTTAAGGAGATAAAATTGTGAAAAATAGCTAAAAATCTCAGAATAATCCAGACTGTTTGCTTTTACCCTTTTTCCACTGACAGGAGGCATTTCATTGGCAGTACTAGAAATAAACTGTGCTTGCCATAGTCATAGAATCATAGAATCATAGAATCATAGAATCATAGAATGGTTTGGGTTGGAAGAGACCTCAAAGATCATCTAGTTCCAAACCCCCTGTCATGGGCAGGGAAACCCTCCACTACACCAGGTTGCCCAAAGCCTCATCCAACTTGGCCTTGAACACTTCCAGGGATGGGGCATCTCTGGGCAACCTGTTTCAGTGCCTCACCACCCTCAGCTGACCTTGTTTTAATCGTCCTTTTTGAAGTGTTTTATCTAGTGTGAACATTTGTTGCAAAATCTTGATTTGATTTAAATGATCTAGTGACTGAATTTTGGTGTAACAAAATGGTTGCACTATAGCAAAAGACTATAAAGGATGAAGAGATCGAGCTACTTTTAAGACACCAATGTACTTGCCTAAAAATTGTCATTTCTTTCTCATTTTCACATGTACAGCCTGCAATTTACCTATATTGAAAGCAATCTACAATTCAGCAGTAATCTGTTGTATTTCTGTTACCATTGTACTTAATTTTCAAAATGTGAAAGTTACCTCAAGAGCCCTTTCTTTCCCGGGAACACCCTGTCTCCACTTTCCTATTGCTAACTTCCTCTGTCCAAATAGGCTTGCCTTACTGCAGTCCTGTACATGGCTTCACCTGTCTTGTGTCCATTCCTCTGATTTAATGGGGGATATCTTGGGTGTAGGCTATCTGAGGGTACTTCGAGTGGTAGCAGTACTTCAGAATGAGAGTGGATCAGCTGTAATATGTACTATATGCATAAAATACAGTAATAGGACAGAAGATTTAATCCCCTCACTGGAAAACTTCTGTATAGAAAGATTTTTCAGCCTATGGATGCATCCAGGAGAAGACTCAGCTCAGAAGACACATACTCTAACCACCCTGTTAGAGACCCCAGCAATGTGGCCTGAAATATCTTCTAGAAAGGATTTTCAAAGGTTGCAGTTCTGGAGTTGATTAATTATAGATATTGTGCAGGTCACAGAAAACTGGAGGAGGAAGTCAGCAAAAGGTAGAGAAATAGAATGAGGCAGGGAATAAACATTTTTGAAACAAATTATAGGAGAAGTAAGTCTGACAGCTTAAGGGTACCTACGTTATTCAGCGGTACATGTATAATAAATACATATTTCTTCTACTCTTCTCCAAAAGCATTGACCTTTCTTTCTTCATTTCCAAGTAAATTTAAATAAATAAATAGATTTCCAGCAATGCTAAAGCATGAAAACTTTACTGCAAAAAGTATAAAGTTTCCCACTTCTGAGCAAGTAAATCTGAAATGTTAGAGTAGAAACAGCTTCGTAACATTATCTGCAGTGGTCACTTCTGCTCCCATAATGAGGATTCTAATGATAACACAGCAAATCTCAAATGATTTCTGCTTGTTCAGATTTCCAATATTACAAATAGAGCCAGACAGAGCATACAGTCATACTTCAGCTGCATTAATGTCTCAGATCATCCCATTCTAATGACAGATATGCAAGACCTGACACTGCCTTTGCTCAAAGCAATGCTTTGGGAAAGGCTTGAATCCTTGCTGCTTTTCAGTTCTCATTTTTTTTTTGCAGATGATTCAGTACTTTCAGGATCTTACTTGGGTTGATGTTCAGAGCCAGACAGCATGAAAAGTTTTTCAAGATAAAACTTCCTTGGATGATAACGTTTCAAGCCCAAGCATTATGCTGCTGGCAGAAATAAAATGTTTATCCCAAAGCCAGTTATTTATTTTGTATTTTAAGAGATTGCAGCCCTTAAGAACTACAGCTCAGTGCTTATCCTCTCAGAAGCACACACTTGAATATAAACAGGACGGAACCAACCAAACTGCAAGGAAGAAGAGACAGACTCTCCTTTGGTGTAAAACTGCTTCCAGGGACTTAAGCTGATATATAGAAGCTGGTGGTTTGGCTTGTCCATTTTTAGGAAAAAAAAAAAAAAAAAATCAATGCTCTCAGACTCTGGATCCAGTCTCTGGTGATGCAGTGGCATTTGAGAATCTTTCTTTTTAAATATCTTATAATTGCCTTTGCTAACTATTACTATCCAAAAGAGAAATGAGAAATAAATCAACCGACTGACTTGTTTAAGTAAAACTTCAAAATCAAAAAAACACACAGATGACTAAGCATGTTCTTGTGGCTTTACGTCCCTGAGGCTGCAGGTGGGAAGACCACTGCAGTTACACACAAAAAAGTTTAATTGTAGCTTAGGATGAATCAAAACTTTCATCTTATAAAACTTGTAGAAGCAGAAAGTTAACATAATTCTCATCACAATCTTTCATTTTATGCCATAATCTTTCTAAGCCACCATAATCACACTACAGATCCTATATTTATGTTCTAAGAAACATTTCTATTGCCCAGCCTTTCCTATTTGTTTTGTCCACATAGCTAAAGTGTGTGGAAAAAGAAAATTCTTCTCAAGCAGTATTATTATTTCTTACCTTGTTAAAGACAGTCTTTCCTCCCTTACAGTCACTTAGAATACTACTGCAAAGAGTGTTACTTCAGCTATGTCACTTCTCTTTGGTCATTTCTCTGCTGATTCCCTTATTCTTTCCCTTCACTGACATGGCCTCTCACATCCCATTTCTTCTCTAATTTCTATTTCTTATTGTGTATCAGCTCATGATCTCAGACTCCTTTTCTGGCATATGCATCTTTCTGCTTTGTTTCCCGTCTTCCACGTTGCTCCTCGCAGGTGATGCAGAAGCTACTCACCTTTGAAGAAGACTGTTCTTCAAGTCCTTCCCTCACCACAAGGGACGGGACACATTTGCCAACCAAGCAGTGTTATTCCATAGGGAATATTGTTCATGCCATTTCAGATAAATCAACAGAGCTTCACACTTCAGGTTATTTTCCTCCACTGATCGTCATGGACTATGCAGAAACAAGGAGAGCCTTTACTTCACACAGGAGGCCAAAAGGAGCTTCTGTTGGTAGATTACTTCTACAGTGTAGCATACTGAGTGAGCCTTTCTCTACTGCTTACATTAGAGAAGTCATGTCTGATAACAATAGCCCTTCAATTTACTCTTGGTTGTCAAGCCGTGTGGTGTCCTGTGTCTATCAGTATTTACACTGACCTGACTTTTCTGCCACAAAAGGTCCTTTGCACCACTGGGCCTTTTAGAGTGTCACTCTGTAAGTGAAGGAGTCTGCATTAGTATCATCACCAGTCCCTAGCTCGAGACTATCAAATAAATCACAACAGCCTCTGCTACCATTCTAACACTCTAAAAACAACTCTTCTCTTCTCCTGTGCATCTTACGTGTCTAAGCTAAGATATATAGGCCCTTGCTTCTTATGAGAATTGGAAATAACTTGCACTTGCTACATTTCAGTCTATTAAAATATGTAATGACTTCACCTATAAGCTAAAAAAAAATCTTAACAGAGAATCCCTACTTTATTAAAGTGACAATATTGACAATGACTGTTAGTCAATCATCTTGGAACTGAGTATTCATGTAAAATTTGTATACACATTTGGATGTGTACAGATGTGGCATCGCTCTGCTTCTTTTAGCTGATACTGTGCCTGCAATATTACATAGAGACTAGTATGCTTGTTGGTGTTGAGTATACAACATCCCATTTCAGGTCAAAGGAACATTAGAAAGAAATTAGAGTTAAATTTAAACCTGAAATTGACAGTTATATTTATTTTGATTTCGACTTCTACTGCTATACCTTGGATCACTGAAGAAAGGGTTTATTTAAAAATCTTCTGTTCATTATCTTAATTTGGTTTATGGATTTCACTCCTATACAAAGCTAAAGACAGGTTGCTTAGTTTCATTTTTGTGAATAAATAACTTCCTTTTCTGATATTCCTGCAACATTTTTGCCTCTTAATGGAGTAGTGCTAAAAGGTAACTTTTTGTTTAAGTTAGGTCTTTTCTACTCTTCTAGAATGTAAGCAATAAATTTAGAGTCACATTCCCTTAAGTATGTCTATAAGACTTAGAGAAAATAAGAGAAAGAAAAAAAGAGAGAACTGAACTCCAAAACAGGCAACTCATGTTAATATTCTAGTATATTTTGTGTTTCCACTCTGCAAGGCAGATTAGCACAAATTAAATTTTTCACTAGCTTTGCATAGCTATGACGGCTCCATTTGATTCTAGGGGATTTGATTAATTTGGATTATTTAGGTGCCACACGAATAAAACCAAACTAATAGATTGCATTCTTGATTGAGTTACAGTATATTTGTATGGGTACATGTAGCCAGTGCTATTATTCTTATATTAATGCTAAATAAATGTGCCCTTTTGATAGGAAATGGTGTCTATGATCTTTCATTTGTATCATGTTATTAAAGATTATTCTTAAGTTACAATGAAATCTGGCTAAAGGGAAAAAACTAAAAAGAATTTGCTGAGCTCCAATGCTTCAATTAATTAACTTCTGTTTCTGTAAATAGCTGTAAGTGAAAGAATCAAACTATTATGTTCTGTAGATGAACGATCAGCAAATGCTCGAACTCATCTGTCATGGTCTAGTTTTGTAGCCTGACAAGAAAAATGAAGCCAGCATCTTCTGAATTCATAAAAAGTTTGGGTTGTGGTTTACATAAAATCCACATTTAATTAGAGTGGAACCAGTGGAAAGATTGAATCCCTCTTCAGTTTGGGAGCAGGGTAAAGGGCATATCGTCTGTCCTTCACAGACATGTGAGGTTAACACAAAGTGCATACATGTTTTCACATCATCTAACCCTTGAATCGATGATGTTTTCAACTCAATGTAGTGGGTCAACACTTCTGTGGTCAGAATGTTTCATGCTGGACACCTTAGTTTTCTAGCCATTTAAATACTCACTCTGGTCCCTCAGTTATTCTGCCAGGATATACTTTGCTGAAAGAGACCCTAGAAATAAAACAGATAATGTATTAGTGGAGTGAAAACTCATTCTTCCTCTTGGTCTTGTTTTTTTTTTAAGAAAAAGAAAAATTATTCCATGGCCTTAGATAACTCTAGGTCACTGAGGAGGAGGGGTCTTTGTAACAGGTTGTATTTCTTTCTTGTCTACACTGCTCACTGCACGTTACCGATATCATAACTACATTTCTGTGAAGCAGCTTTTCTTAACCCAGATGCATGGGTTCATTACAGAGGCATGTTACCTATAAGCATTGCTATTTACAGATCCAGAGCATCTGCAAATGAAGGACAAATATTTGAGAGCTCAGGATAAGGTTGAAAGTCTCTTTTGTCATCAAATCATTCAGTCACATGCATTTAGAAATAGACATTTACACAGGTTTTGTGGCTACAACTATGTTCCTCTAATAATACCTCTACTACTTCTCCTTTTTTAAAAAAAACCAAACAAAACCAACACCAAATCAGACAGGAAAGTGGACCTAGTAACATGTGAGATGATTAAAATCTTTTAACCACAAGACACCTGTTACATATGTTACAATATACAGAGTCACATAGAAATTCTACAGCACTATTATGGAGTAAGAAAAAGGCCCACTGACTTCTGGTATTAATACAAACAAGCCTACTTGAATCTGTTTTTCTTTCCTCCATTCAAACTTGACATGGGCATTTAAATATTTAGTCTAAAGACGGGACAGTCAGCTAAACCAAAACCTTGCACAGGCTATTAAAAAGGAGAAGTCATGCAGGCAGGAGCAGGGCTCTTTTCCAACGACTGCAGAGCTTCTTCTATACTCCTGCAGATGAGGAACAGCCGTCGCTGGCCCTGGTTCCACAGCCAACATCAACTCCTTTCTGCTTCCTTTTGACGTGACTGTTTTCAAAGATGTGAAGAAATTTTAAGTTCAGCAGTAACTATTCACAAGCCCATTCTTGTGAATTTCATTTTAGCACTGAAATATGTTGGCCATTGCACCACTTAGAAAGCTGAGAATAGTACACCAAATTAAATGAAGTTACCACAGCTCTAACTTTAAAGGAAAACTTCCTTTGGAAGAAAGAAACAGAAGCTGCTAAATGGCTTTTTTAGTGAGGGTGCTAATATCCCCCTTCACAGGGGAGTAGGACTTATCTGGAAAGTCTGACACTAAGAAACAATGCTTTCTGTTGATCAGCTCACTGAGATACAACACTTGGGTTCTTTGGGATGTATGTGCTATCACTTGCTGAAGAAGACAGAAAGTACTCTTTTCATCCAGGCGAAATGTTCTAGAATATATTTCTTATTAAATACTTCTCTTGCAGCCATAGAGAAAAAAAATATTTGTTAAAAATCTACCACTGGTTCTAGACAGGCTCTATCAAAACCAGTTCTGTTCGAAAATGAAAATTGGAATTGCTAAAAAAAACCCCTAAAACATACATCACTAATGCTTTTGCACACCAGTGCTAAACCACTGTATGCTATCAGTTATTTTACCTTTCCATCCACAGCAGTGACATGAAAGAAAAACAATTTGAAATATTTCCAGAAGTCTTTCATATTATTCCACTGCATAATTCTTACAATGGTTTTAAGATCCTTCTCTTCACAAGCCACATAAATGCTCTCCCATCTGTAGAGCTGCTGTTCTCTGATATCCTTCACTTCAAAACCGACATTACATCTTTACTGAAAGACTACATAGCTACAGAAGTAACCTGAATTACAGGTAACTGCAGGCCTAATTCTCAAAAAAAAACCATGATAATTGTGACTGGATTCTGCAGCCATATATTCCATTCCATTCCACTTAACTGGTTTCTCTTACCCTTAGTGGAGTTTCAATGGGACACCCACCAGCAAAATGTAGACCCTGACTGTTGACTGCATCTTTTGATGAAGAAGCTGTAATGTTTGAAACAGTAGTAAAAATATCATCCAACAACTTGGGGGTTTTGTGGTTTTGCACTTTTGTCCTTATTACCTCTTTCTAAATAAAGAAAATAATAGAATCATAGGATGGTTTGGGTTGGAAGGGACCTCAAAGATCATCCAGTTCCAATGCCCCTGCCATGGTCAGGGAAACCCTCCACTACACCAGGCTGCCAAAAGCCTCATCCAACCTGGCCTTGAACACTTGCAGGGATGGGGCAGCCACAACTTCTCTGGGCAACCTGTTCCACTGCCTCACCACCCTCAGAGTGAAAAATTTCTTCCTTAGATCTAATCGATGTCTGCCCTCTTTCAGTTTAAAGCCATTACCCCTTGTCCTGTCACTACATGCTCTTGTAAAAGTCCCTCTCCAGCTTTCCTGTAGGCCCACTTTAAGTACTGGAAGGCTGCTATAAGATCACCCCGGAGCCTTCTCTTCTCTAGGCTGAACAGCCCCAACTGTCTCAGCCTGTCTTCATAGCAGAGGTCCTCCAGCCCTTGGATCATCTTCATGGCCCTCTTCTGGACCTGATCCAGCATCTCCATGTCCTTCTTGTGTTGATGACTCCAGAGCTGAACACAGTATTCCAGGTGGGGTCTCACGAGAGCAGAGTAGAGGGGCAGAATCACCTCCCTCAACCTGCTGGCCACGCCTCTTTGGATGCAGCCCAGGATATAGATGGCTTTTCTTTCCCCTAGTCCTCCTTCATCACCGACATACCTAAAGAAGTTTTTCTTGTTGCCTTTGATGTCCCTGGCCAGATTTAATTCTGTCAGGGCTTTCGCCCTCCTAATCTGATCCCTCAGACAACCTTATCCTTCCCAGGATACCTGTCCTTCTTTTTTGTGCTTAAGCTTGGCCAGGAGGTCCTTGTTCATTCACGCAGGCCTCCTGGCTTTTATATCCAACTTCCTCTTTATTAGGATGAGCCACTTCTGAGCTCGGAGGAGGTGATCCTTGAATATTAACCAGCTTTCTTGGGCCCCTCTTCGCTCCAGGGCTTTGGTACTCTACCAAGCAGATCCCTGAAGAGGCCAGAGTCTGCTCTCCTGAAGTCCAGGGTAGTGTGCACTCTCCTCACTGCCCTAAGGATCTTGAACTTCAGCATTTCATGGTCACTATAGCCAAGGCTGCCCTTGAACTTCACATTCCCCACCAGCTCCTCCTTGTTAGTAAGAACAAGGTAAATAATAAACGTGATAAAAAGAACAAGGAAAGATAGGTCTTCTTGAGTGATGTTCAAAAGTTCAGCTGCATCAAAATCAACTGGCCTGTTTATTTAGAAGATGTAAACATTTCAAGAAAGCAGGTTATTGCAAAATTATTACAGAAAACATCATCTGAAGGAGGAAACAAATTTGGTAGCTCTGCACACTGAATTCACCTTTAAATCAACATTGAGCCAGCTTCCCAGAATGCTAAAAGATTATGATCTAATGGAAAGACTGCTTTAAATAAAATATAAAATGAAGCAGTATTCAGAGGTTATGAGCCAGATCATAAAAATCCTGAAAATCATATTTCCACAAAGAAAAAAAAAAAACATGGAGAGGTTAATTTCTTTCTGATCTCTTAATCTTTAATACTCACTTGGCAATTTGACAATGGAGGGAAAAAAATAATCTAACTGCTTTAAAATGAAAGCTAACAAAGCAGCAACTGGCTTCAGTAATTTTGAACAGCCCTTGAGGCTATCTCTTATATTCCCATAACACTGAGTTTTAAACTTTTTCCTTGTCCATACAACCTAGAAGCTTATTTATTCTTAATGGTGGCTGAAATTCTTAGACCAGGACCTATTGGTTCAGCATCCAGTACTGTGATGTAGTGCCAAGTACCACAAAATTCACAGGGGACTGGAAACTTGTTGAGGTCTTCACTATTTTGCTTAATTAAAACTCCCATAATCCCTTTCTGTGACTATAGGTGTACTAGTTTTAACAGTAAAGGCCAATTATTCTGGTAATTATTGCATGTTCATCTTAAAAGGGCAATCTGCACTCATTTCAGTTTGGTAAAGGAGGTCAATAAATTACAATCCATACCCTTCAGTATTGCAACAGCATGGCTTTGCTAGCATTTTCGTATTTTAAACATGGACTCATTTACAGATCTTAGGAGGACTGTTCAGGAGGGATTCAGTATGGAGGTTCAGTCAGATCAGAGGTAGAAATTTAGCTAGTTTCCCTATCCTGCTTTCCTTCACTTAAGCTAACAGGTGTTCTTTTCCAGTCTTCAACCCTTTCATCACCCGCTGCCCACCTTAGCACAAGGTAAGAGTCTCCAGAGCCAAGCATAAGAAGATAACAGGCAGGGGAAATTCTGAAAGTAACCATTCTCCATCTGTTCTATGGGCCCTTGCTCCTCTCATCTTTGCTCAGTTCAGACTCAGAAGCTCTTTGCTGCCTCTTCGGCTCTGGCCTTAGGAACACTCTTGTCACATCGTCAACTACCTTTGACTTTCAAACCGTTTGACAAAGAAAGGGGAACATAGCCTCAATAGGAAAGGCAAAGGCAGTCATACTAAGTCATCTAGTACATCCCTTATATCCCTGTCCCAGGACAGGACCAACCATATCTAATTAATTCAATCGTATAGCGATCTCTTTTTTACTTCACAACATAATAATTTCTACCTGCTAAAATGAAAAAAAAAAAAAAAAGAGGACAGAATAATTAGTTTGTTTTTTTTCTTATGGCTAATTATATCTAACATTTATATTTATGTGTGTGTGTGCATGCATGTATATATACATTTTTATTTATATAAATACAGATACTTATTTAATTGCTTTCCTTCTAACACTCAAACCGTACTAAGAAGATTGGCGTTTGAGACCCTTCTGGAACACAACTTTCTGGGCTTTTCTTTTTCAATAGGGCTGATCAAGGATCTTCATTAGCATCTGAATGTCTTATATCAATTGCATGGCTTTCATCTTATCACTGGCCAGCATCAAGGCAGCAAGGTTTTGAGGTGATATTTTCTCCCTCAGTTCTTCTCAGCTCAGTCAAGCTAGGCTCATTATCTTAACTTCTATTCTCTTTGTTCTTTCGGAAGTGTAACATCATCACATTTGGAACCATGACTACCTGAAATGAGTCCCATACACTGGGTTTTTAATTCATATCTGTTGACAATATTTCTCCTCCTGAGCTTGCAGTCATCTCATTCTTTCTCTGTTTCTCACCAGATTTAAATAAATCAAGCCATTTCTCCTGTATTGAGCTGATAGTTTCCCTTAAAGTAGTTGTGTCTTATCATAAAAATGAGTAAATCCGTGAATCTGACCAACTGAGTGCTGTCTGGGAACCTTTCACTTAATCAGCCTCTGGGCAAGGTTAAACCTTTACTGCAGCAAAGAAGTCTTACCCTGTCCCTCTTTACTTCTACTTTGCCTATGCTCTACAGCTTGAGCCAACAGATAGCATCATTTATAAATGTCAGCTTAAGTATAATCTATCTGACCCAGTTCAAATCTTTTTGGTCACAGAGCAGTTTATCCAGAAGTGTCTTTTAGTTTTAAGCATTACAGCCCATAAGGAGACTTCTTTGCTCCTTACTTTCAGGGAGGAAGACATCAAAGAATGCAGGGAAATGATAATATACTTCTGAAGGGAAATAGTTTCCTTTTTTCTGAAATCAATCATAATGGAATTCATATGAAGAAATAGCACAAAACTTCTTTATCTCTTCTGTTTATTCAGTTTGCGCATCTTGTGGAAGCATTTAGAAGCTAGCAAGTTATTTTTCAGATGTTGAGAACACCAAAGCACAGATAGACACATAATTAAGCTGCAGTAATTAGTTGTCTAAATCAGGCAACATCTACATAGACTTTCTAACAGGTTGTAACCCTGAGCTATAAAAAAGGACAACAAAGCAGTTCCAACAATTTTACTTGTACTATTTGACACTCTTTGTTCCTTGTTAGAATCAAGCTTAAGCAAAACCTACTAAAGTCCTTACTGTCTGATAGATCTTTTCTATACATGTTTGATCTGTTTCTCTTTACTATATATTCTTGAAATGACTGTCGTGTTTGACATATTCTAGGTTAGCTTGAATAAATCTGTGTTGTATGCTACAGTAAAGCCTCTTCCTTTTGTTCTTAAATTCCCATATACTCCTAAGCAGGGACCTGCTCCAAAGAAACTGTCAATTTCCAGATTTGTATTTTCATAGTAGTGAAAAACAATTTGACTTTAGAAGAAAAAATGAATCACTGATTCTCTGTGCATTGTCTCAAGTATCTTATATATGTTGCACCACATAACAGCCTCTTAATAAGCCTTCTTTGCCAGCATTATTGGAGAAGAACAAAAACTCGACTTCTGTAGTCCACAGAATGGAGGGATGTCATGTTGTTTGCGGAGGAACCTGATTATTAGAGAGGACAAGAGCCTTCCTCAAGTGAATGACAAAGTGTATAATGTTTGTGAGGCCCCTAAAGCATCTGTGGGTTTAAGATGTAGATTTATTTTTTTTCTACTTACTCCTTTGTTCTTATAAATGCACACATTCACATTCACACTTGAGGATGAAATTCATGGAGTTGTTTGTCAAATCTATTAAGGTTTTGGGAAGATTAATTGAAACATTAGGGAGATTAATCTTTAAATAATCATATTGTCTTTTCAACCCCAAATGTCAATGCCAGACAGATGGGCTGACATTTTCTTCACAAAGGATACTTAAGTGACAGCGTCTCAGTTTCTTTACCATCCATCTAATCACAACTCATAGAAAGGTGCATTGAGAGATACTGGGCAAGAAATCTATATTACCCAGAAAGAAAATCAGGTCTCACCAAATTCATTACGGCAACTGCCTCTGAATAACACTTAAACACAAAACTGCTGAATGGTTTTAGAAATAATTTAGTGTTTTTCACAGAACCTTTTTCTTTCACCTTAGGAGCTCGAAGGACATTTTCTCCACTACAGTTATTCCACAGAATAATATTAAATTCCTGATTTTTAGGGGAAAAATAAAAAAAGGAAAAAAATATTATATGTCCTTGCAGAGTATGTGGGAATGTAAAGGCATTTCTCTGTTTCAATTTGCATATAGCACTATATAATCTAAAATAACATATAAAAACTGTTATGAATAGACCTGCAGAATGTTGATGAGATATTTCAGTATTAGTTTAAAAAAGGGTTAGTAACTACTTTTAAGGGATTATCTTACTTTAAAAGCACACAGAAAATTCAAAACAGACGGGCTGTAAAATAATTCTTAATATAGTTTTAAAACGTTTTCCATCACATCTGTAGCCCTTCACCTTATATTTGTTATTAACTCAGTTTATTCACCAATGTGATGCAAATAAACCGGATGCCTGGATGCTTCCACTTCCTTCTTTTCTTCCTTCCTTGCTGGACACAGAAAACTCTTCTTTTTGTGGATAGAAATGACCCAGTGGCCAAAGGAAATGTTAGTATTAAATTTTCCAAGTTAGATTTAGTCTGATATTCAGACCGAGTATCAGATTATACACCAAGGCATGGGAGAGGAACATCTCGTTCCTAAACAGAACAAATGCAAATTTAGAAGAAAAAACATGTGAAGATGTCCTATAGGAGCCATTTGCTTTCTCAGTGCCAGAACACAACAAATCCTCCTGCTTGTACTGGCATTGATGCCTGATCCTCCATTTTGCGTGTATATATTAACTGGCACACTAACTGTACGTAACACTATGTTGCTGTGCTTCCAGTCTTACTGGTTAGTGGACATGGCTAACACAGCCACATGACCACTGTAAGGTCTTCCACCTCAGAATAAACATGCACGAAGCAAACGCATAAGATCCTTTCTCTTTGCACATCATATATGGAATGAGAGCATTTACAAGCAGCTTCTCTACAAAAAAAAGTCGTGAAAGTATTTTAGAGGGGATCACAGATCACAAAGATAAATGAAATGGTTTCCTCAAAGCTAAAAAGCCAGACTCGATGCTCGAATGAGACAGGGAGGCCAGACATCATCAACTCAATTCTGGTGTGACTGTAACCTCATATTGGTGATGTAAATCGATTTCCACATAAAAAAGGAAACAATAGAACCCCTGGATCTGTCAGCATAATTGTTCACATACCTTTTTCCAATTCTACACATGGTTATAGAGTTTTCTACTATTTTTTTTCTTTCTGAATAATCATCCATTTACCTTAAGAAAGCTATTTACCTTTTACGAACATAATAGTGTTTTCATCTCTATCCCTGTTTTGAATTTACCATATATTGTTTTTCTCACAATGTTACCTTCTTATATCTGAGATACTCTAGATATCTTAAATTTCCAAAATTACTTTTTCTTCTATCTATCCTTGCTCTGAGGAAGGCATATAAACATTAAAAATCTGAACTGCATCACATTTGTAACATGATGTAGAGGGTAGATCTGGGATGGATAACTCCCAGACTCTGTCATCATTCTAATATTAAATCTTTGTGTCATTGGAGACAAATACCTGCCTCAGTTTCCCCAGCAAACAAAGGGAGAATAAAAGTACATATTAATTAGCACAGCACTGCAAGCATTTGAAAAGATTCTTGTGACAGGTTCTGTAAGTATAGTTGCAGCAAAAGCAGCATGAGACTGTACCTAAATATTTTTCTCATCTGTTTCTTTATGAAAGTCACTTAAGGCTAGGTATATGAAAGAGTTTTATTTTCTTTCTTTTATTTCTCAGTCGGTTAAAGTAACCAATTCATAGTACAGAACATTTTTCTGTGACCTACTACAGAGGGATGTATGAAGGTACCATTTTTCTTCCCTCTTTACCATTAGAAAAAGTGAAGTATAGAAGATCAAGGTCACCAAGAAAACTCCTCTCCAAGATTTCAACTCATTCTAGCTCAGCTTTTATTAGAATACTTCAAAAAATAAGATACATTTTTGAAAGACTGTCTCTCAGTGTCGTAAAAGAACTTATATTCATGAAGAATATAAGAATTAAGAACTCACGAAAAAAGAACTCCTAAGAACTTAGAATTCTTGAAAAAAATTACAAGATCTGTTAAGGCTTTTACAAATAGGATGGCAGATCATTGACCCAAATCCTTCTGCGAAGTTCCAGCCATTATGTTAACAATAATACCTCAAAGGTCTGAAAACCAGAAAGGAATAATGGTTAAAGGAGCAAGCTAAAAATACTGAATTCAACATATTTTTTTTAACCCCAAATCCAAACCAGTTCATACATCCTCCTAAAACTCTTGACATTCCCTCCCATCTCTGTTTATTGGCATTGTTTCACAGTTCCAAAACTATCAAACAACGTCATACCGTGCAACTTCACTCTAGAGAAGTGCGAAAGGGGAAGCTTGGGTCGGTTTAAACATCTGACAATAAAGCCAGTAAAAATATTACAGTGTCACACTGATGACAGAGAATGAGATTGCTACACAGTAAAAACATATTTTTACTGTTCACTGAAGGGATCTCTGATCAAGGGGAATCTATTATCCCTTCTTTTTATCTGTACCTGACACTCTGCACATCTACATAATCTTTTCACCCACACATCACTTGACATCCTTTCTTCCTAAATGTAATAAACAGAGCCCATACAAGTTATCTCTAACCTCAAAGGCTTTTCCTCTCTTGGTAGTTAAGTTACCACTCCTAGGTACATCAAGGACAATGTGAAGTAACTAATATTGACTTCAGTGGAGTCACTTGGATTTATACCATTATAATGTCACCAGCACACAGAGTGCATCCCTCCAGATACCACAACCACTCCCAAAGGGCTCTACTCTTCTTAAAAGGTGATTCAACACATGGATAGGAGCCCACTATACTTTCAGATCCACCTGCCTCTCTTACTAATGAAGATATGCTATTCATCCAAAGTATCTATTCCATGCTAATTGAATACTAAATTATAGGTACATGCATCCTTCATCATCCTGCTTAGTGGAAAAGACGCAATAGCTTTGCTTCTAGGTCTATTGCATGGATATATACTGTACCTGGCATTATAGAAGGCTTGCAGCTATCCCGCAAAAGATAGTCTACACTTTCTCATTTTCTACACTTTCCCATTTTCCCAGTTCTAGAAGGGAAAGTGCAAAGTCTTGTACCTAGAGAGGAACAGCCCCATGCACCAGTAGAAGCTGGGGGATGACTGGCTGGAAAGCAGGCCTCAAGAAAAGGATCTGGGGTTGTCGTGGACACCAAGTTTGCCAACAACGTGCCCTTGTGGCAAAGCAGATGAATGGTGTCCTGTGATGCATTGGAAATGTTGCCAGCAGGTCAAGGCAGGTGGTCCTTGACTGGTGAGGTCACATATGGAGTACTGCTCCCCAGTACAAGGGAGAGATGGACATACTAGAGAGAGTAAGTATCACTAAGACAATTAAGGGACTGGAGTATCTCTCCCACGAGGAAAGGCTGAGAGAGCTGGGACTGTTCAGCCTGGAGAAGAGAAGGCTCAGGGAGGATCACATCAATGTATATAAATATCTGAAGGGAGGATGTAAAGAAGAGGGAATCAGGCTCTTTTGCAAAGGTGGCCAGTGACAGGACCAGAGGCAATGGGCACAACCTGAAACACAGGAGGTTCCATTTGAACACTTTTTCATGGTGAGGGTGACTAAGCACTGGCACAGTTTGCCTAGAGAGAGTGTGAGGTCTCCGCCCTTGGAGACATTCAAAAGCTGTCTGGTCATGATCCTGGGCAGCTTGCTCTAGGTGACTGTGCTTGAGCAGGCAGGTTGGACCAGATGACCTCTGGAGACCCTTCCAACCTCATACAGTCTGTGATTCTGTGATTCTCCAGCATGATTGAATTCATCAGTCTCTAAGGCAGAATATAGTAGCTGTTATCAATTTGATGTCTTGTGTCTTAGAGAATGCACCACAGAATTTTTGAAGAGATGTATTTCCGTTCAGAGCAAGGCAGTCAAGGAATGCTTCATGCTGCTGCTGCTCCTCTCTGTCCAGGTTTCTCTACTCTCAAATGAATTCCTTCCATGAATACTCTCATAAAGTTTAAAGAAATTAAAACCTGAAGTAGTTAAATAACTCATAAAAAAGAAACATTCTTCTAGCGTTCTTTTCACTGCTAATGGCAGAATAAAATGTGAACCTCCTGTGCCCATAAGAGCCATCTGTCTTTAAGATGTTAAAAATGGAACAGGACCTTCAAAATAGAACAGACCAGCATCTTTAATGAGGCAGAGATGTCCAAAACAGCAAAGGCTGAGCTGGAAAGTGCCAGAAGTTCTGGGTTTCCATTTCTACCTCTAGTTACTTGACATAAGGTCAGAGTAGGTAAGCTGACTAAGGAGAAATCTCTCTCCACATCTACATCTGTAAAACAGGGGTAAAAACATCATGCACTAATAGTTAGCACAGATGATGTTTATGCAGTGGCTTTATTACTGTATCTTCTAAGTTGTGCTATTAGTTGGAACGGAATGGCCAACAGAAACCTAGGAAAGTGAGAGATGAATTCAGTCAAATACTGGAATAGTCCAGACTTAGCTAAATTTGAAAGGAGTCTGGATCAAAGGTTTTAGAGCAGTCAGATTTCAGAAGAGTATCATTAACCCCCTTATTCAGGAAAAGCATTGGTTTCAGGCCTAAAAAGCTTGAAATTCAGAATTAGAAAAAGAAGGAAAGTTTTCTTGGTAGTCAGAACTACTAAATCCTACAGACATAGATGTCAATTCTATGACAGCAACAAGATAAGGTACTGAGTGGAGAAAAGGGAGAAAATTGTCTTTCGATAAAAATTAGCATATTGTTGTCAAAACTGGCACTGATCATTGAAACCTGAAAGCTGTAGTGCAACGTATTGATCGAACCATGAGCATTTGGCCTTAGAGCTAGAAGACATTTTCAGTAATCATTTTTTGCCCCGAGACAGTAAATCTCAATCTGATGAAAGTTTTCATTTGCTCAAAGTGATAGATAAACCTTCCCAACATAAAGTACAGTTTGAAATCAATTTGCTGTGTGTTAATTAGCTCAAATCATCAATGACATATTGGTAATTCTACAAGCTTCATCAACAACAATGACAAGTTATGGGACACTACACTGAAAGACTGATTTGCATGTCTAAACAGAAACATGAAATACAGATATATTCTTTGCTGTTCATTGAAGGCTTTTTGCTAAATAATATATAAATTGTCCACTCTTTAAAAGAACCACAGATATAGGAGGAAGGCAGTCTTCTAACATTAATGTCGTTTAATGGAAATGACTGGAAACCACAGATCCAAAACAGGTCTTTTTCTTCCTTCAGAATACTTAGTTCCCTAGTATTGCTGTGCTACTTTGAGAAGCTATAGCTCCACCATCTGAAGCTGTAAGTGCATCAGTGAAATCCTATCAGGCTCAAAACAAAATGACCATTTGACTTACAGAGGTGTCAAACTGCCTGTCAGATCCCAATTCCAGGCTTCACCCCAAAGCTCCCAAGATCCAAATGAGTAAATGGTCAAGATTTGTTCTGCAGCAAATCCTTTTATAAAAGAACTAAGACGCAACAGTGACATAAGTGAATGAACAATCTTCCCAGTGGTGATGGTTTATTTCCAATTGTATTAATTTCCTAGACCAGTTACTACAATTTGATTTTTGCTGATCAGGTGCTACTTTGTTTAAATATTCACAAATTGAAGCTGGCAAAATGGAACAAAGCAATCGGCAAATAAAGGAAGAAAAAATGCGTGTCTTAGTTGGATACCAGGGTCTTCTGTCTATCCATTTCAGTGATGCCTATGTATTTACCATCTGTGAAGCCCAGGAAGCTTTTTGAACCTTTGGAGAAAAATTATTAGGAAAAAATAAAAACAAAAACCAAGATCTCAATATATGTTTCTTTATTTTTAATAAAGTTATGGGTCTGGTGCTTAAGTCCACTACAGCTACATGGTCTTACCAGCTTCTAAGACACTAGGCAACAGCTTCCCATTGGGAACAAGTGTTTCCCCCGTCTAACCTAACAAACCTGTGGTTTGAGACAGGCTGTTTTTTTATTATTTTTCTTTTTTTATTACTTTTAAACAGATCAGTTTCTGCTGGTATGAGTCCAGCTAGCTTTATACTCACAAGAATAGCTATACAGGCCACACCTTCAATAGAAGCTTCCACTGGACTGAATTTTCTACCAACGAAAAATCAAGAAGACATCATAGAGTTAGATGAGACGATTATATCTTTAGATATAAAAAGGCTCTCCCTATGGCTGTTTCCATACTTTAAAAAGTTAAATATGGCACACTCATATTCAGACACTGATTTTTAAAGGCCTTTTCTTAGATAACAGATAGACAAGGACCAGTGGTGCTTGCAACCACGTGAAACAAAGTTTGTATAGAAAAAATACAGAAGCTACTCATCAGAACTTTCAATCAGAAATCACACAATTATAAAGGTTTTGTGCACTTGATTTCTGAAAGACTAGTACTAAAGAGCCAAATTAAGTACAAATGAAAGCTCCGTATAAGAAAAACATAGCAAGTAGTCTCAGTTTCAGAGCAGTACCAATATTCCTGCCTCTATTTTCTGAACATAGCAACTGCCATACAAAATATTTTTGAAAGTTCTGAAAAGCCCATTCGTCATTTCAAAACCCCATCCATCCTGAACCTAAAATATAAATCTCTCAGAGACAAACACTAGAAATTTAAACTCATAAATGTATAAAGAAAATGAGAAGGACATTAGCAATTATGATCTCCTTTTGTTGCAACACATTGTAATCTGTGGCAGAAAGGATAACTCCTCATACACCGTCATGCCTATAAGCACACAGAGTTCAATTTTTGTTTCACGTGCTTTCATGGTTGCTCTAAGCAGGTAAGCAATATTGAAATAAGGTATCATACCAACATCTGAGTTTACTGCTTCAGAAGCTTGTTCTGGTTGACACAGTGGTCATGAATACTTTGACCCATGGTAGGATTATAAGGAAATTACCAGACAAAAACTACTGAGTTACATTCACCAGACAGAAAAGTAAGTATATGTATAAGAGATCAAAGATATAATACTGTGGAACCATTAGTCAAACGCTCGACATGTCCTAACTCCAATTCTCCTATTTGAAAAGTGATAGTTACTTACAACTGGGAAGGGAGACAGCAAAAGTTTTTCAACACACAGCACAGAAAATTCCTGTCAGAATTCAAGGATGCTCTAGAAAATACCATCTCCAGGAAGCATTATTATGCACCCGCTCATTTTCTTTTTCCTCTAATTTAAACTATTCTGAAGGCTAATGAAGGTTTGAATTTGAAAACCTGAGCCATGACTGTGTCTTCACTCAAGCAATTAGGTTGTCTGTCAGCCTTGGTTACACAGTTCTATGAACAGTTAATATTTAGCACAGAAGCAGAGATGTTGGATGAAAAAAACAAGAACATTTTGCCTCTCCTACAGCCATTAGAAAAGGAGCAGAATCACAAACAGATTTCAGCTGAGCTTCCTTAGGCACAGGCAGAAGCACAAAAACATTACTGTGCAGCAGCCGGAGTAGAAGCAGAGTCAGCTGCTCCAAATACACTTTGGGCAGTCAGGCAGCAGTGGCACTGTGGAAAAAAAACAACACTGGAATTGATATTCCACTGCATCTACTTCAGCTCCATCCTTTATAAATATATCCACTCTGCTATTTCCCTGTCTCTGAAAAACGATGCTCTGGCTCTCTCTGGGGTAAGATTAGCTGCAAAGCAAAGCCATAGTCTATGCAGAAATTGACATGGGTACATGTCTCTCTGTGATATGAAAAGGAGGTTGAGTGTTCAAAATCTTTTGTTTTCCAGCTATATCAGTTGGTCTAAACCAAGGCATTACTCTCTGTATAACTTGGTGTGTCAAAGCTCACACCGACATGCACTGCCTGTGAACACAAGGTCAAGTTAACCTACAGGTAGATCTTTACAATGGCTTGGTATTAGAGGAAGAACTAGTGTGGCAAAGATACTTCTTTGGCATTATTGCCTATGCTTTGAGTTCACCTGTTGAAATTTAAGCAACTTTATATAAAGTTTTTCAGAGCTTCTTAATAATTTTCAGTCTATTATATTTTTGTATGGAATGTAGGACACCTGTCTCTGATGAGCTATTGCTTACATAAGAGGGCTACGTAAAGGGAATATGTCAAGGATCTTTTGCAAGGACCATCTTATCTGCTTGCAAGTGTTGCCATTAAGACATATGGAAGGGACAAGGAATATGTTTTTTCTTTCATAACCCTCACGTCATTTCCGTAAAAAATACTGAACTGATGAATATATTCTTAGAATCAATGAATTTATCTTTTCAGAATTAAGTCAGTATGTTTTTAAAGAAAAGTTCACCCTGTGTTCTTTCACTGAGCATCCATATTCTGCTGCGTATATAGAGAAATGGGATGAAGTCAGCAATCTCTGCTGCCATCTTCTGCTTTACTTTTTATGCAACCAGCGAATAAGGCACAGAAATATTAAAATTCTATCCTTTCTGAAAATTAGTGTAACGAATGAAAGGCTGTAAATGAAGAATCAAAACTCTGTGACACAATCACAGAAATTTCGGAAGAAAATGTCTCTTTGAATCACACTTGATCACTTTCACAGCACAGAATTTCCCGTTATGGTATATTCTCCCATCTAATTGAGTCTCTGATATCCCTCATGACAAGTTTTATATTCTCCACAAAAGCTTCTTTCTCCCATATTCTCTTAGAGCCAGAGACTGCTGCCCTTTGTCACAGGTTAGAGATCCATTCTGTAAGTATCTCATCTTATTTTAATGGGATACTAATCCACTTGATCCGGGTTCTTGAAATCATATACATCTTGGGGCACACTCCTAATTTGCCCTCACCTCGTTGTAACAATAGAGTATTTTCTCCCTTCACTAGTAATTTCCTCACAGATAATTACTATTCCTTCATCTTCTCAATGTTTTGTGACAGGTCAAACACCTCAGATTGTTCTTTACTGAGAAATATAGCTTGTATGTCTCCCATTGTCCTAACCTCCAAACCTATCTTCTGAATACGGGATAATTAAACTACCTTTACACTTTGCCCTTTAGTGACCTGCCATATTTCCTTATCAGACCATCTCCTTCAAAAACAAAAAGTATGTTGAAAGTGTTAAGTTGCTTTTGGTAACACATAATATAGCAAGGTCAATAATAGTTTTCATAGCTGAAACTTTGTTGTGTTCAGAAGTTGGAGCTACTGTTTCACTACAGGTCAAATTAATGGATATTTGCATTGGGTACTTAAGTCCCTATCCCTTTCCTCATTGTCACTCCTTTCTAAGTAATGATCTTCTGATATCCATCATCATCATTGCTAGGTATACTCACCCAGAACTTTTCTGCTGGTATATAACCATGAGCAATTTTTCTTCATTACATTAAACCCCATTTGCTTCCTGTTTCCTTCAAATCTCAGTTATCTATTGCACTGTATCTTCTGCAACGAAATCATCAGCATATGCAAGATGGTTATGCAACAACTGGTCAGCTTTTCTAATAGCCTCATCAAGAAAGAGTAGGAAAAAAACAGTGCCCTGCCTTAATCCAATGTTAGAGCTATCAGATACATAGCTGTATCTTCATAACTGTTTTGTTAAGGATTCCAGATTCTTGTGATTTTTGAGTGCAGATGATACATCATCACATGCTTTTTTAAATCTGAAAGGAAAAAAATCATTTTTACATTTTTACAGCATTTCATTTTTATTCAGTGGAAGAAATACATGGAACAAAAATGTAGCAAGAATAAAGGAACAATCAGGAATAAGTTAGACATTGTCCTTTGATTTCTTTGCTCATTGTTACCATATATATTTATGTGCTACTCCTAGATCTTTAGGCTTCTTCTTGATCTTCTTCTATATATAGCTGTAGATGCTTCCCATCAGTGCTGCCATCATCTTCCCATCGTGGGATACAAATTTAAATCTTTCGGTTTTCATTTTGGTCCTTCGTCAAGTACCCAGAACTGACTGACTGATTTTTTTCAGACGCAGACAGGACATAAGCATTAAAATAAGTCCTCAGCCCAGCAAGAAGTTAACATACAATTTGTCATCTATGTCCTAGAAGAAAAACCTTCATTGTTGGCACACACAGAGCGGAGTTTCCGTGTCAGATTTTAAGGACTTTCTAAACATACCCACTCTTCTCAACTCCTGCACCACAATGAGCTTTCTAAAAATAATGTCCTGTTTTTTTTTTTTTCCTGTCTTTTCTGCATCCTTTCTTGCTATCAAGCTGTGTTTCATACAGAACTATTTCTCATTAAACATTTTAGTGGGCTGTTGTATTCTATCACTCTTAATCATTTTTTTAATCTTTCCTGCAGATTCTTTATCTAAGAATTCACATTTAAACCACCTCTGCTACATATGCTACAAAACCTTTGTGAACACACATTCAGAAATATAAAGGGTAAGATTCTATAGTATTAGTTATCAAGCATAAAGTATCCCCAAAGGATTTGCATAAAGAAATACAGGTATATGAGAAGTCACACATTACTTTTTTATATTAGTATTATAAGCCAATATTCTGCCCTCCTTCACCTTGATGCCTCAGATTCCCTGTTGAACACTTATATCCTTTGACTGTACGCTTTAAAAATGTGTTCCGTGATGGTTTCTGTGACCTGGGTAATCAAAACAGATCTAAGGTCAGACCAGATTTCTTTCTGTCCCCTCACTATTACTGCAGCAAGAATCTACCGCTTCTACAACTCTTGGTACCTGAAAATGTCTGCAGCTTCTTCAGCTCAGCATCATTCTGCTTCATTGGAGCATTCTCAGTTAAAATATGTTTGGAAAATATGTATTAGTCTTTCTTGCTTAATCTCTATTCTTTTTTCTTTAAACCCAAACTCTATTACAATGTTTCTAAAGATGAGCCTTGTCTACATAAGGAGACATTATTCAATGGGAACGCTCTGCCTCATTTTTTGAGCTATAGTTAGACACAGTCTGAGAGACAGGCTGAAGTAATGGAAAATGTAAGAATGATTTCTTTTGTGAGGAGGAAGGAAAACAGGCTTTGCCATGATTCCATTTAATTTTGTTGGAATTTCAGTAAAACAGGGTACTGACCATTCTTTCAGATACATTCCTAGAACACAAGACAACAGACAGCCCTCTGTCCAATGTGGTATAGAATGCAATGTGAAAGCAAGTAAATGAAAGAAAACTAAAACGTGCACAATTCCTGAGCATCTGTTCAACACCATGGTTATTTCCTTGCATATAAGAGAAATAAATGCAGGAGTTAGAAGCACAAGAGTATATGTAACCATCAGTAACCAGGAAGTTCATGAACATGGTTCTTCATGATTTGTGTGACTTAGAGGATCAAACACATTGAAGGACACTTGTGTTAGCACATCTTGTAGCTATATTACCACATAACTGAGTGCTCAGTCCTCACTAGCAAGCTAATCCTTACAATTGCAGTCTTGTGAAAGAAGATTTTTGGTCTTGAAATATCTAAGCTAAAAATAATTTATGGTCTTCTATGGGCTTCATTTCTATAGAACTACTTGGATCTCTGCAGAAAAGAGCACATAAGAATAATGATGACACTTACAGCAAAGTCATTTTAAAAAGCAGTATGATCACAATTTTGCACTGTTTTCTTCTCCTATTTTTCCTAAACTCTCCAAAATTTTAATAGAGAGACAAAAATCAGCTTTGCCACTCTTCCTATATGACTACATATTAGATTTTCCAAAGCAACTCCTAGTTTCAGCCATCTCAATTTAAATTCTAAATTTTCTATTTTCTACTGCTCAGTTCTGAAAGAGTTGCACCTTTACAGCTACTATTAACTGTAGTTATTCTTCTGGTCATTTAGCCCTTGCAAAACTGATTTCTGTCCATCTAAAAATGCGTAATTAAAAATCATCCCCAAACACATAAAAATGAAGCATTAGTATTAATGAAATAGGAAATATTTTCCTGTTCTGCAATCATTCCCATTTAGTTTAGACTACTAGCTGATTTCCAATTGTGTGAAGAATGTGTAAAAGCATAGTTTAAGCAGAGCCAACAACATGAATGAGCTACACAACATGGATTTCCAAGCCACTAGTTTTATTAGTTCACTTATTTCTTTCTGCTTTAGAGGACAAAGCACCTATGATTGTTTATTAACAGCAGAATTCAAACATGTTCCTTTAACTATCCTTAACCTTAGGCTTCCTGCAAATACAGGTGTCAGGCTGCCAAACAACATTGTTGGACTCAGCTGCACACATTTGATTGAATCCTGCAATATCTCTGCATAAAGACATGTCTAGGAGTAGCTTTTCTTCTCCTCTGTATCACTGACACAAGGAATTGCTGCATTGTGCATCAGTAGTCACAGTAGTCCCGTTCCTCAAAACTGGGACAAGTGCGACAGGATTTTTGCCTTTAATTCCTCTAAAGTACAGAACATTCCAGTTTCTGTCGGTGATATTATGCTTTTGTGATGAAGTCTAGATTGGATTCATGCATTTACTCCAAATGTTAGATTAGATGAATGCATGAATATTAATTTGCAGTATATTTTGTAGACTATGTTGACAGTAATTCTGTGATTACTCTCTGGTAATTGTGTACTAATAATGCTAGTTGTTTATATACAACTTCAAAAATAAGTAAGAAGCAGCTTCATTAGTAATGGACTCTCAAGAGTGATTTCATAATGAGGATAAATTTCCTCTATTTAGTAAGGAGAGGCTGCAGATATATTCAGATACAGACAGGTGTAACATCACTAGCACAATCAGACAGATGCAGTCAAAAACTCGCAAGCATTTTTGGCTGGATTCATGTACACTGCCTTTTAGGCATTCAACTGCGGCGCATGAATTAGGTATCTGGTCTTGTTCCATAATCAGCAGAGATCACTATAAGCTAATTTATGCTACCAGAGATTGACAACGAAATCAGAGAGCAGAGCTAAAATGGAGCACTCAGGGTACAGGTCAAGGCTTTATTGGGAGGTCTGGAACAGGTCTTCTCATAGTTTTCAATGCATTTAAATCCAAGATAGTATCCAAAAGAGTTCAGGATTGGCATGAATGCCAGCCTTCAGCAGAAACGATGACAATGATAGTTCTGAACATATCACATCTTTCTATACCACTGTGCTAGTGGTGACTGGCTGAAGTGACACGTAAAATTGCAGCTTGTAAACTGAGATTCATGAATGATCCCCACTAAAAAGTGGAGATACTACTACGTGACTGAGCCCATCTTGGAATGACATCCTGCACTCCTTCACCTACTATTTATTTCCTTTCCACTTTTTCTTGGACATACAGTGTATTCTTTGCTTTCTGCACCAACTTGATTAGCTACTGAGCAGTTGTTCTGCTGTGAGCAATTAAATAGCTGTCAGGAGTGGCAATATGTGATGATGGATTAGGCAATTCCTATCTGTTTGCAATTTTGGTCAGTGAAATTTGGAAAGAATTTCAGCATCTTTGGCTGAAAGTCCCTCCATTAATGCCAGTGATTAATTATTAGCAAATGTGCTGTTATTATTTTAATACACCTCTTAATATGCTTGTTGAGCTGTGGAAAAGCTTCCACCTCTCTTAAAAAGTTTGGTTTATAATACAGCCACCCGTTCTGTTTCCAGAACCAGTCTGTATCCATCCCCTGAGGGGGCCTGCTGTGTGTGGAGGTTGAGTCCCATGGTGTGTCGTTTTTATAACAGTGTGAGAGGTCACAGCACAGAGAGATACAGTCCTCCAGCTCCTGTTCAAGTATGGTCTGGAGGTCTGGATCCAAACAAAAAATCCACATGATCCTCACCTAATATATTAAAAACATTCCCCAGATGCTTATCACTCTGCCAGCGAGCAAGACCACAATTTCTCTGCCAAAGGGATCTCAGAGAACATTTCGCAACCACAGACCTCCCACCATCATGGACTGGGCACCCTCAGACGGGCTGTCCCTGAACGGCTCCATCCACCACCTGGTACATAAGAACCCTAACATGACACACACGACACACGTGCGCAGGCGTTGGGGTGGGAGCCTTGCCCCGGAGCGGAGTGCCACACCACGGCAGTCATTCGCAGCGAGGCAGCTCCAGTGGGAGCAGGGGTGAGATAAGGCAGCTGAATCTCCAGGGGCACGCTGCTGGTTCCGTCTCCGTCCTCCACTGTGCCTAGAGCTGCAGCTGGGACCCAGGAGGGCGTTCCCTCATCAAGGAGGGACAGACTCATGGGGAAATCACAATGATAGACTGACTGAGCAATCACCAGAAAGGTTGTTATTGGGCTGCCTTGTAGAATGGGATTGCCTTTCCCACGCTGCGTTTCCCCAGAAGATATGAGTTGAAATAAAAACTTTGTATTTACCATGAGAGTTGTAGAACACTGGAACAGGTTGCCCAGAGAGGTGGTGGATGCTCCATCCCTGGAGACGTTCAAGGCCCGGTTGGATGAGGCCCTGAGCAACCTGATCTAGTTGGAGATATCCCTGTTCCTTGCAGGGGGGTTGGACTAGATGACCTTTGAAGGTCCCTTCCAGCCCTAACGATTCTACGATTCTACGATTCTACGAAAACCCATCAGCAAAGAGTGACCTTGAAATGTTCCAGGCCATTCTTACCCACGATAGTCTGCTGAAATTTCCAGAAGGCATCTTGGAAAGGCCTTCACATTCCCCTGATGCATGAACCCAGTCCTGTTGTGAACACAGCTGGTTTGAGCACCAAGCACCTCTGCTGCATTTAGTACTGTAGACACCATGATGAGTGAAGGAGGCTGCCTGCCAAGAAGATATCTTCCATTACTCCCACCCATACCTACCTCAATCCCAATGTCCCTCCTCCAAAGCACTTAGCACACACCTTCCTTATAGTTGGAATTATAGGCATTTGATTGTTCATTTTGTCCATTTGATCAATGAGGACATGGAGACTTAAAAGCTCAATGATTTTTCCAATGCCATGAAAAAAAAATAGTTTTATGGTGAAGATTAAAATTCCTTGGAAGGTTATTTTTGTCTTGTCCCATTCCAGTTTCCACTTACCATTAATTCATCAGTAATTGCTGTCATTCATGGAATTCATTCCCTGCCCATGACAGGGAGGTTGGCTTAGATCATCTCTAAGGTCCCTTCCAGCGAATGGTTTGGGTTGGAAGGGATCTTAAAGATCCTCTAGTTCCAACTACCCGGCCATGAGCAGTGACGCCTTCCACTAGATCCGCTTGCCCAAAGCCTTATCCAACCGAGCCTTCAACACTTCCAGGGACAGAGCATTCACAACTTCTCTGGGCAGCCTATTCCATTGCCTCACCACTCTCAGAGGGAAGAATTTCTTTCTTAGATCTAATAGAAATCTAACTTCTTTCAGTTTAAAGCTATTGCTTCTTGTCCTATCACTACATACCCTTGTATAAAGTCCCTCTCCAGCTTTCCTGTAAGCCTCCTTTAGGTACTGGAAGGCAGCTAGAAGGTGTCCCCAGAGCTGCCTCTTCTCCAGGCTGAACAACCCCAACTCTCTCAGCTTGTCCTTATGGGAGAGGTGTTCCAGACCTCAGATCATTTTCGTGGCCCTCCTCTGAACTCAGTCCAACAGGTCCATTTCCTTCTTATGTCAAGGGCCCTAGAGCTTGAACACAGTACTTCAGGCAAGGTGTCACAAGAGCAGAGTAGAAGGGCAGAATCACTTCCCTCAACCTGCTGACCAACCTTCTCTCAATGCAGCCCAGGATATGATTGGCTTTTCTGGGCTGCAAGCACACATCACCGGCTCATGTTGAGTTTCTCATCAACCAACACTCCCCAAGTTCAAGTCCAAGTCCACCCCAAAGTTCAGTGATGTTTCTAGTCTCACTAAGTGCTCACCACTCCTGCTATGTACTTCTCCATCCTTTCAGTGATATTTTTCACTCCTCTCTTCTGTATCAGACAATTCTTGGAGGAACTCCATTGGATTCTATGGATCTCAGAACATCTTGGTTGGAGACACCTTCTGTAAAAATATACTAGAAATATCGTTTAAGGAGATGAGGACCTAACTGTAACAGGTATGTCTGTGCATCCTGGGTAAATGAGCTGAGCTGTCCTTACCACCCTTGCAATTCCATTTTCAACTTTTCCAACTGCTTATGTGGACTACACCTGTGATACACAGTCCTAATCTTCGTAAGACTTCACTTCCATTTTCCATCACCAAATGGCTTTACAGACTTTAGTCGAGTCTTATCAGCCAGTTTAATGTGGCTCCTGGAGGAGATATTAAAGAGAAAGACCTGAATTCACCACTCAAAAAAAATTTACTATATAGCTCTTCTAATTTTATTCTGGTATACGTCCATTCAAGCTTTCATGCTTATGTCACTGGATGGTGTCACGGTAGGACATTGCTAGGTTATTCTGGCAGTGAAATGTGCATTATGGGGTTTATCTGGCTTCTAACCATTGCAGTCTGCTGGATAAGAATTTTGACCTCTTTTTCTTTCTCTATCTACCAGCTCGAAAACTGACTTCAAACTCAAACAGGCACTAAAAAAGAAAAATCAGATGTAGTTCAACATTCGTACATAAATCAGGCATATAGAACTTAGCCGTTTTTTTGGCAAAACACCTGTGGAGCCACAGAAACTACTTCATATTATAAATACATTAAAGGTCAAAGGTGAAGATTAAAAGGAGAAAAGATCATGTGCATTTGCCTATCCTCTCTTCTACTCAGAGAAGGAGCACAGTTTCATGCAGAAATATCTGGGCAGATATGTCCATGTCATTGTTTTATTTATTTTCAGATCACAGCTCTTTTAAGATCATTAATCTTATCATCTAGCAAGTCAACAATTAATATAATAATCTGTCTTGGGCTGTTTTATTATATAAGCAGCATGAAGGAAAATATTTGAGCTTGGCGTTTGGACCGAGAAAAGTGTGAACGAGGTTACAAGTACTGTGCCCTTGCCTCTATCAACAGCATGCTATCTAACCAAGTAATTTTGCTGTCTCAAAAAATGAAAGGAATCATCCAGGCTTGTGAAACAGACGTGTTCTAAAACAAGTTAATCCTCTTCAGTAGTTCTGAAATTCTCAAATGAGAGAGTTAAGTGCTGATCTTCATTCCTGATAACGGCACAGAAAAGGATATGATGTCCTCTGTAACATATGCCCAGGTGGTTATGACTATTAAAATACAAGAGAATAATAATAATGAACCAGACTCTTATTATGGACATAGAGGATCCACTAAGAGCATACACCCTATGCCAGTTCTTCCTTCCATATGTGTATTCTGCATTCTCTGTATTTTACTATGCTTGGAGGTAATGCTCAGGATGCAACTGAAGCAAGTAGGCATGGACTAGTAGTTAGAAAATTATCTATACTTCATTATATCTCCTGTGACTTTTGACTACTTTATACCCACAAGCAAATAGACCAATGTTGCAAATGTATTTCTTATGTAGAACTGCACCAGCAAGGGACTCTAGGGCTTTAAATCTGCATTTGAATCAGATTAAGTAGTGCCACTGAACACGCAAGTTTCACTGTAACGCGTAGTTCAATTTGTGTAGATGGCAGATGTATGTAATTGCCAACGTTTAACTACACCATAACTTGTTCACCAACATTATTTCTAGTTCATGTTGCTGAAGAGCTACATACACTGTCCAGTAAAGGAAGCAGAAATCAAGTCATATTGCTTATGTAGCTTGTTATCACACCAATTCTAAATCCCAGGACTCACAACTGAAATCTTGCTTTTCCTAAATCACTCCTCTCAGCATCTCTGTTCCTCAAATATTTGCATTTAAACGTCCTCAGAAGGAAACACAAAACATTGCAGGATAGATTAATTTACAAATGAGGCTTTTTTTTTCCCCCTCTGTTGTTCACTGGGTGCTAGTCAAGCTTCCCACGGAAAAAAATAGTAACAAGTCACAAACAAGAACACATTTCAAGAAAAATAATGAGAATAAACTGGTCAAATGTCTTTCAATGAAGAGACACTGAATCCTGAGACTGAAATTGTTTACCCGAGGTGAGAGAACTCTAAAAGAATATGACAAAATATATGAAATCAATTACTGAATATGAAAGGAGGAATCAACCCCTTCTGCGAACTTTGCTTCAACATTCATGAACAATAAGACAATCAATTAAATAAGCAAATTTCAAAGGAAATCTTCTCTTACATCCTGCATAACTAAACTGCAGGCATTTTTACCAACAAGTCTGTGTTAGAATTTTGAATTATTTAATTTGAAGATTGCACATTTTTAAAGATAATAAAAATATCCACAGATACAAGAATAAACACTTCTGAATGTTTTGGGGAAAAAGCAGACACATTTGGGCTCTGAGGATTAGCTCTGTATCCCTTACCACATTCAGGATCTTAAATCCCATGAAATAAATGTTATTAGTAAAGCAGCAGCCTATGCTTAGAAATTGAAGTTAACTCAAATAAGGCAAACACTTTAAGGGTCCTAATCATCACTACAACTCTATCAAGGGTATAATGGATTCTCCACTGACAGAATCTTCAAAGGATGGTGATTGCTTTTTGAGGTGATTGTTTTGGGTTTTTACTGTTGTTTTTATTTTCCTCCTGAAATATTCTAGTCCATGACAGCCTCTAGACTTCAAGCAAGAACTGTCATGGAAATCCTCTGTATTCCACAAGAGGTCAGACTAGAGGATCACAATAGTCCCATCTCTCTTTAAAAAAATCTATGAGTATGTAAGATTTGACCTCAGACATGACTTCTCCATTTTGATGAGTATATCACTCAAAGAGAAATATACATGTAAAAAATGAACTGACTGAAGCCTATCTAGGGCAAGACGCCTGGGTCCTGACACTTTACTCTCCTTTGACCTCTAATACAACCGCAGACACATCCTTTAACCTATCTATATTCTCACTTTGCATGAACATAAAATATAAACAATATGTTCCCACAGCATAGTCTGTTGAGTTGTTTAATTGGTAAATATGGGTAAAGGGAATCTAAATCCTTGGATTAAAGAGGAGAGAGATATGCAAATGATGATTCAATGCAGGTGTTCACAGCTCTAGAGTAGCAGAGAATGTTATCCTCCCTTGTACATTATAACATTTTAGAAATGAATGTCAACTGTAATTTTAAAAGTACTGAGAAAAAGTATAATAGACTGTTCCCAGGTAATTTATCCTTCTTGGTCCCAGCTGACAGGGATGAATTTTCTGTATCTTCATGAATCACCTTAACGTAAGCACTCAGGAGATGTGTAATAAGATTTGTATATTTGTAACTTTGCAGGGCTACAAGATTTGCAATTCAGTTCTGAAATATCAGCTGTTTCTTTTCACATTTGTTCCAAAGGCTTTAGCCATCATTTTTACAATAGATCATGTAGATCTGTCTGTGTGATACCTCCTTACCTAATAAGGAATTTGTTTGCTCAAGATTCAAGCAAAAGGCATCTCAGACGTAGTAATGCACTTTATTGCCTCAGAAACAGCCTGGACATCCATGTAGGCTAACAAAGACCTCTGCTGAATGTGCAGCTGTAGCTTGGCCTGAGGGTCACAAGTCCCATGTCTGTATTTGCTTGTGAGCCTCTCCAGCATACCTGGAGCTGACAGCCACAGTCAGCTAATATCCTTTGGGAAGGACAGTCTGTCTAGCCCTGTGTTCTTTAGACCATTGAAGAAGTGCCTTAACATTATCTTCCAAGCCCTTTACAACCATTAACCGCTAAGTAATGGTACCTAATACCAGGTAATCACTAGTATTAATTACATTTCCAAAAGTGTTTACAGAAGCTATCAATCTTGTTTCTATTAATGTTACATTCACTGACTGTAGCTGAACCATAAGGAAATAATCACCACCATAGTTGTTTTTATTCTAGAAGTTGAATTAATTTATCTTGCTCTTTTTGCTCTTCCCCTTTTTGTCCTGATTTTGACAGTAACATCCCTTATTATGTCCTCATTAGAAGGGATGTGTGCTAAGCGGATAAAAGAACTGTCAAAACTGTATGCCTGAACTACAAGGTTTTCATCTTTTTTCTCTAACCCATGAAAGACAGATGAGTTATCTCTGAAGTACAGAAGCATGAAATAGGGAAGAATGAATGTCACCAAATGCCCACCTCCTTCAGCGATATGAAATGGATTGCATAGGACACACCCATTTTAACCTAATGAATGAACCTTGCCAAATGCACCAGAGAAAAGTCAAAATGCCAGCATGCACTTTGTTTGCCTTAGTTTCTGTATCCTGACTGCTAATTTTGTAAGTGATGCTTGCCCTTTTAGAAAAGAGATCACTAGATATCCAGTTCAGTAAATATTTCTGCTGCATGCGATTATTTGCCTGTAGGACTCAAGGCTACGCACAAATTTCGAGGTCCCTGCCAATAATTCCACTGGTTCTAAAACAAGCTCTGCTCCTTCTCCCACTGATGTAAGGGGCAGAGAATAGCATTCACACTGAGCACAAATCCATTCTAGCCTGAGAGATGTTGAAAAGATTTTGTCTAAAAAAAAAAGAGGAAAAAAATATAAACAGTTCCAGGAATTTTCCCACCAAGGGGCCCAAACATTTTGAAATTTTACCAGGAACAGATGAGAAACGACTGTTTTCATTCCCTGTTGAGATCTTCTCAGTAATGGAAAAAGAAACAGCTTCCCTGTGCAGACTCAGAGCCTGATGGTAGGACCATCTTTACACATTACTGCTAACGACAAGCTGTGCTATTTCTTTTCTTGAGGTCTTCTTCCACGCTGTTATTTTGTTTCACGGTACTGGCTTATTCTTTGAAATAGACCTTTTTGTCAATGACAGTAGCACATGACTTGGCTCAGAGTTTTTCTTGGAGGTGTACCCCCCAAATTTAATTTCAGATTTGGGATGTGAATCTCTCTGTATGCCTCTGTGGCTGTTTCTTCAAAGTAGAGATAAGTAAGTAGTGGAAGCTCACCTTCTCTTACTTACTTCAGACGTAGAAAGTTCATCGGGGAGAAGATTAAGTACCTTGCTGGAACAGATGTGTAACAGAACCTAGGACTGTCTATTCAGTGAAAAACACATCAACCCAGGGTTTCTCCAGTTCTCTTTAAAAATAATACATATCTAAATAACCAGCTGCCTAAGCCATTGAGGGGAGAAAACTCTTTTTGTTCTCTACATCAGGTCTATGAAGCATCAATCATTGAAACAAAACTCACACCTGACTTTGTGCTGGTTTTGACTGGGATAGAGTTAATTTTCTTCATAATAGCATAGGCTGAGAAAATACTTTCTCCCCTTCACAGACATTATCACAGGCCAAACTCATGACAGGAATACATGCAGTTCACCACTGAATATTTGCTGCTATATATTCAAATATGTCTTAGAAATTTCAGCTCAGGAGAAGCTGAGCTCTCAATACTATTGATGAGTTCTATTATGTGGAAGGTGATCAAAATTTCAATGTGTTGCACTATATTTATTTCCAAGCTTCTCCTAAGTTAGTACCATAAGACAGTAGTACAGTTGAATTCATATAACATTCATATTACTCACCTACAGGCTTTGATGGAACAGAGCAGGCAGAGTAATAACACTGTGTGACAGCAAATCAGCCAGTATATCCCACATAATCTATTCAGTTTTGGAAAGATTAATTTTTCACTTTTCTTAGCATTCCCAGTTCATTGTCTTTGGGAATCTTACACGAAGTTCCGTATTTCAATGTCTAAATTCCTTTTATTATCTGAGCACCTCAATTTCAAGCTGAACATAAATGCATCTTTTCTGTGCTGCAATCTGCAGGATAGACACATTACAAGAGTTGACTATAATAAGCAGTCAAAGCAAAAACGTCCTCCCTCCTTTGCACTCCATGCCTTTGCCAGTTAAATTATAATTAGCAGAGGACAGATAACACTAGACAAACTCCACAAATACGCAGACACAGATTCCATAAGTAGACTGCTGTACTCATAATATTATTAATAATGAAGATATTCCCCACTGTTACCATGGGACCACGTCTGATAAGGCTAAACTGAATTACTGCATGTACTGGATATTCATGCTGAGTAAACAGAAGAAAGAAAAGATGGTAAAGATTTCAGCCTAAAAAATGACAGGAACTCAAACTTGCAAAAATTAGAACAATAAAGTCATATTTGCTCTAGGGATAAATCAATCTGGCAAGAATAAAGACAGTGAAGTCCTGTGGCAAGGATGGAATACAAGAATGGAAGAATTTAAAAGTACAGGATTTTTTCCTCCGGACACTTGCAGTCATTATGAGTAGTATATTTCTCTCACTCTTTGTCATATAGTAATGTTTTTCTTTAAAAAACATTCTAGTCTGGGCATAGAAAAACATAATGTAGTATGTGGGGACAGTCCAATGCTTGGATATTTGTATAATGTATTGCAATGTCTAATATGACTTAAAAATCTCAGACAATCCTGATAGTACTTCAGGAATTTTCAGCTGCAGACTTAACAACATATCGTGTACAGTGAAGTGTGGTGAACAAGACCTTTTGCTACCCATTGCATTGCACTTACTGAACTAGCTGAAACCTCTTAATTCAATCAGAACATCCCAGGAGAACAAAACTGCTTGGAAATTAAATTTGGCACTAGGTAACACTCTTCCTTTTAAATCCCACCTGTTCACAACAGCAGAGGAAAATCCAGCTGCTCACTGAATTAGCATGCATGTTGTATCCAGCTGTGCTGGAAAATCTGTAGCTAGCACTTCAAAATATTAGATTCTAAGTTATCGTATACACACATCATTAACTTTTAATAGTAGAGTAAATGGAGTATTTTCATTATATCTGCCAGTCTAAGACATTTATTTGAACCAGCCGTGAATTTTGTTCATTTTTAAAGTATCTATATCTTTATAAACACAGATAAAATTTTCTGGTCACTGAAACAGTCTCCTAAACTTCTGGAAGGCTAAACATAAAAAAAAAGTAGATGTAACTATCTCAATTAAAAGCCACTGGATAATTGATTATTTGATGATACCCTTTTGCTCAGACATTTTTGGAACAATTAATTATACTGTCTAACTAAATCAGGCTCATCAACTCACCATTGTTCAATGGAAATCTGTGGTATTTACCAAATGAATAGTCTGAATTACATTCTTGTCAGTAAATAGCCAAGTTTATGTAGAGTGACAGTAAGCTATCTTGTGGATGCTGCAGCACAGATTGGCTTTTCTACTAGCTTTGCAAATGCGACTGATGTGGTTTTGGAATGGTTTTTGCATCCTGCAAGTAGTAGGAAAACTCTACCTTTTGTAAAACGCTATAGGCAGTGGGGTACATACGAAATCCAACACAAAAAACAAGCCCATACTAAAGATAACATCACTTTAAGATGTCAGCATTTGAACCTCAGTCTGATTCCTCTCCAATTCTTTGGCTCTATGAACCATCTCCTGTGGTTTTAGTTACAGCCAAGTCAAACCTAAACCAGACACGGTCTGTTTCCAGGCTCTGACCCAGATGTATCTGATAGTGCCTTGAACAAAAACCTGAAACTTGTTCTACCAAAAATCTGAACTCTGAACTCTGAGGCTGTGGCTAAAACTTGAACAGTGAAACTGCTCATACAACCCTAGGTAACCAACACCACCAGCTTCCCAGTCTTTTTTTTTTATTTTTTTGTCCCTCTGCCATCTTCCTCCTTCCCTAATTCAGCCCACCACATAGCAGCTAATACAAGCATTTTTGCCAAACCAGCCCAGTGGGGCCATTCTAAGGGCAAGAATGAATAGCCAGAGGGGAGACAGTGACTACTTGTATTTCAGCTGGCACTAAAAAATTGATTGTGAAGTTTCCCCTTTAGCTTAGTACTAGTTTCCATCCAAATCCTCTTGAAGACATCATTATCTACAGGCAGTGCTGCAAAGAATTGGTTGTCATCACAGAAGACTCACTGATTTCTGTCAATATGACAACAGCAACTCAGAGATAATAAGATATCTGGTAGCCAGAGTCAGTGCAAAAGTAAAAGACGTAAGAGGTCCCTCACCTACCAGAAACAGAACACGAGACATGAGAGACGTAGTACAACATTTAGTTTCGATTCCTTTCTAGAGGAATGAAACGAAGATATCAACATTGGTCTGTGTTCGCAGCCTGTAAAAGACCTGAGAAATGTACCATCTTAGTGTTCACACTGGTTTGTATCTTCAAACACTGGTAAAACCAGAATGAACTGGAAAAGGAAATGCTTGGCAATTCATCTTAATTGAATGACCAATATATCAACTCTTGAAATTTAACAACAAACCAAAACGATGGTGTAGCTTAGGGCAAATAATTGAAATAATGTTTTATGCTATATTTCCATGCTGGAAACCTCCCTACAATGCACAAAGATCGATACTCGCTGTGATAGATGAATGGTTTTGAAAGCTTCAAAAGTCAGCTGGCTGACTTCTAGTTCATGAGATATGAGAAATGTGCAATTGCACAATTGCACCATTAGTTTTGGAAACTCATTTAGTATGTGTGTGTGGAAAAGAACAAAAGGATTTGTGACCTGCCTGTGTAATAGCTTTCTACGCATGGGAAGGCAGCTCAGCTGTTTTCTAACTCATCAAACTTTCTTCACATCTGGGAAGGTAAAATTGGAGTCTAAATTTCGGAAGGATTTTATTCTACACACTGAGTTTACTCTGTGAAACAGAAGTTTTATTGAAAAGCATAGTAAAGTAAAGCCAAGGGCCTAGCTTTGGCAGAGGGCCCAGATCTGACCTCCAGATTACCTGCAAGACGGCAAATTGATGGAAAGGTGGTCCAGTGCTCTCAAGTTGCCAGACGAAACACGTGGAAATGGAAAGAAGAGCCATCATTTAATGTAGCTTCCTCGTTGGTTATCCTGGAGGAAAACCATGTCAAAACAAAGGACCTAGCTCTGCTCAACTTTTTCTAACATTGTCAGGGTTTAAGCACTTTACCAGTGAAGAGTTCTGCCCTGCTTTTTCTTTATTGTGGTAGAACTTAAACATTATTACTGATGTTCAGAGACACATAGCAGTGGTCTCAAAGAGTTTATCGTCACTCTGATACAGAAGGTGTAGGCAGCTTGATAGTCTGGCTAGGCACAAATTTTAACTTTAAACATACTAAAAGGTATGGTTTAGTCTAAATACTTCAGTTAGAATAGGGTAGCGTATCTTCACTCCACAGTAGGTAAAGGCATAAGAGGCTGTCAGGGCTGCCTCTCATAGTAGAGAAATATCCCGTGTGTCTTGTGCTTGGGAGGCAATGTAATGGTGCGTGGAGATTCTGTAGTCTGTATTATGAAATCTCCTTCTCCTACTCTCCATTTAACTCTTCACTGAAGCATATGCCAGAATCTCATCTTTCGATGATTTAGCAGAAAGCATTACACAAGCAATAAACCATAGAATGAACACGGGAGTCTTTGTAAGTAGATGTTCACAGTTCTTGGTCATCTTTCAAAATGAAGATCATTTACCTACTTAGGACACAAGGAGGTGAACTAACCCAGCTGCTACTGATCAAGGTTACACTGATACCAGCATCAACATGTTCCAGCAGAAGATCTTGTCATTACAGACCTCATCTACTCTGATGCTGGAGATTACCATTTCCATTTCTCCTCTCCTAGTATCTGCCTGTTTAGCTGTGTGCCTGTTTGGTCTCTAATACAGTTCTGGAAACTGGGAAAAGAAAAAGGGAAAGGGGAATGAAAAGGAAAATGAAAGCATATCACCTAGATCCTTTCAAAATTTGCAGAGTGAAGAATTAAACTATCGGAATAGAGTAGTGAGTAACCTCAGGGTGAGGCTAAGGGAGCAAGGGAACAGGCAACTTGACAACAAGGACTAAGTAATTCAGAGATCTGAAGCTACGTTGTGCTCTTTGATAGGGTTTTTTTATATATATTTTTTTTTCCCAGACTGTGATTTCAGTGCAGCAAATACTTAATCTAAAGAGAAGACACTGTAAACAAGATCAAATGTAATGACTAGGTCTGTTGCATTTTTACTTGCATGGTGGTCCAGATTCAACAGAAGATATAAAACAGGCATCTAGGCAGCAGATGAATGATCAACGCATCCTCTTGTAAAGCAGAAGAGCAGGTTCAAATTCCTGCAGCTGATGTGAGATCTGAACTTCCCGCATATGTTTTCTAATCATAAGGCACTTCCACAACGAATATTTCCTCCTACAGACACACTTTAAATTTTTTTGACTGTTTTGTTTTGTGGTAAGCAAAACTTCCAGAGTGCATTAAGTGTCATCTAAACATTCCTATCCACCTGGGATTCTCAGGGACCTGTAAACCTAAAACAGCTTTAACAGGAAGATAAGTACCTAGATATTCAGCTTAGTCACAATGGAGGTACCTGTGATCCTGCACAGCAGGACTTTAGATGCCAAATAAATTCTTCCAAGGGAAACTTCAACATCTATACCCTATGCTTCATTTTGCTTTTACTACATGCATCACTTGGCGAGCCTAAATTCTGCATAATTAAAAATCTTCTGTAGTTACTAAGTAGTAACATATTTAATGTTTCTTTAGGTGAATAAAGCACTCTGTAGTGTACCAAACATTATCTTAATGAAGACTAGCAAAGTAGATAAGGATAGAACAGCACTCACCTGCATCAGTCTAAGTCCATAGGACTTTCTGTAACTCAAATCATGAAGTTATTTAAGGTGAATCCTAAACAAACTCTTAGAAATAAGTCAGCCACAACACCTTGGTTATTCTTCCTTCACCGTGTTGTCCATGACAAGTTTTTTTCTCTTTTTTTCCAAAGTGCAGAGTCTCTAGGTAGATAGGTTTTCATATCAACACATTCAGATGCAAAGAATGCAGTCTTTGATCTGTGGAGTAAACCTCCTTTTCCTGTGTAGAACCAAAATCCATTTCTAGCACTTCTCAAGGTTTGGAGCATGTTTTGTGGCTTATCTGCAATATATGTTACTTCTATACATAATCTACTGTGGGAAGATGAGGTCTTTAGCATTGAGCAGTCCATGCAGGCTCTCATGCTATACAACAGGGCCACACAGCCCACACTGTCTTCCCAATGTAGACATCTGCATATTTCAATATTTTGCTTTAAAAGAAAATATTTCTCAGTATTCAGTACAAACAGAGTAATTTTAGCTCTGTGGGTCCTTGAAAGCAGAGGTGCAAAGTTAAAGTAATCTCTCAAAATTCCTACTTCTCTAAAATATTTTCAGGGATCCTAGAGATCAGGATCATGAACAATGTCAGCTCCAGGAAAACATGAAGTGAGATACAGACATGTGCAAATAGCATGAGGGTAGAGGCTAATATGCAATACATTGCACTCCCATAGAGAGAGTGACTCTTCACCGAAAATCTATCCTCAGAACCTGCTGTGGGGCTGAAACAGAAATAATACACAAACAACACACATGCCAGGAAAAAAAGTGGAAAATGTTGACAGACAATGTCTTCAACCATTTACATTTTTCATACTGAAACAACTTGACCTTCTTATTCTGTTTTATATTGTAAATTACAGTATAGTTCAAAGTTTTAAGTCACAGCACACCTCTCTCCAACTTCAACTGCAGCTGTGCATGTTTCAAAGGATAAAGTTGTCAGAGTTTCTCAGCTAAACAATAATAGGAACTTTTAGGGAAAACAAAACAGTGTGTTTTCCTTGAACTTGTTCTGAGTAACAATAAAATTGGAAGGAAAGTAGGGAGAAAGGATGCCTTAGGCAAGCTCTTCAACCTAACTGGTTGAACTGCTTATAAGCATCTGTAAACAAGCTCCTATAATTGGAAGTGTCATGGAAGTGACACAGTTTTCATCAATGCACAGAGATCTGAAATGCTGTTAAGATTTTTACCCAGGTCCTGTGTACATCAGGAGAATAATATCTGAACTGTAAAGCACATTGTGGTTAACAAATATTGTCACTAGATGCAATCCAGGTATTGTTATCTTTATTTCTATTTACACAGATGCAAATATGCATTTTTCTATCATCTTTTCAGTACATTACTGTGAAAGAAAATAGACAAATACTAAGTATCAATTCTTTTCAATTACAATCCTGACATGTTTCTAAATAAAAATTCTTCTTGAATGCATGGGTTTGTCAAGGCAAGCAGGAGAATATATTTCCTCATGGAAGTAGGCATTTGCAAAAGAAAAATTCTTAAATAATATGTATTGTAGTCTTTATGACTGGAAAAGTATAACTATCCTACTGTTTAATTTTTGTTACTTACATGAAAAGGTGATCTGCTTTAGAAATTCCTTATATATAACATATGACACCTTTGTCCTGTGTTGCACCATATCTCAGCCCAGAGGATTCCAAAGGAATTTGCTGCGTTTGTCCTATCTTATCCACCTGCAATTAAAAAGAATTGTGGAGGACAGAAAAAGTCTATTATTTTGCTACAGAAGAAAGTCCCTTTTATAAGACTTTTAAATTTAACTGTAGTGAATTTTGAACAATATGCATACAGAAACACACATTATTTATCTGTTCAGGGGCAGTACTGATATGTGCAAAACAGGTACTGGTCCTTCTTACAAATTTCTGATATTTGAACCTTTAAATATGGAAAAATAGAAACTTGAATTTCAATTTTTTCACAGCTGTAGAATGCCTGCTCTGTGTCTGTCAGCTATAAACTCCCCTTCAGTCTTTCCCATCTGATAAACAGACTTAGTCTCTCTTCTGATTTTGTTTTTGTTACTGTCTAGGAAAATATCTCTGTTGTCCTCATAAAAACAACACATATAAGGTTATTTTCTACTGACTTTTGAGATCTGCCTCAAGCCACTCCATGTTCCAGCTATTAGCTGGAATGAGAAATGGATCCAGCTGGTACCTCCACCATTAGAAACTGCAAGCGGACAAGCTTAAATGTCGGGTGTGAATCTTTGTAGTGGATCTGATTTAAGACTAGTGAAAGATTTACTTAAGCTTGTTCTCTGTGCAGGAACTGATCTGTTGCATCACTGCAGCTTATCCAGACATCCTGAGATCTTCCCTTGTTCTGGCAACCCCATTGTTTCTTTCCCTGTAGATCTGCCTTATTTTTCTTTCCACATTCATCACGATCTCTCTGACATTTTTGTTCCTTAAGATGTTTTTTCCTTGAGCCAGGCTCTTCCTCAGGCTAATCCTCTGTCATAACAAAGGTCTCAGCTGCTTCTTCCAATTTTTAACCGAGCAGCTGTAGGTTTGTCACTTTATTAAACTGTTTTGATGATTTTTCTGAAGAAACACAGTAGATCGGACCACTGTTGCAGATCTAGGAATAAATCTGCAGTCTATAAATCTGACTACAAAGGAGAAGTGAGCTTTCAGCTTTCTTGGACCAGACTGCAACATAGTCTCCAGAGGGGAAGGTAAAGCAAGAGGAGCTTAATACCTTTAAGTGTTTTGTCTGATTCCTAATGGAAGCATGCTCTCTCTTAAAGTAAATGATACTTCTTAATTAGATCATCAGTGCTCATACATAAGTAGCCTCTACAGGGTGAATTCAAGAAGAGTCACTTGGACTTGTAGCCACCCTTCCAATATAAGACCTCCTGTATGATAGACAAAAGACCCAACAGAGACCTTGATGAATAATTTACTCAAAGGATACCTCTATTCCACATCTGTTGAAAGATAATAATATTGCTTCTTAGCATCCTTTGTTGATCTTATCTAGTGAGATAGTTTGATCTTTGCAAAAGAGATCTGTGCATTTTTACCAAACTAGCAGCATGAAAACACAGCAAATCTTCTGAAGCTCAGAAATTGCTAGTCTACACATAAAAGTGTTAGCAATGGATATAGAGACCATGGGTAGAATACAGGGACATTAACAGAAGAGAGGGAACAGTTTTGATTATTTTAATGAGAAAAATACATTTTTCTTTGATGGAGATCCGGGTTTAATTTCTAACCAATTTTTATATTTTGTTGCACCAGTTAGTTTTCTATTTGTAATTATTATTACCAAGACAGTAAAGACGCATTCAGTTCTCTACTGCTAAAAAGTGAAAGGAGAAATAAATGAGAGGTTATTTATGCAAAAAAAGTGACAGAGCGAATATGAATCACAAGTTCATCCTCTTCTGAAAGCAGATAATACACAGGTTTTCTGAAAGAAGGAATTACACACCTGCCTATACAATGCACTAAATTTCCGTTTTAAAATGAAGTAGTTTCTGAGCTTTTCAGTATAAGAATTATACTTAATTTATGATTAAAGTGACAGCATTTATATTAAAATTTAATGTTCCAAATATTTTCATGTTACAACAAATCAAACTGTTAGAAGCTGTATGACTTTCATTCTCTTTGTGGGAAGACTTACACTTCTTTAATTTGCATGGATGTTAGCTTATGATCAAGAAGCAGATTCTCAAGAGGATATTGTATGAACCTGTGTTTCTGTAGCAATCAAAGAGAACTGCATATATAGTTTGCAAAACATGCAGTGCATTGCTGTCTGTCAATGCCAACTAGCATTCTAGGGCTTTATTAGCAATAGATTATCAGGATGACAAGCTTGCAGGTAGAAATAATGATCTAATGATTGTTTGGAAAATTCATACTCACTCGTTTCAAGCTATGGTGTATTTTTTTTCTTGTTAGTGTACAGAGCTTTCAGATACAAAAGTAAAGGAAGAATTTCAAAGCAGAGGATAATACATTTAGTTATCTGGCAAGAGTAAGTGTTAGCACATAAGTGATTTTTTGCATCCACAGATCTTGAAGTGTGGAAAAGAAAAGATTGAAGGTAATATTCTGGTACCTCTACTGCCCAAGAACGCACCAATTGGAAAATTATGCTGACAATATTAAGCATAATTGATTTGGTGACACCCAAGGACCAGAACTAATATTGTTCCAGAAGATTTTGGCACATCAGTCAAGAATTTGTTTCGAAAGGAATGGGTGGATGTATGTGCTTCTCCATACACATTTTGGCAGACGCGCTGAATGCTAGCAAAATTATGAAACTACTTCCTTTACATAAAACTAACTATAAATGAATCTTCCCTTATGCCACATAATTTGCAAGTACTGAATAGCAGATACCCTTTGCTTTAAAAGTAGCCTTTCTAAAATAGATAAGCCAAGGATAAGAGAAAGAGATATAACAGTATAGGAGTCTGGCAATCAACAAGCTTGTCCCCAAATTAGTTTTTCTCCTGCTGACAAATGGAGGTGGAGCATAGCGGACAGCAGGAATAAGCTATACAGAGAAAAAATCAAAAGCAGATGGCTACTGAAGGGAAGTGTGTGGATGGTGGAAGGACTGTACAGGAGCCAGTTAAGAAGGCCAGTTATATAATGATACCAAGATAAAGAGCCTGTGCCAAAAAATTTGGAAGATACAAGAACATGCTTGATACTCTTAGTGAGAAAGGCCTTCATGTTTCTAAGACTGAACTGACTACTGTAGTTGCCTCCAGGATCTCCTCATATCTCCTCAAAATCCATCCTTCCTGAGAATTGTCCCCATGTTCATATCTCTAGATTCTGCAGGGGTTCCTAACCCATAGATCACCTGCCTGTTTAATCTTGCCCCAAACATCCATAGACTAAACTATTTGAAAAATGGTTTCCGCACGTGTGAATACAAAGATCCACAATTTAGGGAAACCAAAGATTTGTTTTCCAAATCCCAGGGTCTGCCTGGTTTGAGTCAGAGTCGAAACTAAACCTCTTGTACACTTTAAGAATAGGCATAGGAAGTGATGTTTTATCCTACAAACATCCGGAGCTGCAAACGAGAAAAAAAATTATTATTCACAGGCAGTCATTGTTTCCGATTAAAATTGGCAGAGTGGCGAGAGTGATTAATCTAATTCTCTTAGAATTGTATTGGGAAATTAAGATGTTAATGGGGAAGATGAGAAAAAAATTGCCTCTACATTCTTTAGGAAATAAGGTACCATTGACTTATAGCTCATGTGCCAGGCCAGCCTCCCTCAATCTTTCCTATCCCACTAGGTACTTAAATTATTCATTGGAATAGAGGAAAGGGAAATAAAAGTTCTGGAACTCAAAGATTAAGGTGACTAATGGAAAGAATGTACCTCCTTTTGTCTCTTTTTGGGAAAGGATTGAGCTAGCCTAGATTTTAATAGATATTTCCCAGCTTCCAGTAACTTTTCTTTATGAGGCAGGGGTTCTGTCCTAAGCTTTTCTAAACAGGACCTGCACATATTCCTGTGTGATTTGTCAGTCCTGCTCATAGGCACTTTGTTTTCCCTGTGCGATGAATTGGGACGCTAGACTTCTGACTCAAGGCTGAATATTCTGCCAGCTGATGGCATCCCAAGCTTGCGTGCCATAGTTACCTAGACCTATGAGTAGATGCAGGGAAGGATTTAGCTACTTTAAAATGGAGAATCAAATACCCTTTGACAGAGACAGGAATAGAACCTGGCCTCTCCCCATGATCCACGAGCCCTTTGTCCTTCGCGGTGGGAGGGTAAAGAGAGTCACCCTGTACTGAGATTCATGTCTAGTCAGGATCATGACCTTAGTCCCTGTACTCTCTCTTCCTTGGGGGTATAATTGTTTCAGTCTTGCAGGCTTAGATAGTTTCAGAGTAGAGGTTCTGCAAACTGTCTTGTATTTGGGGAACTAAAATAACAGCGAGAAACAGTGGATGTTGCAGTTGTTACTGTATTTTAAATTGATTTATTAAGTTCTAAAATGCTCAATTTCTGAAGCCTCACGCTGATTCTGACAGGTAGCATTATCAACTCCATCTTACAGAAGCAGACTTCAGTGCAAAGACACCTAATGCTTTGCACCTGGTCACACTGAGTGACTGGGGAAAGTTTGGAATTAGTGACAGCTCTTCAGGCTTTCTGTCTTCTGCTTTAAGACTTTGCTCCTCACAGATACAAATAAGAGAAAAGGTCGAGGGCACACTCATGCATGTGAACTTTTGTATGTATTTTTTCATCATCAAGCCAACTGCTTGCCATCTTATATGAGAGGTTCCATGATTTGGAATGGGAAGGGAGGAACTGATTTAAAGAGAAGATTCTCTACCAGCCTAACCTCCTTACAGCCCCAAAGCAACAATTCGTCAGCACTGGCAGGCAGAGGTGAGACTAGATTTTTTCAATCAATCATCCATATGTAAATTTTTATTAAAAAATCCTTCTTTCCTCTTAATTTCATCTACCTCTCTGCTCATATCCTAGATATGATTTATAGAGCACCCAAACATTTCATCAAAGACGGAATGGGAAAACAGCAGCTTTTCCATACAAACTGATTTGTTAGCTAAGGATAAATCAATATGGCAGGCAGAAATACAGTGGAGATTATAACACAAATAGCAAATATGGAAGGCCTCCCAAATGGGAGGAGCTGGATGTTGTAGCAAGGAAATGAATGATTTATGGTGCAGAAAAGAAAAAATTTCCTTTGTGGTGATGTTACATTGCCTTTAAATGCAGTAGGAGGGTAGGGGAAGATGGAAGAGAGAAGAAGGAAAAAAAAGAAATTATTTATTTCTAAGGCATATGGAATGCAAGGTGGTGCTTTTTGAACTACTTTGCCACTAAGATTTTATTCAGGAAATCATTTTTCATGGGTCTGTATTCAGGGAAAATAATAGTCTGGAGAATTTCCTAACGTATTTATGAATTGCTAATATGCATGAAATATGAAGGACAGACGAAAAAATATTTGTTAATGCAAGCTGGAATATTCATGCAGTCAGAAAGCTACTACCAGACAATTAGGTTAAGGAAGTCAAAGGTGCAAACCAGTCCTAAATCCCCTTAAGAAAACATTACCTGCCTAAGGCAGGCATGAGCTAAGTATTTTACATTTCCAAATAATTACAAATCTAACAACTGCTGCTTACTGCTTAGCAATGGAGTAAAGACTCCCAAATTCAGAGTGGGTTGTGCCCTGCTTGTAGACCACCGAACTACTGCAGATGGATCCGTTGTTGATGCAGAATCATGATTCCATCAAATCTGGGTCATGCACTAAAGCCACAAGCTCTGGTGCAACTCATACTCTACCCAGGCTTATGCTGCTTAATCTATAGTCATCACAAGTTAGTTACCCTGCTTTAATTTCATTATGTACATGGAGTACTCAAAGGAAGTAAGGCAGTGCCTCCAATACTGTCAACGCAATTAAAACCATATCATCAGCAAACACCTTTACTAGAGGTCACGCTCCATATTTTTCGTATCTAATTTAAATGTTTGAATTAGCACCCTAACCTTCATACAGGCTGCACATAGGATAATCAAGGATGTTTCAGAAGGATATTCATCTACAATTCAGCTCATAATATAGAGAACTCAAATGTCTAATTTGGGCATCTCCTTTAAATGCATAATCCACTTGTGAGTAATCCCTACTCCCAGGCTCTTTAATGCAAGCACTTTACAGGCACAATGTACAGAGAGAAGCATGAATTAGGAGTCAAATCTAATCGAATATTTTGCATTACCACAGCAAACACAATTCACACAGGTTTATTCTAGGAACATAGCAGTGGCAGCACTCAGCCTGATCAAAACTTCATTTACCTCTGTATGCCGCCAATATCAGAAAGCGGTAGCAGACACACAGAGAGCATCTAGTGCATAACAGGATGGTGAGCAGACAGTGATAATCCCTTCCATATATGTCGCCAGGTCCACAGTGTATTATGTTGTTATGTTTTAAAGAATAAGCTACTTCCCACCAGCAGCATTCCCTTCTTCAACTCATTTTATCAGGATCTTGTGAAGTGCTGTAAAGGTGACTGTAACTCATTGCTCAAGAAGGGGGCTTTTAGGTAGAACATTGACTCTATTTAGACTAAATGAAAAGGTAAGTTTTTTTACAATATGCTTGTCGACCCTGTGAAGTTTTAATTTTTTAAGTGTTTTATTGACTTGGGGATAGTCAGATGAGGACAGTTCAAATTTGGCCTCCTTTCTAGCAAAATCACGTCCTGTATGTACCAAACTGTAGCGGTGATCCCATGGTTTGAAATACATCCTCATTCATAAGAGCTGGCCTATGATCACCCAGCTCACTACATCAGGATCATCAAACAACCATCAACAGATAGCTTTCAACATTTAAAATCTCAGGCTGCATTTGAACGCTATCTGAACTTAAAATGCGCTCTGTGCCTCTACCAAAGCTTCAAGCCAGTTCATTCCCAAATAACATTTCTAAACAAAGGTTCTGAAACCCCTAGATGTACTGTTTACTCACTCCAGTAAACTTAACTTGGCAAGTCCCCAGCAGGTGCAAATAGGTATAATCATAGAATCATAGAATGGTTTGAGTTGGAAGGGATCTTAAAGATTCTCTAGCACAGCTTCTCTGCTGTGAGCAGAGACACCTGCCACTACATCAAGTTGCTCAAACCCTCATCCAACCTGGCCTTCAACGCTTCCAAGGATGGCACATCTACAGCTTTTCTAGGCAACCTCTTTCAGTGTTTCACCACCTTCATTGTAAAAAATTTCTTCTTTAGAGCTAATCTAAATCTGCCCTCTTTCAGTTTAAATCCATTGCCCCTTGTTCTATCACTACACACCCCTGTCAAAAGTCCCTCTCCAGCTTTCCTGTAGGCCCCCTTTAGGTACTGGAAGGCTGCTAGAAGGTCTCCTCAGAGCCTTCTCTTCTTCAGGCTGAACAACCCCAACTCTTTCAGCCTGTCTTCATAGGGAAGGTGCTTCTGAGCATTCACTGCAGCTGAATATTATAAACTGATTTACAACAATTAAAGAACTTAATCATTCTTGGACTTTACTAGTAAAAATATATTTATTCTGACTGAAATTTGAATCTGCCTACTTTTGGGAAAACTCCTAGGATTATGTCCTTATAAAAAATCTACTTTTAGCACAATCACAGCAAATCATTTTATCAGTATCTTTTTAAACGCACTCACCATATCCATCTCAAAATGAATCATTCTTGTCATAAAAAAGCAACAAAGTAGTCAAACAGATAAAATATTTATCGTAAGACAGGGAATAAGACAAGAAAAATCGAAATCTTAAATTTCTTACCATAAAGGTCAACAATTCACTTCTGTTGCACATTAATCACTTGAGCTACTTTTGGGAAGAAATATCCCCTAAATCAAGTTCTACTCAGGTATTGGGAAGAATATCGTCAATATTTAGAGGAAGCAGTGAACAAGAATTCTTTAGTTCTCACCTTCACTGAAATAGTGAAATAGAGCCACACACCCTATTCAGGTCTCGGTTTCATTAGTCAAAAAGAGTACTTTACAGGGTTTCATGAGGCTTCATTAATCATAGCCTATAGCAAACAGCTAATATGGACCAGAGGAGGTGGAAGGTGGGGTTTCAGAAAGATATTTCCCTACTCAGAGTAGAAAATGGATGCGTTACACGCTGATTCTTGGAGAAAGGATGCACAAAAAATAAGGTTTAGTTTTAGTATAGCATGAAATAAGGATGAAAACATACATATTTTTAATTCTCTTGGTTTACTTACCAAAAAAAACCCCCATCTTTTGTTATATTCCCACGTGATGAAATTATAGAACAGGAGTCAAGGTGCAAACGTATTATTGTCAGTCTCTGATCAAACTTATCATCAGAGAATATCACTTATTATCTCTGTAATGTTGCTGCAGTTCTTAAAGACAGTGGAGAGCTTCTAAATTTGTTTTTCAATCAAATTTCTCCAGTCTCTTCATCAGTGATCTGAGAAATACCAAGAGCCTCCACTGGACGAGCTACAAAAATCCTTTCCTTTTGCAAAAGGCACCTTAAAAAATAACACATTAGCCCTTCCCTCTACCCACCACCACATGCAAAGGAAAAAAAAAATATATTAAATGTTAAGTTACTGATACTTACCAAAAATTAACTAAATTGTGCTAGAAAACAAGTGCCAACAACTGGGAAAGAGAGATGTAGTTCAAAGTTAGATTGCAAAAGAGAAAACGTTTGTGAGAAGGGATGATTGAATGCAGCAATAAAAAGAGAACTGAGACAGTAACTAGAGGCTGTGTAGCTGGACACATTTAAAGCAAAAATAGAGTCATTCTCAATATGAACATAAAAGTGGGAGTGGAGAGTGTGAGAGTCCATTGCAGTAAATGTCCAATATAAATTGTATAATAAAAGCAAAACATCTGGATTTTACAGCTCAAACACCAAACTGTAAAGATCTGACTGAGAAAGTCCTGGATCTGAACACCCGCCTGCTCTTTTAAGAACCCTCTGTCTAGATGATAATTATGAAGTCCAGAAAACATTACTTAAAGATACATAATCACAAGTAGGGAATAACTCTGACAAGTAGAGCCCTAGATAAGTCATCTCAGGTTTTAAACTAATAGCCCAATGAATATTGGGGCATATTTCCAAAAGTTGCAGTTCATTATTGGTGGATGCTAGGGTCAAATGAACAACTTGCTATTTCCAGCAATTTCTAACTCTTACTGCAGGTTACCTTTTGATCTGTTTGAAACAATCTTTCTAATTTGGAGCTTTTGTTGGTTTGGTGCATCTTTGCTTTGTGAACACTTTTCTTGAGTATTTACTTATTGAAAAGACATCACAAGACTTCTGATGAGAGACATAAGCCACACTGTACATTTCAATTTTTCTAGCAAAAATATACAACTTTTAAAGTTAATTTCCAAGTCAAAAAGTTCAAATACGATTTTTACTTCTGCTTTCTCCAAATATTTGTGAGAAAAAAAGGTCATTCTAAGAAATGCCTCCCTCTAAATGTAGAGTATTTATGGATTACAAATACCCAGGTGATACAGAGTTGCAGCATGTTAATTAAAATCAAAACAATTAAAAGACCCATAGAAAATAAGCTGAATAATTTGTTTGCCTCCTTCAGATGTTCATGTAAGTGGACCTGGTCCTTGAAAAATGTAGAGTTCTATCTCACATACAAGCTCCTCAGTCTTCCATCACTCATTCCATCATTCTTCACCTTCTCTTTGACTAGCTTTCTTGTCAAGCATTTTCTCACTTTTTTTTTTTGTCTCCTTAGTACACGGTGATGGACAGACTTCCTTTTCTCCTTCTCCTGTTTCTCCATCTGTTTAGGATAATTCTGTAAATATTTCAGAGAGATCATCCCTCACAATATAAAGCCTAAGGAGCTCAAATCACCTCAAAACTTGATTACTGAAGACTTCATTATTGTCTGTTAGCATCTTTGCTATCGCGTGATAGTACCTGACTAGAAACATAACCAAGCTGGAAAATTCCTGCTACAAAATGGTCATGCAACAAAACTAATCAAGCACTGAAACAAGACTAAGGGATATGGTAGATTATGACCTGAATATTTAAATCCAGGTCAAAGACATAGCTATAGGTCAGCTGTAGCTTGTGATCCCAATGTGAGAGCTACTGGGTAATATTCTGCTGCCTACATTATCCAGGAGGTGAGATTAGCTGAACATGATAGGTTCTTATGGACTTAGAATGTGAAAGTTTTCATTCTAACCAAGCTTCCCATCATATTATACAAATAGGCTACGACACTACATGAGCATTAAGTGAAATATTTTCTTTTGTTCTTTATTACAATATCTCCTGCTTTTACAATATCAGAGTCTTTTGAATTGCAGCCAATGACTTGCACTATGAAGTATCATGAGTCTGATCTAGAGCCCACTGAAGTGAGCGTCACTCACTCATTAACTGAGAGAGTGTGTGACTACAGCCTTACTGATGGCTGTGGCAGCAGAACTTCAGCTTTTGTGCACATATACATATCCACACAAATGTATGTGCTCCTGATCTCCTGAAAGATATTCCTATGAGGTTCATTGCCCAAGCCAGCATATCATACAAAAAAAAAAAAAAAAAGGAGAGAGACGAAGAGGCGGCAATGACATATACCAGAGCGGACTCCCAAAGTGGGATGGTACTGTCGCATCCTTATTGTCGTTTTGACAGACATCTTAAGGGTAGCTGCAGAGGGGGATCTCCTGGAAGACGGGTCATTTTGAAGGCTGGACTCCTTTACAAGTCAACCAGAAGATCTGAGTGAAGGACATCGAAGCATATAAGAAGGTATCCAGTAGATAAGAATAAGATTAATATGTCTGTTAATCTACTTGGTTTACTGTCAGGGAACTCTGATCCTAATAATTCCAAAGAGCTAGATGCATGTTAGTATTCCTCATGAAGAAAAAGTAAATTACATTTGTTACATGTTACATTATTACATTATATTACAATAACTATTCAACACTAGCTCCAGCAGAAATATGCTGGAGAAAGATATGATCATGCCTGCTACTACAAATTTTCAGTTTGAGGCATAGTTGATTATCGTAGAGTTAATCGTGAAAAAGAGGGTGTATCAGGAGTATTTCCTTCTGTCATGGTTCGAGGTGGGGGGGGAGGTCCGGGTGGCAGAAGCTGCCCATCAGACTGGACTCCCATCCCCCTCAGGGCTTGAGCCAATCGGTGCCTCTGCGAATTGCCCTATTTACGTCGGACAAAGGAACCGGAAAGGTGTGCCTGTGCCCAGGAGCGAGGAGAAGGGAGGGGGGCATGGCTCCCACTTCCCGGCGCCCGGCTGGGCGGTGGCCTGTGCCGGGCCGGGGCCATCCGCTGGGGATGGCCGCGACGGAGCCACTTGGGGAACTCGGGGAGAGCCCCACTCCCAGGGCGCCCACTGGGCTGAGTTCACCCAGAAAAGACTGAGATCTGAGACAAAGGGCCACACAGATCATCCAGGTCAGTGAAGATGGAACAGGACAATGTGTGCCGCAGCTGAGTCCCCCTTGCAAGTGGTCCCTCTGCAACCAGTCCTTGGTGGAGCAAGCAGAGACCCACTCGCAGCCCATGGAGGATCCACGTCGAGGAGAAGAGATGCCAGAGCCTGAGTACGGTACACATCCAGAGTCCGTGGGATGACCCCCGCCGATGGGGAGGTGTTTTTTTTAAAGGAGATGCCTGAGCCTGAGACTATTGTGAATCATGGGCACAGGTCGAGGCGTATTTACGCATTTAAAGTCTGTATGGAGACACATTTAAGGTCTATATGATGACTGACTCCAGAGCGAGTGGCTACAACTCCTTAAAAGTCTGAGACTGTGGTAAAGCCCGCACTTGGAGCAGTCCGATGGGGTAAGGATTTGCCTCCTAGTGGGTAGGACTCACGTTTCCCCGTGAGCAGGGGATCCACTGGAGCAAGGGACAATGGCGTAAGGACTCCTTCTATCCTTTTTTTACCTTCCATTAACAGTTCGGGATTGTCAGGTGCTCAGATAAGCAAAAACTACATCAAAAAAAAAAGCTAAGTTTTTTTAAAAAATGTACAATTTTCACTGTAACCATCAGCCTGCAGCTATTATAAATGAGTAATTTATAAGTGCGTAATTTACAGAATGTGTGTGGAAGCACATTTAATGCTGATACAAAGACGGCTTGGATGCGTAATGAGGTTTTTATAGCATATTGTGCTAGGTTTAATGTAGGCATGTAGGTATAGCTTCCTCAGCAATCACTAGGGGTTGGCTGAGGGTGTTTTCTTTCTTGTGATTGTAAGTCTGAAAAATGTGCATTTAAATAGGACCCTGGGTAAATTTACATAATTATTTCAAATCTGTCAATGTCTATTCTTTGGACATGATCACTCTGTAATGTATGGAGGCTACATTAGTTATGAGAGGTTTTTTTAAACTGTCACAATGCCACCAAGACAAGAAAACTAATTCTATGCTTAATGCATGGCTGGATCCTTCTGGAAAATGATAAGAGGCATCCTAGGTAGAAAGGTCTACTTACCATAAAATAAATTTTCAATATATTTGTTACCTTTTTTTTAAGCACATTTGCATGAAAACTGGATCTCTGTCTAAGGAAGCCCTTTCTCTCTGCACTCCCCACCAGCAACACCACCACCTTGGTATTTTAACATCCTCTTGTGGTGACTAGGGTCCAAATCCTGTCAGCACTTACACATATTAATCTTTCAAACAGACCCACTGATTTCCTTGAAGCAATCTACCATAGTACAGTGCAGCACATGTACAAGTGTTTGCAAAACCAGGACCCAGATGATCATTTCCAGACAAGCATGTGCTATAAAGAGAGTGGTGGAACCAGCACTCTTGGAAGAAGGATATTTCAAGGAACTGAATTCAGCCCAAGGTTGCATCACCCAACAATTTCTTTGCCTAGAAGAGCTAGAGCACACGACAATTTTTGTCAGTGGATTTCAGGAAAAGCTAACGTTACACAGCCTCAGAGGGAACCTGAGAGAGACAAGAGCAGTGGTCTCACATACAGACCCTGAAGGGATGCTGATGATTAAGATGGCAAAGTGGAGATGTGTCCTGGTTTAGCCCAGCCGCAGCTAAACTACCACAGAGCTGCTCACTCACTCCTGCCCCACAGCAGGGTGGACAGAAGAAAAAAAAAAAGCAACAAAAGGCCTGAGGGTCAAGATAAGAACAAGGAGAGATCACCCACCAACTGTCACCCTGGGCAAAATGGACTTGGCTTTGGACAAATCAATTTAATTCATTAACAGTCATTAACAGTTACCTCACAGATGATAATAAAAACAAAGCCACGTCTTAAAAACACCTTCCCCCACCCTTCCCTTCTTCCCAGCTCTACCTGCTCCCCTCAGTGGCTGAGGAGGACAGGGAATGGAGTCTGTGCTTAGTTTATCACACGATGTTTCTGCTGCTGCTTCCTTAAAGGGGAGAACTCCTTGCACTCTTCCCCTGCTCCAATGTGTTTCCTGTTTCCACAGGAAACGGTCCTCCACAAACTTCTCCAACATGAGTCCTTCTCACAGGATGCAATCCTTACCCATCAGATTGCTCCAGCATGGACTGTTTCCCACAGAGTCATGGCTTCTTAAAGTGCAGCCACCCACTCCAGTGTGAAGACTCTTCCCATGGACTGCAGATGCATCTTTGCTCCACCATCAGTCTCCAGCAGTGTCGGGTCCTTCCTACGGAGACAGTCCTCTAAGAACTTCTTTAGGTGCAGACATTTCTGCTCCAGTGTGGGGTCCTCCCACAAGCTGCAAGTGGATCTCTGCTCCACCATTAATCTTCATGGGCTGCAGGGGATGAGCAGCCATGATGAGCTTGTTGTCTCAGCACGGGCTGCAAGGGAATCTCAGCTCCAGCACACCTCCTCCCGCTCCATCTTCACTGACCTGGTGTCTGCATAGCCATTCCTCTCAGATCTCAGTCCTCTCTCCACTGCAGCTGCACTGGGCCAGATTGGGCCAACGAGCCTTAGCAGTCCTGGCAGAATGAACTCCACCTAGCGGGTGCCCCAAGAGTGGGACAATTTGGAGCTCTCCAAGCAGAGCCATCATGGCCATCTCCAGTCAAGTGGTGGTGGCCCAGCACAGGCAGCCACCCAACCCAGAAGGCCAGCAGAGGGAGACCAGACTCTTCCCACATGCTGCCTCCCTCCTCTCTTCACTGCAAGTCCCACTGGCTCTGGTTCCTTTGTCCCCATCTTAAATACAGCATTTGCAGAGGCGCTGGTTGGCTCAGCCCTGGCCAGAGACCAGTCCAACTGGCTTTGGAGCTGGGGAAGCTTCTCGCATCTCCTTACAGGGGCTATCCCTGCAGTCCCTCACCTGCTACCAAAGCCCCACCACACAAACCCAGCACAAGATGATCTATGTTTCTGTAGTATGAGCTGTGACTCCAGTCCTTATTAAAGATCTCATTTTTAGCTGAATCCACAGGCTAAATTTTGGTGCAGTGTTCTTCCTCTCAAAGAAAGACCACTAGTTATTGGATAAAAACTGTGAGCTTTTCTAGTGCTCTTTTTTCATGATCACAGAACTGGAGAATAACATAATGTGTTTGGGTATGTGGTAGGGTTTTGGTGTCAGGGGACAATCAGTGCACGATCAGTGCATCTGCTAATGCCGTATTTAAGAAACAGAGGATTGCATCCTGTGAGAAGGACTCATGTTGGAGAAGTTTGTGGAGGACGGTTTTCTGTGAGGAGGGACCTCACATTGGAGCAGGGGAAGAGTGCAAGGAGTCCTGCCCTTTAAGGAAGAAGCAGCAGAAACAGTGAGTGGCAAACTAAGCCTCGCTGCAGCCCGTGGAGATTAACAGTGGAGCAGAGATCCACCCACAGCCTGTGGGAGAGGACCTCATGCCAGAGTGATTGACTCCACCCAAAGAAACTATGACTCTTCAGGAAAAACCCACACTGAAGTAGTTTTTTAGGTAAGGGCTGCATCCTGTAGACTCACATTGGAGAAGTTCTTGGAGGACTGTCTCCTGTGGAGACGGACTCCACACTGGAGCCGGGGAAAGGTGTGAGAAGTCATCCCCCTGAAGAAGAAGGAGTGGCAGAAACAGCGTGTGAAAAACCGACCTGCAACCCCCATTCCCCATCCCTCTGTGCCACTGAGGACAAGAAGGGAGGGATGGGGAAGGGTTTTTTAACATCTGGCTTTGTTTCTCATTATCCTTTCTGATGTGATTGGTAATGAGTTAAATTGATTTGTCCCAAAGTCAAGTCTGTTTTACCCATGACCATAATTAGTGAGTGATCCCTCCCTGTCCTTGTCTCAACTGTCGAGCCTTTTGTTACGTTTTTTCTCCTCTCCATCCACCGAGGGGAAGGAATGAGCGAGCAGCTGAGTGGTGCTTATTTGCCAGCAGGGGCTAAAGCACAACAATAAGTGTGAAAAGTGTTGATGAGGTATATTAAAGATTTTAACTCTATTTCCCTTCATTCACAAGTTACTTTTTCTGTAGAAAATTCTATCTGTTTACGTTTTGCTCTAAATAAGGAGAGATGGCTGGTTGTTTTCACATGCATCTGAGCAAAAATTCTAGAAATGGGCTGCAAAGTCCCGTTTGCTGGTGTATTTCACCTTGGTAGTTGAAGGTCCCAGTGTAGTGGCAGAAGACATCCCATCTGGAATGGTCACAATCAACAAGGAAATGTTTCCCACATTACCAAAGCCAACAGAAATTTAGAGGAAGAGCAAAGGAAGTAGAATCAGGTTTACTTTGCTGGCAGGAAAAGATGAAATTTGAAGAGGAAATGGTTGTGTTCCTCTGAGGGGTAGTTGTCATTTCGAATTTTATCACTAGAAGAAGTAGCCCTTGTTGGCCCTGTAACAAATACACAAATACTTCTGAGAATCAGATTTTGTTCCGGTTCAGATATAGACCTGGAGAGAGTAACATGAAACCTGGCAGTTTCATTGTATTGCAGTGTGAACAAAGCTTCTGTGCACCTTCTGGTTCCAGTCTCTCATTCAGTGTCAATAGAATTCAAAACTCGAAGTAAAATTCAACCTAAACCACTGAGTTTCATCCATTTCTAGATTTAGTTGGAGTTTTTATATACAGTTTACAGCTAGATTCATAAGTCAGGCCATCATTTCTCAACTAAAGCTTACCCCAGTGTCCCAGTGAATCTATAAATAGACTCTGACTTGTGTTTCAGATTTCCCATATCATATGGAATCAGGTGAATTTTCATTGTGTGGCTTGGGGCTTTGCTGAGGATCTTTCTCTCAGTGCTCCCTGCATGCACATCCCTTCCTCATTCTGTTGTAGTTTACATCATTCTAGATAAATGGCAATAAATATAGAGATTGTTTTATGAAAAATTAGATACCGTTGTCTTCCTTCATGTCTCTGTTTATAACTGGCAGGTAACATACAGTCTGGTTTCACACACAGTTGCTGACCACTGCAAATACAACTTGCAGGAGGAACCTGACAAAAAAAAAAAAAAAAGAGAGAAGAAAAAGTATGAAAAATAATAGATTTTGATTGGATACTAAAACTAAGTAAACACGACATGTAATTTATCAAGAGCATAAATACAAGCAACGCCAACATGTCTTTTCCTCTAGAATGATATATTTTACCAGAGGGATATTTTAGATTTTTCACTTTGTGCCAAGGTAAGTTTAATATCTTTCTAATCTACAACACATGGGTCTTATGACATTACACATTATTTGCATCACCAATAAAACAGCTCATTAATCAAACATGCCACCATACGCTCCAACAGTATAAACTGAAAAATGTACTTTTTTAATATTTTAAGTGGAACTACTTGCTTGAAACACTCTCGTCTGGTACAATAACCATCTGTTAATTTTGACACTGGTCAAACATACTAGCAATTATTATGAGTCTTGATTTAATTTAAATCGTCATTGGAAGAAAAAAATACTCTGTGAATACATTTATTTTCAAATTATCTGATGTGATTTTGTTTATTTTTTCATCAGAGTAACTGCATGTTTAGAATAGGATCATTGTGAAGTAACTAATATCTCTGGTTGGTGTAATTATATTTTACTCAAGCTCAATCAGTCTGTAGCAGGGTCTATTAGAAATGAAAATCAAATTTGTATACAAATAGATAATTTCTTTGTAAAATCTCATATACTATAATGAAGCATTTGTGTGAAGGCGGAAAGTATATGCACTATTCAGAATTCTCAATTCAGCCTTTGGCTTGTAACAGATACAGAGTTTGAAAACAGGCACAAAAAATATTTCAGATACAGAATTTATCAGCATTTCAGCATAAAACATGTCCATTTAAAACAATAGCAATGGGGACAAGAGATGTGAATTCTGCTTTATTATTGCTAAATAAAATAAATGCTTAAATTATCATTTTGCATACATTTACATTAATCTGTCTGACAAATGTCATTGCCTAGATGAACGTGGGGTTTGTTGGTCTGCATTCAGTAAATAAAACTTATTCCTTTGTCTACCAGATTTCATTTCCACTGTTTAAATAGGGCCTGAATCAAAAAGCACTTAAGCATAGGGTTGGCTCTGAGCACATTTGTTTAAGTCCTGTTTAAAACAACGAGAAAGGGAGGCTATAAACAGGCTCTTTCTTACCGGGAATAGTCTACCAAATCAAAGGTATAGTTATCTCCACCACGTGAGTTGTCAGTATTAGTTGTCAGTCATAAATGTGTATCAAAAGAAACATGGCTAATAAGTATGGGAAAGGAGATTCATGTGTGAGAATAAGTCTGTGAATAGTCGTTAACACTGTGGACCTTGTTCAATGTTTTCATTTTCACAACTCACACAGTTTCTCTATTTTATCCTCCCATCTGCAAAACAAGCACAGCAATACTGTTCTGCTTAGGGTGATGTGAGACTAAAACATTCATGAGGCACTTTCAGAACTTACAATGAAAGGCACTACAAAATCGCAGTGTCACTGGTGTTTATTAGAAAGCACATCCCATTAAACTCCCAAACGCTTTCCATTAAAATTATTATTTTGATAACAAAACACTGTTCTCATTAAGAAAGGCCAAGCTACTGTCAGCTAAAATGAGAACTGACCTTAAATTTCACTCAGTACTTACAGGGACTTCCAAAATTTCAGAAAAAGTTCAAGAACCTATTTTTACTGATTTCAGATGAGTCGGATGCAATCAAACTGAGGGTTTCTTTTGCAGATGCTTACACATGTGCTCTGGTTTGTGAGGGTTTCCAGTGAGACTAGTTACCCATACAAATTTAAGCAAGTATATCATTGTTTGTAGACTCAGAGTGTAAGAAATTGGGGTTTTTACCATTCCTCTGATCCATTGTTCTGAACCTGTTAATGATAACAGAATCCTGCTGACTTTAAAGCAAATAACTTATTCCCAGCAGTGTTATTAATTGTTTTCCTGCTGAAAAACACTTCAAAACTCCCTAGATATTTTAATTTCATAAGAATTCATCAAAAATCATATTTTCTAAAACATCAGAACAGGTATACTGAGCCAGCCAAGAGAGGATGTAAGGCTGAAAAAGTGTGAAACTTATACTAGGTGTCTGCCTAATGTAAATTTTCATTAGGTGTCATGCTATTCAATTGTTGTGAAATAATAAAAACACCCAAAGAGTGCTATATTTTTTACCTCTGGGTTCTGATGACATGCACAAGCTGTTATAGTAATATTGTCACCAGCAACCCTTGATAAAAAATAGTTCTATTTAATACAGTTGGGTGCAGTTCACTCTCTCTTTCTATTGTAAATACAATGCAGAATATCGTATGAGAGTCACTAAATTATATAACTGCTCATGCAAACCTGTACAATACCCCTAATGGCCCCTCATAAATCTGGAATATTTTGCTATTTCTTCCCCTTCTCAAGTATCCAGACTTGGGTGTATTTCTCTTCAAATACTTTATTTAGTTGTATAGAACTGTTTCTCCACTGCTGTCAGTCAAGTTACCATTGGGGTGAAGGTTCAGTACCGGTCACTGTGCATAGCAGGAAGGCAAAACCTGCAGACAATACTTGCCATCAGCAAGAGGTAGAGTTGAGCTGCCTGCTTGACAAATACTTCTTAAACCTAAATAAGGAAAGAAGCAACAAGCACAATGTTTCACAGAACCAGTCTGTGGTAGTTTGGATTTTAAAAGAAAGTGTAGGAGGCCAGCACTCTCGACTGAAAATATTTCAAGTTTTCCTATTGTTACTAAATAACAATAAAACACATAATAAAATCCCTACTATATAGAAAAAAAAAATATTTCTCACAAGAGTTGGTAACACTTTCAGATAAAATTAGCTGGGTTTTTTTTCCCATCAGAAAATGCCAGTCCATCAGAAAATTCCAGAAATATATCAATTTCCATGAACTTTGACCAAAACACACAGAAGGTTAAAATGAGTCAAGGCATTTTATCATTGCTAAAATGAATTATGCTATCTCTGTTTTTCTCAAAGCAGTATTTTTCTTAGATTTTCTTCTTCTCTAACTGTTCGAGTCCCCCATAGTCAGAAGAGGACACTTGTTGAGAGCTTGCTTCACCTGACCTTTGAACGGCTACTTCATGATAAGGACCAGCCAGAAACCTCCTGTGAGGGCTAAGAGAAAAGCATGGTTTCATTCCTCTGAGCTATATAGTTCAGTCTACTAAATGCTTTGCAATGGCGACCTGTTCTGATCTTGAGGGATTTTATGCACTCTGGCTCCTACAGATCCTAGCAGGTGACGCTGGGGCTTTGCTGGAAGGACCTGGGGGTTAACAGTATTTGCCTCAAAGGTAGGTAAGTTAGGTGGTGATATGAAGCTGGGTCAGAGACTTATGCCCTAGTGCTCCCAAAACCTCCCTTCAGGCCTCTGAACACGACCTTTTTTTCAAAGTATCTGAATGAGATGAGTGTGGTTTTGAGTGCAGGCTCTGTTTAGTCATTCTATCGCTATTCGTATGGATCACGTCTGGTCTATTCCAGGGAGCATTCTCTGTGGAAAAAGAGTGAAATCTTACCCCTTCTCAACTTTCTGACTCTTCTTTTTGTCTATTTATCTGTCACTTTGATCCTGATGTTATCCAACTGTGCTTAGACCCTTTTTTAATAATCTGTCCAGGTTCTGCCTCGATCTTGACAGAGTGCACTTAAGTTTTCTTCCAAGATACAGTCACTGAAACGTCTTAAACAAAGAAATTACATCAGTAGAGGACAAAAAAGCATCTGTAGACAGATCTCTGTCTCTAATTACTGCACCACCACCTACCGCTTTCTTCATGTCTTCTCAGTATTTTCAGGTTCACAAAACATACTATTTTATTCTTCCTTATTTGTTATGTTATCAGAGGTATTAAAAACTTGTCATACAATATCATATGACACTGCTGAAACTACTGCAGCTAACTTCATATGTTTAGTATTGAGAATTACAAGCAGATAATAAAAACAAACAATCAAAACAAGCCCTCCTGTCAACTGTATTGCCACCTTGTCAGGATTTCCAAGCACATGAGTAGCTAGCTAAATTTCACCATAATATTGCAGAACTGTACAGAATAGACCTGGAAGATCATGAAACCATCTAATCTACCCTTCTCACATCAAGATCAACCATATCTAAACCATCTATCACCTTTTCTTTGACTTCCTTAAATTCCAGTTGTACAGATTTCCTGTCACCTGAAACACACACCGCTAAGAAAGTGCCAGTTCACGTTCTGGGTTTTTTCCTCTTTCTCTCTCTTGCTGTTAAAGAAAATTCACAGCTGTTTACCATAAGTGCATGGATATGATAGCAGTTTTGGTACTCTTAGTCAGCTGTGGCAAATTAAGGTATTTTTCTGCCACACTAGCTGACTGGGTTAAAGAGAGTTGAAGTAGCACTAAGAAACTGCTTTCTTGGAGACAAAAGAAAGTTAATACATTGGCAAGTATCCTGTTTGGTTGAAAAACTTTGCTTATCCAAAGTGATTATCCTTTGTACTGCCACCTAGAAGGGGGAAGTCAGAATTTAAGCTGTGCTGTTTGAGAAATGTGTCAGTATTTTGACCATATAAAAACCTACTCATAAAATTTCTTGATCTCACAACCTTGATCTACATTTGATCAGCGCTTACTCACCCTGTCAAGACAGAATGAGACTGTCTCTCGTCTGTCTCTGTGTACAAAATTTTGCATGTAGCCCTATACAGTTGTACTGTTTCCCAATTCATTTTGGGCTCTATTTCAAAGCTATCCTTTGGCAGTGATTTTTTTGGGGAAAGAAAGAGGGGAAGTTTAGTAATGTGCTCCATGGACTCCTTCCAATCTGAGACATTACTATTCTTTGCTTACTGCCTCCTACCTCTATTCTACTGTGACAAACTCTCCCAAAATCAAGCAATCTTCATCAGAATTTTCTTCTGTTCTCAGCATTACTCTGTGAAACATTAGTCCTTTGTTTTTGGCCATAAGCATTTGTTTTCACCTCTTATATTTTCTTTGTTTGAAATGTTTATTCTGTACAAAGGGACGAATCCTGCCCATATACAAGACAAATCTGTCGTTTCTCCTATCGATGTGTGACATTTTGCCACCCTCACCATCCTTCTATGCAGTAACAGTAGTTGCCTGGAACCTTATAGGGAAGCTCCTTGATGGAGAAGAGAATAGTTGTATGGAGTCTGAAGATGTAACTTAGTCTATCCATTTATGTACATTTTTTAAATGAGGTGGTCACATAGCATATAAAGCTGCTTATGAATCTTAACCTAGTCTACTGCCTGGCATCAAGGGAGCATTTCTTCCTCTGCGCTTGGTCTTTCACTTAACTTTTTTTTTTTTTTTTTGTAAACATGCCCTCTTCCTATACCTGCCTCAGCCCCAAGCCTTGCTTCACTTAAATATCTCCATAGTTGATGGTGGAAAAGAGGTAACAAAACCAGACAAATCTGAGACGATTTTAGCATGCAAGCAAGGGAGTTACAAAAACAAACCCAAAACAAACAAACATAAAACCCCAAAAAAAACACATAAGAAACATCATTTCAGTCACTGGACAATACAAGTTTGGTAAGCTACTGGCTGCAACTCTGCTTTGTGCCAAAATACTATTTCTCTCTTTGTTTGTTAGCTCTGCCTTCGTTTTTTCTGTGCCAGTTCAAGACTCATTAAGGCCATATATTTTAACAATGATGATTTTACAATCAAATATACAATGCATGAATTCAGGGTGGCCAAACCCAAATGCACTCGCAAAATGCTAACACTTAGGGAAATAGTCCAGAGGGGGATGTTGCCATAATATTTATTACAGCAATACCATAGATTCTGTTAGCAAAACCACTGCTGTGTCAGCATGTTCTGGAAAAAATTATAAAAGGAACTATAAATAAAATACATAAATTTAATTAAAGATTAAATCTTTAGGCAGAAACCCCTCCTTAAACGGGACTACAAATATGGTTTTTTGTTGTTTTATCTTTGTGATGTATCTTGGTTTTCTCTCCAATTTATGTTTTATTAATCTTGCTGCTTATTTACAAACGCAGAAATCATTCAGAAGATGAATGCATGGGTTTACAAAATCACCGGATACAAAGCTATTCATCTAATAAGTAATCCAATCCCTGCTATAATAATTCTACAGAAACCCACCACAGAGACAGTCAGGTCAAAAAAGTGAATCTCCTACATTTTTTCGTTGCTGCTTTGAAACAGATTTTTTTTCTATATTTAAAGCAAGATAACTTGTTATTCTTGGCATACACAAAGGGTAATATTTAATAATAATAATAAAAAACCCCCAAAATTTAAACATATATTATTGTTTTAGTATATCTGCTTGTAATTTTGAAATATTCCCTATTTCCCTGGGCTGCCTTGTTTCATCATCAGTTTGTGTTAGGAGATAATTCCATTCTTTCCTGCAAAGGCCTGTATTTATGCTTAGGACACATTATTATGTCTGATCAAAGCTGTTATTCCTGCAGATATCCTTAAATATCTTTCTAGAGCTTTCAAATACATGGCAGAAAATCTTTAGAATACTGTTATCCAATTTGAAATGCTTGCTTTTCACAGGACAGCTTGTAATGCAGGCAAATGGACATAGGGGATGTTTGATGTCTCTGAGCAACATGTTTTAGGAATCCAAAGTGGCTACAGATTAGGTTTCTTACCAAAGACAGGTGGCATGTATTGCCCTCCAGAAATGTCTCCCTAGGCACTGAAGGTTGTAGAGGACACAGAAGAAATTAGGCTGAGATAGTAGCCATAATTTTCAGTTAAAAATAAAGGACAGAAGAAAATGGCAGGGCAGTTTATATTCCAATCCCAGTGTCAAAAGAGTAGTCAAAAGTAGCCCGAGAGGTGTATCTTGCATATTTGTGACACCAGCCCGCTGATGGATGTTTACATCACTGTGCGGAATCTGAACCTGAGATTACCTGCTGCAGAATATCAGGCATTCAGTAATCTGGAGTTCTGGTGCCCATGGAGAAGTCCATGGATTGCTCAGCATCATCTAAGCATCTACAAATATCCCAGACATTTTAGGATGCCGTTAATTCGTTGAGGCTAGTCAGTATGCAGATGTCAACATTAGCAAGTGAGCGAGACCCTTATTTCATTACTTGTCTTAAGGGAGACGACTAGGTGATGTAAAAGACCTGTGAAGTCCCTGTCTCCTATTTCTCTTCATCAGTATTGATGGCTAGGGTCCAGAAGGACAACTGTGGATCCGAGACTGGCACTTTGTTATCAAGGCTGAAGTCTTATTTCTTCTTCCAGGTATTTGATTTAAACATGCCAGTGTGAGCTAGTCATGGTCCAGACACAGGTGAACATAAGAGCCTGGTAGATGACAAGGGCAAGAATTTGGCATGAGAGACATCTTGCAGTGAGGCCTGGGAAAAGGTTAATGCTTAGACATACAAGTGTGAGCATGACATGCGTGAAAAAATCTCACATGTGTGAAAGACGGCTATTGATTTTAGGGACCTTTGAAAACCTGATGGATACAGACAACAAATATGTTATAGAAATGCTAAATCACTGTTGAGCATCTGACTGCATAAAACAACTTAAAATGTCTAAAACGGGGTGGGTGTGGGTGTGGGGGGGGGACGGGGTGTGAATCCCAGCTGCGAAGCTTGGGCATGTGAATACCAATCTTACCACTGCAAATGAAAGACCAATTAGCTCCTGAAAGACCTATCTTGTTAAGAGATTTGTGGTTTTATGCAACAGAAATAAATGTAGGACTTTAACGTAAGAGAGGACTTATAGTTTTATTAATGGGATAATAAAACAACGAAACAAGTAATGTGTTAATATGTTAGTTGGACAGAGAAGGTAATAAAGATGTTTAAGTAGCCAGTGTCCTTAAAAGATATTAGTGTAATCAGATTTTTGACATCATACATTTTGAGACATATTTTGAGACATCATACATTTTTCATGCTAATGTAATATGTTAATTTTAAAATTAAATTTACCATCTGACAGATAAAATAAGGTATCTTAAGTATATTATGGACTACATAACTGAGTATACTAAGAAGCGAGTAACGGCCCTCGGTGTCTTCAGGAGCTAACAGTGCATGTTTGCAGGAGAGAGGAGGAGCTGAGAGCACTTTTCCCAAAATAAAACTTTCGATATCTATCATTGTCCTAACTCCTGCCAAGTCAAGAAGATTTTAAGTATGATAAGAAAATGAAAGGTTCAAATTATTACTCGATTTTCTCAACAGAGTGGGAAATTACATCTTGTTCCTTTCTCTTGTCCAAGTACACAGTACTTGCTCTAATAACTTCAATAAGCTTAATAACTTCCATTTGAATGTTTAGAGAGGCATACAGGTATTTAATGAATGTGGTGTTGGTTGTTTTCCACCTAGTAGTCAACTGATCCTGTTCTCATTTGTTGAGAGAATGTATTCTGCAGTATATGTCTTGATGCTAGGCACTGCACGGCCATAGTGCTGCTGTATCCGAGCTTGAATTAGATGAGCCAGTTCAGGAGCTGGCAGCAGTTTACCAGCAACAGTATGGAGGTCAGCACTAGCAACAGCCCAGCCATTTGCCCTGTGGGAATGTTTTCTAGGTGAGATCCAAGTTGTCACAGCTCTTGGTGTTGGAGTTAGTTAGCTGAAAATTAATCACTGCAGCTGTACTGTACCAGCATTATTAGGCACCTGTCCTGTTAGAAGGAGGTCCCTCCAATCCTTTAAGAAGTACATAAATTGTGCTAGTATTGTCAAGATCATCTAGCTGGGAAAAAGATATCCCTTGAGTCCTACTGTGTTAATTTAGGGAGGTATGAGAGGAATATCCCATGCCAAAGGTTGCAGCAGAAAGAATTGCAGAGGATGGCCGTTTCTCCCTCTGCTATTACATCTCCCTTTCATGGTGCTTTCCCAGACTACACTCCCATCTCCCCAGCCCTGGCAATCCTTCATACTGCCCCATGCCTGCTGTGCACAAGACACTGTTCTCTCTCCAGCAATCAGCCCTCTACCACCAGCCTCTCCGGCACCTGACACCACCTCCACAAAGAACCTCTCAGCAGGGACCATTAAGCAAGTGTCAAGTATGGCCAGATCCTTCAGACTGTTTTCCAGAGAAAGTGGCATTAGTTTAGCAACTATAAAGTCACGTATCTTTGGTATCACTCTGATGTACAAAGACATAATCCTTCACGAGAAGAACATCTAGAGCCCGGCCCCTTCATGAGTTACCTGAGAACAACTTGACCTACCACTCTTTTTGCTATGCTATTCAGAGCCATAAACATTTTATTTGTTTCTCTCAACAGAGTGACAACACATCTTCATCTCTGGCGAGATTTTAGATAGAAACAGCATGTATCACCACATCTTGTGCTGAGCCTGGGCCGTAAGCACAGCTCGAGAGTACCACTTACATGTGGTAAGAGGGAGCACCTTGTGTGTGGTACACAGTGGACACAGGGGACAGACTGACACCACCTTGCCATACTCCATCAGTGCAGAAAATCATCTGAGCAGGCACAGCAGTCAAAGCGGAGGGGCTATAGGGGCTATTAATATCCTACACTTTGGTTAGATACTCTAAAGCTAGGCTGCAGCCGAAGCAGAGATTTGAAAAACATTATTTTGTCTTACAGAACTAAATTACTTTCAGTAACTGTATTAGATGCCTAGACCTGGCTTTAAAAGACAATACTCCCTCAGCTAATTTAGGTTACTTTGTGTCCACTGCATTGGGTTTTGCAGTTTGTATCCTGAGGTGCCTAACAGTTAGGAATAGCAATATTTGACATACATCATGGGAAATGTGGCTATGTAAACCCTCGTAAGATCATCTATTCTCCTACTCACTGTGGGATCAAGTATACTTGCATAATTACTGACAGATATTTACCTAATCAAGGCCTCCGAGGATGTGAGCACCACATCTTTAGACAATCCATTTCACTGCTTTAGTACCTTTATTGTTTTGGTTTGGTTTGGTTTGGTTTTTTTACCTAATGGCTAACCTGGATTGTTCTTGTTGACATTTAGAACTTATCCCATGTATAGTGAAGTGTATAACCTTTTGATTCTGATTTACTTTGACTTCTTTATCAGCAAAACCAAAATACTATATGAGCTTGTGAAAAGTAGCAAATGTTTTTATATTCCCTGTTAATCTGGTCTTTGGAAAAAAGAAAACATTTTTTGGCAGCATATAGGAGGTTTTAAGTTCTCTGAGATGTTTGTAAAGAAATGTGTTTTCAACCCTTTCATTCCCCCGAAAAATCGCAAACTTACAATTAACTTTGTAGAAGCTGAACAGTGCACAATCTCCACATGGGTAGGTGTTTGCTCACTTTCTGTCGAGCCTTCAATGTTGGCACAGCACAGACTAAAAATATTTTTCATATTTACAGTCGTAGCCTTGGGAAAAAAAAAGAGGGCATTGCACCTTTTATAGTAAGAAAACAGAAATGCAAGTTACCACAGGTGGTTTATGTTCTTGTATCATAGAATCATAGAATCATAGAATGGTTAGGACTGGAAGGGACCTTCAAAGGTCATCTAGTCCAACCCCCCTGCAAGGAACAGGGATATCTCCAACTAGATCAGGTTGCTCAGGGCCTCGTCCAACCTGGCCTTGAACGTCTCCAGGGATGGAGCATCCACCACCTCTCTGGGCAACCTGTTCCAGTGTTCTACCACTCTCATAGTAAAAAATTTTTTCCTAATATCCAACCTGAACCTACCTCCCTCTATTTTAAAACCATTACCCCTTGTCCTATCATAACTGGCCCTCCTGAACAGCCTCTCCCCATCTTTCCTGTAGGCCCCCTTGAGGTACTGGAAGACCGCTATAAGGTCACCCCGGAGCCTCCTCTTCTCCAGGCTGAACAGCCCCAACTCTTTCAGCCTGTCCTCATAGGAAAGGTGCTCCAGCCCTCTTATCATCTTCGTGGCCCTCCTCTGGACCCTCTCCAACTGGTCCATGTCCTTCTTATGTTGGGGACTCCAGAACTGGACGCAGTACTCCAAGTGAGGTCTCACGAGGGCAGAGTAGAGGGGGAGAATCACCTCCCTCGACCTGCTGGCCACGCTCCTCTTGATGCAGCCCAGGACGCGGTTGGCCTTCTGGGCCGCAAGAGCACATTGCCGGCTCATATTGAGCTTCTCGTCCACCAGTACTCCCAAGTCCTTCTCCTCAGGGCTGCTCTCGATCCAATCACCACCCAGTCTGTATTTATGCCTGGGATTGCCACGACCCAGATGTAGGACCTTGCATTTGGCCTGGTTAAACTTCATGAGGTTGGTACGGGCCCACCTCTCCAGCCTGTCGAGGTCCCTCTGGATGGCATCCCTCCCTTCCAGCGTGTCGACGGCACCACACAGCTTGGTGTCATCGGCGAACTTGCTGAGGGTGCACTCCATGCCACTGTCCACGTCACCGACAAAGATGTTGAAGAGGGCCGGGCCCAACACGGACCCCTGAGGGACGCCACTTGTGACCGGTCTCCACTTGGACATTGAGCCGTTGACCACTACTCTCTGAGTGCGGCCATTGAGCCAATAAATGTATTGTATCTAGTCTAATGAGCTGCTGAAAAATATACATGTGATTGGGAAAAGAAGCAAATAGCTGGCTGAAATAAGCACATTATTGTCAAATTACATGTTGATACTACACAGTGACTAAAACCTACAGTTTTTTATTGTGTGGAATTGTGAAGAAATTCAGCTAATGTCTGTTAAAGTTAGGAAATATCTCTCTACTGTGATTAAATGGCAAGGATCAAGAAAGCATCATTTTATCAGACATGAGATGGATTCCATTCAATACAATTAAACATTTACCTTTCCCTTCATTGTCATCATTAATATAACTCTCTGCCATGCTGAAATGGCAAGGCTATAAACGTGATGATAGAGTGTCATGGGATGCCTGTATCTATCAAAGAATAGCACAGAAATCAATAGCATAGAGGAGCAGGATCCTGGGAATTCTACAAGTGGACGCAGGAAACAGATATCTGCAGGTATGCCAACAACCTTGTGTCTGTTCCATGACTGATTGTTTCAACACTGCTAAAGTGTTCTCTTTATTGATTTTCCTCCTATAGCTATAATATAAACATCTCTCATGAGACCTTGTGCATATACCACTTATATATCTTGGGTTTATATCTATTGGAAAATATGCTTCCCACCCACCTTCTTATCTTTCTGAAGTCACTTAGTTTTCTGAACTAAGCAATATAATATCTGTTCTGCTGGAGATATAAACTTTTTCCCCTCAAAGTCATTGGCAGTAATCAAATTTATTGGGATACACTGGCTATTAATTATCTAGGTAGGAAAAAGTACAACATGATGCATCTGAGAAAGCAAGCCAAGTAGTTGTGACTTATGTCATTTCTAAAACAAAAATACAGTTTAAAGACTGAAGCAATGAGAAACAGTCATTGCACTTCTGTGCAGTCAGAGAGTAATAGTCCTGGGAATATTTAGGCAGAAAGTAATTCTTAATATTTCTAAAATGCATAATAATAAAAATATCTTCTATTTTATTATTCTAAAATTGGAAAAGTGACACAAATTTTGCATGTAGGTGATTTAAAAAAGAATAAATTAAAAGTTTTTACTCAATCTGGATTTTTTAAGATTTACTGGTTTTTACATTAACTGAAAATTTGAAAGAAGTGCCATTTTGACACAAAGTATTTAACTTCTTCATTTACAAGACAGGAAAAAAAAAAAAAAACAGTTTCAGAACTGTTTGGGGTTTTTTTTACGTGAGGTCAGTATATCCACGAAAATGTCATTTCCTCAAGAGCGGCTTCAGTAAAGCTAATTGACATTTCCCAAAAATAAAAATGATTCTCAGTTAGTTATATGCCATATATATAAGGAGCACAGAGCCAATCTTGAAAATCTACTAGGAATCCCAAAAGAACCACCCAAAGGTAGCATGGGCAAACAAAGCACCTTAAGTATGAATAACCGAAAACAAGAGAAGAGATTGGAACAGTAGAGGCCAGAGGTGAACAAGTACATGAATGAGATTAGCTGTTAAATCCACAAGGCAGGCACAATTTATGGTTTTTTTTTTTTAATTCTATACTATTCTGTTGCTATGCAAAGCTTCTTTGTTTAACACATTTGTGTAACTCCCAGACCTTCAAGCAAACATTTTTGGAAAAGGATCCTTACTATCGAAGTACAGTCAGAAGTAGTGAAAACCTAAGTGAAACACTTTAAAAAATGTCGACCACAAGAGAGTAGTAAATATGCTTGTACCAAAAAGACTGCCATTAATTTTAATGAGATTTTCTCATGTGGAACATTTACAGGATTCAGTCCAATTGCTAAAGTGCAGCATGTACTGTTGTTGGTAGTAACTCTAAATTTGTACTCTAATGTTGTTGTACTATAAAGTAATTATAGGTGCATTTGATGTGGAAGTGACAACTCTGGAGTTTACTTACTTACTTTATCCAAAGTGTGTTCAAGTCTAGCTGGCTCCCTGGGCGCTGGTGTGGCTCTCCACATCAGCTACGGGAGCTGATGGGATGCACCAGGATTTTGAACACATTTGATTCTTCTGCCTGAATGATTTCTTTACCGTTAGGTGAATTGGGGATAAGGCTGGAAGTTTTACTACTGGATCACTTTGGTCATACTCCTTGTGATATCTAATCCTTCTTTTCTATGAACCCATATAATTTCAGACCAATTGCTTGAGGGAGAGGAATGATGAAAGAAGTTCCATGTTGTTCACTGAAAAGTTGGAGAACTAACTGTCCTGGTTTCAGCTGGGATAGACTTCGTTTTCTTCTTAGTAGCTAGAATAGTACTGTGTTTTGGATTTAGTATGGGATTTGGCATGAGAAGAATGTTGATTATATACTGATGGTTTTAGTTGTTGCTGAGAAATCAAGGACTTCTCAACTTCCCATGCTTTGCTAGTGTGCAGATGCACAAGAAGCTGGGAGGGAGCATCGCCAGAGCAACTGATCCAAGTTAGCCAATGGGATATTCCATACCATGCGACATCCTGTTCAGTATATAAATGAGGGTTGGTTGGGAAGTTTGCTTTCTCTTTTCTGGGATTGCAGTTGCAGGATTTCCCTCCTCTGGGATCACTAACCAGCGACAGGCTGGGCATTGGTCAGCAGGTGGCAAGCAATTGTACTGTGCGTCACTCATTTGTACATTCTATTATTATTATTATTATTATCATCATCATCATCATCATCTTTTAAAAAAATAATTCAGTTATTAAATTGTTCTTATCTCAACTCACACGTCTTCTTACCTTTACCTCTCCGACTCTCTCTGCTATCCCCTGGGGCCAGGGGAGGGTGGGCGAGCGGCTGTGTGATGTTTGGTTGCAGGACAAGTTAAAGCTATGACACTAACAGATTGTTCTCTTGATGTTTTAAAATACAGCCAACCACTGTGATAGGGGGATAGGTATAGGTATAAAACTATATTAACTATTATTTCTATAGATAGGTATAAGAGTAGACACAAAACTGCATAAAACTCTGGAATACATAGCTCTGTGAAGTAGCTCTGTGAAATGTTAGAAGTTATCTAATACTAATCCCTGCTGTGGAATGCTATCCAGAAAGAAGGTCAGTAAGAGAGACAAAATAAATGATGGCAAAGTTGTAAGTCGTGACCCATAGGGAGAAAAACAGACAAAGAGGAGAGATAAGGACTAACAAGAACTAACATTTGTCTTCAAGCAATAACAAGTAGGAGACAGCCAGGTGTCCACTCAAGGCCAGGGAAACGGTTTGGCTCTACGGGCCCAGCCAAAACAAGAATTTTAGAGATTTAGGGAAGAAGTGAAAAACACACAGCGAGGAAGACCTGCGGCCTTCATCCCAAAGACCCCTGCCCACGACCACCAGGAGGCGTGTCAAGGAGGAGCCTGAGGCAGATCCTGAGGCAGGGGCTATGGAAATGATCTCCCGGGAGAGAGACTGCCCTTTTGGGGAGGGGGTTATGAGTGTGTCTGTATAAATACAAGAAAACTGCTACGGCAGGTGTGCACGCTAGGAGGAGAAATCCCCCGTGCACCCAGCGCTGCAATAAAGAATACCTGCTTTCTAAAACTTTAAAACGAGTCTTGGAAAGTCCGATTTCCTTTTCAGGTATCAACTGAAAGCAAAATACAACTGTCTGCCCTTGTCTTCTGTCTCTTCAAAACAAGTAACTCATAACTGATGACCAGAAAGAAAGATCCAGATCTTTTGTGTATAGGCCAAAATAGTTTCAAGACTCTGCTTCAGCAGAAAGATACTGTGTTATCACCCAGGCCTGACTACACTCTTACTTGGTAAAGCCAGAGCTAAACCTACTGCCAGATATGGTCTGTGCAGTTAAGGATCTTTCAATAGGCCCACAGGCATGAATTTGAATGCATCTGAGTTTTCTGATAAGTAAAATTTCTGATTCTTCTATGCAATTCCTCTTTGTGTGCTAAAAGGAGCATCTTGTGAGAAGTTATAGGCTCTAGAAGAACACTTAACAGATAGGACAAGAAACAGGTAGCTAGTGGGCTTAGGAAGCAAGGGGACAGTGCAAAGTCTAAGGAGACAGAGTCCTATTAACTCCTTTCTTCCTCTCAGGAACAGAGTGAACTGGTGACATGGCCGACTTCCAAAATCTCAGCTTTACAATCAAAACTTTACAGAGAGTTATGCTAGATATGAGAGATAGAAATAGTATACTCCTATATGTACAATGAACTTTGTTTTTTGATGTTATTTGACTCAAGATGACTGCTCTCTAGCAATGAAAGATTAAATAGGAAGCTATTTTTTTCACCACAGTCTGTTTAAATGTTTGAACAGGCTTAATTCACCTCTTCACTTGGTTGTACTTTCATAACCCTTTCCTACCCACTTGTCAGCTCACTAAAAGGTCCTTCTCAAATTGGCCAGCATGAATGCAATCAAATCATATGGGGGAAAAAATTAAAATAAAAAAGCTGAACAAAATAAAAGACCTTTCCATCGTGCAATTGTGATTTAAATTTGTATGTATCCAAATATTTCCTTTGGTAAAGCTTTTCACAGTCCCCTGTGGAAGGCAGCAATCAGCTGTTAACAGGAGATAAATTGAAGAATGGAAAACTATAACACACATTCCACCTGCATATTGGCTTTAACACAAACATCAATCATTTTCCGAGGTAATTAGTATTGTGCTGGCCTGCAGGGACCAGCCAAATGAAAAGGGTAAGATTTAATGCTCTATGCAACATGCATAAACACATGCACATCCACACACATGCGCACACCCACAGCAAAGAGTTTTTTCACTGCTAAAGAGCTTGCTGTAAAAGCTCCCTGTGAATGTGACAAATCTCTTGAGACAAATTTAAAAACTAAAGAGCCATATACTGATCACATTTATACAGAGGCAAACCCAGAATAACACCACTAATGTCCACACCATTTCTCAAAGTTCACACAGAAGTAAATGAAATCCGAATCTGGCTTAAAGTCCTTGCCAAGCTCTCAGGCAACAATACTTTCTTGATTAAGCAACAGGCTATGAAGAACAAGGAGCTATTGTCCAAGCAGCTGGCAGGAGATTGATTAATAATAGCACTAGTGGACATCTGAGACATGCTAAAAGTTATTGAATTCATTAAGCTAAATTCTGTGGCAACTTGAAATCACTAGGAGTCTTTCCACCGATCACTGTTTAGGCCAGTCTGTCATTCTTTCCCATATAAATTAGGCAATAAAGCAGCAGTGCCAAAAAGAAACATTGAAAACCAAAATTGGACAGAACCTTAGGAAATGCACAAGTTGTGAAACCATTTCACTTTAGAAGCTGAGGATGGATAACAATTCTAACAGAAATAAGAGTGAAAAGATTATGCTACAGTTCGTCAGATACCCTTAACCCCAACACATTAGCTAATATAGTAATGCACATGTAACTGATGGGTTTTGTCTTTGCAAACTACTTTTGTTTGTTTTCAACACATACACACATGCACACAAAAGTCAAATTAACAACTCTATGATCACATTAGGAGGTACTAGTATCCTTTTTGAGTCCATGCACAAAGGAAAAATAAAACTTGCACTATTTTAATTAAGCTTAAAACATTGCAAAAGGATGTGCAAGCCATCACTTGGTAGCACCTAGATGATTAAAAGTATGTCAGATAAATATTTTTAAGAGTTCCTACAGTTTTAATTCCTGGTCCTCCTCCTTCTATTTTACCTTTTGTTGTCAGTCTAACTGGAGTCACAGACGATTCCTGACCCCAAAGCCCCAGTGCAGCTTGGTGGCTAGACGCAGGGAACCTAATGCACTTGTGGCTATGATTGCCGTGGCATTGTCCCTCAGCTTGTGCCCTATGCTAGTTCAGAAGATGAAAGATTAACCTGGCCATTGAGAAAGTTGCATGCAACCAGCATACCCAGCACCTTCAGCCGCAGAGCAAAACACGGGCTGTGCTTAATACAATAAGCTTTGGAGACAAAGGCCAAAGAGGAGGGATTTGCCTTCCTGAAAATGTTGCAGCCTGAAAATGAGGAAGATTTGCCCTTCAGCTATTACTCTGGGATGACACAGACTGGACATCAGAGGCTAAACCAGGGAGACTTTCCACTGTTATGCTGTAAATGCCCTTTTCAGGTATCATGGAAAGAAAACAGGTTGCGCAGATCAGAAGGCAGAGTTGGTGTTGCAGCCTGAGCAAATTAAGCCCCTCGTGGGGATACCTGAGCTAGCTCTCGGTAGCCCAGCTCAGGTGTGTGAAGCAGTATGGCCCCATTATTCTTGGCAGTCTGTCTCCTCACAGACAGGCTAACAAAGCTGGGAAGAAAGCTCTGCTGAAGTGATTAAATTGCATTCAATACCAAAATGAGTTGCTCAGGGATAGCTCTATATCTGACACACCACTGCCACTGGAAGAAAAAATCAACAGTGGAGAAAAAATGATAGGAGGAGGTGGCAGAAGGTCTACCTGTCCACTTGCAGCATGCACGACAGCAACTCTGGAAATGATTCTCCATGACCAATGTTACACATGATCCTGTTCTTCCAGTATTTCTTCATGCAGTAGCCAACAGCTTTGTAATTTATGCATTCTTTTAACCCCTTGTAGGTCTAGTGAAAAAGAAATTCTACACAAAATCAGGTCAGCTTTGCCCTCCTTCCAGGGCTCAGGCTGTTACTAGTTTATTCTTTTCCCCATGCTGTGGATGACCCAGAAGAAATGACACCTATTAAAGAGTGGAGAACAGTTTCTAGCCTTTGCTGTTGGGCTTGGTCATCTTGTGAGGATAAATTCAGAGATTCTTAGAGACATCAGACACAGAAATGTATCTATTCAGATGTAGTATTTCTCACAGAAAAATCAGGCACAGGTGATAAGGAGATTGTGTGTGGAGGATTTTTGTTTGTATTCTTCTCTTTTACTTTTATGTTTCTGTTCTCGAAGAAATCTTTGGAAAATGGCAATTTATTCAGAGCCTGTCACACAGCTGACAGTCTGCTGCCACTATCGGGAGATACATCTTATTTCTGTTGAGCTGGTTTGACAGACACTTGTAAGGTTTCTCTGCTTTATGTCTCAGCTGCAGGAGACATCCTTACAGAAACAAAGCATTCTATCTATTCCCTTACAGAAACAAAGCATTCTATCTATTCCCTTACAGAAACAAAGCATTCTATCTATTCCACTTGTGGCTAACGGATTATCGTTGTTTGTCTGTTATCCAAACCATCAGTACTTGGCAGTCTGTCCTGAGCCGCACCACTCACATTTCTTTCTCCTGTTTGCAAAATGAGCTTTGCCCTGTTATTAACTTCATTTCCTGCACGAAAAGCTGACTGGCAAGGCTCTTTGAGACATCACTGTCAAAATGATTTTTCAATGGAAAACACTGTTTCTGCAAAATTGAATTTTTTTTTCTGGGAAAAAGGAATGAGTGCCCAGCACTCAACCTGCCTTAAGGGCCAGGGTAGCTCATGGGATATGTCACCCCAGAATTGTATGTCTGCATCCTAGCTGGTCAGCCATTACTATGTAGTGACCTATGACAGGAGGTACTGAGTGTGAGAAGGCAAGGAGGCAAACACAGAAAAGCAAGAAAGACCTAGGGATGTGCAGATTACATTTCTATGAGACTCTGCTGCATCCTCTGAACATGCAGCTTGGGAAGAAACTTTTGCTAAGGTGAGATTTCAGCGCTCTTTAACAGATGTTTTTGGGATGAAGGAAAGGAATCTGTGATCTGATTTCAAGCCATTTGACCATATTTAAGTAGTGGCACTGTTGTGCCACTAAACCCTGTTACATCCAAGGTGCAATAGCTCAAACTGTGTACTGTGCAAGCGTCTTCATACAGCTTTAAATCAAAGCAAGGCTTTGTCTGACTTGCATAACCTTTGTGAAGCAAAAAACATTCACTAGTTAAATTTTTTAACCTATTTTATGACTAAACCAAATCCTGAATTTTTTTTCTGCAGGACAGAAGAAATTATGACTTTGCATGTCTGAGTTGAGTCTCAAATATATTATGATCCTGATGATGCCACTTTCCAGGACCCTGTGAGAACTTATCCTGTCTTATGTGCTTCAGAACATCAAACAGGGTCACATATAACCCAGACAAAACCCTTCACTGAAGCGTCACCTCTGTTGAATCCCCTCTGACAGCACTGAAAGTCACAGCAAGAAAGAGAATTACAGTCAACCTCCAGGAGGTAAGTGCTCTTTTGTAATCAGGTCCATCATTTCCACTGGTTTAATAGTGCCGAAGGAGCCTCAGTTCACATGCATGGAGATAGGCAGACAAAGGCCATCTACAAATCCAGCCAAGCCCCATGAGAATGGCATGTTATTTTATTCACAGCAGATACAGATAATCAAAGGAGATCATCCTACTTATTTCTCTCTCCTTATTTAGACTGAGAGCTTTTTGTAGCAGGGAGGTGTTTTGTTCATGTTGCATAAGCATAGCATGTATTCAAGTCACTTTTCCTGTGTGTTACACCAATCTTTTCCTCTTCTAAGCTTTCCGCTTTCGTCCCTAAAGGTAGTCCTGTCAAGCTCAGGGACAAAATGCTATTTCAAGGAAATATGAACAACTGCTTCTCTTTTCTTTTCCTGGGCTGTCACTGTATTTAACTCACAGGCACATTTTAAATAAATGATTAAAAAAAATGTTTCCAAAGAGCCAAAGAAAGTAATAAGTGGCTGTGGGACTTTTGTTCATCCGCTTTTGGTAAGGTATGGAAATTTAGCTGATGGTGTCCTTGAGGGTATTTTCAAATGCTGAGACACCAGAATATTCTCCTGACACAGTCTGAGGAAGGAAAAAGAGATCAAAAACATGGCTGGAGCTGTAGATCAAAATATCTCCCTCAGCATTACAGTGTCCGCCTCTCGATTCCTCTCTTGGATTGTCCTACATTCCCAAGCAGCCAGTCACACACAGCTTCTAGTTTTAGGAACTGCATGGCACTAGAATCACAATCATAATTTCACCAAAGTTAGGGATACTGAGGACATCAGCTGTCAGTGCAGCTGCCCCCACATCCTACCCCTACACAGACAGACAGACAGACAGACACACACGCACACAGTCTCTCTTGCATTCCCAGTGGATCAGACGAGATACTGACCACGTGCACTATCGCACCCAGCCTAGGCTAAATGTAACTAACCTGACTGCCAGAAGAAACAGAAATAACACTAAGGAAAAAGTTACCTAAAGCCACAATACTTGGATTGCAAATGCATCTGAATCTACATTTTCTCAAAACGTAGGGTTTGCAGCAGTAAAAATGATGAGAAAGGCTTAGTTACAGCACTGTGGTATACCCGTTGCTCTCCAGCTGCTATGCTTATGCCAAACACCAGACACTTTTTGCCTTTTGAACTCGAATTCAGCATTTCTGTTGGTATTACTATTGGCTTTCATCTAGTGTGTTTTTTTTTTTTTCCTACAGGACTGTATCTATCTCATTCGTTTCTTGAAAACAAATTCTATGTATGAATAAGATCTCCGTGGGGTGTGGTGTGTAAGAAGTCTTGTCAAACTTGTGCCAGAAGCTGAAAGGGCTGCCAGGCAGGGAATGCTGGTAGAGATATTATGTGATCTCCTTGCTAAAGCTGCTGAAATCAAGCCTGGTCTGGCAGAGTCCTTCTCTGCCCTGCCACGCATTTCCCACCCCATCCTATGAGAGGGGAGGAGGCATACTGGTCAACAGCTGGTCACTGGCAGTAGTCTCACCTCCCGTCCCTGAAAAAACAGGCCTTGAGTTTCTCATATCTCACACACATATTAACAGGTACTTTGATCATAATCTCACTTTACCTCTCCTCCAGTTTGAATCACTCCATCTGTGAAAACGGGATAACAATAAGCTGTCACATTAGAGAATTGTTTAGAAATAAATTAATGATAATCTATGAAAAGTAGGGTCAATCTGAAGATGAACTGCACTTAAAAAAAAAAAAAACATGAAAAAATGAGTTATTCCATTGCTAGGGTAGGATTTGAAAAAATTAGTTTCAAGATTATGCAGAAAATGACACATAATGCTACAGGGCAAACAAGAGGAAAATAAAGTACTGAAAAGTACTCGGCATCACTCCATGGACTGAATAAGGCAGAGTTCCCACAGGAAAAAAGATATACTTCCATACATTCAAAAAACATATTGTACTGCTTATGCACACAAAGGTGGCATCTGGAGTGTCCTGTTTCTGACGGCATAATTTTAAATCAGTAGTTGTACATGGAAATTCTCTATAGCTTGCCAAAAAGCAAAAGAGAGAGAACTGTTTCTAAATATATTAAGAGTCTGAATATGGAGGAAAGAAAAACATCATTCATGGTGCTACAAAATGGAACAGAACATAGAGTTTGTGAAGAAGATGAGCCTAAGTCAAAGCTCCTAAACAGCTTCACAAGCAAATCAATCTTACTTCTTGTAATAATAATCCCTCACCACATACCATACCTGAGACTTAACCCTTTATTGTGAATAGAATACTTTGCATTGACTTCAGTAGACCAGCCATGAAAGCAGTGTAACAAACAGAAACTGAGCAAAAGGTGTTTTAGGTGAAGAAAACTTCCTGCCAACAAGATCTACCAAGATAGAGATTCTTAAAATTGTAGTGTTCCTTTGCTAAGGTTCTTGCACAAGGGTCACCCAATTTTTATTCCACAGATCCATCCCAGCCCTATAACTTAAAAGTGAGTGAAAATCGGCACTTATCAGATCAGTATGTGTTAGTCTGAAGATGCACACAGTACGATGACAATAAATTATAAATCCATTTAGTAGAGCACCCTTCAGGATAAGCCTTCTACTCACTTCCACAGAATACTGTGTTGATAAGAACCTTAACAACACAACTTACAACTCAATTATACGACGTGGATTTTCAACTAGTGTCATCAGAATATCACTTAAATGTGCTTCAAACCAGTTCATTATTGACACGAAGCCCTGGCTGTAATGTTCCCTCAGATAGCCATTGTCATTAGTGGAACTGCTCTGACATTCTTTGATGTAACTTTCAATTATAGTTATCTTCTAATTCAGTAATTTTTAGAGGAACACATCTCTTCTGTGAGAGATGGGAAGAAAGGAGAAAATCCTTTCCTGTTTCTGCTGCCTGATTACTATGGTTATCCATGGAGATATGCCTTGCTTTGAACTTTTCTGTAAAGTGGGGAAGGTAGATTCATCTCCACAAACTGTGGGTAGGTGGGACACCTTTAAATTTATTAACACAATTTATTAGCAGCATGAGCTCCAGAATAACCCCAAGGAGACATCTTCTGGCTTTACTCTTTCACTTGCGTTTTGTAGTCCATGTCCTCTACATAGAACAGGGCAGTATTCCAAAGAGAAGCATTTTTTTCAGGAGCTGAACTAATTCAAATGCACATTTTCCTTTTCATAATCCAATTCCTACAGCTATGTAAATGCGAACAGGTGGAAGTGAGACAGCAAGATGTCTGCGCCTTCTAAATCAGAAATGAAATGGCCTTTTGTGGTCATAAAGGAAAGGACCATGTCAAGAAAGCCATATCACTGTGTTGCAGGTCACTTTATGAAGAGGCGCAGATCCCCTCACAGGTTCTTTGCACAGCTACAACATCCTAATTCCTTGTATTTCACTCACTGAAATGGTCCACATGCGTATCTGAAAAGCAATCATTTCTGACTAGACTTAGAAAGCCTAAGTTTATGTCTCACCTTCACTCATGTAAAATACACCATCCCTGAAGGTAAAGGGCTTTTGACAACAACAAAATTGGCATTACAACTGATAACAGAATTAGGTCCTAAATCTGGAAGTCAGCTAATCAATACACGTACCAGCTGTCTAGGAATATCCAAATGGGTGGAGGCAAAAAATTGACCTTTCAAAATCATAACCCATATTGTCATGACCATACAAGTCAGATTTACTAGAGAAAAAAGCAATGAGAGAGATGGAAGGGCTTTATACAGCCATCAAATCTATACCTGCATTTGAACACATGCACAGATGCTTCCTATAGTAAATAGGGTCAAAAAATAGAAATCCTTATGTAAGTCTCTGAATGCCTAGTGGGAAATCTCTTCTAGATGGAGCAATCTGTTCATTTTTACAACTGGAAAGTCAGAATTCTACACCAAGCATCACCAGGAGCTTCCAAACATCCTCATTGTCATATAATGATAACAGTGAGCTTCCTCAGTGGCTTCCTAGTTGCTGCATTTATTTGTCAGCCTGGTCCTCAAAGCCCCAGTTTATCCTGGCAGGAAATAAAGAAGAAAGAATTGAAACAATTAGTAGGAGAGTTGTTTGTGCATTGTACTCCAGAAGTAAAAAGCAGGGGAAGTATTTCCTTCTCCTTCCCAACTTGATACATATAATAGAGTGTTTTGATGCAGCTCTATGTGTGCAGCTGTGTTCAATAGAGTAAAGCTCAATCACTGAGACGGGAACTGCTGCAGATCGCAACTAGAGTGGCTGGCATGTGAAGATCTTAAACGTCAGAGGGAAGCCAGCAGTCAGACATCAAAGATGAGTAAAAAACTCATAGCTTGAATTACATCTTACCCAGTAAGGCTTTGTATGAATTAGGTGGGATTTTTTGATAAAAATTTCTCCCTCTCCCAAAGTAATCTGACAATCACCACCTAAACTGGACCTAGATAACATGGTGGTATAAACACAGACACCTTCAGAACTGAGTCAACAGTAGGTCAACTGTCCTACCAAAATTATTATTGCCTGCAGGCAGACACAAGCATTAACCCTTGAAGGAAATGGTTTGTGTAGACACACTTCAGCGTCCAATTCACACTAAATTCACTGATATGCTGACAGAAATCTATTCTAGAAAAAAAGTTTACCTTTTAGCAAAATCTTAAACATTTTTTGACCCACCATGCTTGGTGCATTTGTATATGCACATGCACAAGCTCTGGAACTAAGTGAGTGTAGCACTTCTAGCTCTGGGAGTCCAGAAATTGGAGACTAGGCTTGGTTGGTAGTAATATGTGGTCCAAATGAGTCCATATACACATGTAAATTTATTCCATGCATCAATCAGGATAACCACTGCAAAACCAAGAGGCCTCCTACTGCTGGCTATATCAGTCATGACTCCACCAAATCATGTTGTTGTTAACAGAGCTTCTTTGACTGTAATGTTGAAATAACTTATCAAAGAATGCATCAGCATCTCCATTACTTGGTTGCTTTAAATCAATATTGCCTGTATGAAAGGGAAAGAAAAAACACATTGTAGTGTAAGTGCAGGTATCAGTCTTAAGATAGAAATTACTGGTTAAAATTTGATGGCTTGCTATAGGTCAGATTAGATTACCATGATACCTTCTGGCCTTAAAAATCTACTAATTTTTAACAAAAAAATAATAATTTAAATCAAACTCTGTCTCATCTCTTTTATGCTGCTGCATTAAGATGAATTATCAGAATCTGTTATGCAAAATATTTCAACAAAATCATACAGAATAACTCTTGAAGAAAATGATATGTCTGTGGAACGACCTAGAAATGCCCTTCATTTTTTAAATTTTATTCACCTTATAAAATCCCTCTCTCTCCCAACTTCAGCCTCAATATTCATAACTCAGTACTCCTAATATTGCACTATATACATGAAAGCGTAAATGAAAAAATAAGCTGCTAGGTGAAATTTCCCAGACCACAGCTCCTACCAGATGTGTGCAGATTACTGGGCAATGTATGTTATTTGTTCCTACTTGATGATATCATAAGCAAAGAAGGAGCACTTCCTTGACTCTGAAGCCATGCAAATCTCTCAAACTGTCTGTGGATTTGCTAAATGAGGCAAGGATCCCAAAATCTCTTATCTGTGAAGTCAAACAACAACACATTTCTTAAACTAACACAAAGGCTATATTCTGTGTCAGAGCAAAATAATAAGGCCAAAGAATTTGCAGGAACAAATGGTTTGCAGAGGATAGTGGAAATATCTCTTAGCATTTTGCCCTTTTCCCGCTAGTATTTCTCTACGCGTAGTTGCATCATAATGTTCAATTTTTTGCACTTCCCATCCTGTCATCAGTTTTCCATGCAATCAGTAACTCAGTTTTCCCCTCTGCTCTTTCTGATGACAACCGACCTAGGTTGAAACAGGAAACAAATAAATTCTGCAGGTCTGTCAGACTTTCAAACCCACAGTACTTAAGTGAATTCTAAATTGGTTGACCGCAGAATGGACAAAAATCAATTAACGTGTGCATAGTCCTTCTGGAAACAATACTTCATCTAATCAGCTTTTTAGCAACTCCAGTAGCAACCCCAGTGACAGCCATGATGATAGCCACTGTATAGCAAAAGAGCATTAACAGCATTTTACATTTATATTTTCTGCTGCACCAGAGAATTTTTTAATTTAATTTCAGTTCTCATTACATAAGGTCTGATCGAAAGTAACAAACCTAAAAGGAAAGTGATCTCATTTAATTGTAGTGCTTGGTTACACTTCATTTTTAAAGGTTGCCTTCACTTTATTTTATGTAACAGGTATTTTTTTTTATGACAAATAGTAAGGGAGTTTCATTTAAAATTCTACTCAGCAACTTGATATGCCTCACTACCAGAAAGTGCAAACAGTGACGGAATTATGGGCTTCATTTATCTTTCGCTTTTTATCAGCTGTGTGTTATGTTAAGAAACTCACTTATTCTGAGTGCTGTTGGCTCAACTTCTTTAGGAGCTGGCATATGTTACATTGCAATGATCGATCATTGTGTACTACTGCAGTGCTATGACAAGGGGATGAATAGCAAACGAAGAAGTGTCTCTGGGAAAGGAAGGCCAAAATATGCCCAGTTTAAGACTAATTACAATAGTGCTTATCACTGAAGACTCATGAAATATAGACCAAGAACATAAAGACAAGCAGCCTGGTTGTTACAGATCGCACAGTACTGTCATTAACAAAAGAGATGTAAACCTCAACATCCATATAAAGTGGGTAAAATTCTCTTCATTTTGTAGACAATTTAAGACATAGAGATTAAACAACTCAAGTAAGGTGATGTAGTAAGTCAATGGAAGAGTCGGGAATACAATGCTAGGGTCCTCACTCTATGCCAAGTGCTCTTGTCACTAGGACACTAGGCTTAGACAATAAGAAGGCTCCAACCTCTTAGGAATTAAGACGTCCCATAGCTTCTGCTAGCAATCAGAGTTTGGAGCAGCTTGGCATGTGCATTCCAGCACAAGAGGTGGTTCGTATCAGTCTCTGCTCCTGCTCCACAGCTAATGCAGAGATCATGACCACTTCTTTCCTCTCTTTTCATTCTTCAGCTTGATAGTTATCTCTTTAGAGATTACTAAATATGATCGTGTTATATATGTACATGTGTTATATATGTACATATGTTATATATGGCACATCTTGGGTGCCATCATGTGGCATGTGGCATGTCTGCTCATGGCTTGGATGGCAGTATGCTTCACTGAGTAAAAAACTGGTTGGATGGTTGGTCCCAAAGAGTTGTGGTGGATGGAGTTGAATCCAGCTGGCAGCCAGTCACAAGTGAGTGGTGTTCCCCAGGGCTCAGTATTGGACTCAGTTCTGTTTAATATCTTTATCAATGAGCTGGACGAGGGGTTCGAGTGCCCTCTCAGCAAGTTTGTGGACAACACCAAGTTGGGCAGGAGTGTTGATCTGCTTGAGGGTGGGAAGGCTCTACAGAGGGATCTGGAGAGAACAGATCGATGGGCCGCAGCCAATTGTGAGGTTCAACACGGCTAGGTGTCAGGTCCTACAACAATCCCATCCAATGCTACGGGCTTGGGGAAGAGTGGTTGGAAAGCTGCCTGGTGGAAAAGGATCTGAGGGTATTGGTTGATAGCTGGCTGAATATGAGCCAGCAGTGTGCTCAAGTGGCCAAGAAGGCCAATAGCAAAGCAAAGCTTGTATCAGAAACAGTGTGGCCAGCAGGACTAGGGAAGCAATTGTCCCCCTGTACTTGGCACTGGTGAAGCTGCACCTTGAATATCCTGTTCAGTTTGGGGCCCCTCACTACAAGAAAGACATTGAGGTTCTGGAGCACGTCCAAAGGGCTATGAAGTTGGTGGAGGGTCTGGAGCACAAGTCTTATGAGGAGTGGCTGAGGGAACTGGGGTTGTTTAGCCCGGAGAAAATAAGGCTGAGGGGAGACCTTATAGTTCTCTACACCTACCTGAAAGGAGGTTGTAACAAGGTAAGTGTCAGTCTCTTCTCCCAAGTAACAAGCAATAGGACAAGATGAAATGGCCTCAAGTTGCACCAGGAAAATACAGATTGGATATGAGGAAAAATTTCTTCACCTAAATTGTTGTGAAGCATTGGAGCAGGCAGCCCAGTGGAGTCACCGTCTCTGAACATACTTAAAAGATGTGTTGATGTGGTGCTTAGGGACATGGTTTAGGGGAGGACTTGGCTGTGGTAGGTTAACAGTTGGACTTGATGATCTTAAAGGTCTTTTCCAACCTAAACAATTCTATCATTCTATTTTATGATTTCAAAAGGCAGAAAGCTCATGGCTTTTTCCACCGGAGGACATTGCACAGCTAAACAACAAAGATGGGATTTCTGCATGTTATTTCTTGGAGGCAACTCTACTGTCACACAGCCAATCAATCTCAGTCAGTCTTCCTATCTTGTAAGACAGAATCATGTAAAAAGAAGAATTAGTACTAGTGATCTAACAGTTGAAAGGAAGAAGAAATAGCAGCAAATAGATTAAAAAGCCTACATCCAAATCTTTGTGAGAAGTGAGACATAAAAATATGAGCAATAAAGGATAACTGAACAAACGAGTTGTCTTCATTGATACACAACATTTCTTCAAGTGAATGGCTTCACTGCTTGACCAAGATTGGCACTTTGCTCTCCAGTGGCCATAACTGAGTGCTCAATTCGGTAAAAAAAAAAAAAAAAAACAAAAAAAAAACCAAAAACATAATACAAGTAGCCATTCAGAAGTCTCACTGGCATGTGATGATAGTTCATACTTTTGAGTCAAGAAAGGCACACACTCTTGAAATTTTTCCAGTCCATTTTGCTTTGAAAACACAACCCTCCAAACAAAGATAATTTCAAGCCCAGGTTCAGACTAAAGTCATCAACAGACTCAGAAGTCAGTGTAAAGAGGATATTTTGATGGAAACAAAGCACTGAAATCTAAGCAGAGCAGATGCAAAGAAAATCACTGAAGGTGTTGGTCCTAAGCTAGTAATCCTGAAGGAAGGAATTTACCCATTGCCCCCATATATCTACAGCATGAGTCTTCCAGGAGGATCCTCTGAAAGAAAAATATTTCCAGTCAGCTTCAGTTTTCTCTCTTGCCAGTATAGGCAAGAGAACACAAAGGCTGTAGGAAATGGAAGCCAGGAAAGAAAAATTATTTGTATAAAAAAAACAATACCAGAATGAGGGAACTCTTTTCTAAATGTTCTCACTCCCAGAAACAGGCTGATCCAGCTGGATGTATTTACCCTAAGATTTTTCAAGAGCTTGGACATGGATTGTAATTTTGTGCCATGGTTTGTTTTGATTTCTAACCTGACCAAGGAGTAAGTTCAATCATTTTGTATATTTCCACATTGAAAAAAAACTTCAGTAAAAGTGTTTGAACCAATTTTATCCCCTTAACGATGTTTACACTGTAACAGCATCCCAGGGCCAAACCTATCACTTCCCACTGACGTATTAAGGGTGGAGGGGAGTGTGGGTAATGTTTCATCAAGACATCTTGTGTAGAATAACTATTTTTTTATATTTGTGTACACAGAAAGAGTCAGGTTGTGGAGCTGTTAAATTGGATTTTAAGTGCTTTGACAGGTGTTACATTTTAAATGGGATTAACCTCTCTCTTCAACCTCCAAAGTCTGGACAAATTACTAAATATATTCTACAATGATACCGACAACAAACAGTTAGAATCCGCCAGGTGAAAACTTCAGTCCTGTAGCCTTAAGGAACGCACAGCTAGACAGGGAGCAAAGAAGAAAAATGGCACAGGTAAGTATGAAATATATTAATAGACTCAGCCAGGAACAGAATTGCAACGCTCCATTAAGAAGATGCAAAGGCACATGGCAGCAAGGTCTGATGCACCAGGTGTAGTATGGGAAAACCAGAAGAGTGGTATTTCTTCAAGAGAAGCCCCGGGGAAGAAACCATCCTCTTCTCCCATAAGCTTCTGTCAGAATCCCGGACAGTCTGCTGGGAAATTTATCTTCCCTACCTAACTAATTTTTCTCTCTTGCAAGAGCAGAAGGAAACTCCATGGTGACAACTTATATTTAAGATTAAACAGAAAACAATACTTCTTCTCTGCCAAACAGCCAAGGTTTTGAAAGTAGCTTTCATTGCACATTGAGAGAAGCTGTGGGGTTTTAATTATTTTAAAGAGGGGTGGGAGGAGGCTGTGTTTTACACTTTCTTTTAGCTGTTTTTTTGATGGAAAACAGTGTTCTTCCCCAGAAGCATACTTGGAATGATGGATGTATACAATGTACTTCCCAGCTGTTCATGGGATAGGTCAGCCACATTTGTGAGAACTTCTGATTTTAGGCAAATGTCCTAAGTACCAAGCTAGTGGCCACACTGACGAGGGTTGGTGGTTCACTATTCCATCCTGGTCTGCCCCAAACTCCACATCAGAAATTTTCTTGAGAAAATAATTTAGTCAAAACTCATGTATTTCTATGAAGAACTTCTATTTCGTACTGAGTTCTCTAACAAAAGATGTTTTGCTGAAAACGTCCTGCTCAATCTTCTCATGGACCAAAAATATCTTCATTTTCAGTAGCTACATGGTAAATCTTTGCCCTCACCAATATCTGTGTCTCTGCATAGCCATTTCCAGACAAATTAGGACAAAGCAGGGCAAAGGCTATCACTGCCTTGAAAATCCTGCTCCATGCCTTCCTTTCTTTCTTCCTGCTGCTGCTAGAGACAAATGATTTCTAGAGCTTCTTTTCTTCAGGTTGAAATTCCCTTCTGAAAAACAACAAAACAGAATAACCTTTAAGGGGAATAAATTCAGAACATAACCTCTGCATCACTGCTGTTAACATCCTCTGTTTTCTTTCTTTCAGCTTCTCAAGCTTTGACCTCTCTTTCCTCCTCCTGCCTGAAAAGGTGCTGTGCTTTTCACACCCTTACTCATTTAACCTCACAAGAAGGGGTCTGTGTTTATTCCATTTTAAAAACGGCAAGCAGGCAGGCACAAAAGAAAACCATACAGCAAACATTTCTGAAATATCCAGGCAACACAACTCAGGACCTTTCATAGCTAGCTTCACTAGCAACAAGTTGTCCTCCTTACGGGAAGGGTGTAGGGTAAGCTCAGCAAACGAACATCCACTGGAACAAAACCACACACACTGCCTGGCTGTCTCTGAAGGTCAAGAAATGTCTGAGCCCTGCAGACTTGGCTGCTACCTCTACCAGGGCAGACATTAGGCAGAAGGCAACAAAGGACGGAGGACCTTATGTGTCTGTGCAGGGAAAAGAAGAGCTGGAGAAGCTACAGGGCTACCCTGGATCCAACAGACTGCAGGAATGGCTGAAGTTCTCTAAGCACAGGTGTAGTTGTCGCATTTACCTGCCTACCTGCCATTGCCGGGGTGCTGAGATCTCACCACTCCAAATCTGCCCACAACGTATTTCATATCTGTAAATAAGTTATTCTCCAGCAACAGTGGCTCTTAGCTTTAGGGACACCCTTCATGGGTTGGTGAAAACCAGGTGAGAGGCATTAATATACTGTAACTGAAGATTTAGGTCTCTGTGCATGCAAACTACACTTCCAGCTTAGTATGTGTTTCATATCTTTTTCTAGCATTCAGAAAATAAAATAACTTGTTACTGCTAAGATGATGCAGTTACTCCACTAGCTCAAAGTGGCAAGAATTAAGCCATGCCTATGACCCACGTTGAGACAGTTACACAGGTTTTATAGAAACCAGGCAATATCAAATATTAACCGCTCAACGAAGGCAGTGAAAAATTAAAACAATTATTTCACACTGTTTCAGAAACTTCTAATCAAAAATTCATCTGATGATGTTCACATTCCTGTTAGCAGGCTATCACAATAGGTGTTATGTGAAGTATATACATATGAATGCCTGAAAAAATTTGAAAATGCAAACCTGAATTTGTTTCATGGTCAAGGCTTCGCAGTAGTGTCTTCTGTGAGGAGTACAGCATTAGCTGTTAAAATGCTAGGCTTTGAAAACATCTACAGTTCACATAGATAGGGATGAAAGAAAATTGTCTGGTGAAAGAAAAAGTTCAGGTCATCTAATTTAAAAAAAAAAAAAAATCATAGTGTAGATGACCAACTATCCAATTTTAAGATTCATTTCCAGTATGGAAATAAAATTCCCAGTGAAGAGTCATAAGATACTCTTGAGTAGATATTTGTTTTTACAAAGGATTTAACAAATCTTAATAGTCAAATTCATTTAAAGTAGCAGTTCCCTAGAAAAAAATTTTGCAACAAGAAAAAGGTCTTCATTTGTAAAATAAATTGTTCATTGTGAATTGTTTCACCAGATGAAATTTCCATTTTGAATAACTGATTTCATTCTTTCTTACTCTCCCATGTTTTTTTCTTCACCCTCTGCAAAAAAGAAAAAAGTTTTCTTCCTTTTCACACAGGAATATATATAAAGTCAAGACTGTTTATTACCTGACATGTACCAATTTGAAAATAAAACAAAGAAATGTATTTTCAAAACAATAAATTTCCAGTATATTTACCCCTTGCATAAACAAACAGAGCTGGAGTTCGCAAAAAAAATATTAAAGTTAATTTAAATTGCAAATCTGACCTTATTAAAATGGCTTTTCAGAGAGCTATAAACAAACAGTGTGTGAGCTGGTAATATAACCAAAATAACAGAACACATTCTCAACTACCATTATAATTAAAGTAAAAAAATATGGTTTTCACAGGCCTGAAAATCTCAGAGGGAGAGGAGGAGTGGGGAAAATGTTTTAAGGAAATCTCAAGGTTGTGGGGAAAAAAAAGTTCCAGTTGGATGTCTCCTTTAAGAATTCTCAGGACATTTACTCTTTCAATTCAAAATATATTCTGATGAACAGCTTGAAAATGTTATTAAGCACTTACTAATTTAATGTGTTTTGAATACTTTTCTCCTACAGCTACTACATTGCCTTTTAATGTTTGAAGCACAACCATTAAGATTTACTGCGTTTTCTGTGAGAATAAAAATGGAGCAATTAAGACTGTGCTTGTATCTGCAATGGATGTGGAGAGCTAATAAATTTCAGAATTAAAAGCCAACTGATAAGCTGGGCTGGTTTCTTGGTTTATGGAAAATCTATACCTGAAGGTCTATTTAAACCAGTGTATTGTTAGCAAGCAAATTGTTTCCTTTTACTTGGAAAAATAATACAGGCTGCAGAAGACCAGGGAAATTGGATGTAACAGAGGTGAAACTCAACAGGATATTTCTACCCTCCAGAAGTCTTACTTGATTATGGCTCTTTGGTACAGCATCCATGGCTCTCGGTACGCGTAAAGGAGTACCAGCTCTCTGTATGTAGGTGTTCTCTGATCACAAACGTATTTTTCCTCATGTCCATTTTTACTCATGCCCATGTCGGAATGGTTTGTTTGTGCATTTGATTCATTGGAGCTGGTTTAAAATAAATGTATTTTAATGTAATTACATTAGTTATTTAACTGTTTTGTCAAGAGTACGTTCTCATTTGGACTCAGTGCATCCAAACAGAAAATGGCCGAGGACTATTTGACTGATAGAAAAGGAGTAAACCGAGTACTAAAATGGACAGTAATCCTCTAAGGCTACTTGAAGCGGGGTTGCAAAGCAGAGGTTCTCTTTTTTTGAGTAACTATATGGGAATTGTTAGTATTTTGTAAGACTAGATTTGATTGTCAGTCGCTTTCCCATTTAAGTGGAGCACGCAGGGAGGGAACGGCAATGTACAGAGTGAAGGTGTTTATTCTCATGGCTTTGCAAGCACACAACCTCCTAAAACTTTCCAACAAGCAGAGACACACATTTCACACTCTCCGTTTGCAGCAGTTCGCTGTTTTCCGTATCAGCATGAGCTAAATGCAAATGCAAAACAGGAAAGGATGAAACAGAAAAAGATAACCAAACTATTGCAAATCCTGAAAAAAGTTATCAGACTTGGCGCAGCTTCTGGATTAGGTTTGTGACAGGTCTGTCTGTTGGCAGAGGACTTCCCAAAATTACTTTATGTGCTGCAGGAGTCTGAACAACAGTAAGCAAAAGGTTTTGTGCGGATCATTCTTTTTACGGGGTACTTTATGTGGCTAAAAACATCTCGTCTTCAGTCATCAGCTCTATTTACCACTGAACTAAAAAATGATCCGTTTCCCTCCAAAACAAGGAGGCAGGATAAAGCAGGAAGGTAGACATGTTAGAAGCTATTGGGTTACAAAAACATTATTTTGTATAGCTAAGGTGTTTCTTTTCCCAGGATCCTTCTGGGTTTAAGATTCAGATCCCCCATCAGCCACATGCGAAATCTGGAAACAGTGGTTTAATAAGATCATATGGATATGATGAATGTGTATTTGCTTTCTCTAGCTCCTGCATACAGACTTGGACCTACTTCAGCTGAGACTGGAGCCCGAGGCTCCAGCTGAATCTCCAGCAGCAGAGCACAGGCCTGTAGTCAATATCCCCCTGCGGTTCCTCTGGCTTGTTTTTCCGGCCCCTTCATCTATGTTCTCTTCTACCTCACCCATAACTGCTCTATGAAGCGTCAGCCTAAAGACACTGGACTGTCAGACTGCACCAAACTTTTAGTTACTTCCGACATAAAACGAGAAGTGTAACAAGGTATAACAAGGTCAAAGTAAGTTACTGAGTGCTGATAGTGAATTCAAAAATTCAAGTACGCGCAGCACGACAAAGGAGCTGAGACTCCTGCCTAGCTCCTTATGCTATAAAGTCTGCCTGGGTATTTCTCCCCATCTGGAAAAGAGTCTTCAGTTCCTGCTGGCATCTGAACAAATACAGTCTCATTTTTAGATCAAGAATAAAGCAAAAGAAATGATAATTCAGAACAGACACTCCCCTTCCCCCAACCCTTTGGCTGAGAAAGGAGAGAGCTGCAAACACCAGTGCCAGACATGCAGGAATGTGAGCCATGTGGGGATAGATCCAGGGACTGGGATGGAGAGGAAATGTAACAGGAACCAAAGCTTTGGCCAAGGAAGCGCTACCTGCATCTGTATCATCATTATGAGGGAAATGCAGCCTCAGAATGTATTTTCCATACTACAGCAGATGGAACGATTCTTATGGAAGATTCTATATTTTGGGGGATGACATTACTAAGAGAAACTGTCATGCATCTTTAGTTCCCTTTCCTTCATACCTTTTTTGGCATGTGTTACCAGATGAATTTGAAGTAGCCCAAGCAGGACCATTCAATATACACCTAACATGAATTCCACCTTTTTAAATGGGGAAAAAAAAAAAAAAAAATTCAAAATTAGGACCGCAGGTATAGCAGATGTGACTACATGAATCGACACGTACTCTGTCACACCGAGAAGGTTCTCAGAGACTTAAACTGGTATCAGTATTATCCGGACAGCACAAATTACAAGCCTTGGAACCTGTATGAAGTAGATGTGCCTTAGTAGCAGCAATATTCAGCTTCTGCATTCATGACACACTGTAAACGTGATGAGGTCTGACCACCTTACTAGTGCAAACATCTGAACTCTAGTTCAGCTTCCCAATAGAGTCGATCTCATTCTAGGCTGGGCAATTTTTCACATGGGAAAAAGTGAAGATAGACATTCCTAGGCTGGTAACTTCATTGATTGTTTCCATTCGATAGCACAAAAATCAGTCAAACAGCAACAAAAGATTTCCTTTTCATGGTTTTCCTGCAGTTGAAAAATGACTCCTCCTTTCAAGCAGGATGTCCAACAGATTAAAAAACAGTATAAAGTTTCCCTCAGTCATAGATAACATTAGTATCACTAACAATCAGAGCAGATAGCCCGACTGTTTTCTGACCCGTTACAGACCGTGGAACGCGGGTACACACGTCATGATTAGGGTCATGTGATTTAGGCTGTTTGATGGTTGTCAGTGGGGTCATGAAGAAGGAAAGAGGAAGATACTGAAGCCAGGCTCTCAGAGGTGAGACTCCTGAACAGTGATTTCATTTGCAGGCTCACATTTGGCCCTCTCCCCCATCACTCTCTTGCCTGATTCCCAGATCCAAGGTCCTTCCCCAGCTCTGCTGCTGGGCTCCCTGCCCAACCTGCACCAGATTTTTGCCCCACCTGCATTTAGATCAGAAAGCTGCCCCACAGCACCACTGTCTGGACAGTCGCAGAGAGTTCACAGGTGAAATCACACTGCATATCTCTGACTGGAGCACGTTTTATGAGAATAGCAAACAGGTGACTAATCAGTCACTTGAAAGAAATACAAGGCAATGGAGAATGCTCAGAGAAATGCAGAATTGCAGCTTAAAATCATAACTACTTGTGCCCTGGGCATGGAAAATGAATTATTGTCTTCCTCTTTGCAGCAGTCTTTTATATATATTAGAAGATCAAACAGCCACACATTCATTTTTTCCTCAAAACCCATGTTTCTCTAGGCTGTTGATTATACCCATTGCTCTTCTCTTCAATTACATCCACATATTTCTTTGCAAATATACAATTTACACTAATAATAGTCAGTAGAAGGGATGACCAAACCCTGCAACGGAAGAAACAGAACAGCTCTCAAAAAAGACTGAATTTGCTACTTGGACTTCAAGTTTTAAGGGAGAGATTTTTTTCTACCGTCAGTAGATATAACAATATGTAACAAACCTCTCTGGACTTGTTTCTAGAACTATTCTGTAAAATGTTTCACCTGAAGCAGAGAGACGTGAGAACTCTGAAAAGAAGGAAAAATGTGAAATATTTAACTTAGAGCCAAATTAGAACAGAACAGCATAGAACAGCACAACACAGCACAGAATAGCATAGCATAGCATAGAATAGAATAGAATAGAATAGAATAGAATATTTCTGTTAGAAAGTGCCTACCACGATCATCTTTTCTAACTGCCTGACCACCTCAGGGCTGACCAAATGTTAAAGCAAATTATTAAGGGCATTGTCCAAATGCATCTTAAACACTGACAGGCTTGGAGCATCGACCACCTGCATTACAGGACCAATGATACCCACAGTTTAGACGGATGATGTGAGATCTGTCTGTAAGGAGAAATGACCCCCTAAAATACATGATATCTGCATAGTCCAGTGTGTGGGCTCACCGCTCTGGAAATAAGGGACCTCATTTTCTCAACCCAAAGTGGCACAAGTCTGGCATACAGATGTCCCTGAAGATATATTTAAATCCTGTCTTCAAGTTACAAGGCTGTTACCACCTCCTTTACTCAAAACCTTTCCCTAGAAGGCACTGACTGGCTCAGAGGCAAGAGGAGTGAAACCAGCTATATGGTTTGTTCTGCATACTAACACTGTTTCTCACTGCAAGCACTGTAACTATCAAAACAGACATCTCTGGGCACTCTTACAGCATGTGCTGTCTGTCCTACAAGCTTGTTTGTATTTGCAGAGATGCAGAGGAGTCATGGAAATGCTGTTTCCTCCCCAGTGCTTTCCTTTCCTCCTTAGATTTAATGATAATAGTAATTCACTGCGACCATGTGCAAGCACACAGGTTAGAAAAGCTCTGCATGTTAATCCCTGCAGCGAAGTTAATTTTTTAGTTGACATTATGAACTGAACTGTATTCTTTATTCTTATTAAGTTACAAATCATCTACCAACATATTTCTTTCCTACTCTCCCACCTCCTTCATGTTGCCCCTACACCAGACTGACTCATACCAGAAGTGAAGGAGAAGACCAAAATCAAACTTCCAAAATTAACTCAGAAAGTACACGGCATTTCTGCAAAGCACATTTTGCAGAGAGCACTGAAAGCAATTTCAAGTTTAAGCAAAAAAAAAAAAAAAAAGTCATCCTAAATCATGGGAGTGAAATACAAATATCCATCACCAGGAGATTATGTACATGACACGCCAAAAATGAGGTGAAAAATTACATTCACAAGCAGCCACATGCAACAGCTCTGACTGTTTCTCTATGACTGCATTAGATAATGATCAGACCAGGAAAAGCATCAGGTGACATATGAAGGAGGCATTGCAACGCTTACATCTCTTTGTTTCTTACTTCATGGGATTTTCTGAATTCAGTCGGTTATTATCCAGCAAATAGAATTCAACAGCTAAAGGCTAAAGAATAATACTCAGCTAGTCTATAGCCCACAACAGGTGAAAGTATCAGCAGGAAGAAAACTCACCTTGATTATGAAACCAATCATCAGTTTTTAATAGAATTGGAAATATATTGAAGGCACAGTATATGTATGCTGTATAGCAGATAACATGTCATGCAGGTTGTTATGGAAACACAATGTCATTGTCATTTGGGTGGAAACTCTTAGAAAATTGAAGGGACCACTTGCAAAAAGCAACAACAGTCATATCCTTATGTCTCAAGAGCTGAATCGAGTATGAACCCCCCAAGACAACCTTTTGACACCAAAGAAAGGACACCCACATGTGAAAGGGAGAGAGGTACAGACTGGTAAAGAGACTTGCTCTTGTTTGATTTCCCCAAGTACCAAGACAAGAAGTCCTGATAACCTGCAACTAGCAAAGCAAAATGTGAGTGTTTGAAGATGGTTTGGGGTAAGAAAAGCGCTGGAAGACTGGTGGAGATTGACTTAGACCAAGTACTAAATATAAAACAAATAGAGCTACTGTTTGATTAATAAAGCAATACCTCGGGCTCTGAAATAAAGCCCAGCTGCCACATGCCCATTTTGTGGAGGAAAAACCGACTCAGATGATACCCTCAGGTGGCTGGAGAGTTCAGTGAGGAGTAAGACACTAGGACAGACTGACCTGGAGGGCTATCTAGAAATGAACCTATAGAGTTGTCTCAGCTTTGATGGTCAGCAGGAGGGTGAGTAGGACATGATGTTTCTTTTCACAAGGACTAGGCAGAAAAGGTTAGTATTACGCACTGTTTTAATCCAGGGAGAGCTAACAGGTGAGGATTTGACATTTCTGAGTATAGAGCCAGGCAGAGGAGCTTCCTTTGGTAGAACCAGTGGGAATATCAGGCAGCAAGAGCTAAACGTCTCACAAGCCCATCAGGCAAATATTTGAAAGAATAATGACACAATAAATGTGGCATATTATAGCCTCAGCTAATGAGCAGGCTTCAGCACCTACAGCTCTAACGAAATTGAAAAGCAGAGCATTACTTAATCTATTTCTCATCAGTGTAGGTGTTTCATCCTCAAGGCTCAGTTCAATCTCCTTCACTCACTTATGATCACCAGTGATCTGCCAAGAGTATTTCCCCCTTTGCTAGGCTGGTGAATTCTGCCTTCTGTAAAAAGCAGGACTATTAATTGGAATAGCTCTCTCTGGGATTTGCTTCTGGTTTTTGTTTTGGTGGGTAAACACCAGGTCCCACTGCCTTTATCTTCTCTCTTCTGTGGTGATATTAAACACACGCACTGCTTTTAGAAGACCTATAAAGTAAAAAAATATTTTCATGCAAGTCTTTCAATAGTCCTCTTTAAAAAAATAAATAGATAAATAGGCAGAATAAGTAGGCTAAAGAAGATGACAAAAGAGCAAGGCATCAGTCTGATGCAACATGATTGCTACAGCTTGATATGGACTGATTCTGAGGTGCTGTTCACCCCAAAACACTTCCTCAGGTCTGCTGGAATTGTGGATGCCCAACCTATCCTTTTAATTAATCCTAAAAATAGCTTCTGAATCAAACGTGACCTAATTTTCCAAAGCATGCAAGATTTCCCTATCACTCTGATATCACACAGAACAGCAGCTGCTGGCTGCTCTGTTCATGTAAAAGGGGGATGAACAACACTCTTGAGAAAGTGTCTTGGAAATCAAAATCCTGAAAATGAACTCTTCATTAGAGAGCCAGACCTTACCTCTTCAGTTAGGACTGTTCTAGGACTGTTTGAGTCCTGCTCATCCCTTCCTTAGCTCTCCAACGAAATCTCCAGCCAAACCAGAAAACCTAATCTTAATATTCCCAGCATTGACAGAAGTGGGAAACAAATGCAAGGAAAATCCTTTTTTTTTCCTTCTTAATAAAAACCTATTGTGTTGTTTCCGCCCTCAGATAAGGATATGAAAAAGAGGTAAAATCTGATTCTACAGGTCACCCTTACAGTCCTGACTAAATAATAGACAGAAGGGTGCCAGTGGCCCTCTTATAAGATGGTTATCTACTGACCTGCTTAGAGCAAGTTGCTGCTGCATAGAATCAGTCCCACTGATGTGTTTACAACTCTAAACCCATTACAAAAGCTGAAGGGGTTTAGATGAAGGAAGAAAGGAACACACGTTTTCTGGAATTTATGTGCACAGGGGGCGGTGGTTTTAAGAATCCTATGGCAAACAAGTCAAACACTAATCCCCTTTTACTTCTTGTCTCTGTAGCAGAAGTAGAGGGCTCCACAGGCAGCAGAAGTGCTTACCTGGGAGAGGCTGAGAGCCCTCGGCTGTATTTGTGCATCCCAGGCAGGGGGCAGGGGCACTCGCACAGTGGAGTCAAGGCAGTGACGAACAGACCTACTGCTCCGGGCTGGAAAGACCTAGTTCTCTTCTGCGGAAACCTTGCTTGCAGCTGCTATGGCAACAGGATAAGAAGGATGTAAAAGGGGACGTTATTTTTTTTTCCCCTCTGTGCTGATTCACCTGCTCTGCCATGAAAAGCAAGTGAGATCGTTTCATCCTGAAGTGGGTAGGTTGTCTCTGTAGTTCAGAATGAAGCATCACAAAGCAGTTAGCACATATCACAGCTGTAATCCCAGTACTCTGTATGAAATAAGTCCTGCTCACTACACCTACAGCCATACCACACAGAGGCAGCAATGCAGAAGAAGATAGTGTACCAGTGATCAAGAACCAGTGCAGGTAGGCAGAGCACAGTGCACATTATTACAGGTTACAGAGTTCACTGCCTCAGTGTTGGAAAGCCTGACACTGCCTAATTAAAATAATTAGGCCTTATACCACGTCTAAAAGGCAATTCCTGAGGAGGCACTGTGCATCCTAACATCATTGTGTACCTTCAGCTGACGTATGGGCCAGTGAGAGAAATCTCCAGCTCAGTGGCCTACAGCATCCTGTGTTTCCCTTGGAGGTTTCCCAGCCAGTTTATGAAGATGGACGAGCTCAGGATCCCTGAGTGTTGGTGCTCTGGACATATGCTGAGATAATCAAAGATATTTGGTTCTGCCCTCATATGAGTCCATCAGCTGTCACAGGAGGAACTGTGGTTGTACTGTGCTGTACAGAGAAAGCCTTACTGTCATTATCTGGGCAAAAACGACATTCTGCAAACATACGTTGTTATTGTGGGAGGGGTTTTTTGGTGATTCACCTAGTGGTCCAAAGAACCCAGCCACCTTCATTGAGCAAAGCACGCTCCAGAAAGCACACTGCCCCAAAGAACCTGTTCCTACAAAAGCCAAGACAAAGACTAGGAGCTGGAACAGTCAGATCTGCAGAACTGGGGCAAAAGGGATTTACCAACTGTCATACAGGAAGTCTGTGGCTAAGACCAGCTGCTTTGAGACCTGTCAGTCTAACAGCCAAAAACCAAGATGTTCCTCCCTTTGTAAGCCCAGCCCTTACAAAGTTTCAGCTTGATTTTGAGCCTTTCCTTTCCCTTCACTTTCACTGCTAAAAGTAATACCTATTATTCCAAGAGGAGGGAGAATATTTCTTTGCCTCTCTGCGGTGCCATGGCAATTAACATGGGTATAACTTTTTAGGAAGCTACAGAAATGGAAGGCACTGTAGAAGTTCAAAGCAATATTATTATATGGCTCAGAAAATGATACAATATGCTGACAGAAATTACGCAGTATAGTGCTTAATAAACTTACTGCCAGCATAATAAAAAATCTGTCAGTAATAAACTCCTTTCCCACTTGACTGCCGACCTGTGTTGCCAAAAATTATCACCCCCTTGCAGATTCTATAGCACTCCACCTTCATACTCAGTAAAATGGTACCCCAATAACATCAGCAGACACTTTATTTATTATCTACAATAATGGAAAATACAAATAATTTACCTTAGAATTATTGGGCTTAGTCCTAAATTGATGCATTAAAAAAGTAATAAGACTTTATGCACACTTAGGTGAATGGGTTCGCATCCAACTGAGTAAGGCACCGAGCTGAGGACCTACTTGATTTCAATAGCTCAGAGGTAACCTTTATTCCCCTTTACTGTTCTCTTCCTTGCTGCCCCAGATGTTACTTATACTATGTCTTATTACAGAATCATCTGGGTAATCTGTTCTTACATTCCTGTTGTGGTTTAGGCCACTCTGGCAAATAAACTCCACACAGCCGCTCACTTACCCTCCCCCACCCCCCAGGGATGAGGAAGGGAACTAAAGGAGAAAAGGGAAAGAGACCCGTGGGTTGAGATAAGAACAACTTAATACTACTACTATTAATATATGAATATATAATATATGTAAAATGATAAATACATACAAACAAGTGATGTACAGTGTAATTGCTCACCACTCCTTGACAAAAGCCTGTCCCACTCCAAACCAACCATCCCAAAACAGATAAGTCCTGATACTGCAATCCTGGATGAGCGAGAGGCCCGAAAATAGAGATCGAGAGCACTCTGAGAGTCCAAAAGTGAGAATCCCAGAAGAACAAAAGCCCTTCTTTCCAGCTGACCCTCACTTTTATCCTGGGCATGACGCTGCATGATATGGAATACTAATTGGCCAGTTTGGCCCTCAATCCTAACTCTAAGTACAAATGATAAGGAGAGTTGTGGACCCCCCGTCCCGGCCATGCTCCCCCCTATCCTGTTGTGCTCCTGCACACTGGCAAGAACACGGCAGCTGAAAAGTCCTTGAGGTCTCAGTGCCAGCTACAAACATCAGTGTGCTATCACCGTTCTTCTCAGAGCAAGTCTCAGAATAAAACCAAAACACAGAGCTCTTCTAGCTGCTGAAAAGAAGAGCTAACTCTGTCCCAGCTGAAACCAGGACAATCCCTGTCTGGGCTGCACAGCAACCAACACACATCCAGAAGCCTTAATAATAATACAGAACAACAATAAAACATTAGTGGATATTTGATCACTAGTAGCACGATGTCAGCGTTTCCTATTATTTTAACAAGTCGCCATGACTGATCTATTTGTGCAGACAAGTGATGGCAGACAATAAACATGCTACTAAAAATGCCAATGGCCAGTGATGTCCATGGGATCATTCTGAAAGGCCTTTGATTTACTTCTTGCTAGGCATAAATGATCTGGTGATCAATTACTTGATCAAAACCAACATCTTGTCCACTCAGCTGTCAGCACTTTCCCAAAGAAGAAGAGCACAGTCAGAGAATAATTTGTAAATAATGGAGCAAAAGCTGTTCATGTAAACAGATCAATGGACAAATGCATAGAGAAAACAGGGCCTATTGGCAGATTAGTTATAAAGAGAAGTGATTAGAATTCATTAAATGAGTATTACTAGTTTACCAGCTTCAACTATCACACTGCAACAGACTTCAGATTTCAGAAGACATGCCTCAGTAGTCTGAGCACAGAGTGTTTGAAGTATTTGAATGCCCGTGAGCTACTGATTTGAACCCAGGCATCAGCACAACCTTTTGTCCCTTTATGGATGACAGGCCACATATTGGGATGTTTACCGAATGCAGATAAGACTTAGAAAGCAGTCTCCCCTGCCGGGATAATAGCAATTACATATTAGCTTTTCACTAACAGAAAAGAATTAGTCTACACTGTCCTTGGCCGATATTCTCAAGTCCAGCACGAGCACGCTGTGCATGACTCATACCTTTCTGTTCGCTGCAAAGCTGTGGATGGTGGCTTTTTATTTTATGCATACCACGTATTTCTGTTTCTGCACAGTCCCTTGCCTTGTCATACTGATCTGAAAGCTCAGCGCAGACCACCAAAGCTACTGGTTCTGTCTTTCCATTTCATTTACCAGACTAGACCATAACTAACATCACTAACAGAGAAAGTCTTAGTTTGTCTTTCCCACGTGATTGAAAGATGACCCATAAGCCAAATTCAGCTGAACTCTGAAATAAAGACCATGGTCAAAACAAGGGTCACGCAGAAGTTATGGGGATTGGGGGGGTGGGAGGGGGAAAAAGGCGCCCTTAGGACCCCCTGACACCATGGTTGGGTTCTCTAATCTCTATAAATAATTTTTATTTCAAAGGCTGTTGAAGTTATGTGACTTCCAGAGATATCACAGTAGGGTATGACAACAGAGTGCTTGTCATATCCATGGGTGGGACATCCAGATTTAAGAGAAAGGTGCTGTCTGCACCGTTTGATTCAAGTGCAATGGGGCAGATGCTGCTGACTCTACCCTTAACCAGCCAAAGTTGCGTGACAGAGTATGCCTGGTCAAACAGGGTCAGTGAGGAGTGCCATCCATTACAGGGTACAAACTGTGCCGCTAGAAAGACACTATCACCAATGATACAGCCATAAATCTTTACCTGAATTCTACCAAAGGGCTTAAGCATCATCCTGATGAGATTCTTCTCTTTGCAAATGTTATGAGAGAGCACTCACGACCTGGAACTAATTCAGAGAAAAATTATTGTGTGAAATACGCAAAGTCTAATACCAGCCTGGTTCTCTCTCGAACTAAACGTTTGTTTATGGATTCTTAAAAAAGCACCAAAAAAAGAAAAAAAGAGAGCTAAGCAAGTCTTTTGGCAAAGGAAATGATGAAGAGGGAAGTGCTTTTTCAACACAATAATGTCTCAAGAACGATATAGATTTATCGTACTGTGGGAAACGTCGAAATTCTTTTGATATATTTACAGCGCTGTTTCCCTGTGTTATGTCTTCTAAGGATGTGATGACGAAATGCCACAAGGCCTTCTCAGAAATGTAGCATAGACCTAATAAATACATAAATAATCCAACATTTCTTTGACATTTATTGACTTCCCAGGGGCTCATGGAATATGGAAGACAGGCCTCTGGAATTTTAAGCAGTGTTGCCTTGCGCAGTTGAAAGGCAGAAGATGGAAGGACTTTGTGTACTCGTAGTCTGAGATGTGAAGAGAATACAAGAAGCTGAAGATGGGAGGAGAGGAAGTAGCTACTGAGCATATTCTGAGGCCTGAGATAATACAGGTACCAATCTCTCATCCAGAGAGGCCATCAGTTAAACCTAAGCTGTCAGAGTGTACTGGGATTGGTGTTTAACATCCATTTTCCATAACAGAAACTAGGATTTAGGGTTGAGCACAGTCGAACATGCCTTCTCATGTCACAGTGCCTTTGCTGAGATTTCTCCCTTGTCCCTTCTATTTGGAGATGGATACTGCTGGAATTATTCAGTGCAGAACCAGGAAAAAGAGGTTTTTCCCCCCTGCTACTTCCTTCCCCCCCATCAGACAGTGGTAAATGGGAAACGGATTTTGTTGTTATTCAGGTATTTAATTTTTCTAAAAGACGCTTAAAAATGTAGTTTATGAAGATATTGATTTTGGACAAGAAGGAATGTACTGAGGAAGATTTCATTAAACAAAACTATCATTATCAGTGATAGTCCAATGTTGCAAAGATCTCAAAATTTGTACTGTTTTCTTAAAATGTATTGTGGCTGTAAGTAACACACTGAATTGCAAAACTATAAATGCAAATAGCTTATATGTCTCTGTGTGTACATATCACGAAAGAAGCAGAACATAAAAACAATGGAACATCCCATCTCCAATTCAGCTATCAGGCTTGCAGAGCTTGATTTACTGTTTTTAATCGAATGTCTTCTCTATGCTGGAGCTGTCTTAAGCATCATTAAATTACTAAAATTTGTTGCAAGCTGAGAACATACATATGTTTTTACAACAGTTCAGCTCAAATACCATAACTTATCTGACAGCAATTATAAACCACTGTAAGGTGAGGCTGAGTCCAGAATGAACCTTCACGTACCCCCTCAAAATAGCAAACAACCTCAACATTAGGGAAAAATGGACTGTCAGTTTAATTTCCAGGACTAAATCAGAGAGAAAAAGGGTCTGAATCTTTTTATTCCAAATCTAGACCCACTAACCTGGCTGCCACGCTATGTTTTTGTTTCCTTTGTCTGAAAAATCCTGATCTGCTCTGGAATGGTAATACATCCTTTTAAAATCAGTGTTAAGAAGGGCTGCCCATCTCTATTATAAGCCATGAAATACGCATAGGAAGCACTAAAGTCAAGCTTGAAGTTTTGGTGCTTTTAGTTGAATCCAAGACAAGGCGATAAACCAGACAAGTGTGGATTCAAGAAAAGACCATATCGGAAAGGACTTGTCTTTTGAAGTTCTTATGCTCCTCAAGCAACAAATCCAGGAAAGTCATTAGACCTCTTATCTCACTTTTGCACATTTTTTGTGAACATAATGGACCTAGTGTGGCTTCTCAATCTGAATTCCCCTAGTGTTAAAATCCTGATCTGTATGTAATCAGTGGAAGCTTGAAGACAGTGGTCATTGAAGCTACAATTTCACTGCAAATGATAAACTCCTTTTTCTTATAACCATGACGAAAAATGTCACTACCTTAATATCCTTCCTTCTCCCATTCCAATCACAGGCAGAGGTAACAAGTACCCTGTATTATACTCAAGAGGATGCTGCAGCAATGAGATGGCTTTGAAAGTTGACCATTGGTGGGTCTTTCTCTGCTCTTGCGGAAGTAATTTTGAAAACGTCCCAAGGAATGCATTGCCATTCCTTTCCTGCCCCACCAGGTACTTGTTAAAAACCATCATTTATTTGTGAGAAGCTGATTCTGGTTTCCTCAGCCTCCTCATTTTTTCCAGAGATCTGGCTGCCTTGACAGAAGCTAAGAAGTAATCAGAACCATGTCATCATTGTTATCTCTAAGTAGAATTTTTCCCCAGAATTTTCCAAGATTAATTTTTTTTCCTGTACCAAAGACATCTTTTACCACAGGATGGAAATTCTGGTTTTCCATCACAATTATAAAAAGGTGAATAAATAAAATATGAAAAAATAAGCCTTATAATTGCATTAATACAAACAAAGTTAAATATGTAGGCATACTTTACACAACAGACGAGTGCCTCTTAGGTCTTGGCCACAATTCTCTGCCTGAAGCAAGTCCCAGTTTCCAGAGCTCGGCTTAAACCATTTTTGTGCGCATAGCAACTGGTCTTTTATTTCTCAGTTGTTGCATTGCCATCACCTAACTGCAGTCCAAGTTTTAGTATTCCAGTTTTCCAGGGTAAATTCCACTACATGATACTGACTTCCTATAATGCAAGCTATTATTTTCAGAGGTAAAATAAAAGAGGAATTTTAAAAGACAAGAACTGTAATTCTTGCATTTGTTGTCTGAGTTACAATCATACCTTTTCATTTGTGATAGCATTTTTATGAATAGATTTCAAGGCTGGGAAAATGGAATGTCACTGGCACAACATTTTACAGACAGCAAATCTCAGATACGAGAAACGTCAGTGGCAAAAGACTACAAAATCTTGAGTTCAGAACTCATGTCAAGACTAGGTAATTCTTCAGTAATTCACAAACATCTCAGTTTCAGGTGCACAAAGGTTTCTTTTCTCCAGTATTAGAACTCTACCAATGGGCTGACAACACTTCTGTGTTTGGACTATCACTCTATAGGAGTATCAGCAGTACGAAAAGCCACTAGCAGATTACGACGTTGGCATTCTGTCCTGTTGGCCTGAAGGTGAAATCCTACCTCCTAAACTTCCCTAGTCATCTGAATAGCTTTCCTGTCTTTTCATCAAGTGAGCTGTAAGGACAGACTGCACAAATGAAGCCTAACCAGAAACCTTCATGGATCCAATCTGCAGAAGGGCAAACTATCCACAGCTCCAGCTGAAGGTCACCAGTTTCCATATCTTCACTTCCTCTGGGAGTTGGGTCCATTCCCTCATGTAAAACATCTTATAACTAACAGAGGGCTGTTCCTCAGCTAGCTATTCCCATGTACCCTGCCTAACTCCCTTGGTTTAGAGACTGGCACGAGCGCTCCATTTGATGTGGCATTTTTCACATTACAGCTCTCAGGAGAAGACTGTGCTCTGCCGAGCGTTATGTATGGCTCTCTGAGGCATCGGATTATAGCTCAGGCTCTGTTACGAGAACTCCTTCTTATTAACTTTCCTGCTCTGTGCTCTGTATTACAGCAGGAGACAGCCCAAGCGCCCACCAGCGCTGCAGCACTGGGGCCAAACAGGTGGTTTGTCATTACGGATGGGGAAGCCAGAAACAGGAGCTCTTGCCAGCGACTGGCAAGCAGATTTACAACAGCGGCTTGTCTGGGCTCTTCCTTCTCTCTCAGGAGCTAAAGGCTCTGTCTTAAGTAAATTCACTCACTAAATAATCCACAAGGAACTTTTCAAAATGACTCGAAACATGGCTAAAAGGCTGCCAAGCTGCATCCCTGCGCTGACTACACAAAATGCAGTCGTCCTGGTGTTATCTTGCCGGTCGAGACAGGGCCATATAACTCACCTGCTCCAAAGATACTTGTAAATAACCACGGTTCCCTACAGGCCATACAATATCTTGGGATCTCTCTTCCACTTTCCTATATATTCTTTGCTTGTCCAAGTGCTTTTTTTTGGTAAGCAATTTGACTTCAAAGTACTGTGGGTGGAAAGGAAACTTATCAAGGTTTAATGATCACATTTCGGTCCCTTGGCACCTCATGGAAAGGTTTCCTTCTTGCTTTTGCACAGGAAGCTAAAGTTATAGCAAGGAAAAGCGGAACGAAAAGCTGAAATGTTCCTGAAGATCACGTTCTATCAGAGCAAACCACAAGGAAAAGAGCGGTGAGTCAGACAGCACAGAGCACCTAAGGACCTGTGAAGATAATCAACAACACTTGGAGGGATTTCATCAAGAAAATGAACAAAAAAATACACAGACAATATTAAGGTTATAAACCTTACAGAGGTCATAAGAGCCACTGAAGACAAAGAAGCACCAAGTTCCCTGCCTTGTGCCTTCTCCCCTGCACACATATGACGTATCCACCCTTTAGAGAAGCAAACCTCATGGATGCCTTACATAAAAGCAGGGCTAAAGAACAGTCCCCACTCCAGTTTCACACATCCTCTGGGTATTGCTGTAATCTGCACCAAAACAAGAAACATTTCTCACTTTGCCTTCCAGGAGGTAGAGCATAGCAATACTTTTTCAAGTCAGGATCTCGCATCTCTGTTTTAAATTCCACAAATTGCTTGGGTTTCCCAGTCCCTACATTCATCTGAGTAGGCCTTTTTGGGGGCAACACAAAGGACACAGAAGAAAACTATGAACCCGTAACTAAGGATTTCCTTGAGCAAGGTGTTATCAGAGAGGCTGAACTGAGACAGCCCATGCTTATGCCCAGCGTTGAGCTGCCTGACATTGGTGGCCTTTGACTGACAGGGAAGGACATCACTTCAGGAATTCTAGGACTTAATCCAGAGCAAAAGCAAATAGCTGGCTATTAACCTAGGGCATATAAAGCTTTTGAAAACCTGGCATGAGGGAGTGAAATGCTTTCCTGATAATCACTGCTCATTTACCTCTCCCATATTTCTGATTATGCTGTTCTGAGACACTTGATAACGCCAAATCCATCCTCCCCTTCTGGTTTCACACTGTTGATCCCTTTGTTTTTATAAGTTTTTCAATCATCCCAAAGTCAGCCAGTTCCAGTTTCTGACATGCTCTTTGTGTCCTCCCTCCACATGTGTTTACAGGGCTGCTGCCCTTCCTTGTCTCCAGATCCCTTTGAGCAAAGAACTGCCTTCTTCAAGGATAAGCTGGATGACAATTCCTCTACCAGTGCAAACATGATTCTTTTTTCTCACAAAGTGTCTCTGTCCCTTTGTCCTGATTTCGGCTGGGACAGAGCTGATTTTCTTCTTAGTAGCTGGTATAGTGCTGTGTGTTCAGATTTAGTATGAAAACAATACCAATACTACGCTGATGGTTTTAGTTGTTGCTAAGCAGTCAAGGATGTTCAGCTTCCCATGCTCTGCCAGGTGCACAAGAAGATGGGAGGGAGCATAGCCAGGACAGCTGACTCAAACTGACCAAAGGGATATTCCATACCATATGACGTCATGCTCAGTACATAAAGCTGAGGGAGTTGGCCAGAGAGGGGCACGCGATCGCTGCTTGGGAACAGGCTGGGCATTGGTCAGCAGCAGATTGTATTGTGCATCACTTGGTTTGTTTCTTCTTCTGTTACCATTGCTGTTGTTATAATTACTCTCTCTTTTTTCCTCTCATATGAAACTGTCTTTATCTCAACCTATGAGGTGTTTTTTTCCGATTCTCCTCACCATCCCATTGATGAGAGGGAGTGAGCAAGCGGCTGTGTGGTGCTTAGTTTCAGCTGGGGTTAAACCATGACCCTCTTGCAGCTGCCCCAAACAATTGATTTGATATTTTACAATTCAAGCAGAAAACCTGAGCCCTACACCTCAGAAAACTTCAAAGTGATAGGAAATAACAATCTTGGAGCTGTACATTGTAAAAAGCTCTTAAACGCCTTTCTCATTTGCTGTCACATTGAGTCGGGGGGGTTTGTACTGTGACCACGTCTGTGCACGTGCACAGCTCCCCTGTGCAGAGTCTCACTGGATCACATACGGCCGTGCGCGGAGTACCCGTGTGCTTGCTCCTAGGGGGACTTTCCCATATCAGGCCTGTGGCATGTAGAAGGTTTTTAGGATATGGGCTGTAGCAGCACAATTATGAGTGAAGAGCAAACTCATTGTGCACTGAAAAATAATCATTTCGGATCCTTTCATAGCTTGAACGCACGAGTTGAAGATTACCGAGACTCACACAAAAGCAAAGCCACTGGCAGCAATTGGACGTTTGGGGCTTTTTCTCGTTTTAATGACTTTGATCCAGACAAACCACTGCAGGTAATAGATGCTTTACAAAGCATTTGGGTTTTTATAGGTTAATCTGCTTAAAGCAGATGCAAAATTATCAAAAGACGAATTAGTATGCCTTGTAAAGGAAGCCTTGGGTTTCGTGCACAGAAGGCCATCCGTAGTCTACACCTTATCTTTCCTCCTAAGTAAAGCTGCCTTCGTTCCTTGTTTTCACGGCTCAGAGAGGCCGGCCCCAAACCCAGCAAGGCAGCGATTTTCTTAGTCATACTTCCACTGCCATCTAGTGCCTCTGGCACAGACCGCAAGGTCCTCTTTCTTTACGAACTTGTCACAAAAGATAAAAAGTCCTAAGGTTCATGTCAAACCTCAATTTTTCTTTCGGAAACCAATCTTTGTGATACCACTATAGATTTTTTTTTTTTTTCTGAGTACAGATCAGACTTGCTGTAATGAGGTTTGGTTTTTTTGTAGCCTGAAGTATGAGCTACCCCTCCTGACTGCCTGGGCTGAGTGGTGGTTTCAAATACTGTGTCAGTCACACTCAGTGAACTGGAATAGCATGGCTGTTTATCTGTGTTTGGTTAGGACCAAGAGACTTTTCACAGGGAATTAGGTCTCTGGAGGAAAAGAAGTAGCTACAGTTAAGCAACAATGTGAACAGTGTTCATTAGCTTCAGGAATACCACATTGAGAAAAGGTGACTGCAGATATAACAAATGGACCTTGTTTTCCTCTTGTATTATTCTGCTCTTTTGCTAGGTACAACCTACACCTTTTTTTTTTTCAATAAAAAGAAGGGAGAGAGCCTGGAGATGAGCATTTCTGAGGGCATATTATGGACTCAGGCTGTTTTTAGGTGCATTAACACAACTCTTCCTACCTTGTTAAGTCATGGTAAGTATGCAGGGACTGATACAACTCCAAGAAGACACTATGTAAGCTTTACACCGCTCCCCTATGTGTTTCTATATCAAACGAGCCCATTTCCAACTTATCCTATTCATATCCATTCTACTGGTTCCACTAGAAAGGCAGCTCAGTGAAGCACGATACATTGCCCTACCTGCTCCAGAAGATTTCCTTGCAGGCAGTGGCAGCTGCTGGTGATGTGCCTACGTTTCAGCTCACTGAGTCAATCACTTTTGCCTGTTTTTTCCCTACTGTGAGACTTTTGAACAGAGAAACCACAGGATTCAAGTACAACTGGTACATGGAATCAAGGGAGTCCGTTCCAAAATTCTGTGAAAAGACCCAAGCCCACAGTGTGACTATCTGTAGAGTTAGAGCATCATCACAGTAACTAGAGCATCACAGTAGAGTTAGAGCATGCACAGTAGCTCTCTGACAGGGAGAATAAACAAGGCACCATGTTAAGTGGCAGATTCAAAAGGAAATAAAAAGTCACCATTTCCAGTCCCCCATCACCACCAACGCAGAGGTGACGATTGCCAAGCAGAGGCACATCTGCAGAAGCTTGCTCTCAGAGCACTGTCATTTTCTCACTTAGATTTTCAATAGGAGTTGACATTGAGCTTTTAATCAGTGCTTTTCCCTGCTACTAATGATTTTAATCTTTGTAGGAAAAAGTTAAAGCAGCAGCTCTATTTCAGGTCTATTAAGCAAGAGTGCTTAGTGCCACCATACTCTACTGTTGCATCTGTTTTCTAACTAGGAAACTGAGGCATGGAGTGAACACAGGACACCATGTTAGGAATAAATACCTTACTATATAATCCAAGACTTGTTTAAATCTTCAAACTGCTTGTATTCATTCTGGGTTGCATAGGCACTTTAAACAACAGTTGCAGTTTTCTATCCTTTGGCTGATGCACTTCAAATCTCCATCCACCGCTCACTTAAAGTTCTGGTAAGTGTAGTGAGTTTAAATGTTATTAAAAAAATCCAGGACTATCCAGGACTGCACACAGTGCTCCATAATCACTTAAAAACAGAACAGTACATTTTGAAAAGTCAATACAGCTTCATAGGTAAATTCATTATATTCTGCTTTCAGAGCACTGTTCCCAACAGAGATAAACCTAACTAGAGAATCTCCAGACTATCAGAAAGGTAGAGCATGCAACATACACTTCACTTATCTGCAGTAGAAGGCACTGGTAATATCTACACAGTACTGAGCTCCTTGCAGGATTAAAGAACTGAGATGTGGTCCACAATCTTTTGAAACAAGCAGTCACAGGGAAAAAAAGACATCTCAGTCAGACAATGCAAGGCTAAAACCTCGCAGGGCAGAAAACAATCATTACCTCACTTACAATCTGCACATTAGTTTAGTGGATGCTAGCAACGTTTTCAGAGAAACTGCCTTCTGAAATTCCCTAATATGGACAACTATGCCCAGCAGAAGTCTTCAAAGGCATCTGAGGATGCAGTATAGGCTCATCAGTCAGGATGCTAGACACAGAATTGCTGTAACCAGGTTTTGATATAATAAAAGCAAGCCAGTACCCTTTCTGCAACAGGCTTCGAGAAGGGGTGGAGGTTGTGGGGAAGTAAAATATGAACATTTTGGTCGTAAAAGGAGAAATGATAAATAGAAACATGGCCTAAAAGGAAAGAAAGAAAATCATTCAGACTATTAACACTACAATGTCTGTTGTATAAGAAAAGTGATCAAAAAACCTGCCTGACTTCTAGGAGGTTGAGTTCTACAAAGAAGGTACAGAAGATTGGCATCTACAATTCCCAGTTCACCATGTAACACACAAGAATACTCACCTTCAGTCCTTAATACTAAGGATGTTACCCTGATAGTCACCCTATATGGCACTAGGGAGTGCATGGGGTGATAAAGGTAGGGAAGAAAAAATACAGATATGATAAAGGTAGGGAAGAAAAAATACAGATATGATAACTTGTGGCTTGGCAGCTAAAACATCAGAAGAAAGTCTGGTTGCCTACACAAGCCCTGCTGATGCCTCCTTGAAGAACCTGGTTTATATGAACTCTATCCAATATAAAAAACAGGTTCCAGTGAAAACCTATTCAGTTTCATTAACTGTAGACTACATGGGAAAATCCAGTGAAGTGACAACATTCAGATTCGGCACACGAAAAAAGTTAATTAGCTGTAATACAGAGTTAAAAAAGACTGAATTGTGCAAAAGATGAAGATTATTGCATTTTCACTAAGTGAGTGTGAAGGGCAACATGTCTGTGAGCATTCACCATTTAAAAAGTGCAAACAAGGAAGGAGAATGAAACCGAGAGATGTAAAGAATATATTTACATTTGGGGAGGGTGGGATTTTTGTTGCAGAGATCTACTAGAACTATCATTAAGAAAAAATTATTTACATCTTTCTCATTATGGCATTTGAAAGGAGTCTCTCACATGGATTCAGTAACACCATGACAGAAACTCTCATTAGCTTGGGAGGCAGGTATTCATGGTCAATATATCTATATGAAAGCATTCATCTAACCAAAGAATTTTGTCTCTCAAGGTAGAATCACAGGTGTTTTATGAAGGATTCAAGCCACTCCACAAGTAAATACTACAGCTTAATAAATACTAGACACATTCTGCAGTATCAACTTTGCTTTTATCATGAATTGGGAAGAACAGCTGAAATATCTCCCTCTACCCCTTGCACAGATCACTAACGAAAGTAATGATGCTGTTTGTTTTAAAATCAATAGCAGAACAGCCACCCACAGAAGACACGTGGAAGCTCTCCCACCCTTTTGTCTCAGCACTCAAATAAGGCAGGTCCCAAAAAAGTACAACAGGAAAAAATTCTTATTTGGCAAGGAGACAGGCTGAATGATCAACAGGGTATTCTCAGCCTCCTCCTTCTGGTACGGACTTGCCCTGCTGCATTGAGCGAATTTCCTATAACGCTGGCAAAAGATTTTTTTAGGATAAAGTATCAGCTGAGCAGTGAGAAAAAAACCTGAAGCTGAACCATTAAGCAGCAATCTTAGACTAAACAGGAAATAGGCAGCTTATGCCAGAGGCACTGTGCTTCCCAATGCAGCTTTATAGATCTCTGCAGCAAGACCTTAGCGCGCACCTCAGCCCCGCACAAAACCTGTCTGATCTCTTGCCAGAGAACACTACCATTTATTGCTCCCCCTACAAGAGCGATCACATCAGAAGGGAATACCGATATCCTTAATAGGATTTGCTGTTCGTCATTGCCACATACTCTTCCAAATGACTCGGTTAACTCTATAATTAAGCTAAGAGGCTACAGAGCTGCTCCTGTGCGATCCCAGATTGGCTGAGGTACACGAAGCTTCCCAAAACCTTGAAAGGAGGCTGGCGGTAAGAGAAACCTTTTCTCTTTTCTTGTAGCTCTGCTGCTACACTAGCAGAGAAGAAACCTTCTGCAACCAGGAGCAGGACTGATTCACACATCACAGGCATGCCTTTCAGCCCCATAACCTCTTGTCATATTTTCTAACCTTTTCTAATTCTAGTGTTCTTGGAAAATGGTAGTGTCTACAATTAGCTAAACATTGCATTTTAGCAACAATGAAGTCTCGTATTCTCTATACGCTTTTTAATGAAATTATTGTTCATGGAAATCAGCAAGGAAGGTGACTGCATTTCCCAGCAGGGACTGAACAAAGGAAGTCAAGCTAAACCTGGACTGTTCTTTGCTTTCCCCTGTATTATTAGGGTATACATGCACAGTTTGTTCTGGGTTTGGTTTGTTTTTTTTAAAAAAAATAATAATTTTGGTGTTATCTTCTGTCTTAGACCATCAAGGGTTCCCAGGCCATGGCTGCACAACGTTAGCCCAGTGTGCTAGGTTCTGTTTTCTCTTGCAAATCCTCGAGTTAAGTCACATACCGAGCCATCCTCTAATACAGCTCTAGGTTTTGAAATGCATCCATGAGCATAGTAAAACCAAAACGACTGTTTTCCCGCTCTAAGTGAAGTTTTAATTCTCACTGAAGTACACTTGATACCAACAGAAAGGGCATTTTTTTTTAAAAAAAAAGTCAACAAATACTTTTAGATTACTTTCGTCTCCATCTTTCCAGAGATATGTCTAGGTTTAGCCTGAGGGGCACAAAAGTAAAGGAAAAGGTTAACGCACTAGTTATGAAGTTACTTGGAGCACCCTGACAAAACTGATGTTTAGGTTCTATACCTGCATCTAACCTTATCTGAACATAACTGCTTGAGGGGAAAAATACTGTTTTATGGTTGTCTCAGCCAATATGAAAACCATACAGAAGTACCTTGACACATAGTGAAAGTTTGGCAATATGGCTTCAACACTTATTTTTCTCTGCTCAATTGCTAGGAGAAGCTTGGGTTTTTTTTTTTTAAATAAAAATTCTAGAAACACCATCTTTATCGTTGAGCATAAACGGAAGGAAAGTAAGCTGGAAGAAGAACTTGCTTGTGCTAACTTTTCATACATTACCAATATGGGCAGGATAATTGATAAGGTTCCAGTTACACACAAAAATCAGTTAACCTTTACCCAAGATATCTTTGTTAAGAAAATGGATGATAGTTTGCATTTTATTTCTGTTGCAGCAAGCCCTGATATCAATTGGCATGATGTTTCTTCTCATCGAATATCAAAGTATAATACGCTCAAAATCTTAAATAGTTACCCGATGATTCTGCTACAAGCCTAGCAAGTCTTTTAAAATCAGGGGTTTTTTTACAATCTTCTCCCCCTCCCCCCACTCCCAGCATGTGCTAGACTTGTATGAATGTAGTAATTCCAAGGGGGTTTAAAAAAAAACCAAAACATTGAAGTGAGGATGTGATAGTTTGATGTGGGGGGGGGTGTTCTGGCGGCAGGAGAGGGGATTTGCTCCCTGTGCCACCAGATCTGAGTCCCATCCCCCCTCGGGGGGTTGAGTCAAATTGGCGCCTCTGCGAATTGCCCTATTTAAGTTGAGATAAAGGGGCGGGAAAGGGCTTTTTTTGCTCAGGAGCAAGGAGAGAGCAGGAGGGCGCTGCCCTCGCTCCCGGCTCCCGGCCGGGCGACTGCCCGGGCCCGGGCCGGCGCCATGTGCTCAAGATGGTGCCAGGGAGCCGCATGGGGGACTCGGGAAGCGCCTCGCTCCCGGGGTGCCCGCCGGGCCGAGCTCCTCCAGAGAGGATTAAGATCTAAGAGAAAACAACCACAACGACCGGGTCAGTCAAGATGGAGCAGGAGGAGGGGTACTGGAGCTGAGGTTTCCCTTGCAATCGGTGTGAGATGGCAGGCGGCCCACCTGCAGCCAGGGTGTACTCGGCGGAGCAGAGTCCCACTCGTGACCCGTGGAGAAACCCACGTCGGAAAAGAGATGCCCGAGCCCAGGAGAGGTCGTGGAGCAGGGGATGCGTGACCAGGTACTGTTAATAATGGGGCATGGAATGCACGACGAGGTCGTGGAGGCATCTGGAATCCGTGGGACGGCCGACGCGAGTGGCAGCAGCTCCCTAAGAGGCCGAGACTGGTAAAGCCCGAACTGGTACAATCCATGGGGAAGGATTGCAATCCTGCGGGCAGGACTCACGTTGGAAAAGTTTGGGGACTTTTTTCTTCATGAGTAGGGGATCAACCGAAGCAAGGGAAAAATGGTGTAAAGACTCCTCCTCCTTTAAGAAAGGAGCGGCAGTTAACAACATGGATGAACTGACCTGCACTCCCCATTCCCTGTCCCCCTGCGCCGCCAGGGTGGAGGTAGAGCCAGGAACGAAAGGAAACGGGGTGGGGAGGTGTTGTTTTAAGATCTGGCCTTGTTTTCTCTTTTCTCCTCTCAAGTAACTGGTTTCGTTCCCTTATGTCTCCTGTTTAGTAACTGTTAATAAATTGTTTTGTTTTATGAAGAAAGCCTGAGTCATGTTTTGCCCGGGACCATGGTTGGTGGGTGCTCCCTCTCGGTTCTTGTCTCAACCCTCAGTCCAAAAAAAAACCACGACAGAGGATAATAAGGTCTCCAAGCACTGTCCTTCTTTGGTCATGCTGCTGAAAAGGTCAAATACAGCAATAATTACGGTAGTTATTTTCATATTTATAACCCTCCAGAAAATGGACTCTAGATAGAAATTTCAGGTAAGCCAATAAAAAGTTACAAAAACAATGTACTAGCTGCTACCATGCAATAAAACTGAAGGCCAATGGCATCCTGGGGTGTATTACAAGGGGTGTGGTTAGTAGGTCGAGAGAGGTTCTCCTCCCCCTCTACTCTGCCCTGGTGAGGCTGTATCTGGAATATTGTGTCCAGTTCGGGCCCCTCAGTTCAAGAAGGACAAGGAACTGCTTGAGAGAGTCCAGCGCAGGGCCACAAAGATGATGAAGGGAGTGGAGCATCTCCCTTATGAGGAAAGGCTGAGGGAGCTGGGTCTCTTTAGCTTGGAGGAGACTGAGGGGGGACCTCATTAATGTTTATAAATATGTAAAGGGTGACTGTCATGAGGATGAAGCCAGGCTCTTCTCAGTGGCATCCAATGATAGGTCAAGGGGAAATGGATATAAGCTGGAACATGGGAGGTTCCACTTAAACATGAGGAAGAACTTCTTCCCAGTAAGGGTAACAGAACACTGGAACAGGCTGCCCAGAGAGGTTGTGGAGTCTCCTTCTCTGGAGATGTTCAAAACCCACCTGGACACATTCTTGTGTGATCGGATCTAGATGGTCCTGCTCCAGCAGGGGGATTGGACTAGATGATCCTTTGAGGTCATCTTCCAATCCCTAACATTCTGTGATTCTGTGATATGGAAAGAGTAAACCCACTACCACCTCAAATAAAATCCTGAACTAAAAATGTACTTTTGACACAGTGAAACCAGGAGGCAGCTGCAAAAGGAACCATCATCAGTAGCCTACAGTAATATAGAGTCTTCTGTAATTTTTAAGCAAAGGAGTCCTTGTGTTTTGCAGGAATTTCAAAATCCCAAGAACTGTTCATCCTGTCTTACCTCAAAGGTGATGTGGCAGAGAGGGGACAGAATTTATTTTAATGCAGTGTTTCCATAGGTGGTAGGCACATATCTGGCTACTGGAAGACAGTATTTCCAGCGTAATTTGTATCTACTGGCATGATGGCCTGGAAAACATGACTAGCTCTATGAAATTTCTCCCTCCCTTTTAAAGTTGAACCCTTAAGTTTAGGGGGGGAAGCACGTTTGAAGCTAGATTCAAAAGGATATTCAAAGTAAAGAAGCCTCTTTTAAATTTTAAAAGTACATCCATACAGCGCTGTCTGTTTCCATATCTAGAAAAAGACTTTCAGCTAAATCTCACAAGACTTAGCACTCAGCAGTTTTGCATGATTGGCCCTCAAATATAATTTAATTCCCTTAATTAAATGTAAAAAAAAATCCCCAGAAATAAGCAAAATGTATATTGAGCACTATAAAAAAATCATTTTATCAACAGCACAAGTCCTAATGCATATGGATTTTGAGATATTTGTTAATGAAGACTGTTTGGCTATTCAGAATGCCAGAAAAACTCTTCCAACCCAATTAAGCTAACGCTAAGCATCTTTAGCAGTAATCACAATGGAAAATCTGTCAGGTTTCTTACCACAGAAAACCAAGACCTATTTACAGAAGCATTCTGCACAAATAAAGGGTTTTAAAGTGTTTTATTTGTTCATTTGGAATGATTAGTATTTATAATCAACACCATAAATCCACCCCTCAGTGAAAGACCTGACAGCTTGTTATTGCCAAACATATTACAGCCTGCTGAAGGGTGAAGAATTACAGACATATAAAGATGAATAACATTATATCTCCATTAAATCACTTACTCCGTTCATAACAGTTTAATCCTCTAACATTATAAATTAAGATTAGAAAAAAAAAATCAAACACTTCCAGTGATAAAATACATTGTGTTTAGTACACAATATTACAGTACTGTTTATTACACTAGTGCATTAAAGGTAAAAAAAATGGACAGCTCCTTTGGAATAACTGTATCCTTGCTGATCTGTCTCTTATACAAACACTGCTTGCAGTCACACAAACTACCAGGAAGTCTCCAAGAAGTATCCTACTAGGAAAATCCATCACAGCTAAAATAAGTTTACTTTGACAACTACTTCTCCTATACTCATGTTACTTGAATATGAGGACCTAAAATTAGATTGCTTCACATATGGAGTTACCAGTGACATCCCTTCTGAAACCAAGCAAGTAACAAACAGATTTGCATCCATCAAATGAAACTGAGGTGGAAAAAATTACTGTCATTTTTCACCCAGTTAAGTAAATAGTTACTTAATATTTAGAAACCTTGTACAAGAGTTTTAAAATTTAGTGGTTTGGAACATTTCTCAAGGTTACTGGCATGTATGAAACTTGCATGTATGAATGATTCATAACCAATCAATAGCAGTATCAGTATAACAGCTAAAAGATAAAACAATTTCACTTTTTAGAGATAGAATTTTGAGATCTTTTCTCCAAAAGTTAATTTGAAAGGTAACTTTTATAAAAATTTCCCAGTAATGATTTGTACTACATTAACTCTACATTAGATAACAACTTCGAAGACTGAAGTTAACATTTACTGGAATCAGCCTTCAAAATAAAGTGGATCAGAATAATAATCTGTATAAATCGAAGTATACTGCAAAATTGTTTCTCAAGATAAGATATTGCTGCTGCTGCTGATAGCCTCATACAGCTATTAGTGCCCTATCAAGTCTGTGGAACTACTTGCCTGACAATTAAATAGGATGTGAATATTAAAAGTAGATGGACACAAGAGGCGTGTTTCAATATAGCAATAGACATCATTTGCACATTCGAATTGACCAACAGCAAATAAGAAAAATTCACAAGTCAACTGAAATTGAAATGTATGTGATGAAAATCCCATTCAGTACCTTGATATATTCTCTTTTTTTTTTTTTGGAACACAATTACTTGGAAAAAAAACAGTGAAGCAACAGCAAAACAGAACCCCTCCTTTCCCAAGGATCTGAAACTCCCTCTGAACTTTACTCCATGATGTCTAGGGAAAGTTTAAAACCAGACATCAATATCACTGCCTGGCACACCAATTCTGTCTGCATTCACTTGCTGTCACTTACCTTATGAGTAGACTGCAAGCTCATAAGGGCAAAGACTTTTTAAAATTTATTTTATTTTATTTTATATCAGAATGTGGTACTAACCACATCTCTTCTGTGCTACATTAATATATTAAGTTAAATAACATTGTTATGCTTAAATTATTTTCTGCTCTAAGCTTTAGATCCATCAAAGTGGGAGATAGTTTCCCACATTTCTAGAAACAAAAGGCTAGTTTTTCCACATGATCTGACACAGAAGTAAGCACTCTGCTTGCCAGAATCCAGGATGTGTTGTTTTTATTATTTGCACCACGCAAAAAAGCCCATAAGGCTATCATCAACGAACTGCAAGTTATGGTATCTTCTCATCCATTTCAACCCTTTCATTGGAAAGAGGAGGTAGTTTAGAAGCAAGGCACATCCTGCACTGCCTGATCAGCCATAAGGCACATTTTGATTCCACTGAAACTATCATCTATTTTAAGGCTGGCAATGAAAGTTGGAAGTAGTAACCAAATGTGCTTGGAGTACCGTAATGTCTAGCCTCAGACCGCAGCAGAAAAACTAACATTTTTTACTATAGAAAAATAGGTACTTCATTCAAACAAAATTTGAGAATGACGGACCTACAAAAGTATGGGGCTACTGGCTCATAAGGCTTACTGGCATTTAATTCTTTCTTTCAGAGTGAAAGGAATGGACACAATCACGTAAGTGTTGAACATGCAGCTTGAGATGCCTCTGTCTTCTGTTAACTTCTAAAGTTATCTTAAAAGTGAGCTCGGAAGTTAAGATTATTAAAAGAAATTTAAATCCACAAAATTGTTTTCATCATTACCTTGAACCAAAATTTACCCTCAAAAATCAAAGGACAAAAATCCCATAGCAACCATTGAATAAAGTCACAGTCATGTTGATACCTACTCAAATAAACCTTTAACAAATAATAACGACAGAATTCAGATTCCTTGCCAGCAGATCAATCTCAGTATAGCATTAAGTTGTCCTCAAAGTTTGAACTGGCTCTTATTCAAAGTAACAGGAGAACCAGGTTCTCCAAATGCAAAAGCCACCTCAGCTAGCTTCAACATGAAAGTTGTCAAACTGTGCAAACTCAAACGAGCGAGTTCCAATCGCAGCCCAGCCATTACTTGGTTTAGAAATGGTGACGTTCTCCCAGAGTGGATAACCGTTTAGCAGTCCTGAGGCTGAAGTGCCCTGTCAAAAGAAGGAAAAAGTTTTGTAAAATCCAGTGATTGTTGTTGACACTGAGCCTACTCACCTGGGAGAAAAGACAAGGCAGAAAGATGTCAACTTTCCACTACATTTCACACATTTTCCATGCAGAGGCGCTTCTAAATATTGCATAGAATTCTCCAGTACCTATCAGCTCTGTGAAACAGATCTAATGCCTTTACAGTGAATACATAAATGGCTCATCTTCCTCTAACTCACAGCTTTGCAAACTCAGTGCAGAATCTGAAAGGTAAACTGGTTTTCCTCTTCCGCTTGCGTCAGGCTCCCTCAAACAGCCCAACTGTCTTAAGGGAATATAATACACCTGGCACTGACTTTGCAGAATTAGGCGAAAGTCAAAAGGAAAGAGAGATGTATTTTAGTCACTAAGCTGAGAGGAAGAGGTACCAGAACTTTCAAGTATCATGTTGCCATTAAAAACAGTTTTGGGAAAAGTTACAATTTATCTTGCCAGTGTTCCACTAAACAGTATTTAGGAAAAAGTACTTCAGTTTACTTGCATTTTTTAATCTGAAAGACAATTACAGACCCAGGTAAAAGCAAAGAATGCCTTTCACGAAGGAGTCAGCATGAGGATTCTTTAAAGACAGCTCTGCACCTTTGTCATTACCTCAAAGGCGTATTTGGTACAAAACACTAACAGCACAGATGGAGAAATGTAGCATCATCATTTTAAAAGTACCACCAACGTTTTGTGTTTTAAATAATTCACTTCATCTTCAGCATCTCATTCAGGTCAGCAAACGTCTTGGCCCATTTTACAGATGGCAATCACTGTCGTAAGTGTGGGTGTACAAAAGCCAAAACTAAACTACATCCATTCCAGTGAATGCCTCAGGTATGAGTGTCCCTTTGTCTTTCAATGTGAAAGCACAGAAGACAAAAAACAGCTGCTAATACTCACTGGCGTTTTAGGATCAGGGAAAGACTCAGGGCATAATTTTAAAAAAGAGTTTGCTTCAGCAGATCTCCCCAGCTAGGATCCGAGCTTCCCCACATTTCAGGCCACACTGCTGTTGCAAAGGTTACGTTAGGCAGAGAGATTAGGCATTCAGCAGAGGAACTTAAAGCCTTTTAGTTATTTGCACTAGTCACACCCAGCTAAGCGCATGGGTATATTTAAAGTAAGAGTTTGAGACCACTTTGCTCACCAAGTTACTGTGGCCAAAAAGGGCTGGAGTAACGGGAAGGCAGAAATGTGGACAGACTTCTCATTAACACTGGCCCATTTTTACAGCAAAGCTATGCCCATACTTTTTCAGTATATAGGAAAGGGAGGCAGCTCATCTGAGTTCCCAGTCCTTAATTAGTTCCATACACAAGGCCTCAGCATGCAAAGGGAACTGATGGCAGCCAGATTAGTAAAATTGACTAGTTTAGCAGTTTACTGATAGTTTTCAGAACAGGAAGTCAGGTCATGATCTTTTTATTACATTAAACAAAAGACTTGCCTCTCTAGTCCTCCTATCTCTAGCTTTCAACTCATCTTTCCAGTTATCTTCTATACCCTCTCCAGTTTCTCAAGATCTCTTTAAAAATACAGACAGCATAACTTGGTACGGTATTTTAAGATTAGTTTAAAATAGCAGATATTACTTATGTTTTAGATAGGGCAAACTTACACAAGTAGGTAGTCAATAGCATAGTGCAGTTCTGTCCAAAACATTTAGGACTGGAAGTTTCATAACAGGTTTTCTAGCCTTTTGCCTGTGTCCTTACCTGAATGTTGAGAGTAAGCGTGTGCCACGCGTTATCCCGGACACCAGAAAGTCCTTTCATTAATATTTCTTCTCCAGCTGAAAAACATGCTTAAGGTTAGCGAAGTGTTACTTCACCGCTTTGCTGAGACTGATAAATACCAAGCCAGCGAAAAGAAAATAATATCTATTTTTCAGAAGTGTTCAGGACTGACATCTTAACAATTTCAACTGCAGCATGGAAGGCTTAATGTGCAAACCTGAACTCCACATTATCAGCGCATTCTCCAGGACTGTTTTTCCACTGAAATCTCCAATGCTCTTGGGAATTTCACCTGAGATACAAGATTGCCCCTACTGCAAGTATGGCTTCATGAAGTATGACAGTAGCATTTCTCTGCTTGTTCTATAGATCAACTTGTTTATATATGGGAACTTTTTAAATCAGAGGTTTGAGTTGCCACATCATCATGTCGCTTAGTTCTAGTCAAAATTTAAACTAAGCAAAAATTGACACCTGGATGGAAGACTTGGAAAAAATTAAGTGCTACAAGAGAATCTTCAATTATTCAGTAGACAGTTTTAGCTGTAAGTTAATGTAACATTCAGGCTTTCTTCTAGTAAAATATAAAGATCACTGAAAACAGCTGTACAGAAAAAAAATATCACATTGTGTAACAAGTGTCTCAGTCTGAAATAATGAGATGGTTTACCAAAATCCTCTCATTTCGTCTAGGAAAAATTATTTTTTGACAGCTTGACAAATTAATTGGGTAATGTCATTACGTCCTATTAAAAATAAATACTGGAGTAGATCCTAAACATGAGTATGTTTTTACATTCAGTTGAAATTTAAGTTGTTATGGAGCTAGACATTGCAAAGTTTCTCTAGGGAGCATCAGTATTTTAAAAGAAGTAATGTAAAGTCTTCTTTACGCTATTCATCCATCGTAAAAAGGGAACAGGGAAAAAAAAAAAACCCAAACCCCACAAAAAACAGAATGAGAGGAAATGAAAAATTACAGGTAGCAAATAGAAGATGAGACTACTTTTAAGGTCCAGTACAGTATGAAACAGGTTGTTATACACTACCTGCTTACAGATACGCTGCAGATCTAGAAGTTGTATTTTGCTCATCAGAAACTATTGAAAATTTTAATTTATACCCATGAAGTGTTAGGAAACCCATTTAAACAACAACATCTGCCACTATTTCAAAGCAAATTAAAAAGTACTTGTAGCCATTGACGAAATACTATGATATAGACTCTTTCATGTGCCTGTAAAGTGCTCTACAGATGAACACATATGAATGTCAGCATCAGAAGCAGAATATGATCTCACTCCACTGAGTGAGACTAACAGTAGAACATAAAATTTGTGGAAACAGTAGACAACTCATCATCATCATTTAAGCCAGATGTATGCACATTGACTTGCACTGCTCTACAAGACATGCCACCACATTTCAAGTAGGATTTTCTTTTTAGGTGTAGTATAAGAATACAGATCAAACCTTTCTGTAATTAATATTGTACCAGAGTATTTATGAAAAGCAAAAGCATTTACATTTGCTAGTGTAAAATAGGTTTTGCCAGTAGAAAAAGAAGAAGAAGAAAAAAAAAACAAATGAAAGCTGAGGCTGAGAGTGGACCAGCCACCAGCTTTCAGATGCTCTCTTTACGAACGAAATATGGCCATCATTAGAGAACAGTGGGTTAAATTCGTAATGATGACAACTGAATTACAAAATCTGAACGTTAGTTATTTTTATCAAGGCTATCAAACTGACATGTCCATATGTCAGCATCCTCTTTAGCAATAAGCTGCTTACCTAGGTCACCAGTGACTCTGTAGGTGCCATCTGCAAAAACCCAGAAGAAAACTCCTTGGGTACGTCGAACATATATCCCACCATTGTCAACTCTTCCTGCAATAAACACGCCCCCATCACGTTGTTTTTCTATGTAGATGTCACAAGTGACTGTCATGTTTACCCTATAAGAGAAGTTTAGTGCTTTAACAAGCAAAGAATCATTTTGAACAGGCAGTAGGTAGAATAGTATTCCCTATGTAATACAGTAACCTTTTGGGGAAAGATTTACTAATTGTGACCTACAGGTGCAAGACGAACAGGACTTGTCTAGACTAGCTGTTTCCCACCTGTGAGTCCATAAATTTTTCTTAGGAGGAGCAATTCTTCTCAGAAACCAACAACAAAACGAAGCATATTGTCAGCAACTTTCAACCAAGCATTAAAAAAATGAAACAAACAGAAGGTTTGCATCTCCACAGAAAAACTGTCAGGTCTACAAAATTAAAAGTTGCTTTTAGATAACTAAATTGAATCCAAGATTCAAGGTCATAGCACCACATTTGCTAAAATCTGATCTTCATTTCTCTAGGATTTTTAATATAGGCCAAGTTTTAAGTAATCCAGATCTCTTGACCAAAAGCCAAAACAAACTTTTTTAAACAAAATGTTCAAATAGGTTGAAATTATTTGAAATATTTTCCTGAGGTGACACTTCAGCTCAACAGCAAAGCACCATGTTATACATACAATGACAGCTTTAAAGGACAATAAAGCAAAGGAATATCAAAACAATCAAACATTTAGAAAATTTATACAATTTCCCCTGCCCCAAAGGTTCACTACAAGCCTCTTAACAATAAAAACTAAAATCATTCTTTAAAAAGAAAATGTCTTTACATGTCTGAAAGAACTTGCAATATGGATACAGCCACAGGTTGCATATTTAGGAAGCTTCTAATTATAGACTATGAAAATGCTCTCTATGACATCAGCTCTGCTGATAACTAAATCAAAAAGAATGATTTAGCAACTCTTCTCTTCACCTCTTACGTAACAGTAAGCATGGGCTGAGATTTCATTCTAATGTAATGCTATTAGAAGTATCAGATTCTTGGATACATATTCATTACACAAAGAAGATTTCTTTCTTTCTTCCCCATGTATTAAACAAGAGACCCCCACATCTTGCTTAAGCCATTACAAAGAGATTAGAAGCAACGCAGAATGAGTTAAATATAGTATCTTCAGGATACTGCTGGGTGCAACAAAGCCATCAGAGCAAAACACCAACAAATTCAGGAGTAGAAATAAAACGCTCTCAAAAGCACGAGATTAAAATCCACACTAAAACCAATTAAATAATCCTGAAATTTAATCATACTAAATTGTCATAGATGACTGAAGTCAAATATAATTCCACAGAGAAATTCAGCACAAGACTGGTTCAGTATTTCAATAGCATGCACTAATGGTTGAAAACATCTACCTAGGACAAGATGAGCCTTAAACCGAGGATGAAGCAAACAAATTAGAGGGCCTGAAATTGAAGACTATCAGTATGAAAAGTTACAGATCAATAAAACTTGAATAATCAGCTGAACATTCAGGAAGCAAGCTTGGTTTTAAAAACAAGATGAAAATTCAGAAAGAAATGAAACCAAAATGAAAAAATAGGAAGCTTTTAGGAATCTCAGTGGAATAATTTAAGAATACATTCCGTGTAGCTGTTACAGAGACCACTGAGTACGATCTACCGAATGAGGGAAAGTTGATTATAAGAGGAATATGAGACTCTGCTTAACAGAGGGCTGCAGAAGAAAACATCAGGTAACTGAAGAACAAGCTCCAGCTACATGATGGTGATATTCTTCCAGGCTTCAGAGCAAAGTGATTCAATCACTTGTCCAGGTGAGAAATTAGGAAGTGTGAAGCATGTTCTGAAAAAGCATTTGGGGGATCAATGATCCAATCAAAGTGAAAAAAGCCTGACAGAATGGCTATTTTAAAGAACACATAAAAATAATTTAAGCTAGAGTTCCAAATAGAAGAAAAAGTTTTATGCTTAAAGTTTATTATTACTATTATTAAATCAATTAGCTAACAGACTTTCCCAAATGCTTTTTAATTTTAAATAAACATTATGTTAAAATATGGTGCTTGAGTCCAAATTACCATCTAGAAAGAACTGCAATCATAACTATACTCTTATCAAACCAGTATATCTCAGTTACATTTACCCAGAAATAACTGTTTTGGGTAGCAGTTGAATCAAATCCACACAATTCTAGGAAATGCTCAGAAGATGGCAGTCTGTAACAAATGTAGCTGAATTAAATCCCAGACTGTTTAATTGATATGAGATTAATCATATCCTAACAATCAAGCAAGACAACTCAAAATTCAGTAATTTAAACTGAATCATTTTTTTTTTATCCCATTTAAAAATGTACTGAAACTCAGTGCACACTTTGAAATAGGATTTTGACTTGGTCTTTCTAGTACACCAACCCAGATCCATTATTCTGAAAAATCAGCTTGAACAAATATGTCCAGCAGGACATTAGGAAAAAAATTTCCAAGGCAGCACAGCAGTGGGCCAAGCTACCAAGAGACATGGTGGACTCTCCATTCTTGGATGTTTTTAAGGCTCATTTAGACAAAGACACAGGGGATCCCTTACAGTTGGCAATAGCCCTGCGCAGGGCTCAATGACTTTTGGAAGCCCCTTTAAGTCATCATTTCTACATGTCTACAGAGAGTTTGAATGCAAAAGCCCTCTGTCCAAGAGAAATGAAGCTTGAGACAGATTAACGAATGGTAACTCACACTGGTAAGGAGGACATTTCCCCAGATGTCACTAGAACATAGTATTACATACCACTGAAAATTTCCTATGACACTGATGGTCTGGTCTGCATCAGAAGCCCAAGTGATGGGCCGGTGAACCACCACCTGGCGGAGCGTGAACACATGATCTCCTGGGTCAGAAGCATTTATGAAGTATTCAAATACACCTGTCTGATCTGCAAAATTTGGGGCTTCACTGAAAGGTGGATTACCTGTTCAGAAAAACAAATACGTATCAACACTAAAACATTATTTTTCTTGTGTGTACTCTTGTTTTCAGAAGTTTCCTCTGAAAATACTCCCCAGAATTTTGACTTACTTTATTCAAAGCACAGTCTCCAAAAGGGAAGTTTTGGGAGTTGGAAGGTGATTTTAGTTTTGGTTTTGTTTTTAAGCAGACTCCAGTTTTTCCAAACACATGAGCAAAGTAAATTATCTTCTTCCCCATCTTCCTTCCAAAAACTACTTCACTATAGTTACGAGCTATATCATTTGCATCAAGAATTTTAAAACCGTTAGTGACCACCCAGTGAAGACATAGAATTAAATACACCTCATTGCAAGAGAAGTATACAGGTGTAAATTGTTGGAGAAGTATAAATAAACAAAAATAAAACACACATTCAGACTACCTCATGTCACTTACATTAGAGGACTCACAATAACATAATTGTTATTGCCCTTCTACATTAAGACTATATCTGTGTGTGAATTAAGTTTTAGGATAAGAGAATTCTGACTTACGAATATTGAAATCATCTTTGTAATTTGAAGGAAAGGGTTGAGGTGGTGGAGGCTCTGGGCAACCACATTTCTGCCCTGTCTTGAGTGTGGTTAAAGTGTAGACTTCATCCACATTTAGATCTAAAGAAAAACTTCCCTTCCACACCTGGAATTAAAGAAAGTTTAAGCTACAAAAATCAAACAACTAAATAACAAAATACCCAAGTTCCTGAACTAAAGCACAGACTCTAAAGTCCTGATTTAAGGCAAAAATCCTGTCTTCTTGCCTCAGCATTTAATATCCATGAGCTATTTTGAAAACCCCTTTCCCTCAAAATCTTTATTGCCTCCAGGTAAGCTTATACATAGCTAATGACACTGTAGTCAGCCGGAGCTGACAAAACATGCCCTAATTATGCAGCTTATGCATGAAAGTCCAGGAGTTCCAGCAAAGGGGGAAGAAACACCTGAAATTACAGAGAGATGGTCGACTTACCTTTAAAGGATGGAGTTGCTGGAAAAGACTAGAGTTTCCAGATTCAAAACCAAGTCTAGAATGCCACACTTGAAGGGTTTCCACCATATACTACAATGAAACATAATATAAAATTAAACAACAAAAAAAAACCAAAACCAAACAAACAACAAAAAAAACCACACCTCAAAATAACTCCTTGAATATCCACCTTGAGAATTAGTCTTCTAAGAATGTCTAGTTTTTGTTATTTTAGAGATGTTGATCACATTAGAGGACACCACTCTACTCAGCTAGCCGTTACATACGGCTTATCTTCTTAGAGACTATATGTCACTAAGCCATTGCCTGAACATGCAGTCATGTTGCTTACAAAGATGGAAAGCATTTCAATCTCACAGGCAATTGTTAGCTTCTCTGTTACCAACAACGGTATCCCTTGGATACAAGATCTCTGCCTAGGAGCAACCAGGCCGAAATAATCTCCTGCTAATTCTTCTTTAATGAGACTTTTAGTTTAGTTGCTGGTTCTTTTGATAGTTGTTTTTGAGCAAAGTACTTTGCTCTGGAAGATCTCCAAACTTCTGTGATACTATGGCATATCAACTACATTAGCTACAGATTTTAATTGCATCCAACCCCTACAATTATTTTTAGTTACTCAGATGTACAACAAAGCAAGCAACCTAGAGTTTGGTTTGGATAAGCCATCTGATACTTCTCCAAAGGGAGCTGTATATCAGAAGTGATGCTCAACTACTTTTCCTAAGCAAACTCTTTTATTGCCAAAAGTCCAAACTATCTCCTCCTAAATTAAACTAATGCCATCAAAAATCAAATTCCAAATAAGTAAACACTTTCAGCTTCTGAGAAGCAATCATCCAAATAAACTAACAAGATTCATTTCAGTTTACACTATGAAAGCATTGTTCACTTTTCAGAGGGAAATTCACTTTAGTGAGATTAAAGAAAAACAACTCCAAAACCAAACAAACTGGGAGATTCTCAGAATATCTCTTCACAGGATGGAACAATATAACCTACAGTACACAATCAACCTCCCCTGGAAAGGAGGTGATAACAACTAGAAAGGTCAATGGCCATGCTGGCTGGTCAAACTGTCAGCATGTCAGAGCACCCAGCCTTGGAATAAATCCTGAAGAAAAATCAAATTGCATTTCTGTTCTGGGGAATTTCTTCTTCAATATACAGATGATTAGACTGGGAGGTAGTAATTCCACAAATTCAGTTATGACATTACATCTCATAGTAAAAGCAGAACCAGAATGCTTAAAACTTTGCCAGGTGTGTAACAGCCTCTAGCACTGGAGGTAAAGAACTCCAGTTTCTTGCTAACCTGTGATATTGTCTTGCATGTATTTGATTATGGATAGCAACTCATTTTACGAGACTGATCAAATATATTCAAGATCTACTTACAAACGACCCTTTGAGGTAGAAAGTTGCTCTCTGAGGTGTCACACTGAAATGAGGCAGTGGAGGCCTGATACATTGAGAGTGATTATGAGTCTGAAGAGAAAAATAAATGTATCAGAAGGAACAAACATTACTGGAATGTATCACATGGCAATGTTCATGAAAAACATATAGCATAAATTGAAATTTAAAAAGCAACATAGGATCAATTTGCAACTATTTATTTCACTGTTATCTTAATGAGAACTGCAATTATACTAGCTTAATAATTTCATTTTAAATACTGCTTAAAAAAAACATATGATTTAATTTCCTCCCAGAGTGTGTCATCAAATTAAAGCTAATTTGTGACATAAAGATGACATACACATTGGTCTCCAGGAAGATTCAACTAGCTATTCGAAGTTTAGATAGAAAAAAGGACCTCTAGTGGTCTCACTAATAAAGCTACAAGCATCAAAGAACATATTTACAGATATTTAACTACATAAATCAAAACATGTTCTTCATAACAAAACATTTCCTGTATCTTTTCTAGTTCATTGGAATTGCTGAGGCACATACCATAGTTTCAATGATGATGGTAAGGTTTCCTAGGCCATCTGTCAGAGCTACAAAACTGCCACCTCCTTCTAAGTGTCCATCCACTTGCAAGTATGACCAGCCTGGCTGAGTAAATTGCGTTGTGTGTGCTGAGACAAAACAGAACAAAAATCAGAAGGAAATAATTAAGCCTTAATGAAAAATAATACCATTTGTAGTCTGAATTAAACTTCTCTCTCATACATGCTTACACAACAGAACAACTTGATTTTAGGAAGAAAGCAATGGAACTTCTAAAATAAACTCTACCTATGCAAGACGAAAGATTACAGAATTATACTAAGGTACAATTGAAAACATCAGCTCTGCAGCAGATGAAACAGTTAAAGTGACAATGATTAGACAGGAAGAAAAAACTATTACAGCACTATATAAGTCAATCATGTACATGCAATACGAAAATTCATCACAGTTTAGATTTTCCCAAATATCTCTCTTTATTTAAAAAAACCCAAAAGTTAACAGTTGAGCCAGAGAAAGCCACGATGGGCATCTCCACAAGGAATGACTAAGTAAGGTTTTCAGTATAAGCGTATCAAAGACGACTATGGCCTAGATCATGAAAATCCTGAGCAACATGGAAACAGGAACAACTGCTCAGTTGTTTTGAATTGTTCATATGACAGTATGGTCATTTATTTTTTAATGCTTTTACGGGTAACTAGTAGAAGAATAAAAATGAAGGCATGTGCTTTGTTCCTCCTTTATGACATTACATACGCTACTTGCTTGTACTGAACAGTGGCAAAGACAGTAAAATATTACAGAAGGACTACAGAGTAGTCAGTGAATCCATGTCTCCTTAGACACTACGTAAACATACTCCCCTTTCCCCAAGCACAAGGAAATAATGGCTTACACAAGTCAAAAATTTCAAGCAGGACAAGAATATAGAAGTTCTTTGTTCCATTTTCTCAAATTGAGAGGTATCAAATGACTACTTAAGGATTAAAAAAAGAAGAGGGAAAGGAACTAGGTAAGTACACTAACTTTTATGGACACTTCATATCAAAATATTTTAATAACAACAGCTATAAAAGGCAGCAGTCTATTCATTTCTGTTGCATGTAACAGTCAAGTATTAAGATTTCCCTTGCTATTAGGTATTTCTCCTTTCTATTGAAGGAAAAATTCTATTTTTTTATCTCCCCTTTTTTAAAGTATTCACAAAACTTTCTACAAAACTACTTTAATTTGCTATAAAGAATAATACACACCAAAAAAACGCTAAATAAATAAAGGCCTTAGAAAATACAGTTATGCTCTGTGTTAGATCACTAAACTTTAAACTGCAAACCTTTTACCTGTAATCCAGATAGGAGCTTCTACTTTGTAGTGGCCACTCCATGGCTCTTGCGCTGTCATTAAACCACATCGACCAAACGGCAACTCTTCATAATAGCTAGCCACCAAGTTCCATGCAATGGTTCTGGAAGAAAAACAGGTTTGTTTGGTCCATTCATATGGATACTATTAGATGACTTTAGTACAAGAATTTATACCTCTTTTTTCTCCATCATACAATGAAAAGAAGTTCAAGGGGGAGGGAGGAATAAACAAATAAATAAATAAATCTTTCCAGCTAAAGGAGAAAAAAAAAAAACTACACAAGAGAGGAAAAGAAAATAAATCAAATTCCAGTGTTGAGAACTTCTTACAGAACTGCTGATACCGTCACTAGCTATATCATCCCAAAAAGTTGCACATTAAAGGAAATGTGTACTGATGGCTAAAGACTCTATTTATTGGGGGCTTTTTCCTGTTTTGAAGGGGAAAAAATTAAGTTATCAAGGTTTACAGCTTTTTGTTGGGGTGTTGTTTTAGGTTTTTTTTTTGGTTGGTTAGTTGTTGCCGGTGGCAGTGGTAGGTTTTTTTGGAGGGAGGTGTTTGAGGGAGCAGTTAGGTACCACTAAAAAAAAAAAATCCTTCCTTTATCCATATAAATAATGAACAGAAAATAATTTTAACCAGCCATCCTCCAGGAGCTGTTGCTATTTCAAGAAGTTTTCAGGATACTGACAAGGTTAATTACTTCAGGTCTTTTGATTTGGTCTTCACTGAAAATCTTTTGCTAGAACTTTGAACTTAAGATGTGTGCTCCAGAAGTATGGAAATACAGCTTAATGAAGCGGTTATGCAGAAAGCCACACCTGGTATGCTGTTCTGCCACTGCAAATATGAGTGCAAAGGCCTCATTCTAAAGTCATTGCCACAGATTTATCACACTAGATATGCATTTCAGAAGAGATTACGAAATCCTACAAAAAGGTGCTTATAAAATAAACAACCCAAGTTGTAAACTCAACTTGCTTACATTAAACTTGCTCTGCAGAGTTTCAAACTTAGAAAAGGAACATAGGGAACTCAAATTCAAAGGAAATGAGCTTCACAGAAGGATAAACTGCCTTTCATCAGGAATACTCTGTTTTCAATATAAAAGCCAAGATAACTTCAATACTGGATATATGGACTTGGAATTATTCTACAATAATTTCTAAATAAAATACATGGTCTGGCTGTCAGGTTGTTAAGCAAATAGGGCATATATAATTACAAAGGGTTTGTAAAACAGAAAAACAATGGGAAAAGAAACACCCTGAAGTAAGATATCAAAGCCTTTGAGAGTCAAGAGGCGATGGGATTGGTCAGGAAATAGTCATCTGTCAGCAAATTTCAGCTTGCAGACAAGGAGACTGAAGATTCATAGAAACCAGGTGACTCAAGAAACTTCCCTTTACAAGTATGTAAGTGCTTTGTGCTATGCTCCTTTTCAAGCATTTCAGACAAAAAGATTTCCCTTTATTGTTCTAAAATGAAGTTACATAAAAACTAAAAGCTTTCAACAATTTTGCTTATGTCTTGATGCCTACATTTTCTTTAATCAGACTATTTTTAATTTTTTTTTTTTCCAGATTAGTATTTGTTACACTGGAAACATTAAAGTATGTCTTTCTAAAAACTGTGAGTTATGTAATTTCCCAGTAAATAGAAAAGCTTTCTTCCAGACTTCAGTTTGGAAAGAAAACGTGCAGTAAACAGTAAACATATCAAAAGACTACAGCATGCTCTAGAATTGACTCTGAGAAAGAAAAACTAGATCATTACGTTCGTACCTGCTACTTTCAACTGCAGACAAACAACCTGATTAAGACCTTAAGAAAAATACAGATAAATTAGCTTTATTGTTGTTTTCCTCCAATGTTTTTCATGTTGTTAGTTCTTCTTAAGAACATTCTCTTTTTAACAAACGTTATCAGAGTCTCAAAGGCATGTGAACTCAGCTGCCTAAGCCACGGACACTGTGGAAGTAACTCAAGAAAACATTAAAATTTGTGGGACTTCTACCTCAGAAAGAGGTAAGGACAGTAGACTTCATACCTTACTATATTTGAATTCAGACTGACAGTGGAGAGAGTTTCGGTCTACCTACTATCTTACCATAGCAGACAGATGTGTTACATAGTACCTTAAACAATTCTTACATACGAAGTTGTGAAAGCAAGCAACAGTGCTCAACACTTACGAGGTCATGTTTCCATTCACGTAGTTTTGGTTCAGGATCCGAGCCCAGCAGCCTGCACCTACTTCATCATTGAAAGTACTGTAATCTTCTGAAGACCACAGTTTCTTCTTAGTTAATAAGGCATTTTGCACTGTTTTTGTTCCAGGATAGTGAGCCCTACATAATATTTTAAAAAGAAAAAGCATTTAGCACAAAGAGAAAAATCAAATCCTGGAAGTGCATATAGCAGCAATGATGCACCTCCTCCAAAACGAAAATGAAAAACAAACTTTCTTTGGAATGATACTAATGGAATAGAAGAAAAGAAAAAGAGAGAGTGCTATAATATTCCATTGCTTAATCTATTTGCATCAGTAGAAGATTATTTCTTCTGATACATGCCAACATATAAGTAAAGGTAGTTTTAAATATATCATACAATTTCTGCAGCTTGCTAAAGTAAAGCTTTATCCTGAAACGGTGCTTGAAGATTTTCGTAAGTGTAATGTGCTAAATAGAGAAAACATACGCTACCCTGCACTATCTCAAACAAAAACGTAGATAATTATAAAATCAACAGTAACATACAGTAGCAGGCATTATTCTAAGAACTTAACTGCATGAATGTTTTAGGACCTAAACATGAATTTGACTAATTTTGCACACTTTTTTAATAAACTCAGGTTTAAAAAAAGGCATGCTAGTTGGTCTATAAAAGTTAGACATGTAAGCTGAAAATAGTTGAAACATATAATGAAAGCTAATGATCTCTCGATGATCTCTAAGGTTTTTTCCAACCTAGAAATCTATGAAATCTATGAAATCTAATTTTCCTTCCAAGATCTTCCTTAGTATGAGGAGAGGTGCCTTCTCCCAAATGAAGACTACTGACTGTACTCAGTCACAACATTGATTCACTGTGCCAAATTAGTCTGACTGAAACAAAACCTTTCAAATCACTTGCAGAAAACAGGGACATGATTTTCCCCTCACTTAGAACACTCACTGAACACACTAAATGCATACACTAAAATGAAACTATCAGCACTGAGAAGGAAGGCATAAATATTTTCTTTACTATTAGCCTGAAACTTGAAAAATTGATAAATTTGTGACAGGGATGCAAGAAAAAACAGTTTTTCTAGGCTAATTGTTGGGGAGGGGTTTTGTTAGTTTGTTTTTTTTTTCACGTTATTTTCCCCTTACTGAATAATGGGCCATTTCCCAGTGTTGTAGTCCTTCACACATAGCTTCACTAATGATAATGTAACAGACAGTAGAGATTTTAGCTACATCCTTCTCTGCTGTACAGATGACTATTTCCCCTTTGGCTTGGAAACACAACTATTATCTTAATACCAAGCAAAGGTTTTTGTAATAGGATAAAATGTGTAGCTTGCAAAGACAAGGCAAAGAAGGAATAATTTGTCTTTCTGCTCTCCATATCCTGAAGAGCTGTTTCTTAAATATTAAGAGTCAACATCCCTGCTAAATACAAGCTGTACTTTACAAAAAGCAAAAAAAAGCAGAGGGGTGTTATAGAAAGCTTTACATAAAATTACACAGGAACGAGATCTAAAGAGCTCTGATTTCCTGCACTAAGACAGAGGGTCATCTTTATTTGCATAAAAGGAATGATAAATAATTCAATGCAAAGACAATAAAGCTATGGAAATAAATTGAAAAATAAGGATGACAAACAGCATTAAAGTTACAGGGAGAACGAACGGGTTCTAGAGGCAGACTCCTTCAGTGTATCTTTATCAGCAGCTTTGCTCCACTTAAAGCCCATGCACTTAAAACATTCTCATTTTGTCCCGTTGATATGCAATCAGGTAAAACAGTTTCATCACTAGTTGATAAACTAATCATTTTTCTCTGCTCTTAGGTGCAATTTCTATTACTGTTAATGAACAATATACACTGTATTTGCTTTTCACATCTCATGTCACTCTACAGCCTCAACAACTAACACAAGGTGTGCAGCAAAGGACAGGAGATAAGCTGCATCCAGAACAGGGCACTCTGCTCCTTCAGTAGTGAAAACAATCTTTTTACTTCACTGGAAATAAAAACTCCTACAAAGGAGTGACTACACTCTGATAACTCTCAGGAAATAATTGGTCCACTCAAGGATCACTACAATGTGGAGTAACTTGAGTATCCTGATCAATGTTTCAGCAAAAACCACAGACTCCTAAACAGCTACCCTTCTTGCTGCCTGAAAAGATGAACTGGAGTAGAGTTTATGCATCATTCTGATGGATGTGTTGCTTCACCAGAAGCAGTGGGATTTTGGATTCTTTGCTCAAAAGAGCAGATTCAGATACAGTATAACAGAAGACCATTACAAAGAGAAAGAGAAAAGTGATGTATATCATGAAAGGGGAAAAAAGAATGGTTCTTGGTGGAGAAAAGTTAATGAAAGGAATAAATAGCAGGAACAGAATTACAAGAATTACAACAAAAGTGACACATAAGTTTAAACATCTTATCACTGCAAGAGAAGAATTTACCAACAGGTATTACTATCAGTGTTTGCATTCTTCAAACCATTGTCATTTACTAAAAAAGTATTTTCATTGTTCCCTCCTTCTTTCAGTGTCTCTGGAACCAGCAGATGGTTGGTTCATCATCAGGGCCTCTAGCTGTTAGAGTGGTAACAAAGTATTTTTCAAATATTAACTATTATGAAATTAAGTGTGTTTTATACAGCAAACGATGAAGCAATATAACTCCAAAGGGAAAAAAATCCACAGCTGCCTGTGTAGAGCAGTTAAACTAAATCAGATCTATTAAGAAAGTAACATTAATTAAGAAAAGCTCTTCTACATATGGACTGCAAATGCTGCTTTGCACAATTGCCCACAGTGACTTCATTTGGATAACTCAGATAAAAACCAACCAAACAAAAAATGTAGTGTTATTTTTTGTTTTGCATACAGCAATGGCTCAAAGGGGAGGAAGGAGAAAAATCAGGATAGAAATAGCAGAGTTTTACACCATTTTTCTCTCACACATCAGTACAAGGCTGTAGAAATGAAATAAACCTTAAAAAAGATCAGCCTGTATAATACCATCACTACAATGAAGCTTTGCAGAAAAGCATTACCTATGAAAACCTCAAAATCTAGTTCTCAAAAACATCTCTAGACAACAGAAATCATCGGGTAACAACACTGTCTTTCCTACTTCTCATTCTGTATCAGCACACAGGCCTGAGAGGGACTTGGGACAGTTTGAATTCCCACTACTACAGGCACCACATCATGATTCCATCATGCAGTAGTGTCACATCACCTTGTTTTCCTTGGGTTGTTAACTTGGGCATAATTATGTCTAACAAATTTCTTTAAAAGGCTTGGTTTTCTGCAACACTTATTCAGCCAAATGCGTGTTCAGAACAGATCTGGTTAAGAACACTGATGCTTCTAATGAGAAAGACTGAGTTGTCACCTGATGGCATACTAAATTTGTATCAGGTGAAAATGAAAGTTGTTACTCCTAAACTCATTAACGCTTTCTAACACTTCCTATTTTCTGTCAGTTAACAGCAGAAAGAAGGGGTGGGGTGGGATTTTCAACATGTAGAGTCAGAATAGCTTGGTCTCTAACTGTATAGCACGCAAAAATCTAACTGGTTTAACTGTGTTACAAACAAGTAGCACACCTGAAGTGCTCCTATGAGTAGCTGTGGAATTTGCAAACCCATCCTTGAAAAACATTGTTTCCAAGAGCTACAATGTAATTTAAATGTGTTCAAAGTAAGAATAATACTTGTTTATAATTCATTATATTTCATTTCACTGGCAAAATTGCTGTAACCATAATAGCTCTGAAAAGCTATTTAGAAAAATTAAGTTATAAAGAGCTTTTGCAACCCGAGTCATTCCTACATGAGTGAACATCTATTAATAGTTTTGCAGTGTGTCTTCAGGGCTCCCTCTAATTTCTAGCCATTACAAGATGTTGCAGATGAAGCCTGGATGCAAATAACGCAAAATAAAACAAAAGCAGCAGCTTTAACTAATCTCCCATCCAGCTTGTCTGATCAGAGATCTCACAGATCACAAATTACATTACCAAGTCCAAAACTGATTTTATGTATATTCATGTAAAATCCTGGCTATCTGAAATACTTTTTACAGTTTCAAATAAAAAAAAGCAAAAAACTTTTTTTTTTCTTAGAAGATACCATGATGAGATGTGCACCACTAAATGTCTAGTAGCCAACTGATTATCCATTACACAAGAGAGCATTTCATCTCCCTGTTAAGATTGAATCAGAGTAGGGACATAAAACTTGCACTTGCAAAGAATCAAGCAACTACAGCTTACTGAGATAGTGTAAAAACAGTTGAGCTTCAGGAACTGACTCTGGGTACACACTTGTAGCTGCCAAAAAACAGAAAGGAAGTGTGCTCACTACGTTGGGATCATGGTAGTTACAGTGGATTTGCATCTGTCAGAGCAAGTTCACAATTGCTTTCACTTTAGCCAAGCATGATCCAAGACTCTACTTGCAAAAAACTGTCAGGATACTTTTTGTTGTTCAGAACAAGAGAAGGGATTGATTTGGGCTATCTCTGACTGCCTATCTCTCTTTGTATGGAAGAGCTTAAATTCTACATCTCCTGTGGGTCAGATAAATAAAGATGAATGAAAAAGACTCAAGCTGAAGCAAGGAACAGCCACATTTGAAGCATGTGATTGAGTCAGGCAAGTTTATGGAACCTAATAACGAAAACTTAGAGCTACTGTAAAAAGAAAAGTTAATGAGCAAGTCTTACACGTATTTCCATTCAGCAGGAAAGTCAATAATGAATCTCAAATTTAGCCTACTACTTTGGCAAAATATTAGCATTGTACGATTAAACCCAGAACCAGAAAAACAAGTCAGCTGGTTGCATGCTTTCCAAACACAACCTTCCCATCAAAACAAAACAGGAACTAAGAATCGAGACATCATTGTAACTGAAAAAAAGAATCACAGCCCAAATCCATTTCTGGATCACACCCATTTCTGTAACGGACCAGTAGAAGTCAGTGATACAAGGCTGTATACAGAGCTGTAAAGCTAAAGCACCTTTTGCATAACAAATACAGGAACCAAAACAACTCTCAGAATAAACTGGTTTGTCCAGAAAAACCTGCAATTCGTCGAAAGTGCAAAACAGCCAATAGGAATCTTTCACATGATAGAAGACTCATGATTCAGTTAAAGCATTGAGGCTGTCAGCAGCACAACAGCCCGTGTCACCTGACATGGGTTAGTAAGGAAGATTATAGTACCAATCCTTTCATTGCAGTTAAGAGTAGAGAGAGGTAAAGCTTTAGCTGTGCTAGTTATAAATACGATGAAGACAAACTATGAACAAATTACCAAGAAAGAAAAACAGAGAGAACCCCCTACCCAATGACATCGATCACTCCGTGGAGCTCAGAGTCAAGCAGCAAGACAAAGGAAATGGGCTCCCACAGTCTATCGCTGGCTATGATCCTCACCTGCTGCAGACCGTGCTTATCCAATGTGTATCTCAACAGCTTTGAAAAAAAAGGAGAGCAAAGAACAGAGAGAAGAGACAAATAAAAAAATGTTTTTCGAATTGTCCAAAATTTATATTGGGAAAGGCAGCATCTTCTTCAGCACTATTTGAACATATTTCGAAAACAAATCTTGTTCCAATTCTTGTTTTTACAACTTGGACAACAACTGTCACACCAAACAAAACACAATAGATTGTCAAGCACAAAGTGGCTTCAAAGAAGATACCTTCTTCCTCTACCATATCAAGCCCCAAAGTACATGGCAAAAGGAAAAACTAAAAATATTTGGTTCTTATTTTCTTACACACACAAAACTGCAGATAAAGACAAAGCATATCACATTCCATGCAAGATACTCTATTTGCAGATCAGCCACTTAGATGTTACCATGCTGAGGGTTAGGCTACAGGGACCACACACAGGGGAAGGACAATTGAATTATAACTTAGAAACTTTGCAAAAGCACAGTAAACGTTTAATTAAGAAAAAGAGTTGATTTCCCTTATTATCCTTGCTAATCAATTATTTCAGTTTAACAGTGAAGCAACACAAATGAGATCAACTCTTCCTAAGCACAACCAACACAAGAAATGAGAAAAAACCCAGACATACACATCTTGTTACTCAACTGTGTGTTATTTCAGGGTTTAAAATTACAACCACTGTACACTTCCCTAGAGACATTTTAAGGCCTTGAAAGTCAATGAAACAAATCTGAAATGTCACGTTAAACTGAATTTAATGACGTCATTTCTTGAAGTCCGGAGGTCCCTTCAACAGCATTTGCTGTACTTGGAAATTCAGGTAATATCAAATGCCTACCTACCTTCAGATCACTCCGTATATTTCTACCACATATAATCTTCTCTAACAGGGAACACTACCCACAGGTATCAGTGCTGCAACATTTTTCCACATATCAGAATCTGAATGAGCTTATGTGCAGTCTGACAGTAGCCTGAAACATTAAGACTTCCTGCCCCAAAGTCTTTGAACGCAATGTTAGTATTATCTCTGCGTTGTATTTTCCTATTACATCTTGCATTAGAATAAGGCAGTATTTGGTTCACAGACTTAACATACATACAAAGGCTAAACAAAATATTTAGCAATTAGAGGAGGTTCCTGATGACTAGAGAAAAACAGTTTTAATGCCTGTCTTCAAGAAGGAAGATTTGAGAAACTACAGACTCATCAATCTAGCCTCAGTCTCCAGGAAGATTATAGAGCAAGTCTTCCTGGAAGCCATTTCCAAGCACAAGAAGTCTAATAGGACGACAGAACCAAGGGCAAATCATGCAAGCAAACACAATTGCTTTGTACAACAAGATGACTGTGGGCAAAATGAAACCTGTTGATGTCATATACCTTGATTTCAGCAAAGTATCCCATCAAGGTGGACAGAAAAGTCCAACCAGGGAGCAGATTGCTAGTGATGTCCCCATAGGCTCATAATAGAGCTAACACTATTTGATGTCTTTAATAAAACTCAGGGAAGTTCACATGTGGCTTAGCTTGCACACACGGCTTTTGTTTTCCCTATTAAGCTGTCTTTATCTCAACCCACGAATTTTCTCGCTTTCACCTTTCTGATTCTCTGCCCCATCCCATTGGGGGAGAGTGAACAAGAGGCTGTGTGGGGCTGAGCTGCCTACCGGGGTTAACCCACAACAATGGTTATATACTGAAAAGGGGGGGATGTTATATAGAGGGAACTAAGAGACTGGAAAAAACAGGCTGACAGGAAACTCATCAAGTTCAACAGATGCAAACACAAAGTCCTACACCTGGGACAGAATAATCCCTTGCAACAGTACAGGCTGTGGACTGATGAAAAATTCAGTTAGGTATAAAAATTTAAAAGAAAAAAAAGATAATAAATATGGTCAAACACATGGAATAAATATGGTCAAACCCCAATGAGGCTGTGAAAATATTAAAGCTGAACAAGCCTCAGAACCATGATCTCATTGTACCTGCTTGATTCAGGGGCGTTCAACAAGATGACCTCCAGAGGTCCGTGCAAATCAAGTTAGTCAACAAGTCTATCTAATTACAGGTAACATTCCAGAAATAAAGGCACACACCAAAAAAAAAAAAAAAGACAAGGTTATTCTACCAGTGCAATCTATTGTTTTAAATCGAGACAAACATTATGTCTTAAGATCAGTTACATAAATCCAAAATTAAGTTTCTAGCTTGTGCTTTGAACTATGTAATACACAAATCCTGTTTAAAACAATGGCAAAAGCAGCATGGTCCAAAATCATAAAATAAATCCAGAAGACAGTATTTTCTATAATTAACCTTTATTCTTCCACCAGTTTAGGACAGTCTTAGACAAGTCAATTCATCTTTCTCTCCTACAGCAAATGTCAGAGACAGCAAGTGAAAATGAACTGAACTTGTTCTGCCTATTGAACTAAGAAAGCATTCCTGGATCATAGGATTAATGATTCTTCTAAAGTTGCAACTATACTAACTATGAAAATCAAGAGAACACGAACTCCCTACACAAAGGCCATAGTCATTGACAAATAGCTCTTAAATATGTCACCCATCTTCTTTCATTAAAACTTAACACAATTTTTTTTTTAAAATGACAGGCACTAAGAGGGGAAAAAAGAGAAACTGAAATGGCTGCAATCATTTCTGCTCTTTGATCACTGTATTAGAAAAGACTCATGCTACATAAACTAGAAATAAAATAAAATTTGTTCTGTCTGGTAAATAAAAACTGACTAAGGCAGATTTTTTTCCACCACCCATCATACAATTACTGTCCATTAATAATGACTTACAAGCAAAAGATAAATAATTGCAAGCTATGGAAAAACATTTTCAATTTGTCTACTTCTAGAAAAACAACAGGGGAAAAAAAAATTGTGGAATATATTCAAGTCTAATTGCGTATTGGCACATAGGCCTTTAAGAAAGGACTTGCCAAACAGAGGTATGGGTTCTATAGGCTTTGTTAAAACTCAGAAAACAAAATCCATATCTAACACAGAAGATGTAGTACTGGGCCATAATACATCCTGGGCGAAAAGTAATATGAATATATACTATACAAACACAGAAACAGCACCAATCGAAATACTGTAGGAAGACAGCAGAGAAGATTGCCTTGCAAACAAAATAAGCAATCATAACATAACACAATTTAAGACTTGAGCTAACTATATTACAATTTTACTTTTTTTTTTTTTTTTTTTTTCCCAAGCACTTTATGAATACTGGGTAAGTAATTTGGTTCAGTAGCAGATAAAGGCTTTTTTCTTTTCTTCTTCTAACAAAATTCCTGTTTTCAATGGCAAGTTCTGTTAACTCATTGGTATGAAATGATGGCAAGCAGCATAGCTCAGGAAGACCACTCTTTCAACCAATGAAATTGAAACACACTGAATGATAACAGCTTGGTAGTCTTCGTTCCAATAAGAAAATATGAAGTTCTCTATATTTCACATCACAAGCCAGCAGACAGCAAATATGGAGGGGAAAAAGTAGGCATAGAAACTTTACCTTAAATCTACCCCAGATATGCTTCAGATAGCAAATGGTATTTTAGGCAGGGATAAAGCTCCACAGGGAGCAACGGTATAAAGGTAAAAATTACCTGATGCAAAAAAAGAAAGGAAAGGAAAAAAGAAAATGAAAGGAAACATAAAGAAAGGGAAAGGTCAGTTACTTTTTGTGGATTGATGCCAAAGCAATCATTTCAATTATCTTTATAATTTCTAAATAATATAATATAAATTTAATCTCAGGTTTCCATTTCAAAATAGAAGAACTGAGGAAAAGGCACAGAGAGAGTTATACTTGCAAAGAAATTACAGAACAATGTACAGGAAAGTATATCTGAGAAAAGAATTTAAGACTATTTAGGAAAACAGATTGACTAGCAGATTTTGCAAACTAGACAGGTTACCTAAGGGACATACAGATACGATGTACTTTTAGCAACTTTCTCATCCCAAGCATTTGAAGGACAGACGCCTAAGTACTATTACCTTTTTCTAGGTCAGCAAGAACTCTGTTTGGTAGCTGGTGCCTTAAAGTCAGCATTGGCTGAGAAACATGGTGTTCTTACTTTGTACTAATCTTCATCTCTTGACAAGATAACAACACTACTGCACAGGAAATATTCTCCTAACTCTTCATTTTTTGTGATCAGCAGGGGTGAGGGAGTTGGAGGAAACATCCATATGACAATCAAGAAAAACCTCTGACAAAAAGAGCTTTCATTTTAAAGAACAACTAAAACATGTCTGTGGTCCTAAAGGCCACAGACAAAACCAGCTTCTACTAGCCTTGATTCTGTCAAGCTCTTAAAGAAATAAGAACCATATACATTCAGTGCATCCATTCTGCAAGTTTCATTGGCATGGAAATCTTAACTAAAATATTTCCTAATGCTCTATAACTTGCTGAGATGCAAGTCTTGCCTAACCTAAGAAAGTTCTAAGCTTTTAAACCAAATGAGTACTCAAGGCTGGCATTATAGTCGGTATTTCTCAAATAGCTACTTCTGGGTGATCAGCGTTTACAAGCTCAACACAAACGAAACCAATTTCTTTATAAAATCCCTGCTTAACTGACTTGCTATAACCATTGAAGCATGTATTAGTTTAAGCCATTATGAGCGTATCAGACCCCCTGATATGACAAATGAGGATAAATGCTACACTAGTGACCACAAGCATGTTCTTAGCACAGTAAGGTTAACAACAGAGGTAAGCAAGTTAACAAACATAACACAAGTGAACAATTTACGCATGTACAGGTCACTTCCATTGGGAACATGCTATAATTTTTAAAAAACTACTTATAGAGTAGAGAAATCAGAGATTACCAAGAAAGCAAGAGCAGCAGAAAAACTATCAAGCCAGTTGACAGAGGCAAGGCAGTAAGAAAGTGTATTATGCAGCAAGAGTGCAAGCAAACAATTGAGTTGCCATTTGCTAGACAGACATTTGTAGAATACTGGGCGTTCCTAGCTGCTAAAATTGAGATGGTTGTATTAGTTTTAAAACAAACTTTATATGTTTATTTTTACTTCTACTTTACTGTGTGCGTGCTTCTAATACTATCTGTTACCAGATATAAGCAACAAAAGAAAATCCCAACTTTAGGACATCACCAGAAAAATCTCATGCAAAGGACATGTAACAGGTAATGCTGCAAGCATGGAGTCCCAGGACAATATGTTCCAACGTGAAAGTTCAACCTCACCTAAATTAAAACTGATTGCAGGCCAAGAATTCCGTCCTAAGGTTTTGGTACGACTTTGAAGATCTACGTACGTGTAGATTAGCTCGAAGTCTGCTGTCGTTCACTAATGCTAAGATAAGAAGCCTAAAACATAGCTCCTAACTGGGCACTTGAAAGAAATGATGGAAGAGTAGTAAGGTACTACTTACAGTAGTACTAACTAACCTTACAGATGTACTAAACTGAAAGAAGAAAGGAAGTCAGGAAAGAGTAATTAGTCATCACTGTACATGACGACGACAAAACTGGGAATGGCTAGGAAGTATGAAATAAGAATATATGACTTGTTAAAATGGAGATGAAGACTTACTTACAGAAATTAAGCAATGTGTAAATCTCCTCCCTTCTCCCACACTTACCCGACTACCTCAACAGCATCATTAAGATAGGGATCAACTATCATCTCCTTTGAAATGCTCCAATCTCCATCCGCGGCGATGATGCCAATGTTTCTTAGACCCAGTCTGTCCAAAGATTGTCGAAGTACCTTAGTAACAGATAACACCACTTAAAGTACAGCCTTCATCAACCAGGCAACATAAAAATTTTAAGACTCAAAACAATTTAGGAACTGCAGGAGAAGCTGGTGGAAGCATTGGTCTTCAAACCAAGACATATAAGAGAAGTTCTCACTTCTCAAAGGAGAGCCATAATGACAACTAGGACAAAGTTAAAGTATTTTTAACAATGAAGGGTTATCTATGACATTTGGACAGCCATTACGCAAAAAAAAATGGGCTTCTCATCACTGGGATTACTTTCGACACCCCATGTGCATACGTGTACTCCACTTGGATACTCTCAACATGCTGACTCCATCCATTGCATGCATGTAATTCATTACATATGAGTAATAGATTTATCTAAGATCAGTCATGTTGAGTTCATCTAAAAATGATGACTGGCTGCAATGCAGAAGTGGGCATACCTCCACAAGTGATCAGAAGTGAAAGTTAACCTTGATCCCAAAAATAGTATCTTGAGAAAACAGGGATTGAAGTTTCAAAATAAAAAGGCCTTGTAACCACGCAGTTCTCTACAAGAACAGAAGTTTTTGCCAAATATCTGTCCTTTTCAAGTGAAGAGCATGTAAGCATTCTTTCCACAGGCTATTCTACTGAACAAAAAAATAATCCTTGATGTTGTAAGTGTCTGATATTTAAGTTTACCCTGTACTTGGCTCTCATATGTCTCACTAATTCTCAGAAACATGATGCATAAAACTGGAGTTAACATATTCGCAAGAAAACTGAAGGCAGTCAACTTTGAATTCCAACAGGCCAGCAGAAGAGAATTAATATTCTGTCTCTCTAGCTTCTCCTTACCATTTCACTGTCAAAGATGATAAACCTCTCTCATCTGCCTGTGGAACATATTAGACAAAATATACCCAGGCAAAATATACCCAACTCTAACAGTTAAGAATGAACCAGGCTTATACAGGGCTAGTAATATATAAGGTTCTATCTGAACACTCAATTTAAAAAAAATAAAATTAAATGAAATTACTTTCAGCAACTTCCACATACAGTTGCATCTGAAAAAGGACACCAGTCCTAAGTCTAATATTGCTTTTTCAGACTTAGATATAAAAGAATGATGTACTATGTGCTGTAGGCATGCATGCATCAGAAAGATTTTTCCAAACATCTGAAGATCAGTAGGTATGAATCCTTAAGTAATTCCCTGTAATAGCCCTCCAGCGATGTGAAGGAGAATAAGGAGCATTTCTATTTTGATGTGTAGTCATATAAGGACACAAAGCAAAGTGCAAGTGTTGGTGACAATGAAAGCCTAGATCTAACGGACACAAAACTTCAGAAAAGTAGCAACGAAGTTCTGTTGAGCTGCTTGAAGACTTTGAAGCATAAAGTTTACCAGAAGAAAAATTCAAAATGGTAGAAATACTTACAGTAAGGTCCTTGCAATTTAAATCTTCCTAGCTAGCTAGACGTTTGGAAAAACTGTCTAACCATAGAGATAGTTCAGAAGAATAATATTACTCGAAAGGTTGCAGAACTTCCACGTTGAAAGTACGAAGGACACAGAACTGTAGACATTCAAAATGCACTCCGTAATAACATACGCAGAACGGTTCCCCCACACCCAGTATTCATGTATATATACAGATACTCCTTAAATTTTAGGGTCAGTTTAAGATGACAGTATTTAAAAATATAATTGGAAGAATAGCTTCTTCTTGAATAAGAATTTATAAGCAATAGAATCATCATTTCTTTTCTCAGTTTTCCTACTTAATGAGAAACGTAACTATCACCTAAGTGGATGAAATAACTAAAATGGCTTCTTACAATTAAAAATTTAGCAAGATAACTAAGAGCTTATCTATGTCATGTATTTGTCAGACATTACAGAAAATGCTTGGTGTGCAACAGAACACTTCAGTAAATAGAACTTTTTCCAAATGGCAGACTGCAAATAGAACTATGGTGCTGATTAGAGAACAGAGGGGCAGCAACAGTGCAGATTGTAAGAGAATGAATAGTAAAACGGGTGTTAAATAAAAAGCCTTATATCAGTTAATGTACAGTGGAGAGCAGGCTGACACTTTTCAGCAAATATTTGAGTGATTTTAAGATCAAATTTTACACGAAACATTTAGCTTCTGAAGCCAAAAGCTTAGTCCCATTTCGACCACACTTAAAAAGCTAACAAGTAGAAATGCCACACCTACGCTTGACAGTTTGCCCTCCACATTCATTCTCCTCACATTAGAAAGCCAAGACAAACATATGAGAAAGCCTCCATGTCACATGACACAGGACTGAGCAAAATAGAACACTTCTATTTCTTACAAGACATATAGAAAGCCAGAAAATCCGTTTTAAAAAAAGAGCCAATAAATTATATAGGGAAACAAAATGAGTATTTTATTTATAGTAAGATCTGCCTTCTCTCTCTGATGACTTTTTTTTTTTTTAATAAAGGGTTCAGTCTCTTAGGCATTCCAAGCAACATCTAGTCAGTGGAAACAAAACTTGCAGCTCAAAAAACCCAAAATTTCTCACTATTTATCTTCCATCTTACTTGTTTTGTTTTATTCCAGCCTGCAAACAAGTGTTTTCAGTTCTGTTTGGTTTTGCTGCTATAACACACATACTGAACAACTAAAGATTTCTACTTGAAGCGCCCACACATACACATTTCCCCCATCCTCCTCTGCTAGTATAACTTACCTATGGTTAGGATTATCCTTTAGGAGACTACCAGTATCCTTAGTGATTTCTCTATTAGCCTATACTCTAATAGTGAACCACTTTTCTTTTTGAAAAGAAATTCCTGGAACCCACATTGCCTGAAGCTAAATATAACAGGAAACTTCTAGTTCCTCAGGGTTTTTAGTAATAAAGAGAGCACTCTATGAACTCGTTTCCTAGCTTTATAAAAAGAGTTAGGCTATGGTTTGTGCTGAATACACATTGGGATGAAAGATTTTAAGAGGATTCTAAGCACACCCACTGAACAAGTTTAGACAGGGATTTAAGTAGCTTCACTAGCAAAACCTGAAGCACCTATACATCCACCAGAGTTTTGTTACTTAACATGCCCAAAGAAACACGATACCTTGACACAGATGCCAAGATATCCTGCTGTGTCACACTTCAGTGTATTTGTGTGTTCTCTGGAAGGGATTTTTTAAGTCACTCGAAAACTCTAGTGCCAAACTTCTGTCTCCATAGGAACTGATGGCCTAGCAGCCTACAAAAGGGAGAGTCTAGAGAAGAATATATAACAAAATTTGGTTTAAGATGATAAGAGTTGGAAACTAAGTTACTGTGGTGGCAAGCACACCCAGTAAATCAGCCTCATGAAAGATACTTAAAGATACTTTCTCAGTCTTACAGCAATGTCAAGTTTAACTGTTGTACATCATTTCCTGTATCACTCTATTAAAACTAATCCTTGAACAAAATAACTACAGAAGTTGCCAAGGACAAGTCATGTGACTAACTTTGTCCAGTGTACACAAACTGTAAGAACTGAAACTTTTCTAATAGCCACTAATTGACTAATTTTAAGCAGAAGGGATCCAATCCCTGCTGAGTTATGAAAAAAAAAAAATCAGCAGTTTTTCTACACACTCAATTTAACTCTTATTTGCCTTTAAGAAAAGTTAATGCTATTGCTTCTTAGCCTTGAAGCAGTAACAAGGAAATGAACAAAGCAGAAGCTTGTACTTAAGAATCCACTTCAATATAACAAACAGAACTAAGTTTTCAAAGAAGGGCAGGGAGGCAGCAGGGCTAGACAGTAGTGAGAGATATCAGAGACATCTCAAGGTTATGTGTTCCTCCAACTCGTTTAGAACAGGAGGTACTGAATTTTGCACAGCTGAAAACACAGAGCCTTTATTATGTTTTCCATGAAATAAAAACCTGGAGTTTTATAGCAATAATTTAAGAGTATTATATCCACTGGAACTTTGTTACAGAATTTTAAGTAATTCTAGATCTTAGAGTTATAACTATATCCAGGCCAGCACAAATGTGATGACTTTGTATTATTTCAGTATCATCAACTGGAGCTTCCATCAAAACACAGAGGTCCTAAACATTTAGCATACACTGACACACTTAAAAGTTCAAAATAATCGTTTCGGACATACAAAAAAAATAGATCTAGAGATCTGATCCTGTTAGCATCCCATGCCTGCAACTACAAGAAAGAGTTCAGTAAGTGAAGCAGTTGCAGGAATAAGGTCCCTTTTCCAGGCAAATTCAGAAAAGCTAGTTGTTTATATATGATAACAAAGACACACATTTTACTTTAGAGAAATAAGAAAAAATACATACCTTAATATATTTGCTATTAAATGCCCTTTCATTCCATATCTATAAAGAAAAAGTAAAAAGCCACTTAGAAAAATCAGGATATGTTAATGCATAATGAAAGATTTTATTTATGTATATGTAAGATTATACAATCCATTAACGAACTTCATGGTTTCAGTTTGCTAGAGGAAAGTGCTCTGGTTGGTTTTGTTATCAGGTCTTCAGAGGAAAATTCTGTATGAAAGTTCCAAATAGCTGCTTGTTTATCTGTCTCTAAGGTGCAGTGATTGCCTTCTTGCTGGAAAGAACTCTAGAGCTGCTTGAGCTCTACAATGGCAGCAGTTACACATGACATTATTTAGCAATGGGTCCACATTTTGTCAGAAGTCACTGAGAAACACATCGTGGCTTCAAGGTGTGGTCCTAATGAACGGGTCCTGTTGCCTTACACTGACATGGCAGAGTTAGATTAAGTTACACATTGAACAACCGCCTACAGTTTCCGGGGGTTATTCAATGACATTTACGGTTCTTTCTAATTTACACAGGTTGAACACAAGAAAGATCCACCTTAGTTTAAGTAAACAGACACAAAATGATCTCATTTCTGTTGCTCTGGATTTTCTATTTTTTATGGAAAGGGTGTGTAAGCTAAACACAGCTCAAAATTCAAAAGCAGGAATGCTGGTCTTCCTTTCTACCAAGCACCCTGGCCAAGAAAATACACAGTCAGAAACCTTCTTACTTTCTTTTTTTCTAACCACATCATGAACACTGTGACTCACATTCACCAGTAAAGGTGAAAGTATCCCCCTGCAGGAGTAGACTACCCAATCACACACAAGCAGGCAGTTTCTTGCAGGTGGGATATGTCCATTTGATTTTGATATTTCTAGATCTTTCCATAAGTGCTAATATGTGACTTCAGAAATGAGCCAATCAAAAAGTTACTTACTGAAAGGTTCGTTTCATCATAAAGCAAATAATAATATATAACACATGCTATAAACCAAAAGAGCAGTAAAGGCTAACAATTTAGAATCAGAACCACATTAAAATTGTTTTGAAAGTTTCTGAGCCTTCACAGACCTCACTGCTTTCCTCTATTTCAGAATACACCTACAAAGAAATCAGACAATATGCAACATCATCGCATTGCCTGTAAAAGTAGCAATTTCCTTTTCTTACAAGTGTAGAATTCAGAAGGCCAATCACTGAAGTAAGAACACGGAAGCCAGACATTACTCAAACATGTGAAGTGCAGAACTTACCTTCTACTCCAAGAGCATAGCAAAGAGAAAAACTAACAGCAGCTGTTCTCCCTGTCCCCTCGAGTGATTTGTTGAAGCATCACTGTGTTACTCAAAGTGCAAGAATGACACAGTCGAAATAAGCCAGCAACATCAAGGGGGGTGCATTCCAGAGGAGATATACATCAGATATACCTTCCCCCATTACAGCACAAAGGTCAGGCTTCCTTTGAGGGATGGGAGCCATAGTTTCAGAACCTTTGCTCTGGACTGCTGAAGTGATTTTCAGCTTTCCTGCAGTTAAACAACTGTCTCGTATCAAAACACTTAAAAGTCCAAAATACATGTTTCAGTAAGGATAAGACTGATTTTAGAAGAATCCTAGCAACACATTTTCTTAATCAGAAGAAAAAATAAAAAGCTGAGCCTCAGTCAAATAATGAACTTGAAAAGTGTTTTTCAAGATTGTCTGCTTCTCTATCATCTCCAAATTACGAGATTTTTCTCAAACATTTATTCACTACTTCCATATACTGTACTGTAACACAACACAGTAGTTACAATGTACTGCAACACATGCACCTTTATCTACTATAAATAAAGCAGGTACAAATGGAAGAAGTTGCAGAGGATCGCCCTTCTGCAAAACAGCATTCATACTTTGTGCCAAGAAGTCATGTTAGCTGACTTTCACAAACTCTTATCTTAACTAATGCTTTTTGTTAGATGCTAACTGCTGAAACCTAGGCAGAACAAGCAAGGCAGAAAAAAACAAGCCCAAGACTCAAACAGATTTAAGAATTTTCAAATTCTTTGGAAACTTTGTTCTAGAATTGGGAAGGCAGGAGACTAGCCATTTTACACTGGTTCTGCTTTAACGGCCATTATTGCAGAAAGACTGTAAACTAACATAACTTCTGCCTTTCCCCTTGCAACAGAAAAAGCCAAAACCATTACAAAACAATTTCTCTTTTCTTCTCCCTCCTTCAGTAATCAACAAAGAGAGACAAGACCAAGATCTCAGGGATGAAGATAGATAAAACATACAAGAGATTTTGCTTTACTGACCCCAATGTAATCAATGTTCAAATCATGATACTGTTTAGCTCCTAATATCCAAGAAACGATATAGTAAGCAGTGACATCTGGATAGTCATAGGGCCAGTTTTCACCCTTCCCTATCCATGCTGGAAATGTCCAAGGTAATCCTGGAAAGAAAAAAGAAAAACAAATTCAAATTCACATAGTTCCAGTGAAGACAATGAAACATAACTTATTTAACTGTAGTGCATCCTCTAATATAAATTGTGATCAAACATATTAATAGCTATTTTTTTAAGCTAGAAAACGTTCATTACTCAAGAAGAACCGACGACATACAATCTTTCAATTGTGTGGTATTAGCTCTAACAAGTTTAAAACTCCAATGATTTTAGGATAAAAATTCACAAAGTTATAGACAAACGATCAGTACTGAAGACTAAAAATTGTTGATTTCAGAAGAAATGATGATCTGACCATAATAGAGGAAGAAAGATTAGGATCATGAAAAAGCATTTCCAAGTCTTCGCTGTTTACTGGATCTTGTAGCAAATAAGAACAAAAAATTAACCTAACCAGATCCTGCTAAGTTTTCAGCTGCTTTGTATAAGACAGCACAGGCTAATTCAAAGGAAAATCCCCCTTCCTTTGTTGAGAGCTTGATCTGAGGGAAGAGGGAGGTTATTAATAACCACAATTAGTCACAGATAGTAAGCTCGCCACTTGTCACAGTGCCTAACAGAACCTGACTAGCAAATCCTGCACCAAGTCATGCCTTGTGGCTGGACATGGCAAAGCCTAATCCCTGGAAGAGAGGGGACTAGATACTTCTTAACTGATAGATTTCTTACCTTGTTTCATGTGAAAAATGTTTTGTTAAGTGTTTCAACTAAAATCTAGGGTTCCACATTTGTACTGTCACAGCACACACACCCAACCCACAATCAAAACAAGGAGACAGGAAAGTCCTCTTAGAACTCAACTACATACGTAAGACAAACCAGAAGACAAGAACCACTACAGTGGCGAGGCAGTGATGGTTTGCAACAAGAACATATAATTGAATTTAGTGCTGTAAGATTTACGGATTTGTACTTCCTATAAGTTTACTTTATTCCTCCCAGTTTTTTTACTCTGTTATTCAGAAATGCAGATCTCATGACAAATCATTTACGTTCATTGCTGTGATACAGTCTAAGCATTAATGTTACTTGATACAAGCAAATCATTACAGAGTCATTTCTTATCCTATGCTATTTGTTACATACACTCTTGTTATGCATTCAATGTCAATGCATTCTTATTATACATTCAAATGTTGTGCTACTGTAACAAAGTAAAACACAGTGAGTCTAAGTGACACATCAATACAAGCTTACCAAATTAGAGATTCCACTTTGTCTACTGCAACATCCAAACATCTGCCTATTAAATGAATATGCTAATTGAGGGTCAGATACGTAATTTAGTTAGAGGGAAAAAAGCATTTAAATCCTAAAGCTTGAAGCAATTTACCAATCAGTTTAATTTGGGGGTTCCTCTTTTTAGCTTCTTTCATCAGCCACCATTCATAGCCCCGGAAGTAGTTCTCATCATTTTCATAGTGCATATGGGAGGGTTCAGTACCATCTAGGAAGGAAAGAGACAGGTAGCTCACAATTATCTTCTGTGTCATAAGCTGTTACACATTATGAAGTTTTCCGTGTTGCTCACAGCCATAGTATGCAAGCACATATCTCCAACATAGTTCACACATTCTTTGGTAGGTATTTCAAAGCAAAACAACCAGTGGGAATGAATATGTAAAACTTGCCACCCACCCTTCATTCTTAGCATATTAACTTTGCATAAACTTAATATTTTTTATTTTTAAGGGACTATGCCTGCTTGTAACATCAGAATGGGATTAACTATTGGGTATTTTCTACCCCTAGCTATGATAATACGAAATCTATATCCGTTGCTATCTTGGTCCCAACAAGATCAGGAGGGAAAAAAACAAAACAAACACATTTGTAGAAGCAGATTATATCTAAACCAAAAAGCGAACAAAGAAGGTTATACTTTGTTTCTTCTGTGCAAGGCAAGTTCAGGGAGAGAAAAGAAAGGAACTGCCATGAAGTTTTTCTGTGACATGAAAGAGATTTTTTTATTTTTATAGTAAAAGATCTAGTTTATCATTTCCATGATGTTTGATGACTATAGGAAAAGTTTTGGGAATTGAAGGTTATGCAATGAATTCCCTCAGGCAAAGGTAAAAAAACTAGAAAGGTGAAAAAGGATCAGTGTTGCATGAGAGTCATTACACACAAAAGTCAATTAATAACTTGCGCACACAACTGCAACAATTACTTATGCTAAGCTATATGCCTAATTGTTGTAGAGATCTATTCTGATGAGACTTTTTTTTTTTTTAAATGAAGCCTGCTGAAACAACACCTTTCATTACAGAAAACAGGATTGGTTTTTTCACCTTACCAACACTTGACTATTTGGAAGTTCTATTTGTCAGAGACATAGAATAACAATTAGATTCCAAACTTAGACTTCTGATCACACTTCAAACAGACTCCTGATCACATCTCTGAGGTCAGAATAAGAGCTACAGTCTCGTGTGTTAAAACATATGCCACTCATTGTTCTCTTCTAAAACCTGGAAAGCTACCACATAAGTATGTAACAAGTCTCCTTAGCCAGCAGCAAGAGTGTTTGAAGAGAAGGCCTGTGCATGCATGAAGACGACTCCATTCTCCTCTAACCAGCAATTTATTGACCAAATACTGCACTCTTAAACCCAGTATAATACTTTTTACCATGTTCATTTTTCTTTAATTTCCTCAAAGAATGAAAAACAATACCTAATTACACAAACATACACATTTAAATATATATATATAAAATGCCACAAAAAAAAGATGCTCTGCTTTCTATTTATTAACTGAGTCTGCTTTAAGTCTATTCTTGAAACAGCCAAGATTTACTTCTGGGGAAAAAGAAAAATAAAATGCGATCTGTAGTCTAGTTACTGCTTCTCAGCTTCCAGTCACAAGCAGTTACTAAACAGTTTCTCTTATATGTAAATAAAGCTAGGCAAATTACACCAAGACATTTTCATTTGCAATCGTGACCAGGCAAAAAAAAAAGAAAAAGCATCTACTGTCAGACAATGCCATTCCAGGGAAATGTAGCAGCTCATTAAATCAAAGAAACATAACTGCTTCTGACCAGCTGTGTTCATATTTCATGCTTTTAAGACATTAACTACCTAGTCCTACAGAAGTTTTACAGTTCATATTGCAAAACTAGTGTCAGAGAAAAGCTCTCCAATTCAGAAAGCTACTAGAGCTTTTTTAATCTTGAGGGGAAGAAAAAGAATTTATTTGCTCTAGAATGCAACCTATTAACCACGGGATAGCTAGAACCATCTCCATCTCCAGAATGTTAGTGTAAATTTCTCTTCTGGAAGTTAGCAGACATTGCTTATGTTTTTCTGCAACTTCAGTAAAACTACAGAACACATCTCCATGCTTCAGCTAAAGTGACACATGCAGGACATGTTACTCACGGCATCACTGCAACAAGAAGTTAAACCCTGCTCACACAAAATCCATACCTGTTGATTGTCCATCACCTCCAATCTCTACTTTGAGGATATGTAAAGAGGCACCAAAATTTGGCTAGAAAAAAAGAGAGACAGAAAAACAGAATCCTGCTGTCAACAAGAAGAATTCAACAAATAAGTGCACAATTTTGAAGATGCTAAAATACAATACTTTTTTTAAAAAACACCCTTAGATGTAATGAGCAATTAGACAAAATTCTGCCTCAAAAGGAAATCGAGCAAGATAAATAGTACACTTATCTTTAGTCAGTTTCACTGACTCTTGTGCCATTAACGACACTTTTCCCCAACTGTACGTATTTTAAATTGGTTATGCTCAAGAAAATACTGAAATGCTCTTAAAGTAGAAGGTGGGCTATACAAGAAACAACAGTATTTTAAAATGTTATTAGAAGTCAAGTTTGTTTTCTTTTAAAATAAAATTACTGAAGTTAACATTTCTGAAAATAATTTATTCTCTGGCGCAAAGGGTTACACTGCTTATGTGAAAGAAATAATCTGCTAACTACAGGTAGAAAGGCAAGAGAGAAAAAAAACACAACACACTGGAAAACAAATGGCCACCTGGTCCACTATCCTCTTGCCCTGGCATCTGACTGGTAGATCAGAAGATAAAATTCAAGCTCATACAGGTGATCCTGCTCCTAGCATGTTCTTCCAGCCATTAGTGGCTTAAGAGTCACGTAAGCCAAAAGTTACAAGCAATCAGTATTTTAATAACCACTAAAGAGCTGGCCTCCTCCACAGAATTACCAAGTATAATTTTGGCATCAAAAAAAAAGTTTTAAGATGGGAGAACGTGGTTTGATTAAAAAAATGTGCTGCATAGACAATAATTTGCTTGGCTTACAAGTTTTGGATTTTTTTATTTGTTTTTAAATAAGAAGTAAATATTTCCAATTTACCACTTCTCCTCCCGACATTGTGATCTTGAACTTCTAACACATCTGCTCTCCCACTCACCAGGCAGGAAAGCTCACTGACGTTACAAGAAGAATGAGGCAAGGTATACCCCTCCCAGGTATCTCATGACAGCTTAAGAGGTTTCAGTGAAAGAACATGTCAAAAATTCTTTGAAAATCATGATCTCTCAGCTAGATTTTTTTTTTTACCACATTCCTTCAGAAAACTCATATCTGTGACGCACGGCTTCAGTCTCCAAAAAACATAGGTTTTGATCCCCTAGTCGCACGTTATGCCTTACTCTACCCCTTAAAGCCAATTCTTTAAACTACACAGTAAATTATTCCCCTCCAGCCACCTGGATTACACTCCTTGAAAGTGACATGACATCCTCTTCCAGCAGAGTAACTTACCATGCCAAAAGCAAAACAAGTTATTACTGTTCAGTGCAATAATCTTACCAAATATAAAATTCAGTAAATCCACAGGTTACATGTAATAACTAAAGCAGCTTACAAACCAATAAAGTTCACACACCTTCTGAAGTAAATGCACTTACACTTGAGACTAGAATAGATATGGTATTGAAATGATGCAGTGTGCACTGTCATTGTCACATTAGGTGAATCTATCTGCACTCAAAAAAAATTCAAAATTGTCTCAAAGACCCACTTCCTGCAATTGTTCATTTTAGCCACAAAAACAATTTAATCCTCATTAAGTTCACAGGGATGGTAAAAATATGTTGAACACATATTTTCTGAAAGATATTGTGAATACATAAAAGGAATTTTCATAATAATTTGAGGAAATAGGCTCCTGAACACGCTGGTTGTCAAAAAAAAACAGCTAAAAGGTAAGGTTCTAATAAAACTCAACGTTAAAGTAGATGCTTTACAAGATGGGTTTTTGTCTAATTTCAAGTAGTACTGAATATGCTACAGGAGTTCCAACATTACACGATAAGAAATTCTGCATGAAATTAGACATTATCGTGGCAGTGAAACCAACTTTACCTTGAACAGATAATCCAAAATCTGGGAGCGATAAGGTTCTTGGTAGTTCACCAAAAGTCTAGATGTGGCCTAAAACAGAAAGAAAACATGAAAATATGAAAACCTAACTTTCAAACACATAAGTATATCCTAGTTTGTCAGTCTAGCATTTTCACATAGCGAATAAAGCCACAAAAATAATTATACCACCAAGAACTCAGCTAAACCCCTACAAAAACTCTTTTCTAACCTTTCAGTTGTGCATTTCTGGTTTCGTAGATTGCAATTGCCTCATGTTCCAGTTACCTACAATTTACTGCAAAGAAAGCGCAGAGAATATAGAAACAAAGAGATCTCACGGACTTAACACGAGCAAAACACAGCTCCTTCCTGCTCTACTTGAATCTTCCTGTTTTGGCTCACCCTATACCAAAGGCAAGGAGAGCTCATGAGGCACACAGACAGGGGGGCAAGGAAAGCAACTCAGCAGGTCCAGGAGTGGGTAAGAACTCACAGGATCTCACAGTTCTGCTGGCTGGACCACAGGAGAGCATATGACTGGCTGTTGGCTCCTCCAGCACTTAGAAAGTCATGGAGATAAGCATCTAGGAAGACCCCTCTACAGAAGAAACCCACCCTGGCTTAGCTCTCCTCACACACACGCACGGCGGACGTGGCTGGCCTGGGCACCCCACGCAGCCTGATGAGAAAGAGCCACTGCACAGCCGACCAGAAGGCACATGGCAGGGCCCGGCTCCACCTCTCCTCGCAGCCAGGACCACTGCCCGCACAGGCCCCCTCAGCGCTGCCAGGACTCCTCCTCAGAGCCCCACTCGTGTGTCCGTCCGTCGTCCCCCCCCGCCACTTCTCTCGCTCTTCTCTCCCCCAGCCCTCACCGTTCCCCTCAGCGACACCCCCCAGCCCTCGCGGCTCCCCTCAGCGACACCCCCCAGCCCCCGCGGCTCCCCTCAGCGACACCCCCCAGCCCTCGCGGCTCCCCTCAGCGACACCCCCCAGCCCCTGCGGCTCCCCTCAGCGACACCCCCCAGCCCTCGCGGCTCCCCTCAGCGACACCCCCCAGCCCTCGCGGCTCCCCTCCGCGACACCCCCAGGCCCCGCCGAAGCCTCGAGGGCCTGCACTGAAGCCACCACACTCCCACTGACGGAATCCCCCGCCCAAGTGTCCGTTGCAACCGCCGCCCGAGAAAGGTATGAGCACCACAGCACCGGAGAAGCCCCCACGCCCGCCGGCGCCGCTCACCCCGCCGCCGCTGACAGCCCCGATCCCGTCGAACTGCCTGCCCAGCCCGCCAGCATCGTCCAGCACGTAGGTGGCCGTGGAGAGCGCAGCGGCACCGACCCCGGGGGGCTCCGAGCCCCAGCCGCAGCCAAGCAGGAGCCAGCCCCACAGCAGAGCCGCACACCGCATCCCGCCCGCTCCGCACTACAGACCGCGTCCCGGACGCGCCGCCCCGTCCCTACGGCAACTCGCTACTAGCCGGCTCCGCGTGTCACGTGACCGCACAACCTGGCAATCCCCTGGGGGGCGGGGCGTGAGCGCCCTTGGCCGCCATTTTGCTCAAGGGAAAGGGAGGGGAAGGATTTCAGTCCTTAGGCAACCCCTCGCCTCTTGCCCCGGCTTGAAGTTAGTAGTTGCCATTTTGAGAAAGGGCGAGGCAAGTTGTGGCTGGTGGGAAGCATGCTGCTATGCTGGAATTGGGCACTGAATAACGAGTGAAGCTATTTTGAAGCCATCTTGGGTGTGGGAAAAGCGGCTGGCTGTGCAGCGAGGCGGGGGGTGGATGTCGCTGCTGCACAGGGTTTCCCTGCGAACACAGCGAAATTGCGTTTAGTTGCGAGAGCTGCAATAAGCCGACCGTTTTTCGGGGACTCTGGCAAGGCGCAGCAGTTTTCCTGGGAGAGGAATGGTGTTTCCTAGTGCATCTCTCGTTTCCAGCCCCTCACCAGCCGCCAGTTTCCTGGGTTTGTCCTGCTCTCAGGCTGCCACTAAACCCCTCATAAAGTAGGCAAAAGTCGGCACTTTGAAGGAGAAAACTCCGGCGTGTTGAGAGAAGGACCTTTGATCGCCTGCAGAGGAGCCGCAGTGTAGCTGGGAGCGGCCCTGCGGCACGGGGCCGGGCCCGCAGGGGCCGTGCCCGGAGCGCGGTGCCGGCAGCCTGGCGGCTTCCCCGAGAGTGCCCCGGTTCCCTCCTCCGCTGCGTCAGCGGAGTCCCGGAGAGGCATCCTGAGAGCGGGTTGGGACTTGCACCACTGGCGGGGCGGGACAAGCCTCTCTGTGTACAGGCTTCGCGGGGCACACAGTGCCTTGAAAATGACCCGCTGAGATGGTGCCGTGCGTGAGGACAGCCGGGGTGTTCCCTCGGACCCCACCTCAGGAAATCATTTGGCTCAGAGGAAAAGTAACCAGGAGATTGGCCATCAGCTTGATTATCCTTTAAAAATCCTTCAAGGGGAACTGTCTGTCCACTTGAGTGTTTTACAGAGCTGATGCTCCATGTGCTTACAGGAGGAATGAGGCACCAGGACATGCAATGGCTGACGCCCTGCAGGCAGTGTGTTAGAGCTGTGGAAAAGCCCAGATTGTGCACGTTTCTGTCCATAAAGAATGCTGTTATTCAAGCCACTGCCGCTTTTGTCTATATCATTGAAGGATATAATGTCTCAGTGATGATATTACGTGACTGACGTTTCCTGTTTATTTCTTTTTTAATAACAATACCGAACACTCACAAAACATTTTGCACTTCACTGCAGTATCAAGCATTAGCTAATGAACCTGCTCACACCCAAATGAGCTATACGATGTCATTATTACATGCAGAAGGACGGAGTGACTTCCTCAAGGCTACAGTGAGTCAGTGGCGGAGGTAGAATTATGCTCGTGGTCCTAATTCACGTTCATCCGAGCAGACTGTACAACTTTGCACACCTGGAGGGTTTGCAAAACCATCATGAAATATTAATAGGTTAATTTAAGTAATTTCTTAAATTGATGCATCAATTTATTCCAGGTAGAAGGCTTAAGCTATGGAATTCAGTCTCTTATGCACTCCTAGGAGCCTAAAAGCGTCAGCTTTCAAAACTTATATTTCTATCCTATGATGTGCTGAGTGCCTCCTTTTTCCAGTTGATGTAGAAAAACATTCTTAGAATCTATTTTGTTGGAAAGAAGAGGATATTTTGGTGAGACTCTGAGGACTTTTATTCCTTATTAGGAATCTCAACCTTGCTTTTTATATGTTTTTTTTCTTTACACCTTTGTCCATGACCCAAGGACATGGATCTGGACCCTTTGTAAGCCCAAATATAACCAATAAAATTATTGAGACCCTATTAATTGCTTGTTTTGTAGATAAGGTGATTTTCCTCTGTTAATGCTTTTCTATTTCAGTCGTTCTTTCTTGACAGTGCTTTTAATCTCAGCCAACCCAAAGAACACCTGTTGTTCTGAGATGACTGATTTGAGATATCATGTATGTCCAGTTCTCAAAAAAAAAACCCTGGAAAACCGTGCTGCTTGCAGTGGAAGTTAAATCATTCCATACAGATACAGATGCAGGCAAGAGTTGCTTTTTGCATGTAGCTTTACTTCCAGAATGTAAAGAGTGCGTCATCTCCCCTCTTGCTTCCTTTGATCTTTCAGTCCCGCTATCAATTGTTACAGTGAACAACTGTAGAAATGTATCAACTACATTGTTTCCTTATTTCTAATAATGATAAGAACTGCTTTTTCTTCAGTGAAGTGTAGGAAACCTCAACAGAACAGCAGAACCAGCTCACCAGACATTGTTCTTAGTAGGTACCATGTTAGGAAAAGGCAGGTGAAAAGTGATAGTACAGGTCTTTGTCTAATGACTTTTATCTCAGTGAAAATAAAGTTTTGACCGAAATTTATATTAGAAATTAATCTAACCAAGTTTCTGGAAAGCCTCCCTTTCACCAAACTGGTGGGGGCTACAATACCAGTTCCGGAGTGACCGCAAGTGCAGAATGACTTGATAAATTAAGCTTTATATAACAAGTGCATCAGTAGAAAAACTGTGGATGAAAAACTCATACTCTGGCTGGAAAAAAAAGAGGAACCAAATCTCTGCATCCAGTGGTTAAATATTATAGAGCTGCCTGGTGTTGTTCTCAAGGAAGTCAGTATGTCCTATTTTAGAGCTTTTAAATTTGCTTATCTGTTTCATTTCTCCTTAGCATCTGAATCATCAACCAGGCAAGTTTTTGTGTTACCCAATGTATGTATATTTAAAGTGAAATTGTACCCAGTTTCTTAGAAGCAGGATTGAATCATTCCAAGCAGAATCAGAGCGCACAATAAATTATTCTGATCACAGAAGGAAAAGAGAAACTCTGCTTATGTGACAATTTTCCACCTAATTGAATTATCTGTTAAAGGAATCACTCCTGTGAAAGCAGATTCAGTTTATATAAAAATACATAAATATGCAACCTGTTGCAGTGCATAAAATTCTGTTATCCTTTTTTAACAAAACTGTTTACAAACTTCCTTCCATCAATAGGCAAACAGGAAAAAAACAGTAATGGAAACTGAAAATAATTAATTCATTTCGCACAAACTTCTAAAATCCTTATGATATATTTTTTTATAGGCTATTCTTAGGTGGATTCTTATTTAATTCTGTGATAAATTTGTTGGGAAAGGCAAGTGCCAAGTCCTTCAATCAAAAAAAGGCACTGTGTTTCGAACATATACAAGCAAACACAAATAAATGCATATACACGCCACAGTGGTTTATTTCTGTGGTGTGTTTTCTGTGCAGAAGGTATTGTGTCCTAGATAAGGAGTTTGTAATACACTCCACTCATGTAATTAGGCAATATTTTCAATAAAACTTTTATAAAACTTTTATAAACTTGCTAAAAGTCTTCCTAGATTTACCAAGGTTGATACTGTCCTTTTTGCATACTTTTACGGAACTATTTCCTTTTTTCCCATAGATAAGTTTAGACTAACAAGATATTAAAAAAAAAAAAAAAGAAAAAAAGAAAAGACTTGCGCACTTCCTGTTGCTTTATCAAATGAGACAGTTTTTCTTCTCAGAAGCACACACGGGTTACACTACCGATGGCATCACAGTGAAACTGCTACGCGGAGACGCATGGCTGCCTAGGTAAGTGTTCAAACTCCAAGAAGTCAGATACACAACATGTTCTGTTACAGATTTCAACCTGTCTCTCCCTTAATGTGATGCTGACATCCTACAACAAAAAGAAGGGATGCAAAAGAGGCTGGAAAAGATTGCTTTGTGAGAAGGAGTATTTCACCTCCAGTACAAGTGAAACATGAGGCGAAGGGGCAAATGACACAAAAAGATTGAATGAGGAAAGACACGCCAGCTTGATTTATTGCTGTAATGGTATTTTCAAGATCAGTATAACTGTTGCATAGAAAAGGGAGGAAGGATGGAGAAGAATAGTATTTGGGGTGAGTTTTCAGGATTTTGACCTGTCCTGTCTTTACTGCAAAAAAATGCCTCAGGCCTCACAGGGGGTTCCTGTAGCTCTTGTATTATTGTTCTTTAATATTTTATGGCACTAACAAGATACTCAGCACTATTTATGTGAATATAAGCAATGCTTAAAACTTAGCAGAAAAAAAAGCTGAGCGAAAAGTAACTCCTTAGAGTACTAAGTATGTACATGTATTTATAGAGGAAAACATGAGGTTTACAAAGATATAGCAAAATAATACTCGACTGCATGGCAAACATCCTAGAAAACATAGCTTTTTTTTTTTCTGTTTGCTCATGTTAACAGAATTTTTGTACTCTGTGAAAGAGTCCATAAAGTGTATCTCAAAGTTAGAGGGACTGTGCTCTTTTAGACCTGTTTGAGTCTCTACAGAATCTTATAGAGAACCATAACTGAAATTTACTGTTACATGAGGAAAAATGCTGTTCATTTTAAGCAAAAACGTCCATGTTACTGAAAGACATATTTCAGGTCTCATAAAATGTGATGTTTTTCAGAATTAAGTTTTGAGATCTGCTCATTAAGAAAAAAACCTGCTATGAAAGGTCCTTGTACTTGAGGAAATCAGCTTGGCAGTATAACTTATTTTGAGAACACAAAGCAATCTACTTTGTTGACATCATTTTGAGAGAAAAAAGAAATCAAGAAAACCATCTGTCCTTTCATCTTATGGCTGATATACAACAGCACCGGTACAGCAGCTACTGCACAGATCTAGCTCACACAACGTCGTTTTCTTCCCCTAAAACTTATTTAAAAAGAAAAGTACTTGCAAAAACTTACCACATTATAATAAGTATTGCTTACAACAATTTGCCTTTTATGGACTTGAATTTGAAATAAAGAGTGAACTGTATCAGTTGCAGATGTTTCCAAAATTAAACTGGTGTTAATTAAGTAATGGAAGATTTTTTGGTTTAATTAGTGATTAAACTTTTCTGTTAATAACACAAAGTCCTTACAATCTTCATCATCTTTCCTAATTTCCCAGGCTATGGTAGAATAAAATAAAAAAGACTCTTCCATGCTTCTCTTAGATAGTTGTTTATGGATAAGAGTATGGAATATCATTTTGTATTTGTGCTTATGGAAGTATAACTTTATACTTTGTTACTTTCAAAATGTCATACATGGAGAGACCGCATAAACCTCTCTTTGAATCTGGAATAGATACTGTAGGAATGCATCAATACAAATACAATATGTAATGAGTATTTTTCTCCAGGAACATTCACAATGTTCCTTTACAGGCTTGTTTGCATACATTACTTGAAGTGTAACATTTGCGAGTCTGTTTCTCTAAATTTTATATCTGACTCCTAGTTGTATTGTATTTTTTCTGAGTTCTTGTACAGCAGGTTTTCTGTAGCAAAATGATGAAGGGACAGGGACAATGATAATCATTGAATAATGTGGCTAAAAGAAAAAAATACTGTTGAGATTTATTTTTTTTTATTAGAAACACATCTGATACCAAAACGAGTCTATAAAATAAGCCACAAGTGTACACAATTAGTCACAGTGACTTTAGACCATGAAAGTCAAACCATTAGACTGTATCATTAAACAGAAATTCTTCGGTAGTTTTTCAGAAAAAAATTAACGATCAGTGGGAAAAAATATCAAACATTGTGTTTTAGGATAGCTGTAAGCCAGTACCACCTTCCTGGGCAAAACCAGCAGGTACGCTTGGTAGCTGAGAGAAAACCTGGGAATGTTTCAGATCATGCATTCAGGTAAGACAAATAATTTTGTATCATATAGTCCTAATTATCAGAAAAAAAACTAAGCAGAGAAGTGTGATATGGACCACTTTCCCTGAGATAAGGCCCCAAGTAACTGTAATGAAATGTGTTGTAACTGGGGCCGAACAGTTTTCTGTTTCTGTGCAGGAAGCTGCAGCACGCTGGTATACTTCATTTGCTGGCTCTTTGACACACTTCAATATAGGTCATCAATACATGCCAGAATGACACACTTGTTATTATTCTCATTGAAAGCATGTCCTTGTATAAGTAGCATCAATGTGTCATCAAAGCTGGGACATGGACTACCTGAGGAATTTTAGACAGCCTCCTGGGCTTTGTTCATAGAAACTATTGATAAAACTGTTTAAAAGAAAACGCCAGGGTGCAGTGACCTGTGAACATGAAGGACAGGAAAAGTTGCTGAGGAGGCAAATTTCATGTAGTCTCAGCTCTCTTCTTTGAATCTCATCTTCAGTGTCCCAGCCTGCCATTATCCAGTTATATCTTAAAATGTTATTTCCTTAAGGCAGATGGCAGAAGAGCACAGCAAGGTGTATTCAGACAAGTATTTTGCCTTGTGATCACTGAGATCAACAGAGCAAAACTGCTAGAAACAATGAGGTAAAAAGAGAAAGCTAAAGAAAAAGAAGGTGGGTGGTGTGAAGAAATCGGTTTGTTGGTCTGTGAGTAGATGTGAAAGAGCTGATTAACTGTGAGAGGAGCTGTTGTGAGTAACATGGAGACAAGTCGGGAGCTTGTAAGGATGATGAGGCTGTAATATAACAAGTTGACTAACAATAGAGAAAGAGTTTGTGCAGGAGGGAGAAGGAATTCCAGTTTCTCAGTCGTGTGACTAGTAAACACTGCCTCATCATACACTTGCCGCGTTACACACATGCTTCTGAAAGGGCACGTTTGCCAGTTAGAGATGAAGAGACCTGTCATAGAAAAAAAAGATGTTAAAATGTGATTAGAAGAAGAGGTAGGTATTTTATCTTTTACTCATCTGGTCAGTGTGCATATGTTTGCTTTGCTTTTGGCAAGAAGTGGGTCAGCAAAACCCAGGGATCCAATTTCTAGAGCTATATTTTTAATTTGTGATGCTTATCAGTACTGGTAAGCTTACGATGCCCTATTTACTGTGTGGTTTTATTAACCCACACTGAAAAGCAGAATCTTATGTTTGTTTTAAATATAGACATTGCATCTTTTTTAATTAGTCGTCATGGAAGTAAAGCTTCTCAGTGGACCAAACTGGGAAGTCCACAAGAATTTTCCTTGTCTTTCAAGCCTGTGAATGGATTTGGTTCTAACTATGAAAAGTGAGCCAACTTGATCAAATAAAGCAGTGGCTAGTAAAATATGTGCTTTCTGACTAGTTGTGTCAGTGCTCCTGTCTTTTTTCTGAATATACATGAAAGTTTTTTTTTGTGGAAAAGAGATCCATGTAATAACCTTTCAACACAGGCAGTAAACTTACTTGGGTTTCTCTGACAAACTTACAAACCTACACACACACACATCACACACATCACACACATCAAACCCATAAAAGGCAGAATGCATTTGTCTACCACATGGAAAAATCCCTGCATGCGGTCTTTCTACGTGGAAACAGTTGTAGATGGTGCTGTCTTGCCACCTACTCATTGTACAATCTCTTCGCCTCCTCTGCTGACAGTCTAGACTCAAACCACAGATGAGTTATCACAGGCAGTCTCTTAAGAAGTTAGTAGCTTTGGCAGTAGAACTGGACCACAAGAAATATTCTCATATTTCCTGAACTTAACAATTAGATCTTTGGGGAAGAGTATTACTGAGTGTCAGAGCTGTGATATAATCAGTGACTACCAGCTCTCTCATGGCTATGGTTGTATACCCTTTCTTACTTGAAGGTCAACTCTTCTAAGTGCTTCTAAGACTCACACACACAACTCCTCCAGTCCCACTCTTTTAGTCAGGGCTGCCATTTACTGGTATTTTCATGTTGAAACCCACAGCCCTGATAATGCCTATAAGAAACTTAATTGCTGATGGGTTTATAAACTCATAAATGGCAACTGCAATTCCTAGAGGAAAGAAGTGTAAATGAAAATTTATACTCTTAAGAGTCTTAAGTTCACAGGAGTCTAAACGATACCCTGGTAGATTCTCCTGTGTGTTCAGGAACCCAATAGCCTGCCAGGTTTCACATGAGGGTTCCTGGGACATGCAGTAAGCTTTGCTGGAATAGCACAGTTGGTGAGTTCTTGGGCAATCGCATACAAAGGAGAGGAGAGGAAGTGGGGAAGTGTGAGGATGCAAGAAGACAAGAGAGTGATTCTCAATAGGGAGACATACCAGCCACACATTGTCCTCTTCTGAGCAGATCCCAACATCTAGCGTTACCTGAATCCCTGTCTTTTTATCCTTGTCTCTCCACTGACTTAGAGAGGAGGAGGGTGTTGGGGATAAGAAATCTGCCATATTTATATGGCCAAAACCCCATTCTGCTCACCGGTGTGACAGGAACTGCAACTGTTACTTGTGGTGCACTTTCAGATCTCCTTTGACCTTCTCAAAAGAAAGACTTGGGATTGCAGGACCCTACCCCTCTGGAAGCATCTTAGCTACTCATCTGCTTCTGCTGTAGAAGCTTGCATCTGGCTGACCTTGGCCACCTTAGACATTTGTGTTTCTATGCATGTGTCCCTCCAGGAGTGTTTAAAACCTTTGATCTCCTACAAATACAGTTTCTTTCTTCTAAAGAAGATGCCCACCAAGAAGCCCATAAAACCTAACATAAACATTGTTATAGCTGACATTTTTGCTTTTTGGTAACAGAAGGCTAGATCTTACCACTGAGATCCCGAAGAACGAACAGATGACAACCCATCAGACTACAGAGGGATTTTTATTGCATCCAGGCTGGAATTAGCCCAGAAATACAACTCGGGGTGAACAATGAACACCACTGCTAAGTGCCATGATGATCACGCCCTGGATAAGTATTTGTTTCCATTTGTGTACAGCATTGTGATGATTATCAGTATTCCCATCAACTGCATGTCCTTGTATGTATCTTGCATTCAAGTGAGGAAAAAGAATGAGTTAGCAGTCTACCTCTTCAGCCTATCCCTGGCTGACCTTTTGTACTCTCTAATTCTACCTCTGTGGATTGATTATGCCTGGCATGGAGATAACTGGAGGTGGTCTGCCTTGCTTTGTCAGATTTCTGCCTTCCTTATGTATATGAATTTCTACACCAGCGCTGCGTTCCTTGCTTGCATCTCTGTTGACAGGTACCTGGCATTAGTTCACCCCTTGAAGCTCCAGCACTTGCGCACAAGAAGATTTTCGTTGCTTGTCAGCGTAATTGTTTGGCTTCTGGAAAGCATCTTGAATTTAGTCATATTGGTGAACAAAGAAGTATTCCACGATCCTTGCAATTTCACTAATCATACGTTATGCTATGATAAATACCCCCTGGAACGGTGGCAGGCATGGATAAATTTATGGCGGATATGCTCAGGGTACCTGGTCCCTTTGACAATCATTGTGTTTTGCTACCATAAAATCTACCAAGTAGTGAGGTGTAATCAAGCCACAATAGACGAAGAAAAGAAAAAAGTGAGGAAACTTATTCTGAATATCACACTTACTCTCATTGTTTTCTTCACTCCTTATCACGTTATGTTACTTATTCGCAGCGTCAAAGAACCGTACACCACTGACCCACAGCTTTTGCAGTCAATGTATAAGGTTTACAGAATCACACAGGCCTTAACAAGTCTGAATTGTATTGCTGATCCCGTTCTTTACTGCTTTGTGAGTGAAACTGCACGAACAGATATACTGAATTTGCTCAAGTGTTGCTTGTGCCTACGAAGGTGCAAGGGAGACCAAGCAAAAGACCATGCTCTGTGCAGTTCTGCTACAAAGAGCAGTGTGCTGATCACCTACAGAGCTTCCTGTGAAACAGAGACTTGTCAAAAATGCAGGAGAGAGCACATTCAGAGCAAAACTGGATAACCTACAGAGGAAAGACAGAAAAATTCTTCCCCTAGGGATTACCCCAAAAGTCACAGATACTAATCTAAGTGAAACCAGTGGCTGGAGCTAATAAGAACTTATTACAGGGTCAATGAAATCAACAGAGTATCAAAACATATCTTTAAATCAGTCATGGTACCTAAGTCAATGACAACAAACAAAGGCACAGTCAAGAAAAATGACCATGACACGCCGACAAAATTACTGGGTATTCCCCACAGAACTGCCTTCTGTCGCAGCTTATTAGCTAGCCCGCGTGCTGGGCATACGTGTGCTCAGCTGGAGGATTAACCTAGGGATTTGTTTTCCGTTTTTAATAGAAGCCTAAAACTTAGCTGGGAAGGAGCCTTATGTGAGATTTTTTTTTTTTAAATCAGTACTGTGATAGAAATGAATGAAGCACAAGCACACACATGGAGATTGTTCAAATGACTGACAAAGGAGCAGGCAGAGGGAGGCTAGTAAATCTCTCTAATTTCGTGGTGTAATTTATTCTGCTATGATGGTTCCTGTGTTTCAGCAATGACTCAAGTTCTTCTTCAGCATACCCTTAACATTAGCCACTTGTTAAACTTGTTTACTTCATGTGGATGGGTACTAACTGCTCTTAAGCTTTTCAGCTTTTGTTTTCTTTGGAAAATATATATTGTTATGTATAACTTATGGTTTAACCCCAGCTGGCAACTCAGCACCACACAGTTGCTCACTCACTCCACCCTTGGTGGGATGGGGGAAAGAATGGGAAGAGTAAAAGTGAGAAAACTCATGGGTTAAGATAAAGACAGTTTAATAAGTAAAGCAAATGCAAAAAGGCAAAAGCCGTGCACACAAGCAAAGCAAAACAAGAAATTCATTCACTACTTCCCATTGGCAAACAGGTGTTCAAACGCTTCCAGGAAAGCAGGGCTCCACCACACGTAACGGTTACTTGGGAAGACAAACTCTGTAGTTCCGAATGTCTCCCCCTTCCTTCTTCTTCCCCTAGGTTTATATGCTGAGCATGGCATCGTATGGTGTGGAATATCTCGTTGGCCAATGTAGGTGATGGGAAGATCATAGAATCATAGAATGGCATAGGCAGGAAGGGACCTTAGAGATCATCTAATCCAACCTCCCTGTCATGGGCAGGGACACCTCTCAACTAGACCAGGCTACTCAAGGCTCTGTCTAACCTGGCCTTGAATACCTCCAGGGAGGGGGCATCCACAACTTCTCTGGGAAATTTATTCCAAAGTCTCACCACCCTCCTACTGAAGAATTTCTTCCTAAGATCTAATCTAAATCTGTTCTCCTTCAACTTAAACCCATTTCCCCTTGTCCTGTCAGTGGACACTCTTGTAAAAAGTCCCTCCCCAGCCTTCCTGTAAGTTCCCCTCAGGTATTGGAAGGCAGCTATTAGGTCCCCTCGAAATCTTCTCTTTTCAAGGCTGAGCAATCCCAGCTCCTGCAACCTGTCCTCGTAGCAGAGGTGCTCCAGCCTCTGGATCATCTTCGTGGCCCTCCTCTGAACACGTTCCAACAGATCTATGTCTCTCTTATGGTGGGGACACCAGAACTGGACACAGTATTCGAGGTGGGGTCTCACAAGAGCAGAGTAAAGGGGGAGAATCACCTCTCTTGACCTGCTGACCACACTTCTCTTGATACATCCCAGGATGCGGTTGGCCTTCTGGGCTGCATGAGTGCACTGCTGGCTCATGTTGAGCTTCTCATCTATAAACACCTCTAAATCCTTCTCTTCAGGGCTACTCTCAACCCACTCTGTGCCCAGTTTGTATTTGTGCCTAGGACTGGCCCAACCCAGGTGAAGGACTTTGCATTTTGACTTGTTGAAGCTCATGCAGTTTGCACTGGCCCAATTCTCAAGCCTATCAAGGTCCCTCTAGATGGCATCTCTTCCCTCAAGTGAAGTCCTTGATTTCTCAGCAATAACTAAAAACATCAGTGTATTATCAATATTCTTCTCATACCAAATCTCATACTAAATCCAAAGCATCATGCTATTCTAGCTCCTAAGAAGAAAACTAACTCTATCCCAGCCAAAACCAGGACAATAACCACGTGTCATGCAGTTTCATTACAATGTCAGTATTGAGTGTCAGATTGTTGCAGTTTCATTACTTCAAGTACATATAAAGAACCAAATTCTAGCCACGGGTGGTTTAACTCGAATGAAGTTTTTCCTGATATATGCAGGGAAGAAAGGGAAGGATTGAAAGGTGAAGTTTCACATCTCCACAGCATAAAGGATCAGCCTTCAAACTTGCTTATTATGACTGAAATCTGAAGTGTGTTTACATTTGCAGAGTCAGTAGAGCAACAAGGTTTATATCCATTTACTTAACTGCACATGGAGGCCTCAGCTAGAGGTTCCAGAGCTCTCACTCCGCCAGTTTTTAAGAAAGCAAAACAAAAACAAGCAATAATAACAAACCACCAAAGAACATGAATGTACCAACAAACAATAAGAATGGCAGCAAAAGAACCCACATTTTAGAAGGGTTGAAGTTAGTACAAATCAAAAGTCCAACTAATTCAGGAACCTGGTCCTGCACAGGCCCCTGCAACTGCTGTGTGGTTCCCTGGTGGGCACTCATCCCTCTGAGAAGAGTTAAAACACCATGGAAAGTCTTTTTTTTTCTCCTCTCACAACCTTTTCACTTTTGTTCAGTTACCAGGAAGATTGTTTGGTTATGGTGATTGTCCAGTTTCATAGGGAAAATTTTTTTGTTTACATCTGATGAATCCCCCTCTACCAAGTCTGTATAGTGGAAAGATTTTGACCAGCACTTTTTCAGCACACTTCTAGGTCTGACATTATACTTGGAGGACGAGTACACAGTGGTTACAAGGAATATGGAAATTCTTATGAGAAGATCCCTCTGCATATAAATGATAAATTTCTCCATTTCACTTGTTTTCATGAGTTCCTCTTTGTGTCTATTTATACTTTCAATCAATTTCACAATCCAAGAGGGGAAATTGAGAGGCTGAGAAAGCTGGGCTTGTTTGGCATGGGGAAGAGAATGTTTTGAGGGACCTAATGTCAGCTTTGCAGTACCTGCAGAGAAGATATTGAGAAGATGGAGCCAAGCTCTTCATGAGAATGCATAGTGAGAGGACAAGAAATCATGCACATAACTTACTAACTTACAACAAGAAGGGTCAGAATTGATATAAGGAAAAACTTTTGAACTATGAACTATGAACTTTTGAACTATGAAGACAGCCAAGCAGTGGAGCAGGTTGCAGCAAGACGTTCTGCATGTTACATCCTGGCAGGTTTTCAAGACCCAACTGGACAAAGCCCTGAGGAACTTGGTCTGGCCTCATAGCTGACCTTCCTTTGAGAAGGAGGTTGAACTAGAGACTTCCTGAGGTCCCTTCCCACCAGAATTGTCCTGTGATCTTATAAAATGTTCTAAATGCGTATGTCACTATTCTGGCTGTTGCCTTCTTCTCTAAGAAAGTATGTTCCCTTCCCTTCTTTGTTTCCATTAATTCATTTGCTGGATTTTGTTTTGCTTTGATGTGTTGGTTTTTTTTCTGTAATACCTTATCTATTATGAAGGAAAAAATATGCAAGCAGCAGTTGCTTAACCATAGATTTGTTCGTGTGCTGACCTATGTGTTTTGCAACAGAATGTGAAATTTCACTGCAGCACTGGAATAAAAGCAGAACCAAGATTCACTGTAACTTCATGGAAAAAAGAACTCAGTGGTTCATTTCTAGACCTTTCACATGCCAGAAAGGTTGGAAGGTTAATTCTATTGTGGTTTTTAATTTATTTCAAGTAAAGAATAATGAAAACTAAAACTAAGAAACAAAACTGATTCAAATTTAACCTATGCATAAGGGAGCAGTGAGAGCTGGCTGCTCTGCAAGGGATGGGGAACCAGGAGCTGAGGGTGACAGCCAGGCAGGCTGGGTAGCATCCTCACCGAGAAGTCATGCAGTCCCACTGCACCCCAACAAGGCATACAGAGCACGTCCCAGTGATGGTAACCAGCGTTGACCTACAGCTTTGTGATCACCAGACAAATCCATAGTAATGAGGCACGTCTGAGATCAAGCCGGGAAGCCAAGTCAGGAAGGCAGAGTTAGGATCAGCAAGGTATGAGGCGGGCCATGGACACACCATGTCAGTACTGGCCTCTGTATAGGCAAACAAGCTCCAAGGAAACAGGAGAAAAGACCTCGGACTCTGTTGGTAAACTTAGGGCCCTGACCCTGTGCAAAGAGCTTAATTTCCAGAAAATTTGGCCCTGAGATGTTATGCTTTTTAATATTCCACCAATGTTCATGAAAGCCATAGTTTGGATGAGCTTGCATTGCTATGTGTGAATGCTTTTCATGGTATCATTTCCTGTAGTACCTCCCTGCATTGCTGAAGATCCACTTCAAGATAAAGGAAAACAATGACAATGACTGGCCTATAGGCTGGGCTTCACAAAAAGGCTTGGATAAGTTCAGGGTCCTATCACTTTATGATAATAAAATGTAGGTACCTAATCCCTTAGGTTGTTCTGAAATACTCAGTCTATGTGTTCAAATCACAACCCTCTGGAGAAATGAGGAAACTTTTACATGTAGAGACTACAATGTCCTGTACTTCAATCATTTATGTATTTGCCTCATTATTCTTACATAGCTAAAAATTTAGAATATTTTTCATTCCCTCTCCAGATGTGTTTGTCCCAACTGGACCAAATTTACCATATGAAAGTGGACATCTATGTTCTTTTTAAAATTGCAGTGTTACAGGAGAGGTACTTTTCACTGTGCAGAAATAACATAGTGAAAAGTAAATGTCTTCATCCGGACTCCAATCCACGCTGTGTGTTATTGTTATTGAATATTTCACTTAGAATTCCTGGTGGCTCTGCAGGCAAAATACAAGTGCAAATTCACAGGAACTCTTCCCAAAGCAAGGACATTCCTTACAGAAAAGTTTATAAAATCCAGATGTCTATTTAACGTCAAGAAGAAATGCATGCATTCAAATTCCATTTTCCTCACAGACAATGCCTGAAAGCGTTAATGTATGGCCTTGGTGAGCAACTGTAGTTCTTACCTCACTTACCAATCTATACAATAAGAATATGGATAATTAAAAGGGCTGTCATGGTAATTTAGTTAATATCCACAGGGTATGAAGTGTCAGTACCAAATGATATTGTTGTCAGCATAGTAACAGCAGACGTGAATTTATGTGTCAATAATTCACTTAAAGCAGAATCCCTCTGCCATAAGTCCAGCAAAGATATAGCTCAGCTTCGTAAGTTGGGAGCTTTTCAGTGAACTGTGGTGACTGAGCTGGTGGAATGTCAGACTTCATTTAATCTGTTTTTCCTAGAATCTTATGCACAATCTACATCACCACGTTCATGATGCAGGTCATTATTCATTTTTGATGTAGCTACACATCAGCTTTACTTTCTTAATGTCAATGGGGTCAGTCCTGACTCACATGATTGTAGGCTAACAGATACTCGTGCCCAGCCATTTGGTGCTTTTTTTTTTTTTTAATGTCTAACTTCAGAACCACTGAGAAGGTTGAAGGGAAGTGTGAATTTAAGTTATAAGATTAATACATTCCACTTCCTGTTTCCGTTCACAGAGAATGACGCTACTAAAATAATTCTGATTAGTGACAATCTTCAGTGGTGTCACTCTTAATTTAATTCCAGTAAAGAAGGGAGCACTGGGCCATAGGTTAGCCGTGTGCCACTCCATATTACTTGTCTGTTTCATCAGCGTCATCATTGGTTTAGTTCCCTATTATCTAAGCTGATAAAGGAGCAAACTGTTTATTTGCTCCCTGCCTCCACACAGCAGAGAGAGAACATGGGTGGGAGCATTAGGGCGCTTGAGACCAGCATGACCACAACAGCAGAAGATCCACTTGCACAGAACAAGGCTGGAGGGAAGGAAAGCGAAGCAAGGTTCTGAGCTCAGCAGGAGCCAGGGGCAGCTGCTGCACCCACAGCCCAGTGCTGCCAGTTACCAAGGTTTTCCTTCTGCATGAGTGTGCTGGGCTTGCATGCTGGGTTTTTAGTACCAGGGGAGAGGCTGCAGAGATAGGCCCTGCAAGGAGGTGCAAGAAGCTTCCCCAGCTTCAAAACTGGTCGGATCGGTCACTGGCCAGGGCTGAGCCAATCAGTGCCTCTGTTGCTCACCAGCCTGGGCTGCGGCACCAATGATGCTGTTGCATCTTCCGCAGCCAGGAGGAAATGGCCTGCCTCTTGTAGGCAGGGTCGGTACCTTGAGTTGATTACTTAACTAGTTCATTATCTTTCATTATCTTCAACTCAATCCAGCTGGGTAATAATGACTGGTTGCCATATGCCTCTGCGAATGCCATATTTAAGATGGGAACAAAGGAACCTGAGCCAGGCAGGACCTGCAGAGAAGAGAGGGCAGAGGTGGGGAGCTGCCCCCACAGCCTCCCAAGCGGGCGGCTGCCCACATTTGGCCACCACCACTAGACTGGAGATGGCCCCACTCCCAGGGGACCCACTGGGCAGAGTTCATCCTGCCCAGACTGCCGAGGTTCCTTGGGCGGGTTGGGCCTGGGGTGGCTGCACTGGAGAGAGGACTGAGACCTGAGAGAAACGGCCATGCAGACACCAGGTTAGTGAAGATGGAGCAGGAGGAGGTGTGCCGGAGCTGAGATTCCCCTGCAGCCCGTGGTGAGACAGCAACAGCCCCCCTGCTGCCCATGGAGAGGAACAGTGGAGCAGAGATCCACCCACAGCCCATGGGAGAGGACCCCACACTGGAGCAGAGATGTCTGTGCCTAAGGGAGTTCATAGAGGTTTGTCTCTGTTGGAAGGACCCCACAGTGCTGGAGATTGATGGTGGAGCAGAGATGCATCTGCAGTCCGTGGGAAAGGACTCCACGCCGGAGCGGGTGGCTGTGCCCTAAGAAGCCATGACTCCATGGGAAAAGCACTCACTGGAGCAGTCTGATGAGTCAGCCTGGCACTGACCCAAAAGCAGGCTCTGATAAGTGGTGTTCCAGCACTGATAAGGGGAAAGACAGGGAAACCCCTTGTGCATATTGTAAAGGTTTTTCTTTTATTGCTGCACCACAATGGCTGTGTTACTGATAAATTGCTAGCCTAAGCTGACACAGGGAGCTTTTGGCTGGTCAGCTATGAATTAAGAGTAACTAAGCTATTTCACTTAAATCTTGCAATATCCTAGAAAGACATAAAGTCTGTTCTGGACTAGGACTTCGGAAACAACCAACCAACCAAACAAACAAACCAACAACAATAAAAACCAAATAGAAAACAGCAAAGAAAAGTCAGTGTCAGATGATGTGTAAAAAGCCTGACCCAGGTGAATTACAAAGACGCTGCCCAAGACACAGTCAGATCCTCACCTGTGCCAACTCAGGACGGCTCAGAGGCACTGTCAGCTGAGTCTATCTCCGACAGCCTCCATCCAGCCTGTGTACAGCGCAGCCAGCATGTGTGTCCCATAGAATCACTGAACATCAGAGTGCACTCTTACATATACTGAACATACCACTGATGTGGAATGGCAATGCTAAAAGAGCGTGAGGTGTGAAACACCTGGGAAAAAAAAAGGGGGAGGGGGGAGGGAAGAGAAATTGGGTCAATCCTTTTTTTCTTCTGTTTTTTAAATTAAGTGGTTTTTTGACTGGAGTACAGACTCCCAGCTTCTTTAAATGGAGTGTGAGAGAAATTGAAAAAAAGAAAAATATTATGTCTCACAAAAGCTGAGGTGGCTCTCAGGAGATGTTACTTTAAATTTAGTATTTTGAGAAATGTTATGGCTATAGCAACTACTTTGTTAAAGATTTGATACCAGGGACAAAAGATTCGTTTCTTTTCCATTGTTTCATTTTTCTGGTAAAGTCAAAATCTATTTCTGGATGAACAATTGAGGTGGCGACAGATGGGGTAAAAGCACACCCAAATACTGTGCAAGTGTCCAATTACATATAAATATATATATAACCAGCAAACTTAGTTATATTTTCATTCCATACGAGAGTAAAGTAAACAAGATAGGTGTGCAGCTCATGCCTTACACAGTTTTTGCTATGGCTCTTTAGATCATCTAGATCATGGAATCATAGAATCGTCTGGTTGGAAGAGACCTTCAAGATCATCGAGTCCAGCCATTCACCCTGCATTGTCAGGGTCCCTAAACCATGTTTCTCAACACCAAATCCACACAGTTTTTAAACACCTCCAGGGATGGGGACTCTACCATCTCCCTGGGCAGCCTGTTCCAATACCTCACAACCCTCTCTGTGAAGAAATTTTTCCTGATATCTAACCTAAATTTCCCCTGGCGCAACTTGAGGCCATTCCCTCTCATCCTGTCATTCATAACATGGGAGAAGAGACCAACACCCATCTCCCTACAACTTCCTTTCAAGTAATTGTAGAGAGTGTTAAGGTCCCCCCTGAGCCTCCTCTTCTCCAGACTAAACAGTCCCAGCTCCCTCAGCCACTCCTCATAGGAGAAGTTCTCTAAACCCTTCACTAGTTTTGTTGCCCTTCTCTGAACCCACTCCAGCACCTCAACGTCCTTCTTGAAGTGAGGGGCCCAAAACTGGACACAGTACTCCAGGTGTGGCCTCACCAGTGCTGAGTATAGGGGGACAATCACTTCCCTTCTCCTCCTGGCCACACTGTTTCTGATACATGCCAGGATTCCGTTGGCTGTCTTGGCTGCTTGGGCATACTGCTGGCTCATGTTCAATCGGCTGTCGACCAGCACCCTCAGGTCCTTCTGAAAAGAAATGTGGCACATTTCCTTTCAGATGAGCTGCTGAAGTTTATTTATAATAAGCAATGACTTTCACAAGCTTTTCCCAGGAACTGGTGCTAATATCCCCACATCTGTGCTGTATTCCATCCCAGCTGAAGCTTTATTTTTACTTCTTGTAAAACCATGACTTTCCATTTTGTTTCAGGCTGTTTAAAAGCTTCCTTTCTTTTAACAACAGATGTGCAAAGTAATGGCTGTTTTTCCCACCACGCATGAAGAACTACACCCAGGAACAATCTTACTTCAAATTTCTAGCACTTTAGCACAGTTTATTTGTGTCACAATCCCAGCCCTATCCCAGGGATATATTAAGCTATTGGAAAAGTTGTTGCCTTTGTTTCCTTCTTCTGGTAGCTGGTACCTTAGCAGATGCCATGGCAAGTACTAAGGAAGGCAAATCTGAAGGAGAGATCCATACATTGTTTTCTGTTTCACATATTTAATTATATATGTGAGGAAACAGTGTGAGGAAAACGCAGTCCATCCTGTAAATGCAGCGTGGGCAGAGTCCCTTAGGCTCACATCTTTCAGTGAAATTAACTGACGAGACTGAGGAGGCACGACTGATGAGATTGTGTCTTCTGGGGAAGTTGCAGAGATTAGCAACTCCATTCCAAAGGGCACAAAGAAAGTTGTATTGGGGAGAAAAAAAAAAAAGCATCCTCCCCTCATATTCCCTTGAACAGACTACTTTTTCACCTTGTGAGACACAGGAACTCCTGAAAGAGAAGGAAGGTAAAAAGCCCTTATTCACAGAGGACAAGAGGAACTTTAACTAAGCCAAATATCTATGAAGGAAATCCTGAGATTCTTTATATTCTCAGAATGAGAGAATACATGGCTTCACCCACCTTCTTTGCCTTTCCTCATGGAGTGCAATACAATAAGTAATCCTCAGTAAACTAAAGTTTCTGTTCCTTCTCAGAACGCAGTGCAGCAGAAAAACCCAGAAAAGGTCAAACTGACAATGACTGCGGATAAGTTCATGGTACCCACAAGCTGAAAGAAGTGAGCCCTCCCTCCTGGCATGCAGAGAATGAGCACGTGTCACTGTCTGGCAGCTCAGTCACCATATTTGAACCTACTTCAAGTTCTGTGTAGTGCAACCAACCTAAGAAAAAGCTTCATATTGAGATGTTGTACAGGGAAGCAACTCTGCATTCACGTTTGTTACAGAGTTAGTACCAGAAATGTGTGAAATACTGGATGTAATTTCTTGGACACTTGTTTTGATGTGATCAGCACCAGTCCTTCCTTCCCTGTCTGTATGGCTGTTGATGCATAATGCAGTGTCTCAATCCAGTCCACATATGGGACCTCATAATATTGCAGAAGTAGGAAGATACTGCAATGTACTCTAAAGGCATTGCCAGTGACTCAACATTTAACGTTGCAGCGAAATTTGCAGCCGTTGTAATTCCCTATGCTCTGTTTGAGTAGCACATTTCATCACTGAGTCTAGTGTTCACACTTACAGCATGATTTGTTTTTGCGGAAAGCAGTAGCATTTAGCAGTTTAAAATTAACTCCTTTTGGAAAGGAAAAATTCAATCCTGATTTTTTTTTGGATCCCTGTTACATCACTAGTAAATTCAAAATTTAACTTCAGATAAGCCTGGCATATGAAGTTTCAGAAAGATCTAGAAATATTTATCAACAGTAAGCACCATAACTCCATCTCTACCAAAGGAAGTAAAGGGAAATATCTTTATTTGAGAAAAAATTCTTCCTGTCTCATTGTTATTTATACTCATGATTTCTTCAGAATTTTTTCATGTGGTTATTTGAAAGTCATAGCTCTTGTATCCGGAGGTTCTTGTGTATTTTCCCTTACCTTTTCTTGGGTTGTATGTTTATCACTGCACAAAGAGTCTTGACAACATGAATTTTAAATGCCTAAATGTAAGAGATGATAAAAGGATCCAAAATATAGCATGTTTTAAGTGTCATTTTTAAATAAAATCTTAACACTGATTTGCTCTGCATTCTTTTAAAGTTTAACGCTCAGTTTATTTCTTCACTGTAACAGGAAGCAATCCACAAAGAGTGTCAGGGTAGAAACAACAGAAAAGTGTCAGGGCTCACAAGTGTAAACCTCAAGAATTATTTTATAGCTATGAAAAGTTTTGCAGACTACAAATTCCTGTTCAGTCACCCAGGTCAAGCCAAAGGAACCTGCAGAATGGATTTAACTGGAAGCCTTTGCAAAGAATTGCTAACTTGGTACACGTAGGTTTGGCTTTTCTTTGTTGTGCATTCATTTTAATTCATTAGAGAGAGATTATAAGTGAAATCACTTCTAGACTCTTCATTGGTTTTTAGACAATTATGTAGTTTATTTATTTTTAGCAATTCATTCAGAGAAACCAGGACCAAGAACTCGGAGACCATTCAAGTAAGCACCTTAATGATTGCAAGAGGTGGTAGGAATCCCTATGCTTGGATATGTATTATTTTCTGAAAAATGCCTGCTTTTCTGTCACCTCATCAAATTCTTTTTTCCTTAAAGGCTTCATTTATTCTTGCAAACTATTATGTAGCATTTTCACTCAAAGAAATGCAGCAAAATATTTCATAGAGACAATTATCTCAGCTGTATTTACAGCACACGGTCTAAAACGGGTGCACTGAGAGTCTGCCCTCACAAGGTGGCGATTTTGGTCTGTTTAGCCAGGCTGTAGAGACGAGCAGAACAAAATCCTAGTTTAAAGGTACTTTTCTTATACAGAAAAAAAGGAAGTCTGGGAACAGAGCCGGCCGCTGTGCCCCGGCTTTACGTGAAACTGGGGTGAGTGGTTAGGATCCTTTCAGACAGCCTTGGTCTGCTGCAAGCTGTCAGGCTGTGAATCATCAGACCCAGGGGCTCAAAACAAAAGGCTTAACACTGAGCCTTGTGAGCTTTCTTCCAGCCTGGATTTCATAGAATGGTTTGTGTTGGAAGGGACCTTAAAGATCCTCTAGTTCCAACCCCTCTGCTACGGACAGGGACACCTTCCACTACATCAGGTTGCTCAAAGCCCCATCCAACCTGGTCTTGAACACTTCCAGGGATGGGGCGTCCACAGCTTCTCTGGACAACCTGTTCCAGTGCCTCACCACTCTCATAGTGAAGAATTTCTTCCTTAGAGCTAATTGAAATCTGCCCTCTTTCAGTTTAAAGCCATTGCCCCTTGTCCTATCACTACACACCCTTGTCAAAAGCCCCTCTCCAGCTTTCCTGTAGGCCTCCTTTAGGTACTGGAAGACTGCTGTAAGATCTCCCTGGAGCCTTCTCTTCTCCAGGCTGAAAAACCCCAACTCTCTCAGCCTTTCTTCATTTATTAACAGCTGGTTTATTCTTACTTTTGTTTGAAACAACTTTTTTGTTTAACTGTATCTCCTTTCTTCCCAGTATTTATTCCTCCTCATTCCCAAACCCATCCCACCAGCCTTTCTCTTCTCATCTCCTAGCTGAGCTCTGACACCAGTTCCAGTATACCACCAGCGCTCAGAGCTGCTGTAAGGCTCCCCTATGCCCACCAAAATACCGTGTTTGATACATCACACCAGCACACATATGACACATTTCACAAGCAGTTTAAACACATTCTGTGATTGGTCAGCTCCTCTCCTTGGACATTTATAGTGAATGAGATCCTAAGGCTACAGATCTCTCACTATCAGCCTCCAAGTACATCAGAACATGATTCATACTGCTAAACAAGACCCCCAAAGAGATTCATGCTTTACCTTTTTATCTCTTCGCAGACATTCACTTCCCTGAAGTACAATAAATGATTTTCATCTGTATGTTTTCTGAACGATCAGACCTTTCAGTTGCTGCATTAGAGTCATGTTCTTCCACATCACTTCTTTAATCACTGCAGTATCCAGCTTAATGTCCTGAGCACTACTGATTCTTCCCCATTTTCCCCCAGGAGCTCATATTAGAATAAAGCTTTTCAGATGCTTTACACTCACCATATCTGCTTCCTAGAAGAATTAGGCCTGGTCCTCCTGTTAATTCAATTACCAGCTGTTGTGGGTTAACCCCAGTGGGCAGCTCAGCCCCACCCAGCCACTCGTTCACTCTGCCCTGATGGGATGGGGGAGAGAAACAGAAGGTTAAAAGCAAAAAAACGCATGGGTTGAGATAAGGACAGGTTAGTGGGGAGAGCAAAAGCCAAGTGCACAAGCAAAGCAAAACAAGGAATTCATTCACCACTCCCAATCAGCAGCCATCTCCAGGAATGCAGGGCGTCATCGTGCATAATGATTACTTGGGAAGACAAAGGCCAGCACTCCGCATGTCCCCTCCTTCCTCATTCTTCCCCCAGCTTTTATTGCTGAGCATGACATCAAATGGTATGGAATATCCCTTTGGTCAGTTGGGGTCAGCTGTCCCAGCTGTGTCCTCTCTGAACTTCTTGTACACCCCCAGTCTACTCACTGATAGGCTGGGGTGAGGAGCAAGAAATGCCTTGACTCTGTGCAAGCACTGCTCAGCAATTGCTAAAATATCCCTGTGTTATCAGCACTGTTTTCAGCACAAATCCAAAACACAGCCCCATAGCCTCCTACTATGAAGAAAACGAGCTCTATCCCAGCCCAAACCAGTACACCAAGCCAGTTATGGTTTTAGCTGATGCTACTACTTTCTTCTCCTCCCTGTAACTACAATCAATATTCCTTTATCCTTTGCTATATTCATGGTTTTCTTCTTTCTGTGTATTAATTCTGAAAGGAACAACTACACAAGCTTTTTTCCTTACTTCAGTGGCATCTATGAATTTTCTCGACCCCAGAAGTAAAAATATTCATTAATTAGCTAGCTTTTTGAACAATTTTGGTCTTAATTGCGAAGTGATTTATGTGTTTCAGGAGGCAGTATGGAACTAATTAAATTCTCAGCGTTTATTAACTTTGGTTCTGTGTGCTCAGTTTTTAGTCTCAGTTTTCATTCTAAACTATAAGCTATAGGCTTATTCTAAGCTATTCTAAGCTATATTATTCATATGAAAAAAATGATATGTCAATAATGTGATACTCTGAGATGATTCCAAATGTCTGCAACTAAAACAAGGAATTAAAGCTAATAAACCCTTCTCTTCTTTTTGCCATCAGGACATACTTGTCCACTAAAATGCAAATAATGTCCTATAATACACCATCAACATCAACTCTCCTTTTGCTGGTTCAACCATATGTATGTAAAAACTAAATTTAACAACAAAAAAATATTAGATTGTACAAGTCCATCCAGTATGATGCATTAGGGTCTTCTTTCTTTTCCTTCTGCTTCCATTTCACTAGTACTTGACATCCATTCCCTTCTTTTCTTTTGTCTTTGTCCCAAGTTCATTCTTCTATGTTGCTCCACCTTGCTCCCTTTTATGTCCAGAAGAACATGTATTAAATAGCCTCTGCTCACCTCCTCACATCTTTATGACCAACCTAAGCAACTCTGAGCAACTGCACAGTACAGGAAAGTGTCATGTTGTGGGGGAAGGAAAAAAAAAGCTCACTAGGCATCAGTATCTTAGCTGTGTCAGAAAGGACACATTTACCACAATGACAGCCACGAGAATTTTCTCAGAGCTTGAATGAACTCCAAAGCTGACCTCCATAAAGTCTTATATGTGTGCGATGTCAAAATAAACCGATGTCATGTAACTCAAGTTCCTTTTTACTGCAAACTTCTGGATTTGCTCTCCCTTTTTGTTTTTCCTGTTATTTGCGTTTTTTTTATCCCCTTGTTAGCTACTTAGTCTCTGAAGAGCTGCTTAACTCACAACTGAAGTAACAGAAAATGTGGTTTTAACATTAAAAGTTTTTCATTAGAATAAACGTCCCATCTTTACTTTCCCTCAGAATACTATGACGATGATCTAAACTCATGTTGAATTTCAAGAAATTACTATAGCAAGATAAATCAGCTTTGCTCAGAAAACTATGAGTTTAGACGTAATACTGACTTGATGGAGTCAAGTCAGGAACCTGTGAACTGAGACACCTGTGAACTGAGAAACCTCTGATCCCTTCATGTTTGGGCCCAACTACATATGGACACACAGAGACAAAAAAAGATCATTTGTAGCTGTTTACAGTTCCTTCGTATTTCTGTAGCTTTTGGGGTTGTTTTTTTTAGTAATGTAACTGTTGGTGTTTCTTACACGTTTCTTTTTTTGGAGACAGGGAAAAGAAAAACAATATTTATTAAAAAGAAATAGATAACTAGAACGTATTTATGAATTCATATCAGTTTAAATAATTTAGAAGACAATATTTGTAAAAACAGGACTGCTTTCTTTTGGCCTTTTCTAAACAAGCATGCCAAATTACTTGAATGAGTGTTCTCTATAAAATTTGCTAATGTTTTGGAGCTATTACTATTTTAAAACTCAAAGACACAATGAAACATTCCCATTTGAGACAAAACATTAAGTTTTTTGCTTTCCTGTTTAACTAGAAAAAAAGGTTATCGAATTGATTTTGTGGTCTGCCATGAAACCTACCTAAAGCTCTCAATCTGCTTTCATGTTTACATGAAAATGAAGAATCTTGGCCATAAGGAGAAGATATTTTCAGTGGAGCCAGGCAGTTTTAAATCTATTATGAAGCTGGCCTTTGCATAGTAAAGCCTCTGGTTGCTGTTATGAGGAGCTCTGGCTCTTTCCATCAGCTCACATCAGGCTTTTATTTCAGGAAAGCTTCCAATTTGTAAATACTAGGTGTCACTCAGCACTCTGCTTGGCGTACACTCACTGGAGGATTGTCATATGCATCCTCAGAGGGCCAGCAGGACAGATCCTTAACCTTTTATCACCATGCTGTTCTCCCACACGCTGCTTTAGTTCTTGGTAGCTCACTGTTAGTTCATTTTGCTCTCATTCGGGAAGGATAATGAGAAGAATCTTGCCGAGCCCTTATATGATATTAATAATTATATGGGAATAAACACAGCGTGAATAACTGTAGGGTGCTATGTTGGGCAGAAATAACAACTACCTATTTAAAACAGGATGCTTTTTCCTCTGTGTAATGAAAGACAGAACCAGAGAATGAGATGGATTTGTGTTAGTTTAAATAGGTAAAGAATTTTCTTTGTCCTGCACCAGTACACTGAGTGTAATTTTCTTGGGCTGAGCGTCTTCCACAAGTCTTGTTGACTCAGCAAAGACTGGTATACAGTTGACAAGCTATTCTTAGGAAATCCATCACTGCAGTGATAGTTAAGGCAAACGAGATTTAATAAAAGCTAGAGTGCCAAATGAAACCATGTTTTAGAAATTCAGCTGTGAATTAGGCTGTGAGGATACCAGTATAAGTTAATTATAAATGAGCAAAATTCACTGGCAAAACCCCATTAATCCATTGAAAACCTAATTAAGGGGTCAATAACACCCTTCTAACACGAGTATGAAACCTACATCTAGACTTTTAAAAATAAAAGTAAATACCCACATTTTGGAACTAGAATTACAATAGCAGTAATTAATGACATGACTCCATCATCCCCGTCTCCTACAGAATTGTTCCTCACTGTCTTTTCATTAGTCCCATTTCAAAAGTCACAAGTGAAGAAATTTCTATCAATTTGGCTAATCTATAATGAGCTTTGAGAAATTGTTGAGAAATTTTCTTGATATTCTCAGACATGAGCAGCAATGATGAAAGTATTAAATGTATTAATTTGCTTTTAAACATTTTCATAGATATACAAGCATTGCAATGAGGTACTCAAAAGATTAGATGAACTGTACCTAATTAAAAGTTATTTGAGCTGTTGGCCATGGAGCTTGGTACAAAAAGCCCTTCCAGCTCTTTCAGGAGTCAGCACGTCATTGCTTGCTTATCATCTAAGAATGGCTTGCCAAGGAAGCAGTTACAAGGGCAGCCAGGCTGCTGTGTGATGGACATGTGGACAGCACTGCACACACAGCTGAAAAACTTTCTAGGGTGAGCAGTGATGACATTCACAGAAAGCTTTGGAAAGGTTTAGTAGCTGCAATTTTTGAGGGTGCTTCATCTGTTGACACATCAGTGACATCTGCCACTAACCTGTTTTGTGTCCACACTGTGACTTCAGATAGCAAGTCGTGACAGCACTTGTCTGAGCCATGACAGAACTTGTCCTTTGATGACAGGAGAGAACACAGGTAGCAAAGATGAAAGGTGTGTCAGCTCTAGATCCCATTGCTAGTCTTGAATACTCAGCCTGCAGTTTTTGTCAGAGGGTTTCAAAGCACCGCTAGAAACACACAGAAATTTCCAGAATTGGTTTGTATGCATATAATCTGTTCCACTCTTATCTAAAGCATCCTTTCATTAAAGTTACCAAAGTCTAAATACAAAACCTTGAAACTCAGTATTTCCCCGAGCCACTACAATAAACAAGAGAAAGAGGAGACAATCATCCATTTATAACCCTTAGTTCAGTACCTCACACATATCTGTGTTCTTAGATGATTTCTGTGCATCTGTCTCTTGTGGGTATTTGTGTTTTCCATAAAGCATGCCATTGCTTTTAAAATGCACACATTGTTTTGTTTTATTGTTTTGTCAGTCCTACCCGCAGACTAAACCCATTTTCACATTATCAGACAAAATAAGGAAAACAAAATTAAAACAAGGAAATGGAGGCTTTTTGAGTTCTTCTATTTACACTTCCCTTTCAAGAACCTTGAAAAATGTCCTTCATCCTTCCATTTGTGATCTAGGAATAGTAATTTGTGCCAGGGCTGAACGCAGGGAGGATGCATGCTCTTGCCTCAATTAGTATTGACTCCATCATGGTCTGTAGTTGTAAACAATGCAAACAACACTTATCAGCAACAAAAATAGAACTAATCAATAATGGGACAGGAGGACCAGCAGTATGTTCAGCTTCTGAGAACATAAATCCTTAGCAAGAAAACACTATTTCAGATTCAGACTCAGTAACTGCAAGAGTCTTTGAAGTGTTGGAACTAGGTTTAGTTTTTAATCTCAGAATATATTCTGGTAATGTTCTCAATAGCTCCCACCAACACAATTATTGTTATTATTATTGTTATCATTATCATTAATTATCATTGTCATTTCCCACTAACACAATCTTTTTTCAAGAACAAGTGGTTGCGTAATTCACCAGAAGAAAAACAGACATCCCAATCATTTTCCCTCTATGCCATTTGAGACAGAACAAGAAAATATGTGACAAAGTTTTGTCAATAAGGAAAGTATCTGAAATTTCTGGTCTTGTGAGAAGATGATCAGATGAAACAGATACTAAAGGAACGTTCAGGCCTGATGCTGCGCAGAGCTGTCTGTTTATGTAATTAGCATTAGCAATAGCTGTACTTGACGTTCATACTAAGCCACATACAGGACTTTTGATTAAGGTAGAGGCTTATCTGCTGGGCCAGAGTCACCATGCCCACACTCTCCCCTCTCCTGTCATGCTGTCATTCTGCGATGTTACTTTGCTCTTCTCTTATGTCCGGCATCAGTTCTCCTTGAGGATGCGCTGTGCACCGTCAGCAGGGGAGCAACATGCGTGCAGGTGTACATGCACAGTCTGACATCTAAGACTGATGAAAAATGGCTTTGCAGAAAATCACCATAGCCAAGAAAATTCCCTTTCCTGAATTACGGGAAACCGTGACAAGATAGATCCTGTATTGCCTGGCCACCCCTACCTAAGCAGTATTATGTCATCTTAAACACAGGTCACTAGCACAATCTCTGCTTTCTAATTAATATAAACCCACAGATTTTAATGGCCATTCTTTCCCAAATACCCACTTTTCTTCTATGTTCATTATTAGTGAACTGCTGCTGCCAATAGCATTTGCATTACCAGTGACTGCACCAGCTGGTAAAAAAAGGCTATGGCTGTGCTGGTCAGTCACCACATGTGGATATAAACCTCCTGCAGCAAAGATATAAATAAGATCAGAGTCTGAATACAGTGCATCAAGTAGTCCAATTACATACACGTTATACATGTCCTGTTAATATCAAGTATTATAGAAAACTGATGCCAAGCGGACAATACAGAGCTCTGAAAATAACTTCTTTGTCCTGAGATAATTGTATTTCTTCCTTGCTATCAGCCATTTGTGGAAAAGTAGTAAGTTCAGTATGAGGTGCTAAACCACAAAGATTTTTATAAAGACAGTACTGAAGAAGTCTTCATCTCAGCACAGAATGAGACAACCCCATTTTCTTCAACCTGGCTTTCATTTTTCTGTCTATGGCACTTGAGAATTCACATAAAAAGTTGCAGCTAGTAGAAACTATGTGTACGTAGTGACCTTTAACTATAGCATGCACCAATTCAATAAATTAATTTAGCTAAGTGTAAAAATAATACTATATTTCCCTTGGGTATGGCAACAATGCTTGCCTTGCAGGGATTCATCTATCTGTAGTAACACTCTGTTCAAAGCTGCATATGAATATACTATCTTAAAACAAAACCAAAACAAAACAAAAACAACAACAACATTCTTATTCTAAAAAGATCTTAACTCTCTTGATGATTGCTGTATCTTGTAAAAAAATAGCAGGGTGTCTGATCAATCAATTGAAGACATCAATTATTGGATGAGAGAAAATCAATATTTTATTAGAAGCACAAGGCTTACTGTGATGAACTTTGCAGACATGTACATTTCTGTTTATAGGTAAATCATTAGATTTCCTAAAATAGGCAGGGCTGCTAGACAGCTGATTTTTTCAGCTCGAGGCGATGAGGAGTATAATATAGGCATAAAGGAAGAAGGTACAGGACAGGAAATGTAGCTATAAAAATCCTCTTGAAGGGAAAGGAGAGGGAGGAAGGTACAAAATGTGACTATACAACCAACATGCATCTGCCTCCCACTTTTAGAGCTTCTCTTGAACCTTATACTACTGTTGCCAGTGTGCAAAGTTATTAAATATAGCCTATTTTACAACACTGTTTTTCATTATAAGCCAATTCTGAGTGATTCTGAGCACCTGAGACTCCAGCTGAAGTCCATTTGCCAAGATCCTGAGAGGTCCTTGAAATCCTGTTAAGCCATTAATTATAGCTCATCCAGAAGCTTCGCAGAGCAGGATCCAAGATAACATGGTGCTAATGGGAACGGAGGCAGCTGAGCTCCCACCAACAGATGCTTGAGACCTCGCAGAAGTGGGCTCTTGCTACCTGAACTGAGGAAAGTGCAACATGTGAGCTCTTTCTCTGAACATTAGGGAGACAGCTGTCAAACATGCACAAGCCCTGTGCCAAACATATGCCCCTGAAATCACAGTGTAGCCTTGGGCCCCAACACAGGCTTCTGCGGACATCCTTTGGCTGCAAGAATCTTTCTGGTGTTTTTCAAATATGTTTCACTTCCTTCAAGCTGTCTCTTTGCAGATAGATATGATGGTGAACAAATAACCTCACGGGGCTCCAGAAGGCTGTCGAAATCACCATTCACATACTTGTACTGCCAAACCCCACTAATGATTAAAATGTACTTGATGAATTCTAATAGTTCCCACCTGCAGATCAAAGGAAAGCAAGAAAATGTAGTTCTAAGTGGAAAGAGTCAATTAAATGAGTTTACTGGAAACTTGCACTGTCACCCAGAACCAAATTTTGCCTGAAAATCCCTGCAGAGGCTACATCAGGACTATTCCTTTCTCGAACCTAGATTTAGTGCAATTTGTGAATTGAACAGAAATCGGGTTAGAGAAGTGATTAATGATTACTATAGTAAGGTATATTACTTATTTGTCTTTCTCATCATCTTGTCTCAGCTTGTAAATGTGTTTTTCGTGGAGCGACTTCCTTCCCAAAATCAATATCAATGTACAAAAGGCATAAGCTAGCTCCCGTCAAACTGCGAGGAAAGATCCCTAGTGACTTTGGTGAGATCTGGGTTACATCCTATTTCATAGAATGAGTAGCACTTGTGATTTTAGTAACAGTAAGTTCAAATTTTAAAGAGAAAATAGTATGTAATCAGTGTGATTCACTTTTCCAAAACAGTGTCATTGCTAAAGGTTTCATGTGGTTAGGGTGCTTTTTTGGAGTATCTCAAGTATTACTACATTGTTTTGGAAACATTGTGTTGCAAATCTAGCCGTAATCTTCAGCATCACCAAGAGCTGCCTTCTTCATGCAAATTCTGGCATTCCTGTACTAATCACCATTTCAGTAGAAGACATGGTACAGTGTATTCTGCCATCAATGTGCTCGTCACCTCACTGTCACTGCAGAATGACTTTTCTGACTAGTAAGTGTGGGCGTCTGGAAAGCTCTATCTGTCAATCCAAAATAAACCTAGACACCATCAGCAGTCATACCTGAACATGTAGTTTGTCACTCTGGCACACTATTCTGGAAGTAAAATACTGCCCTTGGCTATTCCTGTGCAACTGCCCTGCTGGTGCTCAGGCAGGGATACGCAGCGCTGTGAGCACGCCTGCCTTCTCAGCTAAATTATTTTGGTAATCACTGATGATTGTCCAGAGTTGTAGGCTGTTCCTGCTGGCCAGAAATTAGCCCCGGTGCTCTGCCCCATTGTAAATCAGCGTGTGAGACATTAACCACACCCAGATCCATCTGCTCAGATCCATCTTTTTCCATCTGCCACCATGCTCTATACTATCCGCGGAACGTTGCCTCAGAATTATGAATCATCCTCTCTAGGCTCTCGATATCCTACTGTAACAGATGGGCATAACATATATTCCATAATGACCATTCTGGATATAGCTGCCCTTCATTATATTAATGAGTTAATAAGAAAAGAGCCAACGAGCTGTCACTACTAAATTACTGACCTTTCAGATAAAAAAGGCGAAAGTCTAAGCCTGTGTTAGTGACACAAGAGAAGGCATACCTGTGAAATAATGCCTTTCCCCTTAGTTTGACTGGAAATCGATACGTGAGGTATAATCCAAATCTTTGTTAGTACCACTAACTACAGCAGAGTAATTCCTAGAAAGACCAAGTCTAAAGAGCAACACTAAGGCTAAATAAATGGGATGTTCAACAGCTATGACATTTTGGCAATACACCAGTGAACAGAGAGATTTGAATTTATTAGTAGCAAAGCATAGATGAGCCCACAATAGGAGAGAAGCATCTCTCTGCTGCTTGTTTAGTATGATAAAATCTTAACTGTGTGTCAAGTTTTAAAAGTGAATTGCTGTGTGCTGCACAGTCTACATTTCACAAAAATTATCCAGGGGCTAGAAAACAATATTGCGTGTCACAAGGATTCAATATATTTTTTTATCTGAAAAGAAAGCTAAGGAGTAATTTGATCACTTTGCTAGACATTTAGACATTGAAAATGCATGTGTGACAGCAGGCAGCTTCTCTGTCTGGCTTGCCAGAAAGGCATCACAGGGCCAAGTGGTTTAGGTGGTGCAGTTTGACAGCCACATGGAAAAGGCCAGCTTTCCTTGTGACAAAGGTGTTTAAATATGGGTAAGTTCCCTAGGCAGCAGCAGCGTCACTTGGAGTATCTAAAATGATGCAAGATAGTTTAATAAAAATCTATAATCCATTTTTTCCAGTAAATATTCTGCATGCAAGGCTGCAGACTAGATAAGCAGGATAGGCTGTGCTGGCCCTTGAGTCGGTGAATCCTCACCACTTATCCTGAATGCAAGCGGAGATTTTCTCGGGTGGTTGTAGGAGCTAAAGCTGCCCCTTCTCTAGCACAGCTAGCATGGGAGTGTGTTTTATCTGCTCTGTGCAACATGAAGGGGAGAACGGGCTGTACCATGGAGAATTTTCATTCCTGCTGCTCCCTCAGTATCGCAGCTACAGCCACTACTGCTGAAATTCAGTAACTCAATATCAAGGACAGGGAAAAAAAGGAGAAAAAGAATGTGAGTCTTGGTATGTGCAATAAGCAATCTATAACTATGACTATTTATAATAGGAGATAGCAGGAGAAATACATTATTTTAGAGCCATGGGGTATTTTCTGTAATGTATTATAGGCTAACATCCAGGGGGGTTGACGCATTTTAGAATCAAAGAGCATGGAGGGTCTCCAGGCCTCTCACTCATTCTCTGAGTTTCCGTTTGTCCAGCAGTACTGGCAGCTGCTGGTTCCCCTTGGGCTATCACGTTTTCTCTTACTCTGGTTGTTTCCACTGGATGTCAGGAGTAGGATGTGTGCTGGTGTCCAGATAGGTGCCCTGAATACAGCAAATGGTTTCCAGTTCTGTTGAAGATGAACGTTACTTCACTTACTTTGCTGACCTCTTCATTGGTGATGGGATTTTTCCCATCAACACCCCAAAACTTTCAAAGGAACCAGTTAGTGTATGTTTACTCAGTGGTGTATATAACGCTTTGGTGCTGAAAGTGGCAAAGCCAGTCTGCATTTTATGTAAGCAAATGATATTTGAAGATACTCGCTCATCTAACTTCAGAGGATGTATGACATTGCCAAACTCACAGCTTCCTTGCCTTATATATTGATGGCATCTCCATAACAGTCTACATTCTTAGGTCCTTACTTCCATGCAAATACAAAGGAAACTTGCTCTGAATATTGAAAACCAGTACTAAATTGTTCTTCTGTACTATGGCTGTGGTAAGACCTAAAGTCAATTAATTTGCTATTCTTGATAAGTGACAGAATTAACTCTCATAATTTAACAGATTTTATCTAAACCTTTTATTTCGTTTTCTGTAATCTCTTATTTGCTTTAAATTCCACAGTGGCTAATTAAGATTTATAAGCAAATCCAGAAATGAGACAAATTCAGCAGAATTAACTGATATAACAATCATAATGCATATTTTTATAATGCAGCTTTCTGGTTATGAATACCCCTTAGACTGTGTAATTCCAGGATATAAAAAAAGTGCTTGCCCCGCATTTATTTAAGATTTGTACTAATGGCTCTAAGCACTGTATCATCATTAGTTCCATGAATCATTAAAGGAGTAACTTCTGCAGCAGTTCATGCTGTTCCTTCACCTGTAAAAATTTTTTCTTCTCTTACAGTGAGGAAGGGAGGGCTCTGAATCTCCCAGTGCTTTGCCATTGCTGGCAATTAGCAGCGCTGGCTGATTAAGCAAACCCAAGACACAGCTTTCATCTGAGCCATCAGAGAAAGTCTGCTCTATGGTAGGAGCCTAGCTAGTAAGGGACCTTCTTTGCATTGAGATTGCTCTTGGTGGCACACTGGCACAGAGAAAGACCTACCTTTTGTAAAGAGACTTCGACATCATATAGCAAACGGACATATGCTGGCAAGACAACATCTCTCCTTGTGTTCAAAGCACTTTCTCCTCATAATGCATCTATTAGATTCTATTAGATGAGTTATGAACAGAAAGAAGCAGCTGATTACTGTGACTGATATACTGAAGGAGAAAAAGATGCCATCTTTGCCACTATTTCCATTACATGTAGTTGCCATTCTTTAAATGTATTGCACGTGTGCAGGTGGTAGGAGATAGCTGATCTTCATTAAGTTTCTAGATCATAGCTTTCAAATTTTCCCTGGAGACAGCACTATCATGATGGATTCGTTCATTGAACAGCCATGAGACGCCTAACATGTTTCAATTAAAAAAAATTCATCCCTCAACCTGCAGTTCTTCACTCCTCTTGAAAAATCCAAAGAAATATCTTTTGATAGAAATAATGTAGTTCCATACACGCACACCTGTATGCACACGTCCATCCGATATCTGATTCAAGACCACCATGCGTTAAACTATACTGAATATTAAAGAAATATAAGAGCCCGTTTCAGACTTGCTGCAATGAGATGTAAATCCAGATCCTGTTTATTCATGCTCTGAATTAGTCTTGAGTACTCCAAGGTTCAGTACTAGTTACTTGTAGGATTAATTTGGAGATATCCCACTAATGGAAAAGTGTGTTAATGATTGTTGTATTTTAACTATATTTAAGTTTATAGAAGGAAAAATAATATAGTTGATATTAACATTAAAATGTTCAAAGGGACAGAGTTGTTTTAAAGTTGTGATGCAGAGGCCAAAAAAGTATTATCACAAATGTAATTCTAAGGGAGCTGGAGATAAAGGCACCCTGGCAGCACGTGTGAAATTCTGCTGCAGTTTGAAGACAGCTCTCATAGAAACAAACACTACAAGACACTGTTACAAGTTTAAAATGGAACTTTGGTCTAACAAGAAATGATGTTACTATTTCCATACACTCACATTGACAGACATGAGCCATGTTCAGCTTTTTTTGTCCTATAGACTCCAACATGAACGGATCAAAATGCTTTATGAAAAACAATCACTTCCACAAAGTAGATCTTATATGTTATAGACAGACAGATGAAGATTTCAGAACTGGAAAGATTGACAACCAGAGTCATTTTTGGTACCTCATTCATTATCCATATTCAGAAATTTGATCTGTGACTCAGATAGGTGGACTTGCCCTGATGCTCCCAGGCAATGGCAAAGAATGGAGACCCCCCCCTGCTCTGGGCTCAATGCTGCTGTCACCTCCACAGCTGCACAGATGTCTCCCTATACCTGCGTAGAGGCAGTGAATTGGTGACATGGTTATGGGTCTGTTGCAAAGTTTGTACAAAATCTGTAAACAAAATCAAAGCTGACTATTCTGAAAAGGGAATAATTGCCAGATTGAATTGCAAAGCAGATTGTTATAATTAATTCACTTGGATGACACTTCAGTCTCTATAAGCGTAACACAATGACTCTTCATTCAGGAACATGGATGTGACTGTGTCTTCTAATTCTTTATCTATTTCATCATAATTGAGTATGAATAATGTGCACTGAAAGCCAAACATCACCCAAATTAATGCCATTGAGAATGAGCGAGCATCTATTTGTGTAGCTGAACGATTGCCGAACCTGCAGCCTTATGTAATTCTTGTCACTAAGAAGCCCACTGGCATCATATAATGACATGCAAATGAATAAGAATTGCTCTGAATGAGAAATAGGAGACAAAAAAAAGCACTACATATCAAAATATAGATCTAGAAAGCTCTTCTATTTCTGGTGGGGGTTCTCATTCAGATCATTATGAAAGTCACTTCATGTACCTGTGCCTCTCTCCTTACTCCATTCTTTTCCTGTTTAGGCAAATAATTCTCACCTGTAATTTAACAAAATACATATACTTAGCTTGTGTTTTGATAAAGATTAGATGCCTACTAAGGTGAACAAGGCTAACTTAAAAACTATAGACTTGATCAAAAGGAATCTTTACATTTTTGTATCAACAGAAGAAAATAATAGCAGCTAACAAGACTCCCTCTTCTGCCTGTCCCTCTTTGCCTGGAACAAATACTTAAAGACCTCAAAATGCTCCACAGAATGAATTCATCATTTCCATTTTGATGAAGGAGAAAAGCTTAAAACACACTAGACAATTCTTGTAAAGTCATATGGTCAATCATATATTTCAATAATTTTGTTGAAGCAGCATATGCTTTTTAATTTCAAACTCTCAGCCCTGTACACAGCCTCATGGCTTACATTGCCTTTTACTACACTACAATGCTTGTATGCACTCCCGTTTGTATCCACTCGCAGCCACACACAAATGTTCATTTATACTTCATTTTCTTCCTCTGCCATGTGTGCATACAGATAATACTTAGGATTGGCCAGAAAACCACAATTCCATCATGTGAAACGTTTTGAACTTTCAAATATATAGGCAGAAAATTACTCATAACCCTAAAACCTCCTGACTATTTTTAATTAAATATTGAAATGTAGAGTTACAGTAAGGTTACTATATAACCTAGCCAACAAAAGCTATGAAAAATCCTTCCAAACCCTTTTAAACCTTTACTACTTATCCTCCTTTTCAATAGGTGTTGATTATTAATTTTAACTAATGCAGTGAAAGGGAAAATGCAGAGCCAAGGCAGCCCGCTATCAGCCTCTTTACACTAATGGTTTGGAAGATACTGTTAGTGTGCTCATGCCCCTTCACTGAAGAATCAAATTATTTCAGCTTTCATACAGATAGCATTCAAATAAATTACTGGAGGTGCCCTTTACCACTTGGTGGATCGCCAATTACCAAATGCCATTACTTTCAAATACAATGAAATGTTTTGGTACCACAAGGTTAAAGAGAAAACCTATTTGGAATGAATGAAAGGGCAGAAAATGTCACCTGCAGAAACAGAAAGACAGATTGAATAGTTAGAGCAGAAGTCAGAGATTCAAAGTGTAGATGGGCTGGTCTCCCCAGTAGGATTGCTGGCTGTGAATTACGTGGGATATTCACCTGAGATTCAGGAGAATCTGCACAGTAAAGGATTTTGAAGTATATGCTAAATGCTTTATGCAGGCTCCTGTTAAGGAGACGAAAGGTGGAGCGTTTAATTTTATGTGACATTGTGTTTAAAACAGGTCAGAGAAAAAAAACCTTGTAGTAGGAAGTGCTACACTGTGTCAGGTCAACCTTTCCCTATCTAAATAATGCCCTTTAAACATGTGGATATTCCTGGGTTTGGGATTTGGGTTTTTTTGGCGAAACAACTATGGCATGTCAGATGTACAGATTTACATTCAAATACTGCACTCTGTAGGTAAGGTTTACCTTCGAGGAGAAGTTTGCCTTCTGTTACTTCATGTTGCTTTATCATAAAATAATTTCAGATTAAAAGCAGTCAAAAAGTCTGGAGTCAAGTTTCCATGAAAAAGAGTCACAGCTTGAAGTATAGATGTAAGTCTGGAGCACGCAACAATTGAATCTACTAGAAAATGGCCACTGTCTTTGACAGAATGAAACTACTACATGTATAGAAAATACTGGTGGTTATGCAAGTATACACATTGCCTATCAAATCCAAGAAACTCCGCTGACATCAGAAGAGGGTTTCCGAATATGTTCTCCATGATCTGTCCACAATTGTGAGTAACCCCTAGCAAAATAAAAATACCAAGCGTGTAGTCAGAAATCAACTGTCCAAATATTTAAAAATAAGTAAACCAGGATACCTTATTTCTCTCCACCCACAAAACTTGGCTCTGTAGAACAGCTATAGATTTTATCTTTTCTTGTTGTTGTTGTCATTTTACCTGCACTAGTGCCTATTCCCCAGCACTCTCATCCATTTGTCATTTCATTTTCCTCCAGATAGTGATTCATGCTTTCCCTTCTGGCTAATAGTGTCTGATTTCAATTACTTCACTTCCTTGGAAGTCCAGGTTCTTACAATGAATTGAGAAATTGCCGTTTTCTTTATGACCCTGGGCACTTTATTTTAACACAAGCATCCCCTGTAACATGGCATCTCAGAAAGGCCTGTGTCTGCTATTTGAAATTGCCTTAGCTGTATGTTTCACCATTCACATTCCTTTTCCTCTTTGTTTTCTCCCTTTCAGATTCCTGAAACCCCTTTAAAAACTCTGCTTTCAAAACCATCTTTCTCTGACACATAAACATGTGAAAACCTTTTCATGTCAATTAAAAAGATACTGGGACAGTACAAATGTAAAACCAGAGGAGAACATATGAGCTCCAAAAACTCAACTGCACAGTGAGAGGCACAGAAACATCTATGGAGTACCTATTGCTCCTTACTCACACACACCATAAAACATCTCCCCGAAACCCTCTAACAACCTTAGACCTTTAATAAAACACCCACAGGCACAAATTAAAAAAAAAAAACCAAACAGATGGAGAAAGCAGGTGAACTCAAGGACATTGTTAATGCTTCAGGTCCTTTACCCAGCAGGCAAACTGTAAGACAAAAGAGATCCAAGGCTGTGATCCCATCCTGTGCAGCCATGGAGGAAACCAGGAAGATATGAAGCACAGACTGGCCAGCTACTGCCACTCTGAGCTGGAGAAAACTTCCCACCAAGCTCCAGCCACAAGTAGGTTTTTTCAATGTTTCTTTTTCAGGTTTGTGTTATATTTCTAATTGTGTATATGAAATGTACTAATTAGAAAACTTCATCAGTCTATGCACAGTATCGTAGTACAAGTACTGCCTTGTATAAAACTATCAGATGTATAGGTAAAAAGGGTTAAAACAGGAGACAAACATCTCAAAAACCCAATAATTTGTGCTCCTAAATCCTTTATATGCTTTTGACAACCTCACCCAAAAGACATTTCACATTTCTAGAAGCAGATTTATGAATGTTTATAAGTTTGATAAAGCTTTTAAGGGTTTAGGAGCAGCTAATATTTTTGAAGTGGAACTGAAGAAAAATAAAATTAAAAATAACATTGTTAACATCATCTCTGTCTTTCTAGTAAGAAGAAGAGAGAAAGCCAGTGCAATGTAAACTGGGCATGTTGGCATTTCTCTCTCCCCGTGTACTGTAACCAAACCTGCTTGTACAGAAGGCTTGACTTCGTCCCTCTCATACAGAAATTGGTGGTTATTGTTGTTAATTATCTACAAACTAAAGACAGGCTCTATCTGATTAGGATTGAAGTCCAGAATCAAGCAGAAAGTGAAGGCTGTCAGTGAGATGCAGAGCTGCTATTAAGGGCTCCTGAGCTGCCTGCCATACCTCTAATCTCCTGCTGTCATTTCCAGCCACACCTCCTTCCCCAGTGATGTAAATCAGGAATACTCTCCTGAAATCAGGGAAAGAGCGTTAGAGTTATGGTTCGAGTAAGAGCATGGAGAATCAGACATGTCTTTCAAAGAGCTGTTCTGGAGAGACAGCAACCCTGAACTGCAGCAGGTAAGGTGTTAAAAGTACAAAACCTTCAACAACAGTAGAGGGAACAAAGGAAACCCAGACAAAGCACATTTCTCTCTCTGTAAAATTACCAATTTTTTAAGCTTGCTTTTACATGAAAAATGATCTTTTGAAGGCTGAATTAAAAAATAAAAGTGAAAAAGGGAGCAGCATTTTTTGCTTTTACCAAAGCCAGTTATTTGCTCCAACTGACTTTTAGCTTGTTTCAAAGTCTTCTCTACAAAACGATTCAAAAGGATGGGGAAATCACCTGTAAGTGAACCGGAGCTTTGAAGCAAAAATCAAAACCAGAAGATATAACAGTTTTCTTACATATACAGCAATCATTAAAGGGAAAAGATAGTTTGATTACAGGAAGACAGCTGATTTTGGTTTTACTCAGAGTTAATTTTTTTCAAAGAATCAGGACTTGTTCTGTTCTCTAAATCAAAAAAGAGATCCTATAATACATCTTTTCTGTAGCTATTCAAAACCTGAAATCCATTGGAGCCAGTGAGAATCCAAGAAGAAAGGATTTCAGTGTAAATCTCTGAGTCCTTTCTTTCCATACTCCCTGTTGATATTGCTGGTCATTATATATAATAATTCTCTCTAACCTTTGCATAGTTTTTAAACAATTTCAGAGAGGCATCTCCATCTGTGTTTTTAATAGGGGAGAGAGATCATCATGCATGGGGAAACATCTTTTTAAGTAACCAGGATAACAAATGCACCTAGCTAGCTGTCAGTTAATCAATGGGAATATATACCGTAATTGTTGCATGGAAATGATAATAAATTCCCTTGTTTCTTTCCATCCTTTACAAGAAGGGCAGCTGAACAATCTGACAAGCCCTGAGTGTTAAAGTGATGCCCTTGGAAGCTCAAGGATCTAATGGCTGTGGTGCAGAGAGCTGGGACCATTAGGCCTTATTTTTATACTGTATCACGTAAACCCACAGTACTCCTGTTGCCAGATCACTTCAACTCCCTGTGCAGTTATTTATACATTAATTATGGGAGCAAAATGGGAGTAAAATGTCTCACAAGGGTGCATTGAAACTTAATTCATCGGTGTTTATAAAACCATTTGAGACATGCAGATGAAAGCTTATACGTTAAGTGTATAAAAAGTTATTATTTTCATAACCATTTGCAAGGACTGATTTCCCACTGCCTCTCCTATTACGCTTGTATTTCAGCTGCTTTGCTAATGGTCCTCAGCAGATGCAGTCTCAGCCTGGTTGCCTGGTTCCCATGCGTGCCAGGAGACACTTAAACACTGGACATTTTTCCATGGCCACTAGGAGCAGTCCTTTTCTTGATGCATCATATTACTACCATGGAGCTAGATGTTTAATGTTATTATTGTAATCTTTCTGCCAACCACTGATTGACAGCAACAAGGGCTGAGTTCAAATTTAAAGGAACCACTAATAAAATGCCAGCTGGAGCATCTGCTCAGAATCCTAGGAAAAACAAAATTCAATTTTCTGCCTTGACTTTCTCTTAGTCAAGTGAATCAATTGGTTTAACAATGTTATATTAAAGGGAGGAAAGAAAGAAAAACAAAATACTAACAGAGATGAAGAGAGGAATGCACGACATCTAATTTCTGAAGTACAATATCAGGCAACCCTTCCTGCCAAGGCATGCGTTCGCCCAGCCCAGCGCTTTCCCCTTGCAGCAGCACTGCAACTTCAGCCAGCTGTACCCACAGCTCCTCTCTTTCTGCAGCTCTCACAGGTGTGGAGAGCTCAGGGCAAAGGCATTTTGGGGCACCCACATTAGCACTGTATTCTAGTCTGCCTATCTCCCAGAACAAGTGCAGACTCAAGGCAGCTTTAACTCACTATGATGGAGAGTCAACTCTCCGTGCCCTACTATTTTCATAACCTTTCTACTAAGATAGCTAATAAAAATGCCTACAACGTCTTGTTACTCAGTAAAATGTCATAATTTGCAAGGTGGGGGGAGATCTTGATATATATTAGTCTGATGATGAGTTGCATATCACCCCATGCCCCAACATGTTAATTCATTCAGTAAAAGAACAGGAGAGGGCAAGAGATGGACAGAGAGAGGTATACACAATCCTTCCTCAGATTGTTTTATCTACCTTAACTTGACTTTTAATCTGTCTTAAGGTTGTTGGCTTTTTTCGCATTCTTCCACACTTTCTCATAAAGTGTCACAACACCCAAAATAATATGGCCAAACTTATTCAATATGGTACCCAAGAATTAATTTGGCCTGATTTCTGGTCCATCATGGCTCAAGCTGCATTTGAACCAGTGAACTGGAAATCAAAGGCTTGTTTTTCGGGCATTACTAGTCTTTTGAGTCATCCACCTCCTGGTTTACCATGGAAAATAATTATTCATTGTCACTATAATTGTTCAGATCCATAATCAAGGAAAAGCGATCCTGGCAGATGGTCTGCGACTGTCTAGGTACAGATACACACCACACAAGATTGTGAAACTCCCTGTGCTATAACCTTTAGTATTATGAAAGAATTATCCAAAACCATATAATATTCCAATAAATAAGAAAATGGGACTCATCTAAGTGCTAATTGCTGTCAAAACAATACTTTAAAGATATAGAAGAGCTCAAACACTGTGAAATTACTGAGAAATACTATGCTTTTCTGGACCAGTATTCTTCAGAATATAAAGGCTAAGGGATCATTTCTTAACACAGTCAAAACTCATCAAGAAAAAAAATAGTGTTTGAACAAAGTCTATCTGGTGCAAGTAGGAGCCTCTTCAGCATCTAGAATTGTGTTTTGTATGCATGCTATAACTTTTTAGAGGTCTTATTTGCCTTTCTAGAGAGTAGCCAGAAGACATTTAGTCACACTGAACTACGATCATCCTCAATTTATGTCCGAGACAGAAAACCACCAACAGAAATTACTGAAGACCAAGATTTCATCAAAAAAAAAAAAACAAACCTCATTCATGAGTTGTTGAAATTCCAGCCTATTTTTTTTTTACTTCTTTACAAAGCAGCATTTGTGCTTAATGTGCCTGGGTTTGGCTTATGATTGATCTTTAGGCATAAAACACCTGATTTTCTCAGGTGTCCAGAACTCCAGCTGGGCTGCAACAGAGGTGCAGCATTCATCCTTCTTAGAAAACAAGTGCTTATTAGAATGAATTATGTGTCATCGCTTCTGTAATTTCTGTATTTTGAATAACCTAACCTTTGCAGTTAAACTCTGACGCCCTGAAGGTTGTGCCCATATGTTGTTGGAAAGGTAATTTACCCTGGATTAGGAAAAAAAGGTCTCCTATTTCACCTGTGACCCTTCCGTCACAACACGTTAGCTGGCTGCGCAGGGTAAGTAATTGTGTGGGGCTGGAGGCTGAGCAGGCGACTCGCAGCTGCTCCAGACCCCAGCCCCTGCTGACGGACAGGGTTATGCCTAATTTCACGCAAGCAAAGAAGCCTCGACACATTTAGTGTTTTAGCTTTCTCCCTGCCTTTGTGCCAAAATCTATATCCTTAATTTTCTGCAGTTATAAAGCAGGCGAGTGAAACAGACTGGAAATCAGATACCCTTTTAACATAGCCCAGTGGAAACTCACAGTCTAGTGTTTCAGCTATGAATTATATAATGAAATTAAATGGTAAGAACAAAAAAGCAGCTTCAAACCCAGCAAAACACAAAGAAAATTATGTTTATGTGACCATTTCTTTTCTCCACAATGCTACCACTGGCACCTGACTGGGAGGTGGATAATATGCTGAAATATTACAGTGACCAACGTGAGGGGAAGCCTATAAAGGATGGGAAAATTGAACTGCAGTGCTCCCAAAAACATGTGTGCAACTCCTGCCCAGTGCAATAGAAGGTTTCATGAACTATGGGAGATGGGTGAGGAGATCTTCATCCACCTTTAAGGAGATCAAATATCCTCATGACAGAGCCCATGGCATCTTCAGAACTATTAGGACCAAGATGAAAGAATGAACTTTTCATTACTGCGTTTCTTCTGCTTCAAGAGTGAGGTCAGTGGAAGAAAGCAGATGTCTATGCTCTTTGCCATGTTTACGTGGATCTGTACTACAGGGAGCCAGTAGTTGAATAAGAATTAGGTCTTAGGTCTGTTGACTTCTGCATCACCTCCCAGGAAAGCCATCTCGAAAGCTGCCCAGATAAAAATGCTCACACAGGTCTCATTGCTCACTTCCCAAGGGCTGAACACTTGCAGCTGTAACTGAAACCAAGCCTTCACCAGTTGAGTGATGGATGAATTTTAGCCTCAAACTAATTGCATACCACTTCCCACTTTTGCACCTCAAAGATGTTGCACTTTGCAAAATGGAGCCCTTGAGAACGCTCAACCATTTTAAAAGGCACACACTTCGGTTTGTAAGAAATATAGAACTATTTAAATTATCTGAGCTACATTGATTTAACATATCTGCTTAGGTCAAACAATAGAAATCACTTCTCAGATTTACCCATGACTAAGGACCGTTTTCATGAAAATTCAGTAAAGATGAAATAGATACTATTTTGCAGAAGCATTATGAAGTGGAGAGATGGAAATTTGATCCAAAAGCTACTTTCATGATAAAAGTTTCACCCAGCTCTCCTTTCAGAAAACCAATGCGTTGCTAAAAAGATGTCTGAGGGGATCCAGGAAAGTGGTGGATTTTATTCCTTTTAAAAATAGGAAAAAAAAACCCTCTATAAAATATTGATACTTCTTGCATTCAAGCATTTTTGATAGAATCATTCTTACTGATTCTTAGCCCAGTGGATTAAGTGACTTCCTAGATTCCTTATGTTTATTTTCATCTTATGCGATTTGCAAATAACAATGCTGTGATTACTAATAATGCCATGAAAACAATTACTAGTTTGGTAATCTTATAGGAATCTGCAAATCTGGTTATCTAACAAATGAAATATTTAGCAAATTAATATGATAGGTCTTTTCCTCTCTTACAGAAAGAGAACTTTAGACATTTTTCCTCTTTTGTTCTGAAGTGACATCTTCAAAAGGTGCCTAGCTGTTGTCATGTACCATTAAGGTTTTGATCTAATGTCTGTTAAAGTTAATACATGTCTTACTGCTGATTTCAATGAGATTTGCCTCTGACTATTAATCTATATGATTGCTATAGCTAAATTTTCGCCAGTTTGTTTAAAATCATAAAGCATAAAGAGATATGTTGCTAAAAGTATCACTAAATGCAAACTAAACTTGATTTCCCCACTAACACCACCAAAAAGCCTCCTGTAAACCAGCAGTTGTTACAAACAAATCATTCAGATATTCGTCTCCATTTATCACATTTATTGTCCTTAAACAGAGACAGAGCGAAGGAGAGACAAGGTGAGGTCTGTGATAATCTTTAGGCTTTCTGCAAATTCCCTGCTTCCAGCCCTTAACTGATTGATCTTTACGCCCCAGACCTTGTGAAAATCTCCTATTAAAGTCCATTGGATATTTTGCCATGGATGTGAAATACTATCTGGAACTACGCAGCTGTAGGTGAAGATACTGTTATCTTCAACTGAGCCCAGAGGCAATGAAGTTGCTGGGAAATTTGCTATCAAATTCAAGTAGGCAGCTTCACTCCAATGGTTTCATAAAGCTCCTTGCAGAAGTAGGGCCTGTTACAGCTTAGCAAGAGTAATTCAAATTAAACTAATTTGTAATCATGCGGCAAACTATCTCCTAGTCTATCAGACGCTTCCTCCCTTACCAGGATTTTCCCCTCGATTTAGACAGAGGCAAATTGAATATTTCATTAACTTTTTTTAATGACTGCTATTTTTAGGCAAAGAAAACTGAATTTTAGTCTATGGAGCCCAGACAATTGAGTCATCTGACAATTTCAGGGGAAAAAAACACTGAACTAATGCTATGCTGCAGATTATTCAGCTGAGTGCTTATGTATTTGCAGGTGCCAAGACCACACAATATATAGTGCAGCATTCAGATTAAAGGATTATTCTTCTCTACAAAACATTGCTGTAAGAGGCCCTATTGTCTATTTACTATCAAGAGTCTGCCTGTGAGTAGCACCTACTTCCATCTTCCTTTAAACCTGTCTTGCTGGCTCCTTGTGCTAGCAGAAGACAAACATATTCAGAACTTGAATAAGGATAAGAAGGGGGCAGGAAAAGAACTGAACAGTTACAGAATTTTTGTAGGGAAAAATAATTACTTGCTTGTATCTACCAAAAATATATTTCTACTCTTGCTTACACTACTCAGTTCTCTGTCATCTGAGCCTTAAATTAAAAACATTTCACCTTTGCCTGATGTATTTCACCATCAACAAACACTCAGTCACCATGACAACCATGTTACTTATTGCAATGCTTTTAACTTTTAGTGATTGGCAGGGAAAGCTTCATTTTCCTTCTACAATTTATTTAATACTTCTGCTATTCGGTTTTGCAGCCAGTAAATCAAATCTTTGGGGCCATTTTCGTTTTAGTCCAACTCCGCTGTTACGACCCTGGTTCTACCAGATATTAAATTCCATCCTTTGTTTTTAATGTGCAAAACCAAAGCAAAAGTATTACAAAGTAGGAGACACACACTGGGTGCATTTAGCCACTAGATACCTCTTTTGTTATTCTATATGAATAGCCCTGATGCTCCAGCTTTACGCAGTACGCTGGTGCCGTGGCTGTGATTCAGAGGCAGCTCGCATGGTGAGCAGCATCGCGGTGGGTCACTCTTTGATGGAGCTCCAAGGAACACCTACACGCTGCAGGACACGGTGAGTCAGACGTCAGCAGCTTCTCCTCTAAAACACCACAAAACAAATGCCTTAGTATGGTGCAAGGGTGATGGATTAAAAATGAAGTTAGAGCTTGAGCTGGATCGTTTCAGATCACGCAGATGTTACAGCCTTTGCAGCCTAAGGATAGAACCCGCCTGTGCTGTAAGTCGTTATGTAGCATCTGGCTTGGTACGAGGGGGATCGCTGCTGAGGGCTATTGTACGGGCACAGTGTGCTTGGGTGTCTTGGTACTGCCTGTGTGTCATCAACACATGGCATGGGAGGGACACAAGACTTGAGGATTTTAGACCTGAGGTTTATGAAGCTCTTATGGGGTGGTGGGCCCCACCATTCTGAAGGTACAAGGTGATGCTGAGGTATGAGGGCCCAGGTTTTGACCAAAGACTGTTTCGCCTAGTATCTCTTGCATTTTTTCACACAAATAGGGATGCACCCACAAACATGTCTGTCCCCTGCATAAGGAGGAATAACAAGCTCAATGCCTGGAGCAAACTCCCACCCTAATGACTATGTTATTCCTTGGATTCTCCCTTGCCATCTCAAACAGCTGTCTCCTCGCTCACAGCCTGCCTGATGCTGGGCTGTGTCACCGTTCATCCTGGCTCCAAACCATCTGGACAACAGGTCCAGCATGAAATTCAGTTGCAGGGTTTTAAGAAACTGTATTTTGCAGCATCTCCTGTCATTACAGATGAGGAAGAACCATCTAGCTTGATTTCTGTCATGACCTTCATAGAGTTCAAAAGTGAGGGTGACAAGAAATAATATTCATCCATCCGAGAGAAATGGAGGCCCTGATTTCAAGGGTCTTTGACAGTGAGGGTCTAGGAGGATCTGGACCCTATCCTCCACACATTTCCGCTCACATAGCATGCACACTGCAGCTGTTTACTGTAATGATTTTCTTGTGATCAGTAAGGCAGAGCACTTCCCCACTCTGCTGTAGTTAGGATGACAGAAAGGAAAACAAAAGATTATTTTTAAGTGTTTGCATCAAATAATGCAGCTCTGTTTTAATTTGCTGGTTTATATATACCTACTATGAGCTAGAGACTTTTTGGTGACTAACACTCCTTTGGACAGGCTGTGGTCTTGACCTCTAGTACCATTTGTAGCATGTGAGAAGATCACTATTAGCCCAAGTATTCTCCAAGAAAATATTTCATATATTGCTGCTTTTGCTTGCACTCTGTGGCAAGCTACACTATAAATCTCGTGTTACGTACGTAAGGACAGAACAAGACTCCCATAACTAACCTCATACACTCAGCTGCTTATTTATTGCATTACACATAAATTGCAGCCTGAGAATTACTCAGTAAGGAAGCTCACAAATCTAATAATTAATAGATCCAAGACTTTGCAATATGTCAGTCAACAATTCAGGAAAAGTGGAAATCCTCAAATTATTATGCAGTGAAAATCCTGTTTCCTCCATTGCATACAGGAATTTTTTTAGCCTCATACAGCTTGTATGGAGCAGTAGCCATTTTTACTCTTGGTCCCCTTACACAGACTCTTCTCATGCACTCATTCTCTAGATACCTCCGTAAGCCAGTCTCCAAATGCCTGCAGGGAAAATGTTTCTTCAATATCAATGTTTTTGCTGTAAGACTGTGCAAAAATTATTTGGAGGTGACAGTGGGAAGGATAGATCAGAGCTAAACCAGAAAAAGCAGCACAGAAAAAAATATTTAATTGCCTAATCTTTGTAAATAGAAATTATGCAGAGTAACTCTTTTTCTACTGATCTCTTCCATCAAGAAAAGAGGTTTAGTAAAAAAATCTATAGCCAAAAGAAAAGCTTTTACAGGATCATCTAACCACTGGCTGTGCTTTGTTTTCTGTGGCAAGAACGTGCGTGAACAGTTTAATGTGCCTGTCACAGTCTGTTTGTGTTTTATATACCTTTGAAGCATGCTGCACGATTCATTCATAAAGTCAACACATTCATATGGACTTTCTTCTGGGCCTTTCATTACCTGAATCCAGTACATCTTGTCTGAATACAAATGTTGTTTGGCACTTCCATTTAGAACTGAAGGTGAAACTCCTGCTTGCTGCACAACTCACCTTGCATTTCTGCCTTAAAATAAACACAGATTTCAGTTCCCTGCCTTCTGACTTCATGCAAGTCTCCTTCATGATTTCAAGACATTATTTGGTCTTGGTCTCCACAGAATGCCTGTCTATACCCAGTTGTGCAGTAGCAGCTAGTAAAGGGATTTCCTGCATGCTCACTGTTCTTTAATGACCTTTAATTCTCTTAAAATTAATTTCCATCAGAATACTGCCCTGCCTCATGGATCATGCCGTTAGGACTGTTCATCTTAACCATTCTGTCCACAGTTCAGTCTCTGAATACCAAAAGATCATCAAATCTGCAAAGTATTATACAAAAATGGAGAAAGACAAAAGCATCTCACACTCTCATTGAGGAAAAAATGAAATTATGGAAGCCAGAACTCAGGTTTGATGAAGTAAGCAAGGGAGAAACTGCTTTTTCAATATACCCATTTGTAGATCAAAAAGACTCTCAAGAGGCTATCGGCCTTTCAGTCCTTTGGGACTGCTTTCAAGCTGGCAGAAGCAGGAATATACAGGCTGTTTCCACAGTGGTCTTCTATAAGAAATTCTCACAATAAGCTTCCTATTAATGAAGATTTTGTTATCTCAGAAGTCATACAGAATTGTCATCATTTTAGACACCAGACGGATTACTCATCATGGGGGATGTGAGTGGGCAGGATGGGGACAAAACAGCTACAGTAAAACAGAATGAACTTTGCAAGCCAGACATATTTGGCAACTGTACATTTGTGCTTTTAATATTTGTTAGGAACACAGTTCAGCCTTCTACTAAATGTTGGTGGTTTGGTATGTGGAGTCTCATAACAGCTTTAGTCACGACCCAACAGCTTAGTCATGCAACAAGTTTAGACTCATGACTTCTGTTGCTCATTTCGTTTTCTTTTGACAGCAATGTAAAGAAGGTACAGGGCCACAAAGATATCCTTCTCCTCTCACTGCCTCTACAGTTTCCTTTGTCAGGAAAGCCCAAGAACTGTTGTGATTCATCAGTTGTTGAGCACTTTGTGTGTGTGTGTCCTTCAAATTGTTGTTACATTTACACTTGACCGGGAATTAGGTGGTACAAGGTTGGCTATAGGTTATAGGTCCTCTTATGTTACAGAAATCCCCATCTGCTTAAATCTCTGTCGACCAGCATCATTACCACTAGTAGTTCTTTTCCTCTGTACAAGTTAAATAACCGTCCATTGTCTGCCATAAATTTTTGCACCTTAGGAAGTCATCAACATGATTCTAGTTCTCTCTCTGAGAGTACAAGCAAGAAACTGGTTTGAGTGGGCAATGGAAGCTGGACAAGCATTCCACTAAGTCAAAGATGCCACCACTGCATGATATTGAAAAGCAGGAACAAGTTAACTATCATCATATTTGCCCTAATGTGCAGAATAACTACAATAATGCAAGCAGAGAATTTCAGGACAAAGATTACTTTTATGTCAGTATTTTAGAGACAAGAAAGGAAGGGAAGTAAAAAGAAAAATAAGATAAAAGCTTTGGTCTTACATTATTCATTGAAAATAGGTGAATAAGTGTCCTAGTATAAGGCTGGATATTGCAAAACTAAATTATTTAAAACAAAAAACAAGCGCTTTGTGGGAACAGTTCATGAAGGGAGTGCTTGATTTTATTAAAAAGGCATTAATGATAATGACTTCAGGCACCACACAGCCTTCAGACCAGAATAAAGTAGAAAAATAGTCACCTAGTAAATTAAGAGGTAGCTTGCTTTAATAACGAAGTATCAATACAATATATAATTGTCAGTAAAGTCTGTGGACGAGATATATAATCAGTTGATTTTGAGAAAAGATGACCTTCCAAACTCAAGCCAGTCAGCAAATGTCAACAGTCTCTGGACTTTGTGATCCCTGCCCCCCAGCCCCACCATCCAGACTGAATCCAGCTGTGGGAAGTGTGCTTGAAAAAGTAAAGTGGCTTTTTTGGAATTTAGTTTCCCCTCCTACCAATTGTTTTGGATTCGTTCTTTCTGTAGGAAGCCTACAATTGAGCCAGTTGTGAGAGACATGCAAAATGCCACATCTGCAAGGCAGGTACCTGGCATTAAGCATGACCTACCTCATCTAGAAGTTTTCTGTCTGTGTCACTGCATGCTAGAATGAAAAAGAGGGTCCATTCAGTGGATGCTGACAGACCATCTCCAAAAGCAAAACTTTCTAGAGAGACTGAACTCAGCCAAAGTTTAGGCAGCTACTGGTGGATGAAAGAAATTGCTTCCCAGGGAGACAGCTGCCATACCTCCTAGAAGGAAAGGTGGGATAGAAGTTGAGAAGTTGCTTACCATGGGCCCTTCTGGTTCACACAGACCCCTGAGATTGTCGTCTCCATCCCTATGAGAGGCGGTACCCATCTGCCAGCAGTGGCTGCAGTGCAGCGGGGACACAACCTCAGAGTAGGCATAGTTGATAGCCCCTTTTATCAGGTCTGTTGGAGAGAGACAGACAGCAACCAGCTTCATTCAGAGCAGGCAAATGAGGCATGACCAAGTTCCGAGAAGGGCATGCCATTAGAAACACAAGGTTGAGTGGAACAGGCAGCACTAGAATGAATGGTGGATACAACAGTTGTGCACAGCTTGCAAACTCAAGTCCAGGTACAGGCAGCATTTGCTAAGGCAGTGTAGATAGAGCTTCCAACATCATTGAGAGTTCACAGAGTACCCAACCCAAGTTATTTTTATTCTACTTCAATTTCATTCTACATTGGGATTACAGTTTTTCAAAGCCACAATTTTATGATTCATCTAGATTGACTGCTATAATAACAAATCTTTTAAATTAGCACAGTTTGTTTGCACTAAAGAAGTGGGAACAGTCATATGAAGGAACCTACTAGCACAGTATGGGATTTTTCCTATATTCATGCCAATTCAAACAGATGTACAGCCCTGTGCTACCCATTAACATTTTAAGTGACAGAAGATATCATTTGCTGACATAAAGAGAATATGAAATTAAACAGCTGGCTAGTAAAAGAAACAACTCACTGAAGAACATATTGAAAATAAACTGCTAATAAATACATTTGGAAGCATACAGTAGTATATTAATTCATTTACATGATCCAGAGGGAAATATGATTTGCCACAATGAGATACCTTTGGGGTTTTTTGTTTGTTTTAACTTACCTGACATACTACTACAATCAAATGGCATTAAGGAGGACTTCAGAATATAAATTCCTGACCAATTAAATGATGTTTAAATCATGAAATTAACCACACATTTATTAAAGTCCTCTCTGCAGTGCACCAGCACTGCAAGCTGGCAAGACAAAACCATATTCTCTCTCATGTAGTTTCTAGTGGGAGACTTTGAACACTATTATTAGGGACTTGGGGGAGCCATGGTAATTGATGTTATAATGAAATTCATCAATTTATTTTGAGCAGAGAAACTAAGATCATTCATTAAATATTTTACACTGAGGAATAACATCATGGAAATAGCTATTTCATTTGCAGTGTTTTCCATTAGAAAGTCAGCATTTACCCTCAGATATTTCACTACACCTATAGGAGCTGTTGCCAGATACTGTAAGGGTAGAGGGATGTATGATATAGCTAAGCACATTTTCATATTCTGGTTAGCTAGAAAAAGTTCCTGTTGTATTTTATTCTGCAAAATATTAAGAACGTATGCTTATATTTAAAATTTGTAAACATGCAAAAATCCCTCTGTTCAGCAATGTACTGATCCTTAAGTACTGTTGAAAGACTTTCATACAGATAGTTGCTTTCCTACTTTGAACACTACATGTGTTCTTCAGCAGTAAGCCAGGCCCCACCTTACTGAAAGAGCAAATACACTCTGGCAATACAAACCAGCTTTGGTACTGAAGAGGAAAGTCCTCCATGGACTACCAAAATGCAGAATAATCATTAAAATCATGGCTGAGTATAGCTGTAATTCACAGCAAACCAGAGCAGAACAGCACCATGTACCTGGGGCAGCCACTGACACCTGACACACTGATCATTTCTCAATGATCTTTCACCAAAAAATGGTAAAAGTGAGATTGTGGGCACTCCCCATTTCCCATATTTCTGTATCATGGAAACACCTGCAATTTAAATAAAAAAATTATTAATACAATTTTACTGTGTTCAGTCTATGTTTAAAAATCTGTCCATGTCAGCTGGTATTTCTAAATTTTAATGACATTTTCTAACGCAGTTTCACTCATAAACTGCAAAGTGTATTACGAGCATGTTACGCACATGAGCAGTAAGTCACCAGTTAGAGGCAAGTATTTAGAAAAAAATATAAACAACAATAACCGATGTATTGGTTTTTATAAGCTATCTTGATATGAAGTGTCACTGAAATCTCCTCAGTCTTCTCTTTTTCTGCTAGTTATAGATATTTGGGAATATTCTCCTCTCTTTTCTCCATTTCCTTCTGGTTGTCATTGAATTAAATCCTTCAAACAAAAGTAGCATGATTTGTACAACAATGATTATTCTTCACAAGAAAATTGTACCCCAACACAGTGTGTATCCATTTTTTGATGTGTAAATGGGGAGCTTCTGAGGTTTGAACATCACTGTAGAAAGACAGGAGCCAAGTATCTCTAAACTTGCTGTCAATATATCCAAATTCTCTGCAACTTGGCCCTTGCAGAAGTATTTGCACACATTCAAAGCAACAGCAGATCCATCAAATCAGTCTTGCTCAGTGCTCTCCACGCAGAGCTCTGAAGGGTGAGGCAGTGAATAACCATTCTGTACACATCTGCCACGTGGCCTGCTGAAATAGCTCTCTTTAGAACAAGCCAGAAAAGGTAAAATGTAGGAGAAAATGTCAGAAGCCTTCATTGAAAAGCTAAACATGGAGAAGACTGCAGTAAAAATTGCACTAATAAAAAACAAGATTCAAATATATTCAGCATCACAGGACATTTGCAATCACTGCTGTGCTACCAAATACATGGTTCAGGTTCATCTCACTTTGAAATGCAGCTTCCTTGTGTTTCCTGCCTTTGCTGCAAATTTTATTGCTCGTGCGGCAGATTGTGTTGATCTGAAGAAACCAGAAAGCACCTTAGAATAAGTGGTCATAGCAAAAGCAAGCTGTCATGTGGAAGCAGACATCAGAAAAAGATTTTAAGACACATTTTCTTTTCTTCTTTCCTGTAAAGTCTCAGCTAAAGTTACAACCATGACAAGAAAGCAGGGGAAGCGCTAGCAGTATCTGTTTTCAGAAAAGGCTGTTGGCAGAAAATCTGGAATCCTTTGTTCAAAGAGAAAATTTAGGAACAATCTAAGCATCACTGCAGTATTTATTATCAAACCATCCATCTGAAACATGGAGCTTTATATTATAAAGTACTGCAGAGAAATGGGGCTACTGAGGGAACAACAGTGGCCAGAGTGTCACTGTTCAGTGATGGATCGGGAATGCAGCTCAAGAAGCTGTCAAAGAGCTAGTTATTGCCATAGACAACTATTTGCTGCTTTACCTGACAGATGAATTGTGTTTCACAAAGAAATTAGGGCAAAAAGGAGCTTTGAAATACATACTGTGCATTTTTTTTAACTGTTAGTTTTACCTAATTCAAGAATTGTTTTTATCAACAGTACAAACTCTTGGTTTGGGATCGCCAGTTGAAACAGCCTGGTAAAACGTCTCCACAATCCACAAAGATCAATGGTTAACAGGACTGAGAAACTTCATTTTTCATTTGCTGCTTCTGGCTAGGAGGAAAGAAAAATCAGGCAAGAAACATCATAACCTTCCTTTATATCAAACTTCCATTAAAGTCACTGCTACCTGCCAGCAGATATTCAAGACTTTTACATTGACATTTATCTTTAATGCTTTCTACATTTCTGACATTGTTCCAGTCCTGTACTTTTTAGTTGTAGTCAGATGCTCCTTCTCAGTTAGAGCTCCAGAGTTGAAAACTGCTGACTACACATGTGAGCAACATCAGATGAGAACATAGTTTTAAATAAATTCATATCTCATCATGTGCATAAAAATTATAAGACATATGCCCATTTTAGGAATGATATACGTGAGCACAAATAAGCAGACAACACAGTGAGCACTGCACTTCAGAGAGTGGAAAATCCTTTATTTCAAGTATTTTGCAGAGTGAGAATTCTAGGTTTCTGCTTCCAGTCCAGATGAAAAAGGCAACTCACAGAAGGCTGTTTAAAATTTGCCCATCCGAATTTTTTGGCAGTGTCCTGGTTTCAGCTGGGACAGAGTTAGTTTTTATTTTTAGCAGCTAGAAGAGCTCAGTGTTTCGGATTTAGTCTGGGATTTGCTATGAGAAGAACATTGATAGCGCACTAATATTTATAGTTGGTGCTGAGACAGCAAGAACTTTTCAGCCTGCCAGGTTGGAGGGGAGCATGGTCAGGACAAAGGTCCCACAACTTCACTTGTGATTTGAATTTAGATTTAGGATTGAGGGCCAAATTGGCCAATGGAGTATTCCATACCATGCAACGTCATGCCTGGTATATAGATGAGAAGCTGGGAATTCTCTTCCAAGGGCTCTCTTGGGCTCCTGGTCTCTAGGAGTTCTCTGTCTCTCTCGCTCTCTTTTTGGGCCTTTCACTTGTCCGGGATTGTGCTGTTGGGACTCACCTGTTATGGGATTGTTTGCCAGGACGGAACGAGCATGTGTCACCAAGTGGTGAGCAATTATACGGTGCATCACCTCTTTGTACATATTATTTTTATATATATTCATATAAATTATTATTTTATCATTATTACTTTAAAATTTAATTATTAATTTGTTCTTATCTCAACCCATGAGTTTCCTTCCCTTTTCTTTAATTCTCTTTCCCATGATTTCTCATGATAGGCACTGGAACAGGTTGCCCAGAGAAGTTGTGAATGGAAGTGTTCAAGGCCAGGTTGGATGAGGCTTTGGGCATCCTGGTGTAGTGGAGAGTTTCCCTGCCCATGGCAGGGGGATTGGAACTAGATGATCTTTGACGTCCCTTCCAACCCAAACCATTCTATGATTCTACGATCTAGGGGTAGGGGAGCATGAGTGAATGGCTGCATGGCATTTAGTTGCCAGCCGGGTTAAACCACTACAGGTGAAAAACCTGACCTTTAGGAAAGTGCAACATGTTTGCCCTGTATTTACCTTTCAATCTCATGGAGTTTTAAAATATTTGCCGTAAGACAGCAGCATTCCTTATCAGTCTTAAGGGGAACCTTTTAGCCTCTTTAGATGTTGACTTAGGTGCCTCTGAAATAGTTTCTATAGAGTAAAAATTAGCAGGACTCATTAAATAGCCTCTGATCACTCGCATCTATTTGAACAACCTTACCTGCAACACTTAAGCTCAGTCTGGGACCTTGATGACAGAAATCCAGCAACTAATGGTGGGTGGAGAAAGAAGGTGTGATAGTTCAATGTGGGGGAGGGGGTTCTGGTGGCAGGAGAGGGGATTTGTTTCCTGTGCCACCAGATCGGATTCCCATCCCCCTTGGGGTTGAGCCAATCATTGGCACCTCTGTGAACTGCCCTATTTAAGTCGGGACAAAGGAACAGGAAAAGGTGCTTTTGCCCAGGAGCGAGGAGAGAGGAGGAGGGCACTGTCCCCGCTCCCTGGGTCTCCGGCCAGGCGGCTGCCCGCACCGGGCCGGCACCACATCCTCAAGATGGCGGCAACGGAGCCGCTTAGGGAATTCAGGGAGCACCCCGCTCCCGGGTTGCCTGCTGGGCCGAGTTCACCCAGAGAGGACTAAGATCTGAGAGAAACGGCCACACTGACACCGGGTCAGTGAAGATGGAGCGCGATGAGGTGTGCCAGAGCTGAGTTTCCCCTGCAACTGGTGGCAAGATGGCAGGCGGCCCCCCTGCAGCCAGGATGGGCTTGGCGGAGCAGAGACCCACTCGCAGCCCGTGGAGAAGCCACGTCGGAGAAGAGATGCCTGAGCCTTAGAGAGGTCGTGGAGCATGGGATGCATGACAAGTAACTGTTAATAATGGAGCTTGGGATGCACGACGAGGTCATGAGGCATCTAGAGTCTGTGGGACAATCCACACTGAAGCAAGTGGCCACAACTCCCTAAGAATCCGAGACTGTGGTAAGGCCTGCACTGGAGCGATCCAATGGAGAAGGATTGCATCCTGCTGGAGAAGTTTGTGAAGTTTTCCTTGTGAGTAGGGGATCCATTGGAGCAAGGGAAAATGGTGTAAGGACTCCTCCTCCTTTAAGAAAGGAGTGGCAGTAACAACATGGATGAACTGACCTGCACTCCCCCATTCCCTGTCCCCCTGCACCACTGGGGGGAAGGTAGAGCCGGGAACAAAAGGAAAGGGGGGTGGGGAGGTGTTGTTTTTAAGATCTGGCCTTGTTTTCTCTTTATCCTCTCAAGTAACCAGTTTTGTTTCTCTTTGTCGTTTTAAGCGACTGTTAATAAATTGGTTTGTTTTAAGAAAGCCGAGTCTGTTTTGCCCGGGACCATGGTTGGTGGGTGCTCCTTCTGTTCTTGTCTCAACCCTCAGTCCTCTTTTATTATAAAACCACCACAGAAGGTAAGTCATTTTACCCAGTGAAATGGTTGCGCTGGACAGTCTATCCTTCCCTGTGACTAAATGCAAAAATTCTTAGGAAAGGAAGCAACAGACCCTGTTCTCAGAAATAAAGCAATTTTTGACCTAAACAAGTCAATACTAGAGGGGGTTTCACTACTCTCTGCAGTAGTTTTTCAGCTGTCTCCTTCTCTGCTTCCTGTTCAGATAGAAATAGCAATCGTTTCTGTAGTGCCCTTCTAAATCAACCTTGTGTCAGCACACTTGTGGTCCAGAGCTGAGCTAGGACTAATCTTTCTTCTCCATTCTGCAACAATATCCCTCTGTTCCACCAGAGGAGAGGCACAAGCCATTTTTTTCTGGGTTGTGAACAACATAACATTATATGAGAGGTGGAGAAGAAAGTAGCCTATGTAAAGAGCAATGGGGGGTGATCTCCACTTGTTTTTTTAGGGTGAAAAAAGGAAACTGCAAGCAACAAATAACAAACTTTTTGAAGAAGGGAGAAAGAATCAGCATCCTACTTCTAGAAACTTTCCTTTCAAAGGTGAGCAAAATACACCCCATGGAGAAAAAAAAAGACATGTATACATAGAAACTACGCAAACTTCAGAGGCATTTTTCAAGAACTGCTATGTAAAATCCACCACTTAAGACAGAAACTCCTTTACCATATCACCTCAAAATATAAATTCAATATGGTGCTTTTGATACAGCTAAAAAGCCATACATGACACAGACAAGTATTAGCGAGGTCATTGCAGGAGTGTCTATACAATGCAGTTCCTGTTGGCTGAGTTAAACAAGCGTAACCGGTATTTGAGCTCTTACATCATACGAAAACTGGCTGTACCTGTTTTCCCTAAGCTTGTAAATTTATGAAAATGTCAGCCACATTAACAAATCTGTGGCTTGGCGGGTATGCCAGGAACACATGCTCATAACAGGACTTTTCAAATGAATCTTTAGAATGCAGTTCAGCCGGACTTGAGCTAAGGGTAATATACTCCTACAGTTACTTATGTTGAATTAAGTTTCCCAAAGTCATTTTAGTTTAAATTTTATATGACTACTGTGTAAGTTCTATGGATCCACTTTCTGGGAATTAATTACCAGCTTAGATGAATGGACGAATCATTATCTCCACAAACTAATGCATTCCTCCCAAAATCTCCTTTTCCTGGTCATTATTAAAAGCAGAATATGTGCTCATCAAAGTAAATATAGAAATGAATCACCATTCAGGAAGGTCTTGTGGGATGGGGCTTTTTGTTTGATTTTTGACTGCGGTATTTCAAGCACTTGTTTCATAAGAATTTGGTCAAAATTGTTGTGAGTTGTGCAATGTAATGGTCATCTATGCAAAAACTTGATGAAACTCAGGTCTGACTTTGGACACTTCTACGTACACATTAATGCACAAAACTATAATCTTTTTCTTAAAATTTAATTTATTAAATACATATGAAACATTCACTCTGCATACATCTGTTCCTGCCGGCAGCTCAATCCCCATTTGGGTCTGAGGAATATCTTGGAAAAAAGATGGGCAGGAGGAGGCTGCTTCCATCAAGGAAATATATTTCTACCCACTTCCCCAAGGGCTCCTCAGATCTGGTTTGTATGTCAGAAGTGTTACCGAGAGCACAGGACTAGGAATCACATGTAGACTGATGCCCTCTTAGGCTACCATGTGCTACATACAAATCTACTTGAAGAGCGTCAAGGGAAAGTCTACATTTTCCACCAAATAGCGCCAGCCACTTCCCAACACCTTCAGATCTGTGGTAAAGACTGAAAAAATGACAGCTATGAGGTGCCACAGGAAATGATAAGGAGACATCAATGGCACAGCTGATGCCACAGGGCTCTAATTAAGTTGTTGCTATTATAAATCAAGCTATATCTTGAAGTCCCAAAGCACCAAGAGACACAAATCACACGTGTGGTTCTCGGGTCAGAAAGGTTAGTGCTCTGGGGGAAGGTCACACAAGGTGTGGCTCTAGAAAATAACAATAGCTTCCATCACATGCGTTTTTCCCCATCAGTCAGATTCATCATCTATGGCACAACTTAAATGCTTTTCCTTCTTTAAATGTTATTCTCCTTCCATCACCTCATCTTGTCCCTGAAATATACTTATGACAACGTGTTCTAACCCTCTCTCTGGCTAATAAGGCTAAACAAAACAGGGTTTGGTTCAAATATCAGGTTCCCCAAATCATCCTAGTGGATGTATCTGCACCTGTTCTAATTTAAATCCCTTTTTAGGCAGAAATATGCAGTATTCCAAATCAAAGCTTACTGAATGGTAAAAGCAGGTTCACGTCAGCTAAAATTCCTTTTCAGAGATGAACCGGCTGAACATTTCTTAATCATCATCCAGTCAACCCATCCACCCAGACTTTCTCCTCTTCTTCAAATTGGCAAATCCACAGATTAGAGCAAAAATTGTTCTAAATGCACAATCTGGCATTTTATGCAGGTGAGCTCCAGGTAGAACTCCATCTAATTCTGCTTATACAGGATCTTGGTCCTTATTTTGAGGCCAAAACCTCCCTACTTTTTTCTTTCTTCCATTGATCAGCATGGTTCAAGATAAATCATATACCTATCAAAATTTATCATTCCTGGTCCACTTTTTTTTTTTTTTTTTAAAGAAACCATTCTGTAAGTCTAGGAATCTCTTTTATAAGAACTTTGTCCATTTGGCTCTGGAAAGCCAAAGACTATTGGGATGTAATCTTTCATCCAGTGGAGACAGGTTCAAGTTCAGGGCTTCCCAGGTAAAAGAGATGGGTAATGAGTTTCAGAAATTTCAGTATTCCCAACAAAGAGGAAGCACTGGGGATATCTTGCCCTCGCTGTGCTCTTCTCGGCAAGAAGCGTTACGAGAAAGCCCAGCATGAGCATGACTCAATTCTTCTTCTACCTACCCCTTTGGCTAACCACTGTAGTGGTTAGTCACATGTTTTTACTGTAAGTTTAGTGCAATTTCTTTTGTGTTTTTGTTTCAGTAGGCTAGCAGTTTGCTTGCATTATTATGAAATAGCATTTGATGCTCCATAGTTGATACTGAAGTGGGATAAATTTCACCTGCAATTCTACCAACCCAATCCATACAATAATGAGGCTGAACTTGTCACAGAAAGGCTCTCAGGTGAATGCAACAAATGACAGTGTAAATTATAAGTGATTCCATAGCAGTGAGCCTGGGAGGGACCTTAGCTTCCCCCTTCCTGCTTTTTTAACCTATTAAAGTTTGACAGTATCATGGAAGGCGTGTTACTTGCTTTGCCTCCACCCTCCAACTGAAGGACCCTTGATGATGGGAGAAGAAATGAAAAAGCAAGGGATGAGCAAATACTGCTAGACTTTCCAGATTAATAAAACATAGAATGGCCTCTCATTCTGCATACTCTCCAAGGTAATGTTGAGACTTGGGAAACGCAATAGATCTCAGTAATATTTCTAGTTTAATTACCAAATCTTAGTTCAGGAATTTTTAGGTGACAGCGGCAAAAAGAAGATATTCTTGCTTTGGAAGAACTCAACATCAAAATATGAAGAAAAAACAGCCAAATTATCCTGTGTGCCTTCCAGTCATTGAAGAAGATTTCAAGTCTATTATGAACAGATTGTTATGGGAAGACTTTTGTTGGTCTGTTTAATTCTCCTGCACCATGGCATAGATTTACAGTTCTCGCAACCTATGAAATTTATGTTTCCCAGCACAGACCTAGCTTGGTATAGATCAGATACCTTCTTGCCTAAACAGACTATGCATATAATGTGAAAAGATGCTTTGAATAGTATTAGCAGGAAAAAAAAAGGCTCTGAGGTCTGTACTTATTCTCCACCTGCTCTAAACTTTTTGCAGAAATTAGGAGCCCAGGTCATAGGATAGTGCTTTGTGCAGCACTTGTCTAGCAGAGTGCTGCTCCTAATACAAATACTAAGTAGGAAAGGCTATAGGGTAGGTAGCACTGACATACATTTTAAAGTCTCTTTTTTTAGGCTGCTTTATAAACTAAGGCTTAATAAGACTCTTAGCTTAAGCTTTATCATCTCCTTTTGACCTGAGATGAAGGGAGAAGTTCACAAGCAAGAGAAAGCACTAGAAATGAACTTTTTACCTGCATGTTAGAGAGGATCCCAGAGTGAGGTCTGACTAGCTTAGGTAACCACAGACACAAGCCTGAAGGTTAGAACTAGTTTGCTTATCAACACGTTGATAATTTAGTTACACCCACTTGGACCTGTAAAGATAAAGCTCTTCATTAGTGGTCAGGTAATAAAGCTGGGCTGTGCCCAGGCACAGCATTCCTGTGGCCCTGGACTCAGGACTCATGTGGTTGGACATGCTGAGGCTGCTGCCCTTGCTACTGTCATGGTTCAGCCCAGCTGGCAGCTGAGCTACCACGAAGCGGTGTGCTCACTTGCTCACTCCCCCTCGACCCTGGTGGGTGGAGAAGAGAAACAAACAAACAAACAAACAAACAAACAAACAAAAAACTATAACTAAAGGCCTAAGGGTCAGATAAGAACAGAGAGGGATCGCCCACCAACCACAGCCATGGGCAAAACAGTCTCGGCTTGGGGACAAATCAACTTAATTTATTAACAGTTACTTCACAGAGGAGAACAAGAAACAAACGCAGAACTTAAAAAAAAACTTCCCCCCACCCCTCCCTTCTTCCCAGCTCTACCTCTATCCCTCAGTGGTGCAGGGGGACAGGGAATGGGGGTGGTGATCAGTTTGCCACATGTTGTTTCTGATGCTCATTCCTCCTCGGGGGGAGGACTCCTCACACTCTTCCCCTGCTCCAGTGTGGAGTCCCTTCCTATGGGAAACAGTACTCCACAAACTTCTCTGATGTGAGTCCTTCCTGCAGGATGCAATCCTTACCCATCACATTGCTCCAGTGCAGGCTTTTTCCATGGAGTCATGGCTTCTCAGGGCACAGCCATCCATTCCAGCATGGAGTGCCTTCTCACGGACTGCAGATGCATCTCTGCTCCACTGTCAGTCTCCAGCAGTGTGGAGTCCTGCCCATGCAGACAGTACTCTACAAACTCCTTAGGCACAGGCATCTCTGCTCCAGCATGGGGTTCTCAATGGGCTGCGGGTGGATCTCTGCTTCACCATTAATCTCCACGGGCTGCAGAGGGGCCACCTGCCATCTCACCACTGGCTGCAGGGGAATCTCAGCTCCAGCATATCTCCCTGCTCCTGACAATACGGCAGGGCACAGGCAGTCCAGGAGGTTCCTGGAATGCGTGGACGACAACTTTCTCCTGCAGGTGATAGAGAAGCCGACAAGGAGGGGTGCCATGCTTGACCTTATGCTCACCAACAGGGAGGGAGGGACTGGTGGGCGATGTGAAACTTAAGGACAGCCTTGGCTGCAGTGACCACGACACGGTGGAGTTCAAGATCCATGGGGCAGCAAGGAAACTATTCAGCAAGCTCTGTACCCTAGACTTCAAGAAGGCGGACTAAGAAATGCTATAAGAAATGCTTCTATAGGTATGTAGGGGACAAAAGGAAGTCCAAAGAGAATGTAGGCCCCCTCCGGAAGGATACTGGTGCTCTGGTTACCCGCGACATAGAGAAGGCTGAGGTACTCAATGACTTTTTTGCTTCAGTCTTCACTGATAAAGCCTCTTGTCTTACCACCCAAGCTGTGGAAAGAACTAGCAGGGACTGTGAGGATGAACCACCGCCCACTGTACTTGAAGAGCAGGTTCGGGAACATCTGAGGAACTTGAAGGTGCACAAGTCCACGGGACCTGATGAGATCCATCTGCGGGTCCTGAAGGAACTGGCGGATGAAGTTGCCAAGCCACTGGCCATTGTATTTGAGAAGTCGTGGAGGTCTGGCGAGGTCCCCGATGACTGGAAGAGAGGGAACATAACCCCCATTTTTAAAAAGGGGAACAAGGAGGACCTGGGCAACTACAGGCCAGTCAGCCTCACCTCTGTGCCTGGCAAGGTCATGGAGCAGATTCTCCTGGGAACCATGCTAAGGCACATGGAGAGCAAGGAAGTGGTGGGTGACGGCCAACATGGCTTCACCAAAGGCAGATCGTGCCTGATCAACTTGGTGGCCTTTTATGATGGGGTGACAGCATCGGTGGACAAGGGTCGACCAACGGATATCATCTACCTGGACTTGTGCAAAGCTTTTGACACTGTCCCGCACGACATTCTTCTCTCTAAACTAGAGAGGCATGGGTTTGATGGATGGACCACTCGGTGGATAAAGAATTGGCTCAATGGCCGCACTCAGAGAGTAGTGGTCAACGGCTCGATGTCCAAGTGGAGACCGGTCACGAGTGGCGTCCCTCAGGGGTCCGTGTTGGGCCCGGCCCTCTTCAACATCTTTGTCGGTGATGTGGACAGTGGCATGGAGTGCACCCTCAGCAAGTTCACCGATGACACCAAGCTGTGTGGTGCTGTTGACACGCTGGAAGGGAGGGATGCCATCCATCGACAGGCTGGAGAGGTGGGCCCCTACCAACCTCATGAAGTTTAACCAGGCCAAGTGCAAGGTCCTACATCTGGGTCGTGGCAATCCCAGGCACAAATACAGACTGGGCGGAGAATGGATCGAGAGCAGCCCTGAGGAGAAGGACTTGGGAGTACTGGTGGACGAGAAGCTCAATATGAGCCGGCAATGTGCTCTTGCGGCCCAGAAGGCCAACCGCATCCTGGGCTGCATCAAGAGGAGCGTGGCCAGCAGGTTGAGAGGTGATTCTCCCCCTCTACTCTGCCCTCGTGAGACCTCACTTGGAGTATTGCGTCCAGTTCTGGAGTCCCCAACATAAGAAGGACATGGACCAGTTGGAGAGGGTCCAGAGGAGGGCCATGAAGATGATAAGAGGGCTGGAGCACCTTTCCTATGAGGACAGGCTGAAAGAGTTGGGGCTGTTCAGCCTGGAGAAGAGGAGGCTCCGGGATGACCTTATAGTGGTCTTCCAGTACCTCAAGGGGGCCTACAAGAAAGATGGGGAGAGGCTGTTCAGGAGGGCCTGTTGTGATAGGACAAGGGGTAATGGTTTTAAAATAGAGGGAGGTAGATTCAGATTGGATATTAGGAAAAAATTTTTTACCATGAGAGTTGTAGAACACTGGAACAGGTTGCCCAGAGAGGTGGTGGATGCTCCATCCCTGGAGACGTTCAAGGCCAGGTTGGACGAGGCCCTGAGCAACCTGATCTAGTTGGAGATATCCCTGTTCCTTGCAGGGGGGTTGGACTAGATGACCTTTGAAGGTCCCTTCCAGCCCTAACCATTCTATGATTCTATGATTCTATGATTCTGCTGCAGCCACCCCAGGCCTGACCAGCCCAATGAACCCCAGCAGTCCCAGCAGGATGAACTTGGTCCAGCAGGAGCCCCAGGAGTGGGGCGCTTCTGAGCTCTCCCTGCCACACCGCTGCAGCCATCTCCAGTCGAGTGGTGGCAGCCCAGCGCGGGCAGCTGCCTGTGCAGGAGGCTGGGGGGGCCAAGCTCCTTGCCTCCCTCTGCTCTTCACTGCAGGTTCCACCTGGCTCAAGTTCCTTTGTCCCCTTCTTAAATACGGCATTTGAAAAGGTGCTGATTGGCTCAGCCCTGGCCAGAGACCAGTCCAACCAGTATTGAAGCTGCAGAAGCTTCTTGCACCTCCTTGCAGGGACCATTTCTGCAGCCCGTCCTCTGCTACCAAAACCTCAGCACACAAACCCACAGCTGCCTCTCAACTTAGCAAGCCCAACAGCTTGCTTGAGGTTCAGCACTAGTGGCCTAGACACATATTAGCATTTCTCAATATTGTAAAGCTTATAAGAATTCCAGCATGAAGATGCTTATCTTCATGTGTTAAGTGTGTATGTGATACTACCTTGAGCATTTTTTTAATGCAATATTGGCTTTACAGTATTTCAATTCACCGTTTTCAATGATTAACATTTTCCATAAATTTCTCATAAAATCAGTTCTATAGGATACTTGGGAGGAAAAGGGACATTGATTCCTTTTGATGTGGTCCCCAACTCGTATCTGGGATCAGGACAGTATTTTAACTTTGACAAACAGAAGATGCTTGGAAGTGGGTTAATAACTGCCTTAGGACTAGGAAAAATAAGTCAAGATCTTTAAAGAAGCCTTTTAGCAGCCATGAGATGAAAAAAAAAAACCACCTTGAATGTCACAGCTACACACATGAATCTGAAACTATTGGCCCATAAATTCTTTTGAGCAGGTAATCTGAAGGAAATGGGTGATACACGTAGGTAACTTCAAGAACAAAAGGGGTTTTTAAATTGGTTTAAACTAAAACCAAATACCAATAACATTTCCTTGCTTGTAATGATAATATTCAAGCAGAATTCATCTGCCCGTGATTGAATTTCTAAGAAAGATTGTTTCAGTACAGAGATTTCCTCCATAGAGGTTCCTCTGCCAATAAAGCAAGAGTTTATTACACTTCCACAATTCTCTTGAGAGGAGATTTTTTCTTTTATAATATAGCTGTACCTGCTTCTAATAACTTGCAAAACCAGCTAAACTCCAGCTACACTGGAGTCATGTGGGTTTCCCCAAATTGTGACACTGGCTCTCCTGGGAGAAGTCTCAAATAGGTCTATTCAAAATAATTGCTGTTTACAATGAGATTCTATATTTCATAAAAATTAAATCTGTTTTATTCTGTTTATGCAAAAATCTCGCTTGCATGAACAAGGTGGAGATAATCAGTATTTGGCAATCACCGTATTAACAGTTTTCCTTAAAGGCATCTACATTCCTAATTGTATTTTGAAACATAAAAAATATGATGTGAGTTTTCTTTCCAAAATCCAAATATTCATCATGTTTTGAAAAGTCCCTGTATTATATTTTGGGAGTTTTTGCATTTCAGCCATCAGAGCTGTCTAGTCTCCAGTTGTAATATTATCTCCGTTTTCAAAACGTTTTCAAAACAGGTGATGGACTTTCCTCCATCACCTTCACATCCAGGGAGGATGAACACGCCAGTATTTACCATTTCAAAGAGACCAGCCCTTTATCTCTGCTCACAGCACTAACACTTCAATCTCTCGTAATTTCTAATCTCTTACGCGCAGCTCATTGCAGAACAGAACACAGTTATGACGTCACCATCCCCTCTGGGAAAAACCCTCAACCAAAACCACCCACACCCTACAGTACGAGTCCTTTGTGCTGTAGTATCTTCTCAGACGTCACCTCTTCAATCCAAGCGTAACCGACTGGCAGCCTTACCAGCGCTGCCCCTCCCCGCTCGTCGCACACCCACCCACATCCCCCCTCCCTCCTTCCTGCCGCCGCTGCCGGCTCCCGGCTCTGTCTGATTGTCCCCCGTACACCCTTTCTACTCCACACCACCCGTACACAGACAGCACTTGAGGGCTGTGACGAAAGAGCCCATGAACGTTTTGAGGAGGGGGGGAAAAAAACCCAACAAAACAGTGAAAAGAGAGCAGGGAAAGAAGCGTCTTTAATTCTCCCAGGGGGAGCACAGAAGCGACGAGCGGATGCTGCCCGTGACCTCTCTCCTGCCCCTGGACCGGCCGGCAGCCCTGGGCACCTCTGCAGGGCAGGAGAGGAGCGCAGCTGGTGCGGTCAGAGTCACGCACTGCGCAAGCAGCCGAAGGTCTCCCCCTGCCCGCTCCAGCGGCGCCGCGCGCTGCGCTTCCAGCCGGGCCGGGCAGCGCGCGGGCTGCGGAGGGAGCGCGGCGGCAGCCCCGGCCTCGCCGCCCTGCCCGAGGGCCGCGGGCGCGGCTCCCGCGGCCGGGTATCCCTGCCGAGTATCCCTGCCCGTCCCGCGCCCTTCGCGCCTGTGAGCTGCGCAGCCGGGCTGGGAAGGTGCGGTCGGGCCTACGGCGGCCATTCCTGGGTGAGCCAGGGCCTGGCCGTGCACCCTGCTTTTGGAGAGCACGCAGGGGAGCTGCCTGCGGGGAAGGTTCACCGTAGCTGGCAAGGGGCAGCCTGCTGAGCCAGCCAGGATGGCATGGCATGGCATGGCATGGCATGGCATGTCTCAGGCAGTGGTCCCCATCAGGACACTGACCTTTAGGTGTCTACTGGAGCACTGACCATGTTATGGTCAGTGGACACCCAGCAAGCACAAGCAACAAAGCAATTCATATTACCAAGACCTAAGCAGACACCTACTGACTTCTGACCCCAGTACTCCCTGTAGCATGGAACATGAGCCGGGTGTCTGAACTCTCACCTGATGAAGGCTTCTAATCACAGATGTCCCTAACTCACAATTAATCCCCCACCTCACTTCCCCACCTTTCAGCCATCTTATGCTCTTATACTGTCCCTCTCCTTGCAGTATCTCACTATTCGTAGCACCCCAATGGAAGTCAGAGGCGTGAAAAAGTAAAGCAAACACAGTTGTGCAAGGCAAGGAATTGCACCCAGATTTGCCCAGTGCCACGATTAAAAAAATTGGTCCATCTGAATTTTTTGCAGTGTCCTGGTTTCAGCAGTCTTCCAGTACCTAAAGGGGGCCTACAGGAATGCTGGAGAGGGGCTTTTTACAAGGGCATGTAGTGATAGGACAAGGGGCAATGGATTTAAGCTGAAAGAGGGCAGATTTAGATTAGATCTAAGGAAGAAATTTTTGACTCTGAGGGTGGTGAGGCACTGGAACAGGTTGCCCAGAGAATTTTTGGATGCCCCATCCCTGGAAGTGTTCAAGGCCAGGTTGGATAAGGCTTTGGGCAACCTGGTGTAGTGGAAGGTTTCCCTGCCCATGGCAGGGGGATTGGAACTAGATGATCTTTGAGGTCCCTTCCAACCCAAACCATTCTATGATTCTATGATTCTGTGATTCTATGATTAATGCACGGCTCTGGGGACTGTCATTGGGCCACTGCAGGCTTTTCTGGCTGGAGTCTGCTCAGAGCCGGCAGCTCCTTCAGAGTTTGGGCAAGACCTAAGATAAGCAATAAAACCAGAAGTTTTAGATATTCATGACAGTCAGAATGATGGAGGCTGAGATTTCAAGTACATTTTATGTTTCTGATATTATCTGGCTTCAAATGGGTTCACAAGCAGAGAGAGCTTCCCACAGGGAAGACAATTTCCACAGAGCAGCATGTTTATCTGCTCTCATCATTTGTTTCACTTCCCAAGGAACAAGTTGTATTTAATCCTGATAAAATTTTGGCTGAGGAAAAGAAATATATGTACTAAAATTGATCCCATAGGTCATTATAATAGAGAATAAGGGAACACATCTTCATAACAAGCTTGTGCAAGACACATGGAAATTTAGGCCTGCCTAAGCATGTCTACACGCACGGCTGCAGGTGCACAGCAGCAGGGGTATGGATCCTGCTGCTCTCACCTTGCAGCGCAGGGGACAAGAGCAGGAGCAATGCAGCCACATGCACTACCACACAGCTCTGCAAGCCAAGCAGAGCGCAGATTTCCAGGGCTGGAGTTCTCCTTCTTAGTGCCAATCAGCTGGTGTATATACTTAAGTCTTCTGGATCTGTAACAGGCCCCTCACCCCCACTGCTAGGTCTGCTCCTATTTACTTGTGCTAGCTATTATGAAGCTGCTACAGGGAGACCTAGCTGTCCTGAAATTGCTTCTGGCGTATTTTTTTTGGCACTAAAAGGTTTGCCATCACTTGTGTTACCTTCCAAAGTTTCAGCTCCTGCTATGTGTGTCATCAGAGTCAAATGTTTCTGTGTTAAATCTAGCAAGAAACCAATTTATTTTAAATTGTTTTCTGTTGTATTTTACAGTACTGCCTTGAGCCATCTGGATGATAAGTAGTAATATAAATGATTGCTTCAATTATTGACACTGGTGACCTTTGCTAAAATGCAGCAAGGAGGAGAAAAGTAGAGTCAGGCTGCTTTGCTAATAGTAATAATCAGCCAGGAGGTCTCAGTGGGAAAGGGAAAACGTGGAGCGATATTGTCCAGTAGTTTGAACAGGGAGGTGGAGGAGAAACAGCAAGCAGGAGGAGGAGGAGAATTTGGTGCATGTTCCACCCTTGCCTCTGTATCTCATGGTACTGTCACGTAAAATGTGACAGGGAGTTTAGTGAGACATAGAGCCAAGATAGATGCCTGGTCCAGCCCAGCACAACAATATTGTTACTTGGTATGGAGAGCTAAAGCACATTTCTAAAATGCTCTATGATCCTTGAATAGACAACTAGCTTCCCAGTAGTGTTCTGCAGTATTTCTTTTCCCTGAATTGAACCTCCGAGGAGTACACACCATTACTAACCACTTGGGTCTTGCCAAGATTACTTCAAGTGCTTGGATTTATCACGATGCTCAGGCAAGGGACTGAATAGGTAACCTATCTTCTGCCCCTGGGACAATGATCCTTGTTTGTGCAACGTGCAGCGCTCACTCTTTTCCTCTTTTGATTGCAAAACTCCATGTTGAGTGGCGGGTGGGGGAGCCAGTGCAGAGGAGAGAACAGAAGGTTTCCCTCCCATATCCACCTACATTCACTTCACTTTGAGGGTGATTGCTGTACCCTCAGTCTCAGTCAGGCAACAGCCTGAAAAGCACCAGAGTGAAGATTAGGAAAGCAAGAGCCCATTATGGCAGGCTGCTCAGGCAAAGAGTCTGCTCAGCTCCCTGGAGAACTTTGTAATTTACCATCCCTTTGTTCTCCAGTCTTCAGTCAACTTCAGCCACGTGGTTCCTCCAGGGGCTATGACAGTGATGAATACTGATTTTCCCAAGTGGACACATTGCCGTAGTGTTATCAGTCAGTGGATGAAGTCCTGAGTGCTGGCTGGAGCAGGAGTGGCTTGGATGAGCTCCATGCACTGGCCCTGAGCAGTAAGGTGAAGGCACAGCTTTGCTCCCATGTGCATGGAGCCCTGGAGCCCTGGCAGCTCAAACACAGAGCAACGTGAGTCCACTGGGATTTTCAACCTATCTCCAATTTAGATGCCAGACTAGCAGTGTACTGGCTGCAACACAGTAAAGAGGTTAATTAGTTTTTTTACTGAAGTGTGAAAAATCTCTCTTCTCCTGTTGAGATGCATTGATTTTGTTATTACCAGGGACATCACTGCTGTAAGTAGCTGTGTTAGAAATAGTTTAGTCCAGGGCACTTGAGCCTCTTACCACCCACAGCTAGAGCCATCTCGCATGCTCAGTTCCTTCCCCTGGCTCATCTGCTTCCCTAGCACACAGCTATTCCTAACCCAGAGGATGAGGAGAGCTGCTTCATGGTCATTCTCTTCTTCCTCTCCAGACCGAATGAGGAGCACCCCAGCCAGGCTGGAGTGTATCAGATTGACCTTTCGAGCTGACCCAGGCACAGTGACTTCAGGGATTGCAAATACAACAGCACACCCACAGCTGGGATGGATGCTCTGTGCTGCTGCAGTGAGTCTGAGACATGGTAGTCATTGGATCTCCTCAGCTGAACGTTGTGGGTCAGATTTCCCAGATGAGAGATTTTATTAATTCGGTCTTCATAGTTTTTAGCAGGCAAAGCTTGATTTGAAGTGCTAACGCGGCTCCCCCACTATTATCTTCTTCGATGGATCAGCTTGAACTGCACCAGTCCCTTTGACTGTGGGGCAAATACTCAACAGATGCCCATCGTTGGTAAGTCAGTCTGCTCTCTGAAGGACTCTGCTAAAGGCCTGAGAAAGACTTTCATTCCTCCCCTCTCCCAGAATAGAAAACCTTGTCAATATTTCCTTGTGATGCTTAAGCTCTCCCTCTCCCATGGGCTTGTGGATTAAAGGAGTGCTGAGTGTCAGCGGCACATGAGGATGCCCACAAGCACATCCTGGCAGTACTCCCTCGCCTTCTAAGCCCAGCAGGGTCTCTGTCCACACCCAAGTCTGGTGATCAGTGACCTTCCCCGGGAGCAGGTGGCAACTTTCTCTGGCTGCACTTTATGCAGCACCAGGAACTGCCATTAGCTATGATGTAATTAGGAGTGAGGAGCAGAACATACTTTGCAGAGATGGTTTGGGAGCCTGAGGCAGAAGGCTTTTGTCCATCAGCTGTTGAGCCAAGTAATTTAGAAATCCTTAAATAAGTGATGCTGAGCTCTAGCAAGGTTTCAGATGTTTCGTCTCTGTCACATCTGAGAAAAAATCCCAAACAATAAAGGGAGGTAATAAGAAGTTCCCAGTGGCTTCTTTTAAAAAAGAAGTATATCATGAACAACATGAAATAACATCAAAAGCCTGTGTATAAAAATCCACGTAATCTGACACATGTTGACTAGAGACTTTCTTTTGAGAACAGAATAGTGGAAAAGCTATATTAAAAGGAGATAAGTACTCTAAAAGGCAAGAGCCAAGGAACAATGGCTTCATTGCTGGGGTTCTGATGAGTCCAGACAATGGCTGCAGTTTTCCCCGCAATGAAAAGAGGTGGTTTTCAGTGACTAGAAGAGCACTTGATAGCATTTGCCTCCTCGTCATGGGACATATCATGGAAAGGGCAAGTGGGGATGGCCTGCGGTGAGGAAGAGCTGCCACCCCAAGAAGGGGCAGAGGAGGAAGGCTGAGCAGACACTGCATGGCGTAGGATGGCACAGCACAGCTGGAGGCGCAGCAGCCACCCCGCACCACTCTTGCCAAGCGCTGGCAATAAAGTCCAGAACCACCCCAGCACATGGAAGGGCGTATTCATGTAAAAATGATCGTCTCATCTTGGTGAGTAGATTCTGCTTTCCTACCATCTGCTACTTGTGTATTTACTGTACAGTGAAGACTGAAATGTATTAGGATAAGTAAGCAAAAGACCAAGACATATGCTTTCCAATAGTCATTTGAATTATCTGCAGGCTCATCAGGAATCGTTCAACCATCTAGCTGACCACTGAGACCTTGAGGAGCCGGTGACACTTCTGCAGAGACAATTTCTTCTCTCTCTGCCTTCCCTGTGGGTCCCTTGAGCTTAGAAGGAAGCCAGCATTTATTTCTTCAGCGTTGGGGAATCTCATGCTTCGGAGCCATGGCTAATCGCCGCTGCAGAACAGAGGGAGTACCAGGCACCCACGTACAGCACTAGGCAATGGAGGGCAGAGCAGGTTTGTCATTTCCTTATTATCCTAAAAGGACGTTATCACAAAGCATCTGGCACGCGCAGTAGCATCGCTGCAGAGAACAGCTGGTCCGAGGTGGTATGCCGGCATCCACATTCGAATGGGAGAGCTCATCCCCTCTCTCCTGGTTTCTTACTTACTACCTTCAGACCTCACTTTCTAGATACTTTGGTCCTCATGACAGACAGTCAGCACCTGCCAGGCACAGTGACAGTACATCCCTCTAGATGAAACAGCACAAGCCCTTTTTGAAGTTAATCTTCAGTAAAAATATATGAAGTCCCAAGAGGGGGACAGACACAGGCAGCCTCATGGGTCTGGTTGAAAAAGGCAGAAGTGAACACCCCTAAATGACATATTAGAATTTAGGTCCTTTCATTAACCAAAGGCCTTTGTTGCCTTTATACCTGCTTAGGAGACAACAGAAAGGAGGTATTGTTGTCAAGCCATTCTGCAGCAGGCAGGAATCCACATTAATCACTCCGTAGTGGCTGCTGATGATTTCAGAATAAAAGGGCACATCCCACTTTGAACTAGTGTGACAGTTAGAAGCCACTTGTAAATTAATGCAGATAACCTCAGAAGACTATAGCTGGCTAACACTAATGTGGTGAGTGACTGGCAAAATGAAAAAAGAAAAGAAAAATGTAATCAATAATTCAGAATATTTCCTGAATGAGATATTATATGATGCAGTGTGCTCCAAACCCTCAGCTATCAGCTATTCTCCTTCTACTTACTAAATGTAAAAAATGTTTAACTGAAGCAAGTTAAACATTTTTTGCTCTCCTTTGATGCATATATAACATATATATCTTCAATGAGATAACCTCATTGAAGTGGCATGGCATGATAACATGTATTGATGATACTGGATATGCGCAGCCCTATTTTATTTATCCATTACTATTAGCAAGGTTCTTCAGAGACATATTGCCATCTTGAAATGATGTCCTCATCCTTACCCAAGACACAGAACTGTATACTTATACTAGTGTGTAAATCCAGCAGTGTCATTTTGGATTTACGCACCTGACAGTACAGGAGCTAGTCTTTACACAGTACTCCAGGACCTCAGTTCCTGAAAAGAAGAAAACTTGTTTCAAATATCTCATTCTATATGTAGCAAAGACTATCAACTGTTTTGCTTTTCCTCAGTCCTTATCCATTAACCCTACAGGAATATTTTCTGAAGCTTAATTAAAAATCCATATTTAAAATTCTCATTTTGAAGTATGTGTTTTCCTATCACCATTCCTACTTCTAAACTCTTCAGTGAAATGAGTACAGTGCTGTCAGCAGAAGGCATAAGAAAGACCTGTGAACAGTGGGCCGTGGAGAAGGCTGCCTCATTGGTAGGATCTCTGCCCAGTGACCACAGGACCTCTTCTAGCCCATGCTATGCAAGAACATACTTTCTTCCCGATTTAAATTGATCTAACTCTGGATGTAACCCTGCACATAAGCAAAGCTGCTGTGGCTATCCGTTGGCCTTAACACCTGTCTCCATCTCTGCATGGTTCAGTTCATTGGCAGTAAAAGGTATTGAGTCAAAAGACACTGCAGCTGGAGTCTTGTCAAAAACAACAAAGAGGTAATGCACAGCTACTAGCGGTCCCAACTTCATTGCCAAATCCCTGAAGATTTGGTGAATCATTACTCACACCAAGGACAAGGAAGTGTCTGAAAAATCCTGTCTCTTCAGATGTTTAGATATCTGTCTTCAGGTCCCAGAGAGACCTCACTGCTCTAGGGAATATGTACAGAGGAACATTCATCTAGAAGTAGATGTGTCTGTCAATTTTTTCCCCACAAAACACAAGGAGGATGGATGTATATTCACAGCTTCACTGCTTACAGAGATAATCTCAGCTACGTGATATACGTGGAAGGAATTTTATCCCTATTCCCCTCCATTTTCCAGAAAAAGAAATTCATTTTTTCTAGAATTCAGTTTTCTAGAATGGGGCTCTTTCAATTGCTGTTTTTGTGTAGTATAAATTAAATATTGTCTGGGTCAGCAAATTGAAGCATAACTCTTTGATCTAAGGATAAGGCCCACATGGGCCAGCAAGGACATAGGTCCTCACTGCTGACCAGACCCTTTTCCTGACAAGCATCACTCTGGCTCTGCCATGCTCAGTTGTCAGGTGAACATGAAAACGCAGCGCATAAAGAGGTCTGAAAATGCTGCTTGAATTTGCAATTTGTGGCTGTAAACCAGAATGTTTCCTGATGGGACTGAAGGGTGAGTTTCCATTTCTCCATTCCTCCTTGCCCATACAGGTCCACAAATCCCCACATTAAACCTAAGCGACTTATATAAGAAGTAAAAGTCCGAAGAGATTTACTCCCCTTCTTCCTCCATGTTCTTCATAAATGATTGAAATGTCAGAATGGTTAGGGTTGGAAGGGACCTTAAAGATCATCTAGTTCCAACCCCCCTGCCATAGGCAGGGACACCTTCCACTACACCAGGTTGCTCAAAGCCTCATCCAACCTGGCCTTGAACACTTCCAGGGATGGGGCATCCAAAAATTCTCTGGGCAACCTGTTCCAGTACCTCACTACCCTCAGAGTCAAAAATTTCTTCCTTAGATCTAATCTAAATCTGCCCTCTTTCAGTTTAAATCCATTGCCCCTTGTCCTATCACTACATGCCCTTGTAAAAAGTCCCTCTCCAGCTTTCCTGTAGGCCCCCTTTAAGTACTGGAAGGCTGCAATAAGATCACCCCAGAGCCTTCTCTTCTCCTGGCTGAACAGCCCCAACTCTCTCAGCCTGTCTTCATAGCAGAGATGCTCCAGCCCTGGGATCATCTTCGTGGCCCTCCTCTGGATTCGCTCCAGCAGCTCCATGTCCTTCTTGTGTTGAGAACTCCAGAGCTGAACACAGTATTCCAGGTGGGGTCTCACAAGAGCAGAGTGGAGGGGCAGAATCACCACCCTGGACCTGCTGGCCATGCTTCTTTTGATGCAGCCCAGGATACAGTTGGCTTTCCGGGCTGCCAGCGCACATTGCCGGCTCATGTTGAGCTTCTCATCAACCAACAAGAAGAGATGCACTAAAGAACATACACAGTTTGTCACTATATTTAGAAAGAATTATATGTGAATAGAAGGAAATACAATGAAGCAGAAACAAGTGTGGCCAAGCAGCAGATTTCCAGTTTCAAAGCAAAATATTGCTGTACTAAAAGTTTTTGCTGCAGATTACAGAAGTCCAAACCAAACACAATTCTCACTGAGATTTGTGATTGGAATAGATTTGGAAGAGAAAGATACCTTCTACAGGACCTCAATGCAATTTTTTTCCTTCATAGTACAAAACAGCAGAAAAGATATTGGGTTAAGTCCATCTGAGCTTATCCAATAACTAATATAAAGGGAGAAAAAAAAAAGAGACTGCTGCTCAAAGTGAAGCTTTTGCTGTAAGGGTGTATGGTCATAAAGGAGTTCTCTGGGAAGGATGAAGATGGCTAGGTCTAGTTGATAGGAGGGGCTTTCAGGCAAGATTTGAGTATCAGGCTGAGAGGGAGCTGTACTACCCAGAAAGCTCTAAACCGTGTATAAAAGGACAGCATGGGAGACAACTATGAGCATCCCTACTTCCTGCAGGGTTGTTCCCTAAGCATCTGCTCTGGGCAGGAGAGCAGCAGCAGAAGTGATACTAGGGTGCACCGAAGAGCTCACTCCCTAGCTCCAGAGTGACTGGCCAGATTGATTTGGGAGAGCACTTCTCATACCCTGCTGTAATCCTTTCTTCTGCCAGAAGCTCATGTTCTTTCCCACTTTCCAAGGCAACTGACTACAAGAAATCAAGGTCTTCTATCAAAACCAATAGATCACTCATCTTCTAAGTCTCAGGTTCACCGGATGGCCCAAGTAGAATGGAGGACTTTCACTCTGCATTGGTAATATCTGATATTTGCGAAGACTTAGGGGGAAAAAAAAAAAAAAAAAAAAGAGTACTGCAAAAAATATTGCACTTGGCAGGACAAAAGACAAAAATTGTTGGCAAAAAAGAGACTGGACATTTTGGACATCTGCATAGTAGGATTCTCTGGAGAAGGGTCCTACTTCAGAACCTCTTTTGCTAACTATTCACTTGCTTCTCAGTTACTTCATCGGTTCTACCAGACTTTGCAGGACACAAAGGGGTAGTCATGAAAAGATGGAAGTGGTAACAGAGGAGGAGACAAAATATTAAGAAATGTGAGGGCTCAGTGCATTGACACATGGAAGGGAGCTCAACAGGCAGTTCCAAAATTGAGACATTGTTTCTACCTTCGATCAAAGAGTAATTGAAAATCCATAAGCAACTTGTGAAACACTTGGAGGAAAAAAAATAAAATAAAAAAATCATGCTGCTTTCTAGTTGGAAGGCCAAAAAAAAAAAGTTCTCCTTGAAGAGAGAGGAGTACAAACTGTGCCATTTCTGAAGCTAATCTTCATGGCTTCGTGTAGATGCCACACTTTAACATCCTTTTAGAAATCTGAAACCCCATGACTTCCTGAATACTTCAACTAGAAAGTTGACTTTTTTTTTTTTTAATTGAGCTTTTGATTAACTAGCAAACATGATGGGTTTGTGGAGCCTTTTGTACTCCATTAATAATGCACAATCTACTGCAAATTTAAGATATTATACAAGGATTTAAATTGAACTGCACACATGAAGCATTTTCTGAGACACCCATGGTCTTATCTATATATATGTCACTTTTCCTCCCAGCTTGAAAACAAAGCAGCAGTATGCAATACAGCCAGGGCACAAAAAGTATCTTCAGTTAGTATCTTCCAGCACTAATATTCCTCTTGTTCTGTTGCTCTGACATGAGTCAAGATGCTCAGGCCTTTCTTCTTGGAACTGGAAAAGAACTTCAGGACAAATCCAGTAACTCTCTTTGGCATCTAAAAGGTTGGTGCTATAACATTTAACATTTTTGATCTCTAATCTAAAGCTAACTTCTCTGTAGAATGAAGGAAAGGGTAAGTCTCAAATTTCATTCCTCAAGTATTGTCATTCACTCAGAATTTCATGAAAACACTTGTGTCCTTTCAGGATGTCATATGGAGACCTTTCTCCTTCCTTCCATATGAGAAGTGCCCTGATTTAAGGAGTAGAAGAAAGCTTACTCTTAAAAGCAGGAAAAGATTGTATTGGCAGTATTTCTCCTCACCCTTAAGGAAAAGAAGGAGCCACTCTAAGGGGATAGAGGACTTGAGAAAATGAGAAATGGAAAAGAAAGGAACATGGCACAATTTTCTGCAAAGTTTCAACATACTTTGGGCCACACAATAGTCCTAGGGATGAATCAGCCCCATGCAGTAAAGAAGACTATTGTCTTAAAAATCTCTGATGCAGAAGCTACAAGAGATCTCTTAGTTTAGGAAATTAAATGCCATGATAGAAAACTGGGTTCTTTCTTTGATGTCTCCTTGGAAATACTGAACAAGTCACATAACCAGAATTTTCTAAGGTGATCAGAATCTTTTTAATCCAAATTTTCTGGACATGTACCTCAGCAGTTGATTTGCTAAACAACTGGATCCTTATGTCCCAAAGTTTGAAGTGCTACATAATACTAGAATAAAGTCTCAAGTTCCCAGCTCTTCCAATTGAACCTATAACACTAATGGAAAGGCACTCTTTGTGCTTCATCCTCCCCTCTGTTAAAGTAGAGGAAGACCACTGCCTTACCTCCCTATAGCACCGAAAAAGAGCAGTTAATACTTGTGAATCATTCCAGACACACTAGTGCTTAATGCTATCCAGAAGCGCCTAAGAAAATATCAATCACGGAACATGGGTGGAACAGTAAATAAGGCCGGGGCTTATACAGTGAACGTGAAGGAAAAGGTGAAACACTCGATAACTAAGCACACAGCAGAACAGGTGGCATGAGACGGAAACTCCATGATGAAAATGTGATGACATAAATCAAAGATTGACTCATAAAGCAGACGTAAAGGAATTAAGGTATATAGACAATCTTAATTCTGGCATTTCTTAATTTGTGAGGGGCTGACTACAAATTTAACAACGAATTTAAAGAAAAACAGGAATAGTACATGGCATGCTATCAAAGTTTAATCTAGTAGCTTATTTATAGGGAAAATTGTGCCTGTGAGAAAGTCATGGTATAATCAAGAGAGGAAGGCTGGCCTGCTGCTTACTAGAGCACATAGTAGTGAGTCAGTTAAAACCCTGCCTCGGACATAGGTTTCTGTGTAACCTCAGATAGTTCATTTCCTGTGCTACAAAGTAGAAATAATGGTATCTCCTCCACTGAAAAAAATATGAAAACTCCAAAATGTAAATAAATATTAATCATCATATCACTAAGCACTACAATTTGTCCTACACTTCCCATTTTCCTGTCTTCTTAGTGTTTCATGGAAATTCTGCGACTATTAAAATACAATGCAGTACATTAAATATGAAGCTGAAAAAGTATCTGAAGGAAGAAAACATCCTCTGCCCAGTGCTGAAATTAATATTCAGTTAGAATTTACTATGCAACAAAAATTATTTAAATTATTAAGATTTCATATGTGCCCTTACCTTAGCATTGGCTGCTCACACAAAGATTGGATCATTGCATTAAACTCCTATTGGAAAAAGACTACATTTTCCAAGCACTAGCTGGTCTTTACTAGTGGTTTTGTTAAAGGCATACTGGTGAGAGCAGGCTGCAGTGCCACTCACAGATTTGGTGTACAACAAGAAAGAAGCAGTTTTCTCCTGCTTGAACCATATATGCCTCCTGCTGGTTAAACTGTTTGATTTTACTTCTCATTCGAGTTGACAAACCAAATTCAATTGAATAATATGTTGGCTTATTTTATCTGGAAGAAAAAAAAAAACGAAAACAAAAAGGCAAAGTGTTTCTTCACTTCGTAAATCAGAATTTTTCATTAGAAGTAATAGATGGTTCCTTTAACTTTCAGGAAAAGGTTCATTGTAAATGGGAATGTGACATTTTGTTTCAAGTTGAAAAGATGTTTAATACAAATTTAATTTGGTTGGGATTTTTTGCTTTTTTTATTTCACTGAGAAGAAAATATTTCATTTTAGTTTGACCTCTAAATTAATTTTTTCAATTCCAGAGTTAACCTTTGAACTGAAAGATCAATAATTCTGAGCTCTAGTTTTACCAAGATTTCATCTCTTTTCCAGTCTGTTCTTAGCTTGAGGACTAAGGTTTTCCATAGTATTTTGCTAGCTTTGTGTTATTTTGCACCTAGTGCTTCGTCAAAAAATCTGTTTAATGTCTGATCCAAACATAGTATCCCTTAATCCAATCTACTCCCATTTTTCTTTCCTGAAATTAAAAAAAAAAAAAAAATCACTTATCTTCCAGCAGTTTGCCTCTCTGGAAAACTATTTCTACTGTCTGTCAAGATATAATGGGATTATCATTGTAATGAAAATGAACCAGTAAAACTTTAGTCTTTAAAACATTTAGAAACCAAGTGAGTCCTCTAAATGGACCACAGATGTCAAAGAAGATAGCCTCCCAACGCAGTAGGAGAAAAAAACGTACATCTGTCTCCTCTGTGCTATTCCTCCTTTAGTGTTAGCACTGCAGTAACCTAACACCTGCCCGTTTCACAGCTGATAATATGTTCAAATCTTTGCCTAGCCAAGGGACACTGATGTATCTGTTTACTGCTTAACAGGGTGACATTTCAACCAATGTTTTCTGACCTTCTGCACTCCAGATACATATTAATTGTGACACAAGCTATTAATGATCACATTAATGGACACGAAAACCTCCTCCAAAGAGTCCACAGGTTCTCTCTGCAATCCTGTTTTCCTTTCCAAAGCTCTTTTTCTGTGTCCATAAGCACCTGTCGGTCTCCTTTTAATTTTAAGTACAAACTGACCAATAAACTGACTAAATAACTAAGCAATACCAGCACACACAGAGAGGACGACTTCACTATTTCCACTTAATGAGCTACATTTTTGCACATACAACAATATGTTTCTTTCAAACTTTTTCAGCACCTGAGGGTATCCCCACTGTACTCATTTTCCCATAGTCTGGATGGTCAATGGAAATTTACTATACATGTTAATAACAGATAAGTTTGTCTAGACCAATAGGTAGAGATCCATGCAGTGGCTGAGGTGGTCACTGCATAAAAAAAAAAACAGCCTCAGGATCACAAATATGATGTTCGCTGTCATATTTATAGAAAGCATCTCAGTTTTCTTGGCCTTCACAGCTTCCCCTCACACATCAAAAACCATACCAGCAACCACCTTCAGAGAGTTAAGATTAAATTTACTGTAAGTGTGCCCCTTGCTAGGGGTCTTAATGAGGAGCAGACGAGCAAGAAGAGGAGGGATGCATGACCAATGATGGGCAAGAGAAATTGCCAAGCACTGCCTGAACCTGTTTTGCTTTTGCATTAAATTGGCTTGTTTGGGAACTGCCAAATAAGAGCTAATGAGACCAAATTGCTTCATACAGAATTGCAAGTGAGCATGGCTAATTTATTAGTGCTCAGCCTGAGCGAGGGAGGTCCAGTCTTCCTCTAAGAGGAAAACACCTATTTTCATAGATCAGAGCAGACTTAGCAAGGCAGGAAACTTAAGCGATGAAAAACAGAAATGAAACTATTCATTTAAAGCTCTTGTTAAGCTCTGAAAGATAAAATTCTAAAAAGGAATTTATATTTGCAGGGTGAGATGGTAAAAATTTTATTTTCCGGTTTATGTTAAGACAAGCCTAGTCTTAAGAGGCATTCCTCCTCTTTTCCTTCCCATGAAAAATCCAGTCATACACCTTCTCTCAAACAGCAAGACTGTGCTGTTTGTCATAAATCGTTCTCAATAGGCAGTTATGCAGAAGAGATTCAAGGGAAAAAGGCAGCAATTGCAGCCTATAAACGGGTTTTTTATTGGGTTTTGGTGTATGTTTTTTTTTTAACCTGACAAACTATGTTTAGTTTATCAATTTGAGCTACATCAGAATGAGAAATGGAAATAAAACAATATAATTGGCTTCACATCACAGCATGCATTCCCCTCAAGATGGACCTGCTCTAGGAAAGTGTCTGGGCTGAACAGCTGAGTAGGCTGTTGTCTGAGACACCGCAGCTGGAGAATTAAACACTTCAGTGTAAATCTGACAGCACAACTTACATCTTTCTGCACCTAAGGCTCACCAGAAATCCTGTTGTTACTCAGACAGCGCTTATTTCCCTTGCAACAAAACATGCAGCCATCGTTTGTTTGGGTTTAACGCCTCAAAAGCCTGCTGCCATATTCACACTGTGGAGGAGTATCACTTGGCCTGGCTCCAACCTCTCAACGCACTTTAACAGATGTGACAATGATTGCAGGGGCTCTTGTTTTCCTGCTGTAACGCCTTAAAGTCATCCTCAAGTCTGTAATATGACATCATAAAAAATCACTTCATGAGTTTCCTGTCCGTCTTTACTGACTCTTTGCAAAACAGCCTCGGTTCACATGCTGTTTTCTTTCTTTTTCGATCCTTGCATTCCCAGTTTGTGCTCTGGAACATGCTGGGTACTTTCTTTCCTACAAACCCTTGTAGGAAGAAGAGATTTGCAGGACAAATTCTGTCTTTTGTGGCATTTTCTGTGTCTCTTTTTCCACCCAAATGTTCATGCAAGAGGAAGCAATTAACTTGCAATTGTTAGATCTGTACATAGTGCATACAAGGGATTAATAGCCAGCTGACTTTCTCCTTGCTGGATTAGCTCTGGAAGGTTAACAAGAGCAAAATGCAGCATGCGTGTCTTTATTTTCATTGATGCCACCTGCAAAAGCATGAGAAGCACGGAAGTCCAGATATGTTCAGTGAGAGAGCCGCTTGGGGAAAAGGTCTTGGTCTCTTCCTTTTTTTTATTTTCTGTTTTTTATTGTGTTCCCCACCACCCCCCCACACCCCCCCGAATTGCACTATTCATGTTTCTCCTGTTTTTGGTTGAACATCAAAGTCAATTGTCCTCCTCAAGAAATAGTCAGATTTCTGCTAAAAAGTAGGGCTAAGTTTCTCATTTTACACTCTTTTTAAAAAGTAATTCTCATGGGTCTAAATGAAAGAGAAGAACTGCAGGTTTGGACCCTCACCAATTAACCTATTCGGCACATTGTGTTTGAGTTTAATAGAATGGATATAATAAACTAGTTATTCATGTGCACAACAGAGACTCACTGTCCCAACATGCACCTTATTTTACTGCTTTATTTTTCCTAGTCTTATAATAATACTTAGAAGAAAATAGTGACACAGGTCCATTTAGCATCAGGTCAAACCTATGGTGTCCATCCATCCTGCTTAAATTTGGTTCAGTAATGACGTTTTCCCAGAAGAGAACAGAGGACTCTGCCCAAGAAATGGGCACCGTCAACACAGCACCATCCAGAAAAAAATCAGCACCTTGTGCCAGAAGGGAAGGAAGAGATGGCCCAGAGGCAGTCTCCTACAGTGGGGAAAGTCTCCAGTGTCCTCCATGGAAAGGATCTAAGGCATTGCCAGAAAGCAGCTTGACACCTGCCAACCCAAGCAATGTGCTGTGAAATCTGTGTGGGATACTCCTTCCTGCACTATTCAGTTTTAGTGTGTTAGTTCTAAATTCATTATTTTTAATGCAACTTTAACCTTTTTTCTACCATGTAATGATTTGTTTCAAAAATAGTTGGTGTGATGAAAAACAGCAGACTGTATGGAGAAAATCATGTTTCAGCAAAAGTCTTAGTGCAACCCTTAGCATCCTGCATACAGATTTTGGAGCAGAAAAGAAGTATTTCACAACTACATCACACATCCACCCCCTTGCTTTTTTTTTTTTTCCCATTGTCTTTCTCAATCACCCCTAGGAACAATTACTTGGGTCAGCTGGCTAGATAAACCAGCTTGCTAGAGGACTCTAAAAAGAAGGTAGCCTTCTGTATATCCCAGGCTATAGGTCACCAAGTCAGAGCAAACAGCTGTAGCTAGATAAGGTCCTGCCCCAGAAATGGAAATGAAGTGAACAAGCAGAATGAGAACGTGCATAAACTAGAAAATGCACATAACCATTTCTGCAAGAAAAACCAAGTGATACAGAGTAGCTAGAGCAGGTCTGATTAAGAGACACATGCTCATAGGGGAAGAGAGATCATTTGGAAAGAGGGAGTGGGCTTTGGAGAAATATGTCTTGACTTACACAATTAATACACAAGTAGCAAGAACCCAGTATGGACTGTGTAGCATAAACAGCATATAGAGAGTAGGACAAAAACAGGGGAGGTATGGCTTTTTTCTTTTTTTTTTCCCCCTCAAAGTCAAGGAAAGGCTCAGCCTTGAGAAGTCTCTATATACACTACAGAGAAGTATCAACCATGCTTGCAGGAATTTTTTGTCACCCCCATTTGCTGACAAACAAACCGTAGCTCAAGATTTTGCACCCTCTGTGAGTGTACTATGACTGGCCTGTGTTGCAGTGTCACAAGTTGATGGAAAAACAACAAGGCAGCAAGTGAAACTGAGGCCTCACATGGAAGGCAGTCAACATGAAGATACCAAAAAAGCGGCAAAAAGACAAAAGAATTCACAGTAAAAGACAACTCCAAACTTCCCTGTGTTTCCCAAGGTCAAAAAAACTTCACCTCCTCCCTCCTCTCTGCATTAGTAACTTCTTCCAGACATCCTGGTAGGTAATTTCTATGAAGAGAGGCTAGAAAGAGAGACAGAGTCTCCTCAAAGCTCTGCTTCTTGCTTCCCTACTGACTGGTCACCAGATGCAGAAACATGGTTCAGTATGAGTAGAGGCAAGGCTGGAAGTTTGTGCTCCTCTTTTGAAACCAGCCCAGTACCACCACTTCCCAAATTAGAGACCCTGAAAACACTGCAGTCTGGATTGTCAACCAAAGAGAAAAGATAGGAGGGGCAAAACCAATCATAGATATCCAGCAACAGTGAGATTACCAGCAATGCACTGTTTTCCACAGGGATACGCAAAAGGGAAGATTAATTACAGCTCCTCTACCTTTGCTGGATGATAGAATAACAGAGAGACAAAAAGAACAACAGGAAAAGTGTTTTCATCATCCAGAAGGTCTTTGTTGAAATTTTTTTTCCATCTTTGTAAAACATTACATCATAAAATAAAGACAATAGCAGCAAAACTTATCAAGATGGTACAAGCACATTCTGCTCTGTACCCTGGTAATGACATTTATGAAATTGTCCCTTTTCAGAAAATGCCTTCCTAAAGCACCATAAAATCTTACAGAGAGACAGAAAGAGGGACAGAGACGAGAGAGTAGACAGAACATCCTTGCAAGTGGATTTACTGATTGCTTATATTATAATGTGAAGTTAATCCGGAAAAATGGTAGATCAGCATCCCACCAAAATGTTTCCCCAAATTTTAAGAAAGTTTTTTCAAATGCAAGGCTGAAAATGACCAATCATGGTTTCTCAGCCCAGTCCACAAGGTCCAGATCAAATTCTATTAGAACTTGGAAAAAATTCAGTCTAAAACTACATCGAAACACTGGCCTGAATAAATTTAAATTGTTGGGAAGCTGTAATGCAGATACAAATCCTGCCTTTTCTAATTATAGCTACTCCATGACTCCAGGATCTGAGAAACTGCTAAATGGTAGGCTGAAAGCTGGTCTGTTTGGCTTACATCTCACAATAGGCACCGTAAGGTTTCCTCTTTAAGCACCCGGCTCTCACAGGAAAAAGGAGTGCGTGGGCGGAATATATTTGCGAGACTGAAGTATTCTCTCTCACATGCCAAATATCACCTGCCTGTGATTTGCTCTCAAGGAGCTCAACCAAGGAAAGCAGATCCTATTTGCCTCAAAAGCCCATCTGCTACAGAAATGTCCGCTTTCCCCTGAAAGCAGCAGCACTGGTATCTCCTGGTGATAAGACTCAGCTCAGACATGTCCTGTAACCAGAGATGACGGAGCACAGAAGTTCACATCTACCCGCACAGACAGGGGAGGCATCACCACTAAATCTGCGTGCAAGAACTGGTTACATGCGCCGTGAGAAGGGTGGGCATGTGCACGTGTTCGCATGGGGCCTTTTCTCAACCGGTTCCTGAGAACTCACCAGTGTTGTGGACAAGACCTGCCTTTAGAGTGACCTTCTCAACCCAGCATGAACCAGCTCACAGAACATGTGCTGGCTACATCGGGACACCCCCAAATCAGCTTTTGCAACTGCTTCTTCAGTGTTTGATTTCAACAGCATGAGTCAACAGCGTCTAACATCATCACAGACTTCAGTTGCACTGGCAGTAGGAAAATGTATGGTCCAGCTCAGCAATGGTATTAAGGAGAGTAACTGCTACTGCTAGCAAAGGAGATGGGGACCTCGGAAAGAATTAAGCGACCTGAAAGAATTTTCAGATCTGCATTTTTTTGCTGATATATTTCAGGCGACTAGTTTCATACATTAATCTACAAGCCTTTATTTGAGTTTCATAGATTTTTGTCGATTTGCTTTGTGCTTTCATTGGTATTTAATTGCCCAGGGAACTGTTTCTGAAGCTGCGCTTATTTGTATTTAGTATTGATATAATGCCATCCCAGTAAGTGTAAATGGCAGTGTAGAGATGAGTTAAAACAGCAAGTCTCAGCTCTAAAAGCTTAAAAATAGCAAGCTATTTACTGCACAGACTTGATAGGGGCAGATTTTGGCCTTAGAGTAGATAAAACATAGTTCAGAACAAATAAACGCACAGGAAGGACTGAAGCAGTTCCCAGCCACCTTTCAAAAGTAGTACCTGTTTAGTAGAAGACTTCTTGTTCTAGGTTAGTAAGCAACATAACATAAAGCTTGGCCTTTGCCTGTTATTTATTTTTAGTGGATGATGGGAAAAGTGAGACTAGCAGACATCATGCAACCTGACAACACATATAAGCCCCTGAGAAAACCAAAGCTGGCAAACAAACAGCCCATGTATAGCAGAAACACAAATTCTTCAGGAAAATGCAGGTTTTACAAGGACAGGGTTTTTAACACCCTGAACTCACAGACATACTTTAATTTATTGTGGGTTAGAGAATTTTGCAGAAAGCCTCTGGCATAGCCCATTAATGGCTTTGGAAGAAGCAGACTTGTACTAGCGACATCATAAAGCCAGACAGCAGAAGCTCAGACGATTTATCATCTCACAGCAACAACCAAAATCAGGTTTCATGAATATAAATTGCTGTGGTTTTTTTTAATTTACTATTATTTCTAATAACATCTATTAGAAATAATGTTTCCTATTACAGGATCATGAAATTCACAGACTGTCACATGGATGAAGTTACAAATCTTTTCTAAACCAGTCATGCAAGATCTGCACAAGTTCAGTGATGGTTAATGGTTCGGGAGGATACCCAAAGGAGCATGCCAGAATTCTCCTGCACAAAACAGTAGAAAGTGGGATTGCAGAGCTGAAAGCTGAAGGAAAACAGAAGCTGAGTCATCCTCTATGTGCGAAGCCTGCAGCTACAAAAAAATCCATGTTTCCTTTGTTCTTTCAGGTCCCAATTCCCATGTCAAGTCATGTTGTGATCCTGGCAGGATCTGAGAGTTGAAGTCAGTAAGTGACCCTTTTGTTTGACTTCGTATTTTCAGCCTCTTCAGAAAGGGTGTAATTTAGAGCAAGGAGTTTTGGATATGGTTCAGATTATTTTTTGCTAAAACTTTCAATAATGGTGGAACAGCCTTACTAGAAATAACATCACAAGTTTTTTATAATTATTATTAAATGCAAAAGGATGAGAATTTTAGCTATAAAAACGCTTGATGTTTGAACTGAGCTTCTCTCCCAAGCTGTTGCATACAACTAAAACCAAGGGATGGCCTTTACAAGGGGAGAAGCAATTAAGGACATTAAAATGTCATTTTAGTTGTCAGACATTTCTGTCTGGCCCCCTGTGCAATAGACCATTTGCACTTCCCATATTATAATAAAAATCATGTATATTGAGGTATTTAATAGGCAATCATATAGGAGAACATATTTACTCCAGTAGCAGACTGACAGCATTTTCAGCAAGTTTCGCAGACACAGAAATGGAGAGGAATAAGGAGAGAGTTTTGCTGTCATGTAAAAGGTCATCACATGCTCTGTTCAGTATCTCACTGGTAGTTTATTCAGCATCACACTTTGTCCCTGATCATATCCCAAACCAGGAGCTGCTGAAGACACAGCTGATAAAATGTCAGCTAGGGACTCCTGCATGGCATGGCCAGGCAGAAACTAGAGTGAGAAGACACACCATCTTCTAGAATGTAGACAGGGGACAAACTGAGAACTCAGGAAGTTTAGAGATTAAAAATATGCCAAGATTTCATTGTCCTTCTATCACATCAGAGCAAACGGTTCGGAATTTGGCCACCAAACTTTGCCTCCTGAGTCACTTTGTCTGTGTCAACCTGTTTTCCATTGTTTGCCTACTATCCAACTCCCCATTCACAGAGACAAGTCCTGCAAGACAGACTTTTGCTTTCCCTGACCCTAACCAGCAGAAATGCTCTGGCTATGACTAAGCCTTGTGTTTCACATAAAGGAAATGCATCTCCCATATCCTGACAGCTGCCTGTGCATTTGTACAGGACTTTTCCATTACAGGCAAGCATTTCTTGTGAGAAGAACTCAGTTGAGGAACAAGTAACACTGCATGCGTGATGTTGGTTTTGGCATTTGGTAACCAAGGAGAATTGTTGGCACATTATGTGTGTATTGCCTGCTTTCAGAGCCAGCCGAGATGCTTTTGTGTGCCTGATGCTTCACACAAGCAAAGCGCAGGACAGTGTAACCAGGCAGTGCTTTAATTCCCAGGACTCAAGTCACATCTCTGAGCACTTCTGAACCTTTTCTGGAATTCAAATGCAAATCTAAATTGTAGCTTTCACTCCTAACTTCTCACCAGGCCACAGGAAAACCCCAGATCTGAACAACATAAAACCTTAGTACACCCAGGTATGCCTCACTCTGCACTACAGAATTAGCACAACACGACTCACTGTATTTCTGAGTGAGACTTCAGAAGATTTGCTCACGTGTGGCACTGGAGGCTGAACTTCACGCCAGGCCTGCCCAAAACCAGGAGTAACAGGAGAGCTAAAGGACTCCAATGCTTGCACAGACCTGCATCTGCCTGGGGTTTGAGGAGGACAAGATGTGAGGATGGCCACAAGCTGCCATCTGTGCCATGGTGAAGCCGAGCACAGGGCTGCATGGCACAAAAGCTTTCAGGAGCCACCGCAGCTCCTGAGTCAGACGAAATCTTCCCTGCGGACTGGGCTCACTGCTCTGCCTCCACTAAGCTAAAGCCAGAGCACAGCCCTGCACCTTAAGAGATTCATTGGTGAACTAAGCAAAACTCAATTTCTGTTGGATCTTATTGCATTAAAACAATCCCAAATGACCTGAAATTTTTCAAACATCGTTTTTTCATCCTTAATTTTCAGATGGGTAACAAAATTAGAAAGATGATATGATATTTCGAGTGAAGGGAACCAGCAGACTACATACTAAGAACTTTCCTCCTCTGCACTAGTGGAATTTGGCTCACTCCTGCAAATCATGCAGAGTCAATTAGATATGCAAATATGCATACTTGAAATATGTGTTTGTATTGCCATGCTTCTATTTATAGCCATGGCAATCATGTATTCTGGTGACCAGCTAGATTTTGAGTTGGCTTATTGTGCAAAAATCTCAGAATCTATCACAGAAAATGAAGCGTGCATTTCTGTGTATGCAGACATGGGCATGCAATTCCAAAGTCTGTGCCTGTATGACCTGCAGGTGTCTGTACGTTCAACTCAATTGTAAGACTCATATATCTCTGCCATCTATATCCATGCTTACTTTACCTATAAGCCTCCAGTTTAAATTGCAGAAGTATTCAGGATTTTGTGAAGGCGCAGGGAAAGCATCATTAGTGCAATCCTGTGTATCTCATTTCCAGCATGCAAAATCTTCTATCTGCAATGGCAAACACAGTAGCCCACAGGCTGTGGCTACAAAAATTCAGTGTGTTTTGCAATTCTCATTAATTATTTTGCAGTCTTTTCTTTGAATATTTACTGTGAAGTCTAGGGACATTTGTATTTCTTATATCCATATGTCCAGACACCACAAAAGATTTTTAAAAAATGGCCAGTTTGGTTACATTTTACTTCAGTCTAGAAATGCAGAGAGCTCATGTTTAGATTTTATCAAGAAAAGAGATAGCAAATGTCAAACAAAGATAGTACCTGAAAGGAAATAAACAAATAATTCAAAAGACTTGTTTAAAAAGTTACAAAATATGACAGCATTAATGGCACTTGAAGCTATAAGCACTTAAAAGATTACCACCATATTTTTCTCAACTTCTTTTCCTAAATTTCTTTTTTCTTTTTTTTTTTTTCTGAGATTATGACTGCAGCTTATGTCTAAACCCAAACCCAGCAAAAGAGGCAGAGAGCCCTGAGATTCTATGGTTGCCCTTGCCCTCATTTGAGTAGCGTATATGCTCTTATGTCTATTTTTAAAAATTCAGATTCAGCTAAGGAGAAGAGCAGTTTGCTGACATGCAAAAGCTATAGCTTTCCTTCTGTCTTCATAGTCTTACAGCACTAAAATTGAAGGATTTTTTTCAGTGGTAGAAAGTGTGAATGAGAAATTCTTTTAAAAAAACAGTTGGCCCACTGTTTTATACACCTAGCCAAATATCATTAAATTAATGTTTCTCTTCTTTTAAAACAACATAGCATGACATGTTGCATTTTCTTCATACGCACTTTCTTGCTGTGACTTTACATCGAATATTTCCCACGTGAGAAAAAAAATCCATTTGTTTCTTTTCCTTTTTTTTGTTTGTCACTTGTTAATATAAATACCCACAGTTTTTTCTTTTTTTTTTTTTTTTTTTTAATGAAAAGAACAATCCGACCCTTAAATATGTCTGTGTTGATTTTTCAAACCGGCACCCAGCTGGTGGCTGTGTCCATGGACATTCTTTTAGAGTTTAGAAAGATAATGCATCTGATTCAAAAATGAAAAAAAAAAAAATCTAGCTTGAATCACGTGCCAAAACGTAAACTAAACCTTACTGAAAGTTTCTAGTTCGCTCCAATCATTTCTCCTCTTTTTAATCACCAGGGGAAGGCTTTAAGGATGCATACTCCATTACAAAGACACACTCTTTTTCATCCCTCTGAAAGGCTCTTCTTACATAGCTGCCCTTTGTCTAACATTATGCCATGGTAGGAGCACTCTGGCGATTTTGCCGTGGTTCAATCTCTTCCTTTGTATCTTGCCCTGGTAATCTTATACAGGCTGAAATTTCCATGTGCGTAGCTTTCTGTTGCCATTCTGCAGTGCTTTGTTCCTGAATTGTTTTGGCAGAGCAAGCTTGAGTCTTTATGGCACAGTGAAATATTCTTCGATGCTATATAATTCAGACTGAATAAGGAGTCTGTATAAGGCACGTGTCTCGATATATATATGTATATAAAAACACTAACATTGTTAATCTAAGTCAAGCATCTTTTACATTTAATTTCTGTCTTCAAGTAATGCTTTGTTTTCATGTTCCCTTTCTTTGGTTTCATTGGGGATATTTCCATTCTCCAGGTCCGAGTGCTGCTGGATGCAGTTGGTCAGGACTGCAGTGCTAGAAGAGTTCTCAGAATTAAACATCTTCTCCGTCTCCTCTTCCTTTTTTTCTTCATCCAAGGAGTAGTTTCGGAAGGTCTCGTAAATTTTACGCACATCCTCAGGGATGGTCTTTTTGAGGTCTTTGTTTTTCCTTTTGGTCATCTTAGCAGACGATCCAAACTTGTTAATGATGTTGTCCTCGGATGCCCCCTGCCCGTGCTTGTTGAGCTGATCTGACCCTTTAAGGCGCAGGTTGTTAGGCCTGTTGTTGATGCTTTCCTGAGATGAGGCCTTGAAGCGTCCTGTTTCCAAGGCAGTAAAGACAGAGCGCTTCTCTGGAGAGAGCATGTCTAAGGAGTGGGCTCGCTGGTCCAGGCCCAGGCGCCGGCGCTCCATGCTCCGGATGGTGGCTGCCCGCTGAAGTTTGTCGTGGATCTCCACGCTGAGCCGCCTCCGTGTCTCTCTGAACTCAGCCGTCACGTTCGCCTTCCACTCCGCTGCGTGGGCTTTTATTTCTCCAACCTTTACAACAACAAGAGAAAAGAAAAATAAAAAAAGAAAAAGAAAAGGCAAAATGACACAACAGTCTGTCTTATAGAACAGCAGCAGCACAAGCACTTTCTTCTCTGGCATAATGAAGAGAGCCAACTAATGTCTTCAAAAGCCATGCATCTCCAATTTTTAAAGAGATAATACTGAAATTTTTATCACAATTTTGTAGCTACTTTCAGAGTGAAGGCTGGCCTCTCTTATTCCATAATTGCAATCCTACTAATGTGTTCTGTGAATTTGGTAGTACTGATAGAGGTGTAACAACCTAGGTTGCTTTTTTTCCTCCCTTTGTGAAGGAGCTAAAGATCAGAGCTAACTGGATACCAAAGTCAGCCAGTGGAGTGAACCATGGGGAATACGGAGCATTGGTCATGCAGAGGAGCATTCTTCTTTAGACAAGCAGGAATCAGGCACTTAAAGCTCTCTTATAAAATTACAAACCACTGAGAAATTACCAGTCATACCTCTTCTTTTGTCTTCTTGGACAGGACTCTTAACCAGTCTCCAATCATACTCAGGACAGCAGCAAAATAGGCAAGACCAACAAGGATCCAGAACCACACTAAGGGTTTATACCACTCCCGGTAATGGATGTCAGCATTTCCTCCTGAAATAAGCATATACTTACATGTAGAAATCATGAGATGCCAAAATCATGACAAAATATCTGCAATTCTGAGAAATTCCTGAAAGTTTGTTGACTCTTGCCAACATCAGTGTAGTTCTAATAATAGACAAGACACCTGTCAGATGGGAGGAACACAGTCTGTTCTTAAGACTCTTCAAAATTACCTGTTGTTCTGCTGCCATATGACCTGCCAGAGCACATAGTAAACACTTTTCTTTGTATTGCTCATACTCTAAAGCAAGCCCAAAATTCCTGCTTTGACAGTACTTGCAACAGCATGAGTACATTTCCAAGAAAAAAGTTTAATACAGCTTGTCTTCCTTACTCTAGTTCAACCTCTCCAGTTTATAGAGTTTCCAGATTTTTTTGGTTTTAGGTACAGGATTAAGAGACGTATGTGCAGGAGAAAGAAAAGTAGCTTTGACTTCCCCTTCAAATCAGGATATCTGACAGGAAGCCAATCGTGCATCAGCCCTGATAATAAGGACACACCATCTGCTTGGGTATCGGTTATAGGGGCACGTTCTCTGGCCAGTGCCTTCAGAGGAGATATGGATCAAATCAAGCAATAAATATCCTATATGGTACTCAGGCAAGTCTCAGGATAAGCTGGTAAAGCAAGTATGTGAGACCTACTGGAAAATTTGATGGACTATGAAGAGCTTAAAATAAGCACAGTAGCAGACAGGCTGCTGCCTACCAAAGAACAGAATAAACTTCCAAAAGAAAGCAAACACAACCTTACTTTTGAGGCTCACTTTTGAGGCTCACAGTCCTATCACAGAACAGAATAAACTCTTCCAACAGAAAGCAAACACGACCTCACTTTTGAGACTCCCAGTCCTATCACAGTGTTATGTGCACTGCAAGAAAGAGAGCCAGCAAGAGGCAGGCACAGCCCTGAGCTGAAGAGAGTGAGCGGCAAAGAGTCCGCCCAGCCCCATGGGCACAGCCATATCCCTCAGTGCACGTGGACAAATATGACCTCGGTGGTACCTGTGTAAACCTCTGCCTGAAAAGCAAACCTACCAGGGCCTTGGGCAGATGATTGCATATTTCCTGGACTCAAGCCTCGGTTAGCTAGACACAAACCTATAACTATGACTATAAAGAGATTTTAGGATTTTTCCCCATTAAAATCACCAGACAACACAGTTCTGCATTCCCCTTGAGCTTTTTGTAATCTGAGGCATTACTACGACTCTTTAATTTTATCCAGGCTCAGTATGAGTGTACGTAGGGTGTTCAAACATCCCCATGGAAGGTCAGACATTCGAGAATTGGCAAGGACCCAAATATTGGGTTTGATGTTATTCTCTCCCCATAGACCGTGTGAATCACTCTCTTTTTTTCAGTTTTTAAGAGTGTGAAACACTGGGAGGTGGGGGCTGCTGTTGCTATGGTACAACAAGGCTCTTCTGATCATACATGTCCCTGAGGAAGCTTGCTATGAAACAGATTGTCTAGGTCTGTCTTACAGAGTAATCAGGTGACTGAGAAAGCATGAGACCACTTTTTTCAGCCTATCAGAAACTCGGCTTTTTTCAGGCTCCATCCGCAATTGTATCTCCAACAGTAGTACAAAAACTTTCCCAGTTTGCCAAGAGGTGGGACATGTTCTAGGTGGAATAAATCAGCATAACTCCATTTATGCTATTTTACCCAATACGATGTAGTAGTTTTTATTTGGTGTTGAAGAGGCAGAGATACTGAGAGACTAAAGTGGCAGAAAATAAAAGTGACATAAAATCTGTCTCAAAACCATGAATAAAACCTGAATCTCCTGGTGAGCACCTGCGTTAAATTCTTATCATGAGATGGCCTCTGAAGTTTTCTCATTCAGGGTCTTCCATTTGATTTTTGAAAAATCCTTGGTTTTAGTAGCTACCCAGCTGTGCATTATATTATCCTAATCATGTTGGATATAGAAAAATTTAATTTAGAATTCAGAGCTTTTTTACTATTATATTATTAACAAAAAGAAAACTGAAGTGTGATATGCTTAAGAAAAATACTGTAAATTATTTTTATATCACACTGTGATATCACAAAGGCAGAATATCAGTGAGCTTCTCTTCATGTTTAACTGGCTAAAATAGACCAAGCTCATACAATCCCTTCTGTATCTGAATGCTCGTAAAGCACTTCTCTTTCATATCTGGGGCTTTCTTTGTTCAGTGCCTTTTTTCCCTCAATAATTCATGTCTTCTATGCCACTATGTCATAAAAAAGGAGGATTACGGTCTTCGCTACAAAAAGACTTGTCTGCAGCTCTTCAGCAGAGAAAACTTTATATATCCCTGCAGTTTCATTTGATGTTTTTAACTCATTCATACTTCACCGACTTATAGAAAGTAACAAAACAGTAGCATAATATGGCTGTTTGTAACACAGGCATCTTAATACCTTTAATTAGGACCACTAACAGGAATGAAAAGTAGAGGTCACGCACTACTGGGAAAAAAAAATGCACTTATTTTAACCACCTTTTTGTTAGCAAAGCAGTTGTGGGAAAAAAAAAAAAAAATCTCTCATCTCTCCAGCCAACAATCTTGACTCTTGCTTTAGAAATTGATAAGGATGGATATTTATAGTTCCTGCTAGTACCGTATTAATCTTGGAGAGAATCCTCCTAGCACTGAGATGCATACCCCATTAGTCCTTCTCTTCCTACAAGAATTTTCCTTAACAAGTCAACTCCAATGTCAAACTTTCTGCCAAATTTAGAGAACAAAATGCAGTTTCTGAAATGCTGCAGCCTCTGTAGCAGCAGCCAACTACTGCATCAGACCAGAGATTTCTCCAGCCTTATGGCTCAGCCCTACGGCTCAGCCCTACTTTGGGCCTATGGCTCAGCCCTACTTTGTAAAAGCTTCATCCATTCATCCTTTTGGCTACTCGCTTCTGCAGTCAGCCTCAGATTGAGCCCTAATGGACTAATACAAATCTTGAATTCAATGAGAAAGTCATTTGACTTGTCCATAATTCATTGCACGATAAAGAATAATCAGGACTTCCCAGGCTCCCATTATCTACACTGCTGAAAGCTTGCAGATGGCAAGGCACATAGATCTTAAACCAACCTGATGGCCTATTGCACTGTAACGCCAACAGAAACACCTGGCATCATTTCACTGGAATATAATCCACTGTGAAAAGCCTCCTCTCTACACCAGAAAACAAATTCTAAGAGCCAAGGTCCCCATGCACAGCACCTAGGCTCCAAGCTGCTCACCTGCTACAAAGTCACCGAAGCCAACAGTAGTCAGAGTGACAACCACAAAGTAGATGGACTCCAAGGCTGTCCATCCCTCGATGTGTTTGAAGATAACTGCAGGAATGGTCACAAAGACAACGCAGCCTGCCAGGATGAAGAGGATGGTAGAGATCACCCGGATCTTTGTTTGACTCACTTGCTTTTTCTAGAAAAAGGAAATAACAACAGAAAAAAATATATTTTGAGTGGATTTCCGAGACTGTATACCTTGTGAATGGCAGACTGATCATGCTGTTGTCACCTGGTATGTCTCTTTCTGCCTTTTGTGAGCTTACTAGGTGGAATACAACCCTCCCTCTCCATTAGTGAAAGCCCTGCCAGATAATAGTGAACCTCTATGTCTGGCCCCAGAAAACTGTGATTCCCATTTTCCATGCACTAGGCAGTTATTAACCTACCAGAAACACAGCCTGGAAAAACAGTCATGAGCTTCAGAAAGGCTCCAGTACACTCCCGCTCAGGTTCAATGTGTAGGAAAAAGTGCACATTCACACCTCCATACATCCGTATGTACCCTCACATTGCCTCACCAGCTCCAAGCATTCAACGAGCAAGACAAAGACTAAAATGAAAATAAATCCTTTTTTTTCCTCTAAACCTCTAATATTTTATGTAGAAATAATTCACGCTTTGGGTTTTCTAGACTTTCCTTTGACTGAGGATTTCCAGCTTTCATTCACAAACATGAAGGTTAAATCTCCTTTTCAAAATAGACAGCTATATTATCGGTTCATTCCAGAAATAAAGGATTTATGTCAAATACCAAACAACCTGAGATAAAATTACACACGTAAATCCACACTGGAAAGCTCTTGAACAAAGAGTATGTGTGTTACTGGCTACTATAAACTGAGTACAAATATTAAGTAGTGTAATTGCAACATTTTACACTCCTAAATCATATAAACGCTCTATTTATTTGATATAAACTTAGATTTTGTTTCCAGTAATATCAATGTAAGCCTGGATTAACACAACTGACTCTGGCAGATTTATTTCAGATTTTCGCTGCTATAAATAAACTCAAAATTCAATGGAGTTTCACGAGAAACCTGGAAATTACTAGAAATCTTACTATGGATTAATTAGAGTGGCAGTGTAAATTCTGTGTTTATCTTGGAAAAGGAATGTGGAGGTCACTGTAAGTCACATATTTCCAAATTAGTTTTCCAAATCAAGCATCTCCCTTAACCCAGAAATGAGATCTCATTTCAGATTAGGACATTGCCTAGACAGGAAATAAGGTCTCAGGAGTTATCTTTATAATATACAAAAGGGATATTGCCTGAACTAGTTAATATCTAACCAGCCTGTGAGCAGTACTACTGCTTCCACTAAAGCATGAACATTTCTTCTAGAGGTGCGATGTCAGACCCTCATGAGGCAGTCAACTGACCTGGGATGCTCTGTGTTTAGAACCCAGGTAGCAGCATAAATATGCCGTATTTCATAAATACTTTTAGTTCTGAAACAGTTTAAGATGATCCCTACAGTTAATTTTTTGCTTTTTGTGTGTGCACATTATTTTCTGTGTCTGGTTGAACAGAAATAGTAAATATGATTAGTAATATAATGCCATAAATAAGATTAATCAAATAAAAGCATGGAGGAAAACTGCCACTGAAGTACCAAGCGAAAAAACAACACAAGAATATAAAAACTGACTTGACTTCTTATTTCCTCTTTTCCTGGAGAGACATTTTGAGTAATTTGCCAAAATGCTAAAGGATGATCTAGCTTCTTTAAAAAATATGGACACATATTCACAATGCCAGGATTTCAGACTTACTTATATGTAGTGAAGGGAAAGCAACTGATCACATGGATGTTACGTGGTATCTTAGATTGGCACACTTTCTTTTTGTCGTGGAAGACCAGGATTTAACCAAGTTCTTGTTTATTTGCTGGTTTGGCCAAGGTGATTTACTCACTTCTACTAAATGCTTCAGTTTCCCGAGACATAAAAATTCAATGGCAGACCCCTTGCTACAGTGGAAGTTACAAGGTGCGTCCAGTGCTGCATAGTACTGGAATCCTTTGACAAAAAGTACTTTGGAGCTGTCAAACATTACTAGTAAAGCAAAGCTATGCATAATAATCCTTCCTCCAGTCCCCATATAGCAACATTAAAATGCACTTCAATATGCGTCAGAATTCATAGAATCATAGAATGGTTAGGGTTGGAAGGGACCTCAAAGATCATCTAGTTCCAACTCCTCTGCCATGGGCAGGGAAACCCTCCACTACACCAGGTTGCCCAAAGCCTCATCCAACCTGGTCTTGAACACTTGTCTTGCCTCATGGTAGAAACAGGAGTGGAAAGAACAGGCTACAAATCAGTGCCAAATGTTTAGGACCTCCGCTTGCTAATGCATGATAAATTCAGCCTAAGGTTGTTGGGCTTTTTTAAGTAAATATGGTAACGATGTTAACGAGAGGCTTTGCAGAAAGGCCTGACTGACTCATTGTTGTTGTGCACCTCAGTCCCTTGCACAAAAGCAGAACAGCTGAGGCTCTATTTTTTCCTTATTCTTCCACTGGTACAAATGAAGTCAGAAAGCAATGGTGAATCAGGCACAGCATTTTTAGAGCTGCTGAAAAGAGCACAAAAGCAAGACTCAGAAGCAGAATTACTTAATGGATACAAGTAAAAAAGGGGGTCTTTTTACAGTTAGACATGCATTCAGAGGACACTCACAGTAGAGAATAACTGCTTTAGTTCCAAAAAATGCTCTCACAGTAGAGTATAACTGCTATAGATCCAAAAAATGCTGAGGCGTAAATATCATTATTCATGGAGTATGCACCTTGTAGTAATCACACATTACAAAAAGGTTGGTTTGCATGTTTTGCTTGCGGATGGAGCTGGCCTTGCTATTATCCTACAAGAACATTTTGCGCTGTCCAGGTTCTCAGGATTAAGGAAACGCAGCCTTTACATTCCAATTTTGCCATGGTCGTACCAAGATGAGACTAAGCCACTGCAGTAGTATACTGTACCATGTCATTATTAAAAGAAATATATATATAACAAATATACATAGTATATCTATATAAAATATAGATATAAAAATCCACTAAAGGCTGAGAGATCTGAAAAGGTTCATACAAATTTTTCTTCTAAATGGTATTTGCAATCTGGAGCTGAACACTGGCAAATAGCTGAGCAACTCCAGCCAGGCTAACGCATCCTCTGAGCCTATTTTGTGGCGTAAATACAGAATTTTCTATAGGTGTCAAAATGAAATAGTAAGAGAGGCCTTTCTCCAGGGAAAGTAGTTCATCTCACAGCAGTTTAAGTAAAATGAAAACACTTTTGAAAGAGATGTTTTCTACTTTTTTTTTTTTTAATGTTTGTTTTACCTACAGGTTCTCTCCACATTGATGAAGCGGATAATTTGTGAGATATTCATCAAATATAAATAAATTAGTGCCTGCTAATAAGAGAGTCTTCAATTTAAATGCATCTAGTGCTAATCTAGAAAAGATTAGAGGAGGAATATAGAAGGACAGAATGGAAATTTTGCTATCAATTAACAACCTCTGAGGGGTCATTTCTAAAACTTTTAAAATCTCTAAAAAACTAAAAGAAGGTAGATTCAGACCAGATATAAGGAAGGAGTTTTTTATGATGAGGATGGTGAAACACTGGAACAGGTTGCCCTATCCCTGGAAATGTGCAAGGTCAGGTTGAATGGGGCTCTGAATAACCTGATCTAGTTGAAGATGTCCCTACTCATTGCAGGGGAGGTAGGACTAGATGATCTTTAGAGGTCTCTTCCAATCCAAACTATTCTATGATTCTATGATTTCCATTTACTAATGAAGGAGCTGATTTTACTCTGAAGGTGGTTAAGTGCTAAACAGGCAACATCATAGCATATGACATCATCTTGCTCATATGAATTCAAACAACATAATGTCAGTCCGCTCCAGTGTCAAGAGGGGTGAAGACAGATATGCTCATTGAGACATCCTTATAGTGGAATTTAGTTCCTATGCATCTTTTCTATCAATAATTGTGACTTTGCTTTTCCTTCATTCCTATTACATACACCAGGGTCTTATTAGTTTTGGTCTTATCTAATAATTTCAGGAGTTAAAAGAAATCACTTTTTTTTTTTTTTTTTTTTAATTCCCCCCCCCCCCCCCTCCCCTCCTTCTGATCTTATAGATCAAAGTTGATGAACTGGATTCTTTTATGGCTCCCACCCCTTTCAGGTGAATTAACTTAGGCACAATTTTTCTGACCTGACTGTTAACAGCAAAAGGACCAAACAAGGTCCTTACACTGAGGCCACCGGGATGATACATATTCCTTCAAAAAGGGAGTAGGAGACATTAAGTATAGGATCAAAAAGATGCTACAGCCATTTATCAGAGTAGACTAAATGATAAGTATATGGACGTATTTCCATGAACATCATAAAATATGCTTTTTCCAGGATTTTGTAGTGTCACCTCCCGTTTCACAGAAACTCCCTCAATATACAGTACTACTCAACCAAAAATAGCACTGGAACATTTGCTGCTTCACAGCAAGCTCAGATGGTTCCTCTGTCTTCCAAACATTTTCTTTTCTGAGTTCCTGACAAATATCCCCAAGACTCCAAGCAAGTTGCTTACCTTTTGGCTAGATGACCAATGGCATATTTTTAGTGCTAGTATACTGTGCCTTCATGGAACATGCCGTCCTTATGTCTCCACAAGGTTCTGCATTTTGGAGCCCTCCTCCAAAGAAAACCCATTTCTTGAACATTTCTTTTGTCCCCTTCACTTACTCTTTACTTTATGCCCTCTCACATTCTGCCATCTATTCTTAGAACGGATTGTCTCTGCCCATTCACTAATTAAACAGCTTGTCTTCTAAATCACTTTCTCCAGATCAAAATATTTTACCAAGAGGAAAGCCAGTCTTTGTACTCAAAGCATGAAACAGAATATCAGGTATATCGGTTCTACTTTTTTCTCTGCCACACACATTAGGTAGGTCCTTAGACAAAACATTTTTGCTAGGCTAGTGTAGACAATGCAGAGAGACATAGGTTCACACTGCTTGCCGTTCAGATCAGTCAAACACAAGCCAGCCCAGGTCCAGAGCCTGGCACACATCTCAGTAAGGTGTGAGGCCCATCTCAACAGGCTGTATGGAAAGACTGGCATGGCACTGGGCTCACAGAGCTCCTTGGTGATCAGCAGTATGGTCACATCAACCTCACTGCTGCCTATACCTGTCAATGTGGATTTCTTTCTAACTTGTCCTAGCTCCTTCACATTCAAAATGAGACTGAAACAAAATGTATTTTAAATATCACTGCCTTAGAGATAACATCAAAGAACAATATACATATCAGTTGTTCTTCTGTGTTCTCTGAACACAGCCAGTACCAGCCAGCTCCAATAGACCCCACCACAAGACACCACTGAGCCCACCAGCCAAGATGGTGGCATCTCTGGGAAGGAGTATTAAGAAAGGGCAGAAACGCTGAACAGACAGAGGAGAGGGGAACAAAGGAGGGAATAACAAGGTAAGGGGAGTGGAAGGTACTGGATGGCAAAGCAGGTACTTCCCTGGAGGGACTGCAGCCAAAGAAGGACCAGCACTGGAGCAGAGGAAAAGAGTTGAGAAGAAATGATGGGCAGAGAGAAACCACCATGTCCTGTCCCCAGCCTCTGCACTGCTCACTGCCACACTGGAGGGACTCAGCGTGACCTGCAACGGTAACATGGGTGGAGGAGAGTTGTCTGGAGTGATGTGAGCCTGGGAAAGGGGGAGGAAAGGCATTCTGAATGTTTGGCTTTTTTTGTTTTATTTCCAAACACCAACTCGGTAATTAAAAATTTATACTAATGGCAATAAATTAAATTCCTCAAGTCAAGTCTGTTTTACCCATGACAGTACTTGGTAAGTGATTTCACTGTCTTTATTCTGACCCACGAGTTTTCTCATTCTTGTTCTTCCTATTTTCTCCCCGTCCTGCTGCGGGGAGGGAGGAAGCGGCTGTGCAGCTGCTTGTTGCCAGCCAGAGCCTACTCACTACATCAATAAAGAAGGCAACATCCTTTGAAAGCATAACAGTGGAATTCTAAATAGCATATTTTAAAATATATGTGACATTTCAGACATCTCCATGGGTTAAGAACAGGTGTTTTGAACCATTGCACTAGAGACAGGCTTCCCCCACTCTGTCTAATCAGCTCTTCTGGTGCCTCAGTGCTATTTCATTCTCATGTTTTATAAAGACGCTGCTATGCTGCATAAGATGCAAAATCCATCCCCTATTTCTTAACTGTAGTAAGTACCATAGGAGAGACAGATATAAAAAGCCGTAGGCACTCCTGTTTGTTACTAAGCTTGGAGAGACAGTCCAGAATACATGCAAGGCACAGGTCAGAGTAAAGAAGGATTTTTTTTTTTACATTGCTGTTTTTCCCCATAAACCACACTTCTGCAGGGTGTTTGTCTAGACTCAGATGGAATATGCAGCAAGCTTCTCACAGAGCAGCAGCTTTCTCTAATGTTATTTTTGTAAATCTCTAGGCATGGATCTTGCTGCATCATAATGTGAGTACCGATACTGTGTTACGAAAATACAGAAACACTGGCTCAGAAATTTTCTAGGCTTGATGTATGCCTTTTCAGCCTCTTCCTCTCTCTAGACAAGCACACATAGGGCTTTCTGATATGGAACAACTAATTTCTGCACATTGCTTACTGAAGACAAAAATAACAATAATAAGCCAAAATCTCTGTTCTGTCTGAGCTGTATTCAGCCCAAGAAAAATAAACAGAGAATAAGAGGGATCTATTCTATATCTGCTTTTCCCAGACATTAGAGCAAATAAAGGACAACAGAGGCTTATGGCACAGACTTAAGCAATTTCAAAGAATGCTCTCTGAGGCCAAATTTGGAATGTATTGCTCCTTCCCTTCCTTCCTTCCTTCCTTCCTTCCTTCCTTCCTTCCTTCCTTCCTTCCTTCCTTCCTTCCTTCCTTCCTTCCTTCCTTCCTTCCTTCCACTCCCTTCTGAGTATACCTATATTCCAATCTCTCAGGAAGTGGAAGAATTGCTTAATAATGGTTGTTCACATCAGTACCCGAATGAATTCTACCTTGCCATTCCTGGTAAACCTGATTTTGATCAGTGCTGAGTCAATGCTTTCATCTTGTTCATCAGTGCAATTCAAGGGAAAAAATAAAATGCAGATATGATGGTGCAAAGAAAAGTGTCACATAGCGGCAAGGCTAGTTTTATGAGTATATGCTCAGCGTCTAATTAAGAAATGCACTGAGACAGAGAAAGACAATTAGTGTAGCTAGATCAATGAGAGATCTAGTTATCTATTGCATGACATGGCCACTTTCAAAGACCTAGTAAGAAAAAGAAAATTGAACTTCATGTTAGAATTATCTCCTCTTTGCAGGGTGGAGGAATGCAATATTCCTTTTTTTCGCTCTGCTTGTGCTTTTCATTTTTTCTTCTGTTATTTTTTTGTTTTCTTCCTCTAGTGGAATAAAGCATCCAGATTCCTTCATACTGTTAAGTTTCAGAACATTTCCCTAGTGATTAAGAATGTAGCAACATCAGCATTCATAAGGCTAGAGTAGAGACTTCGTTGGACTAGATATTGAAAGGTTAAACAGTGACCTTTTGAAACGGAGTAGATCGTCAGGCTAGACTCCTGGTATCTGTTTCTGGCCTGCAGTTTTGAATTTCTGCCTTAGTTTGGAATAACTAGCTAAGCAGCTTTCCCTTGCCCTTCTGGGGTGCAATAGCAATAGCATACAGCATTCTCTGCAAGAAATGCTTGCAGAAGCCTCCAAAGCATATTTTATATTTACTAGGAGATTTCTTATTGATATTAACCCTATAAAGATTGCAATATTGCAGTCTTTCTGGAGAAGAACACTATTTGTGACTAGCCAAGTAACCAATGAGTGTTCTCTCAGGTAGTTAACCCACAGGAGTGAATTTTACTCTAGGTGGGATACAGATCCCACAAGAGTGAAAGGAAACTAACAGAAAGAAGACAGAGCAGCTCGCCCTAGGAGACAAAGTGGGAAAATCTCTCACCCCTAGAAATATCCCTCCATGCCACAACTCCTCCTGCTTCTCCCAGCTTTCTCCAACATTTTGCAGGAGCTGCCCACTGCTGCCAGCTTAGAGTTTCTGTGTCCAAAGGTAAAAGGAGGACAGGGAGCAACTTCAAAAGGATAGGGTGAAACGCGCATCAAATACTTTGTCCCATGCCACCAATAGCCCCTTATTGCCTACTACACCTGTCTTTGGTTTATTAATTAATTCTGTGTATCTGTCTTTGGTTTATTAATTAATTCTTTGTAAACATGCAAACAGGTGCTGAAATGTTAGGCACCCTACCAAAAAAAAAAAAAAAAAGCAGAAGTATATGAAGAAAAATTCTGAGGATAACAGAGGATCCTAGGTTCACATACTACAATAGCCGCAATCTATCCACAATCAGAAAGCAGTGTAATGAAAATTGCTCCCAAATGAAAATGAACTTAATACAATTTACTGTAATACAGATAAATACCTGAACAGTGATAAATAAAGCTTTTGTATTAATCATGGATTCCTGACTAGTTTTTGTTCAATATTCTGTTTTCAAGAGCTGTAAAATATTATGAGCACTGCAGTTCAGTGACAAGAGTACAACTCCAGTAAGAAGAATTATTGAAGGTTTGAACATCTAGTGATTTTAAATAATGAAAAAAATAATGAAAATATAAAAGGCCTCACATAAGCAGGCAAACAGTACAAGATTTCCTCTGAAAGCCCTGTAGTCAACAGTTACATTGTGCAGTGCTTAACACTCACAGAAAGAGGTGTTACAGTAATACCAGTGATAATTACTTTCAGGAATGCACTTCAATGCATATTGGGTTTCAGTTTTGGTGTGCTGGAGCTGACTTGAGATTTCCAGATAACACTACACTCTGAATTTAAGCCAGTTTTAAAGCCTGATTTTAGAACAGTATTTCCTCTTTTTAGTGAGACTGATTTGATTCTAAAATTGGAGCAATTATTATCTCCTCCTAGTGTTGACATGTTCCCCCTTTTTAGAGCTGCTGCCTTCTCTTTCTAGCAACCCCAGGAATGCCCTTTCAACTACCACCAGGCTAAACAGCTCCTGGGGCTTTCCTCAGAGGTAGACTCACTTCAAGACCTTCATGATCCTCTCTTTGAAGTCGCCTCAGGCTGATGCTATACTTCTCACAAGCCTTTACAAACCTAACCGATATTGTTGATCAAATCAAAATGTTTAAATGATCTTTCAGAGTTGTCAAGCTCTGAATTTAACTGTTTAGGTTAATATTAACCCTTAAATTATAGGCCAATTTGCAAGAGGTCATTGACATACAGGATTAGAGAGATGTGCTCCACAGCCAGCCCACGTAAGCTTTAGTCTCTAAACTCGTACTCAGCAACAAAGACCAGTGTATAAGAACAGATCAGCAAAAGGTTTGCTGTGCTTAAGTTGCTTTCCCTGAAGCAGATTAACTGTAAGCATCACTAACTGAATGAAAGTCCTAGTTAGAGGAACTAAAATGCCAGAAGCTGGGATCCATAGATTTTGTCATGAATTTTTTAGTACTAGCATACTATCTCAGCAATCTGCAGAAAAAGATCATAGAATCATAGAATCACAGAATGGCATAGGCAGGAAGGGACCTTAGAGATCATCTAATCCAACCTCCCTGTCATGGGCGGGGACGCCTCTCAACTAGATCAGGCTACTCAAGGCTCCGTCCAACCTGGCCTTGAACAGCCCAGGGAGGGGGCATCCACAACTTCTCTGGGCAATCTATTCCAAAGTCTCACCACCCTCGTACTGAAGAATTTCTTCCTAACATCTAATCTAAATCTGTTCTCCTTCAACTTAAACCCATTTCCCCTTGTTCTATCAGTGGACACTCCTGTAAAAAGTGCCTCCCCAGCCTTCCTGTAGGTTCCCTTCAGGTATTGGAAGGCAGCTATTAGGTCCCCCCAAAGTCTTCTCTTTTCAAGGCTGAACAATCCCAGCTCCCACAACCTGTCCTCATAGCAGAGGTGCTCCAGCCTCTGGATCATCTTTGTGGCCCTCCTCTGAACACGCTCCAACAGATCTATGTCTCTCTTATGGTGGGGACACCAGAATTGGACACAGTATTCGAGGTGGGGTCTCATAAGAGCAGAGTAAAGGAGGAGAATCACCTCTCTTGACCTGCTGACCATGCTTCTTTTGATACATCCCAGGATGCGGTTGGCCTTCTGGGCCGCATGAGCGCACTGCTGGCTCATGTTGAGCTTCTCATCTATAAACACCCCCAAATCCTTCTCTTCAGGCTACTCTCATACTTTCCTGTAGCTCAAATATAAGAGAGGGGGAAAGTAATCCAAAGAGTAAAACCAACATTCTCCAGACCATACCATACCACAAGCCGGTGGTTGAACCTAAAATAGAATCCAGAGACAAATTCGGCTCTGGTAGATGAGAATCATTGCATTTAATGAAGTCATAGCCTGCACCATTAGTTGTTTAGTTCACCCATAGGATTATCATTTGCCTGCATCTTCTATTGACCACTAGAGCATGAGGAGTACTAAAGCAGGTGATGATCAAAAGCAAAATAAAACTTCCTGCTACCTTTCCATCATCATAATTAACATATCAGTTAGGAACATAAAAGAAGATGTGGCCTGCAGCATCTAAAGGAGAAAGGTATTTCACAGACAGAAATTGTAAATTTACCACTCCTCATCCTCCAGTTCAACTTTGTAAGAGTCTACAGCCACACTTCTGATAGACATACTACAGTAAAGTGTCCAGATGGCCTTGGTCTGGACTGCTTCATATCCAAGAAAAGCAATTAGAACAACTCTTGTTAAGAAGGGCATTGAAGGAGTCCAGACAGGAAGGAGCAAGGAGGGGAATACATTTGTAGAGTACAGAGAGACTGACAGACCTCTTTGTAACAGGTAAGTTACTGATGAACTAGAGGAGAATGCACGCTGAGTTTTCCAAACTGGATCACTCATCTTGACAATTAAGTCCTGGATTTCAGGAGTGCTCATGCAGTTGTCAGACAATATTTTTCTTCGTCACCACTCCCTCTTGTTTTCTGTATAGTGAAATTTCTTTTCAAGAGGATGGAGTGAGGAGTGCACCCATCAGAAGTGGTTCACAACCCACTCCAGTGTGGTGGGAGATACACTGTTCGAATTTCCGTATGCTTAAAAAGTCATCGTGCTGAGATCTGATTTTCCTGAGGACAGCACATCAGCCTTAAATTGCTACAGACAAATGATTCAGAAAAGTCTAATATATCAGCACTGACGGTGTTTTCAGACAGTTACTTTTGGTCTAAATAAAGTTTGATGAGGAAGACAAGCTGAAATCACAGAGGTAGAGCAGTTGCTGACTTCTGGTGCATCCATGGTCTATATGCTGGCTGCTGCGTGCTGGTCTTCCAAGCTTGCACTTTCTGCCATGCTCTTGTTAGTGCCTACATAGATACTGCAAGTTACAGATTCTACAGTACCTGCATTCCTGAATTTCACTTTTACAATAAATTAATTTAGAAAAAGCGTGTCTTCAGATTTAAACAGAGGAACTGAAAATGAAATTAAAAAATACTTACTAGATTCGTAAGCCACTATGGATGTATTCCTGGCAAGCACTAGAGTGTATCTAGATTTTTTATTTTCTTTGTTATAAAGTCCATTTATAGCCCAAATATGCTTTATGAGGATTACAAAGGCTAACACTTGTGCCTGTAGATTGCTTCTGCTAGTATTTGACTATGCATGCATCCATAAACTTAGTGATAACTAATTGCAAAACTCAGATCTGGGTCTAGATTTTGGTTTAATCACCCCTACACTTCAGATGCTCAGATTTAAAATGTGCATTCAGGGTGCATACCCACTTGAAATAAACACCACATAAGTATCTACGTACATAAACCCAATCCTTGTTGATGTGCAAGCACCTCTTTTTAACATTGCTCAGGGAACTGTGAGTCTCAGATGGACCTTTAAGGTGTTACAGGCAAAAGAACAGAGAGTGAGCTGAGATTGTTTACATCCATTTGTTCTGGGTTTGTAAAATCAGTGCTCTCAAGCACTTCTTTTTATCTGTACAAGCTCTCGCCATATAGATTATTATTTCTGCTGTGTGGGGAGCTAAACAGAAGCAGCTTCAAAGAACCAAACTCCCAACTAGTGAGAGAGGCACAGAATTGCAGAAATCAAATTAAAAAAGTTTTAAGTCAGCATACTCTATGCTCTGCATAACGTTTCTCTTAAAGGCTACATCACCTTTGGTCTTTCTGTAATAAGATGATTGTGTGTATGAGGAAAGCATTTCCATCATTTCTTCCTCAAAGTTTTCTGCAGGTAACTTACAAGTTCATATGAAACATTAGTTTTGCTGGAGAAAGGGAATTCCTGGAATTATGAGGGAAAATTTCCTCTGCCATGTAGTGAGGGGCTGTTCGCTCCTACTTCCTGTTCTTTTAGCAGTATCTTCACATCAGCTTCATTTAATTTCTGTCATCCCTAACTGCTTCTTCCAACCTCCTGATCCTCACTTTGTCTTTAATTTCCACCTGGGCTTCTTCAGTAAATTTCTTCAGAAACTTTCTGCTTCACAACAACCTGCCATATGCTACTATCACATCCTTTTTCTCTGTCTACATATTTTCCTGTCCATTTTAAAAACACTACTTACAAATCAGTGTTTCCACAGAGTCTTAGTACACTGAGGCTCTATTCCTGGCTGGCTCCTATGGTATCAAAGTGCTAATAACCAATAACACAATGCAATTAGATCTACTGTTTTTACTGCAAAAATAAGAAATTCTTACTAAATTACGGAAATGTAGGATTCCTTTCTGGTGACTGATTTTTTATATTTCTCAGCGATTTTTGTTTGGTGGAAATAACCAGGAATTGTTAGGCTAGGCTCTGAACACTGAAATTTCAGCTCATAAATCTTGTATCGTTTTGGATAACACTGTGTATGTGCACCAGTAAGTTGAATTTCACACCCTGTCCTGTCAGCTCTGTCCGGAGACAGGATGCCAGCAGATGGCAGATTGATCATGGCACTGGACTGTTCCCCTGTGGAAGCTCTTGAGTGAATTTAAAAAAAAAAAAGTAGCTTCTTTCCTTACAAAAAATCTCAATAAATAACACTGTATTACAAATGAAAAGATAGAGTGCTAGTATCCTCAGTGGGTTTTTACCAGCTGATGTAGTAACACACTGATGCTGGCTAGTAATGAAACAAAATAAAATGGGATTGTGTTGATTTTTGGTATATTTGATTAGATGTCAGGAAGTGAAGAGGAAACTCTTCCATCAGTCCTGCCATTACCTTAATCAGCTCAGAAATGCGGATGTCAGGCTATATATTCAGAACTACAACAGGATCCTACTAGCTAATGTATCACTTGGGTTATAATACATTTCTCTATTAACCATGTCCTGAATTTTGAATTCAGTCACAAGAGTGCAAATCTAGAATTATGTCACTGGCTTGCCTAAGCAGTGATCTGGATTTGAATGTCTGGCTTTGGGAACGGTCTCATCTGAAAGTTTGATTCAGCTGCCAGAAATTAGAAGAATTGATGCTGATATGGGGGCTGGAAGAGGAAGTGCAGGGTGGGAGCTCCTGGCAAGAAGCAGATGGGGTCCCTGGGCTATGGCATTGCCCTAGGGAAGAAGAGGTAAAGGTGGTACTTCAAGGAAACCTTGAACAACTTCTTTGAACAGCAAACTTTGCCGAGAACACACTCACCAGTCTCACTCTGGTGTTGGGTATAATGCTACAAATTTGATGTAAGCCAAGGGAAAGAAGAGGAAGAGTGAGTGCAAGGGGACAGAGAGCAAATGGACAGACAGAGGGGAGACAAGGAAAAAAGATTGTATTTTTAAGTGTTCCTCCTCTGCACAGTTACTCCATGTACAACATTTCTTTCCCAGGATCTGTTTTCCACTCATTTCAGATAAAGAATTTGTTGAGACAATTCCTGTCACTTGTATGGTAACAAAACAGATCGAGTAGCCAAAAGTCTCTAAAAGAAGTTGAATCTCCAAGAAAAAGAGTAGCTAAGGTAGAGCTGATGTATGCAGAAAGATAAACAACAAAGTTTAGGAAAGGTAGAGCTTTGGCAGTTGCTAAAAGGAAGCTTTTCAGCAGCTCAATGGAACTTCTTTTACTCCTGCCCCAGCCCCATCTTCCAACTAAGAACTACTTTTTCTAGGACTGTTTCAAGATTAAGGTACTGTCTACTGCTGTCTTTCATAAAAGGATTAAAAAAAAGGTGTATATTATTTTCATAACACATCTGTCAAATCTAAAGCAAACCGTTTCTCAAGAGATCAATGGGCAAACAGGTTCTCTAAGCTGAAAACCTGAAAGACAGATAGCAGAGTGTCTGTACTGACAAGTCCCTGGTTCAGTGAAGTGCGAGTTGTTTACAGAGGCCACCGCATTTTCCGCAGAAAGTAGTGTATTTCTTGGGACGTGAGCTTCAGGGGCGCAGCCTTGCACCATCCATGTCTCTGGCTGCTCGCTTACATCCCTGTATTGCAGTTCACACCCTACCAGCTGTGTTGCAGACCTGTCCTCAGCGTCATGCTGTTAGCCAGAGGAGTGAAAGCAGTAACCAAGTCAGGAACTGCTCACAGGGCTTCACCTTAGAAGCCAGAAAATCCTTGGAGTGCTCTCAGAAGCATGTTGTGCCCAGGCTGAATGTCTGCATCTGCACTGAACTGCAAGATGAGGGAAGATCCGTCAGGTTATGCTCATCCTGTCTACTTCCAGTGAGAATCCAAACGTTCATTACAAAGTTCGAATAGAGATTATCTGAATTTGGCCTATATTTAACTCATGATAATGACAGCTGCTGCATTCTGTAACCGTGCACTCTGCCTACGGAGTGCTTTCCTTTCTATCTTTAGATGCTTGCAGCCTCTGTGTGTACAGAGCAAGCCAAAAGAATGGGGTTTTGTTCTGCTGTTTATTATAGAAACAGTCTCAGGTCATTCACAATTCCCTACATATGTAAGAAAACAATACTGCTTTTATGATTTATGTCACCTCGGGATGCATATTTCATTTCTGTACAGTTTGGAAAGCTTTGCCAGGTGAAAATTATTATAAGAATTATCAACTTTTTAATTAGATTTTGAACGTGTACATGGTTCTCTCAGATTGGCTGGGAGAACTGAATTCATCACTGAACCCAGATATTGAATGCTTGTGAACAGTGCACAGTGAATCTGGTGACCCTGTATAGATCCATTTTCTGGGGAATCACACTTGTATGCATGAGAGAACAGACTAGTAGCCACGTTCTGCCCCAGATTATTGAAGATGGGACATACAGGAATAATCAGTAGCTGCGTAGGTAGGGCTTGCGGGGGATGCTTTTGCTTTACATCTCTGACCTGCTTGACGTTTATTTACTTGTACCAAACACGATTACTCTAGTAGGACAGATGGCATAGACTAGCCCTGCATGGTGTTTGGGATACCTCCTTGTATCCCAGGCAGCACCACCTGCCAGTGCCTCCCTTTCCTAAAACAGTACATGAAAAGTTCCTGTTTTTACAAAACATTATTTTGCAATGAAATACTTCCAGTCCTACCTAGTCAAAAATGAATAGTTGTTTTCCTGGTTATCTACACACCCGAATAGTGGCCACAATTTTGGATTACGAGATGGAGCAGTGGCATGTGTCCAGCTCCTCTGATGAAATATTCGTCAATACTGTGTGGGTAGTGTGTATTTGATAAGAGTAGATCCTTTGCCCCCTTTTATGGAGTTCAAATTGTTTTTTAAAATTCCCACAGACTGCGTGGGCTGATCACTGCAATTGCTAAATGTGGCATTCTTAGCCACAATGTGGCTCTAGTTTGTGCTGCTAATTAATGCAGGTTTGGTGGGGCTCCACACAGGTTATGTCAGAGGCAGAAGCAGCACACTAGCAAAACTCCTCTGGGACAAATCCTCCTTTCATCTTTCCAGCTACGCCAAGGGATGCCAGGGGCAAGCTATCCCTTGCAGGACATGGGCTCCATGCTCACCGTTACTCTGTTGGATGGAGCAAGAGACCCGTTAAGAAAATGCGTTGGGTGAAAAGACTGCTGTGCCAACAGAGAAATCTTCCTCTCTCTCCTGTTTGCTAATGGACCCTAACAGTGTATGCATACGGACTCTCACTCGCTTCAAAATGGCCCTAACCACAATGCAAGATCAAGTACCTTCACATCCCATCCCCCTGTATAGACCATGACAAAGTTGCAAGGATTCCAGGAGCTCTTGGCTGCCCTGACACCAGCCGTGTAACATCCCTAAGGGTGAATGGGATAAACAGAGGCAACTGGAGACAGACAGAAGCAGGATGTTGAGGCATATGCACACGGAAACTTGATATATTACAATGTCCAGAACATATGCAAAGTTTCCTCCATTCCCTTCCCCAAGAGTACAGCTGGACTGTCCCAAATTGCCCTTGAGGACCCACTGGAAGGCAAATAATACATGTAGCTAGTGAATGCCATTTTAGAGACTCAGCTACAAGGCCTGTGGGAGCAGACCTAGTGCTGATTTTAATTTCTGTTAATTGCTTTTCAAAATGGGATGATTAGAACTGCATGTGATATTCGTGGTGCAAGTGCACCATGGATTTCTGCAGTGGTAAAATAGTCTTGTGGCTTTCAACTCCTTTGCCTGACACTCTTTTTCCCTTTTTAACTTCTGCTGTTCAGAGCTGTTCTTTCAGACAACCATCCATAGTAATCCCAGATCCCTTTAGAAGTAGTGAAATTGGATGCTACCCTTGTATGAATATATTAGTATTTCTTTCCTCAAACTTAACAAATATGCATTATTTTGTCTCACCAACATTGGATTCCATTTATCATCTATCATCCTTTTTGCAGCTTACATTTTAGCTATCCTGAAACATCTAAAGACATAATTTACAGACATTTCACCTGCATATTCATCTTCTTGTCTGAACCATTCCAAGCCACCTCTGTTAAAACAGTAAGATTCCAGCAAGAACTTCAATAGAATCATATTGATAATGCTACTGTCTATTTCTAATCTCCATTTACCCTTGAAAACATGTACTGATGCGTAAGACTTTCTCCTTTCCTCATCACAGACTCATTTCTTATAGACTTTGATGAGAAAACCTGTCAAAAGCTTTGCAGAAATTCAATTTTTTCTATCACTGGATCATTGGTACACACTCAGTGACCCCTCAGCTAGCTCTAAAAGATTTTATCACACTTTTAATTGCCTTTTTAACCTATGTTTGTTCCGTTTAGTTTCCTCCTAACTATTCCCCTAATCTTTATGTCCTCTCTTTAAAGGTCATAGCAGATAGTCTTACACTCACAAACATCCTGAATTTGAGTTCACTATGGAGACAGTTACAAAGCAAGAAATGAGTTACATATTGAACTGAATTTTGTCCCACACTCAGGATTAAATCAAGAACTGTTACTCCACGTGTGGAGCTGAACCTCATTACTGGGAATACTGAATGAATTATGTATAACTCTGTCCACCAAATCACAGAAGAACAGATATAATGGATTTATGAAAATCAAAATAAAAGGAATAAACATCTCTCTTGGCTAAACAAGGGGACCATGGATCTCTAAATTGCTTTAGAAGCTGAAAACATACCAAGGAGGAAAGAAATAGTTTAGATGGTTATAAACAACAGGCCACTGCATTAACTCAAGAAAAGGAACTTTGAATACCAAAAGAACACCCATTATGTGCCAAAGGGCTATATTCTGTATGAAGCCTTAGTATGAGCATTCATCTGTGAATCTTAAATATTGCAAGTAGAGCATGTATTATTTTATTCATAAAATATCACACTGACAGTTCAATGGTCTTGTCTACATCACCCAGAAAGCCAATAATAGAGCTGACAATTAATTAACGTTTTTTCTGACTCTCAATTCTTATCATGGCTTTGAGATTGTAGTTTTTCTTGGGCAGAAGCAGGCTGGAAGGCTCCGAGACTCTTTTGAAGTGAAGCAGGTATAGTAAGAAGCTAGGTAAAAGAAACTAGGGTCTTGGCTACTTCTGTTTTTGCAGTCCCAACCTGAGCCACCTTTCAACAACCTTATTCTAATTTCATGAAAATACAGGCCATTTTCAAGTGCTCTCCAGTCAGGCATGTACATACTCACTCAGAATCGCTAGCCACCTTTTCCCACACTTAGCTGAGAGACACTCCTTAATGGCTGGTCTGGGACACTTCACAGTAATTTAATCAAAAGAGAAGTCACTCATGCTCCAGTCTAATACTCAATTACTTCCTTTAAAAGTCAGTTACAAGTAATTATTCTCATCTGTGGGAATGTTTTAGAAATAGATGCCTATTAAACCAAGCAGCTTGAACAGCTTCTCATCCACTTTGTCCCTGAAAAGACTACCTCCAGTTACGCCATCACCTCCAAGGGAAGTATCACACAGGTCCCTTCTAGAAGTTCTGCTTCAAGAGAGAATCCCTGAAGTGAACCACTGGCAAATTAGCAAAACAGCATGTGCCAGGTCTGTGGCACTGCTTGTGAAATAATTGCTTATGGTGATACAGACTCAAAAATAGAGGGTACTGGCGACATGAAGGGAAATTACATAACGGAAAGTCTATAGAGAAATCTAGTGTAGGATATACCCATGGTAGGCAGGGCAGGTAAATACCATGAAGACAAATCCAGTCAGTGTCATTGTGCCAATTTTTGCAGCTGCAGATCTACTCCAACACATCTGTCCTTTGCAGTGAAAGTATATCACTCATCCACATCTCTTCCCAAGTTCACATTCACTTCAGTAACCCTGCTTTCCAAGTCTTATAGCCTTTACTAGTACTACAGTGCATCACCACCTAGAGAAGTCTATTTTCCTCCACAGACTACAGACGCCACTAAGGACATTAAGCATCATCTCAACTAGACATGTAAATATTTCATGGTCCCCTAACATATAAAAGGACTGCAGGTAACAGCAACAGAATTAAAAGCAAGTTACGTAACACAAGCAAAAAACTGACAGTGAACTTACTCTGAAAACTTTTTCCACCCTTGCAATACCCTTCCCAAAGATGGGTTCCAAGTTGATCTCCAATACCAGCCAGCAAGAAGCCAAACAGTGGAATTCCAAAGATGGCATACAAGATGCAGAAAACCTTGCCTCCAACAGTGCCTTGGGGCAATGTTCCCATACCCTGAGGAGAAAAACAATTGTCAGACTCTCAGAACTTATACAGGGCTTTTTAGAAAAACTAATGGGTTTAGAAAAACTGCTGCTCCTGTAGGCATACCCTTGTTCTACATGTAATTCTTTTTACAGACTTTCCATGCATGATGTCATTTCCCAGGCCAGCTGTTCCCTGTGATTTAGTTCTTCTTGTAGCCTCAGTTACCCATATTTTCTAGAGATTCAGGTCCTATCTAAAGTTGTTGTTAGATTAATTAATCTAGCTTGATTTATCATGGCACAAAAATTCCCCTGTGCTGGCCTGGTGCCTGCACACTGCTGCTTCTCTTGGCTGTGCCAAGGACTCCCTGATGGGAGAGTGATTCACCTGACAAGGCTTATTTTCAGTGCTTAGCTCACAGTTTCCTCAGCCCCTCATCACACTGACGAATTACACTGCGGCTTCCAAACTGTACCCACGCTACACAAATCTGCCCATGAATTCCTTATTCAGTTCCCCTTTCAATTGACAATAAAGAGCCCAACATTTGTATTTTATGAGGTTTTTTAATAGCTTTTATCAAGGAAGTTTTTAAGCCTTCCCTCTGAAGATCCTACTCTATTTATATTTTAAATCGTTATTGATGCAGTAATAAAGGTGCATACATGCCTTCCTTCCATCCTCTGTTAGGGTAACCTGGGGCTTTGAAAGATGACAGATTCTGAGCAAGACATAATTACCCAGCTCCACATCCTGAGTGAAAATTTTCATTTTGACCCGAGCATGTTTGGGCACATTTGGTTTTGATTCCCAGCCTTGTAACTCCAGATAAAATATTGGGAACATCTGATACTGGCAGAAAGATAGCTCTCCACCTGTCCTGTGCAGTAAACTACATATGGTCACCATAGTTTGTTCAGGCACTTTTCCCTTCCCCGCACAACCCATGTGAATTTAACCTTAGGAATCTACATAGAGCATTATGACTCCAGTAGCCGTGGTATTTCTGTTAAAATGTTAATGTTGAAAATTGAAAACAAGGATTATGGCAGTAATATTTGCACCTTTTTATTTACAATCAGGTATCTTTATTGAATGTTATAGAGATTTGTATTCTGACTACACATAATTATTTGAATACTAAAAATGATCATACAATCACAAATCACTGATGAAATGAAGTGGGAACACAGAGCAACCAGAGAGATGGAATCTAAGAGAGTGTCTGCCTTCACCTACAGCAATTCCTCCTGGTTCTTGGGAATTAAGGCTGGGCTCCCGGGTCCTAATCCTGTTTGGTTTGTGTCCTGGTTTTAGCTGGGACCAGGATTAGCTCTTCTTTTTAGCAGCTAGAAGAGCTCCGTGTTTTGGTTTTACTCAGAGGCTCACTCTGAGAAGAATGCTGATAGTGCACTGATGGATCCTGTCGTCTTGTAGGAAAACATCGAAAATGGAAAGCTGCTGTATGGAGTCCTACTAGACAGGTCGCAGAAGCTACAGAAGGAGAAGGTGAATCAAGTCAGTTTGCAGAGGTAAAAGCCATTCAGCTGGCTTTAGGCATTGCTGAACGAGAAAAGTGGCCAATGCTCTATCTCTATACCGACTCATGGATGGTAGCAAATGCCCTGTGGGGATGGCTACGGCAATGGAAGCAGAGCAACTGGCAACGCAGAGGTAAACCCATCTGGGCTGCCCCGTTGTGGAAAGACATTGCTGCTCGAGTAGAGAAGCTGGCTGTAAAGGTACGTCATGTAGATGCTCAGGTACCCAAGAGGCGGGCCACTGAAGAACATCAAAACAATCAACAGGTGGATCGGGCTGCTAAGATTAAAGTGGCTCAGGTGGATCTGGACTGGCAACATAAAGGTGAAAAATTTCTAGCTCGTTGGGCCCATGATGTCTCAGGCCATCAAGGAAGGGATGCCACATACAGATGGGCTCGTGATCGAGGGGAGGACTTAACTATAGACACTGTTGCACAGGTTATCCATGAATGTGAAACATGTGCTGCAATTAAGCAAGCCAAGCGGTTAAAACCTCTTTGGTATGGAGGGCGTTGGTTGAAATACAAGTATGGAGAGGCTTGGCAAATTGACTATATCACACTTCCACAAACTCGCAGTGGCAAGCGTTATGTGCTCACAATGGTGGAAGCAACCACTGGATGGTTGGAAACCTATGCTGTGCCCCATGCCACTGCCCGAAACACTATTTTTAGGCCTTGAAAAGCAAGTCTTGTGGCGGCATGGCACCCCAGAAAGAATTGAGTCAGACAACGGGACTCATTTCCGTAACAATCTTATAGACACTTGGGCCAAAGAGCATGGCATCGAGTGGGTGTATCACATCCCCTATCATGCACCAGCTTCTGGGAAGATTGAACGATATAACGGACTGCTAAAAAACACACTGAGAGCAATGAGTGGTGGAACTTTTAGACACTGGGATACACATTTAGAAGAAGCCACCTGGTTAGTCAATACTAGAGGATCTGCCAATCGAGCTGGTCCTGCCCAATCCGAGCTTTTACGTACAGTAGAGGGGGATAAGTCCCTGTAGTGCACATGAAGAACTATACTGGGGAAGACCGTCTGGGTTATTCCTGCCTCGGGTAAAGGTAACCCATTCGTGGGATTGCTTTTGCCCAAGGACCTGGATGCACTTGGTGGGTGATGCAGAAGGACGGGGAAGTCCGATGTGTACCTCAAGGAGATTTGATGTTAGGCGAAAACAGACGATAAATGAATTTTGTGATATTAATTGCTGAATAACCCTGTCATTGCATACTATTATTGCTATGGTTGTTGTATTTTACTAATGCCATTATATTAAGAATCTTCCAGGTTAATGAAGAATGAACTTCGCCAGAACCAGAAGCAACTTCCTCGAGATCGACATCTTCAACCTGCAGACAGTGGACATGGACTGTTGCCGGATACACCAACTACAAACTCCAGCTGTCACACCCAACAGAGACTACATCATCTTTTCTACCGACCGAGTGAATTCCACATCATCTTTCCTGCCCTGAGAGACTGCTACAACAGATGAAGTTTGGAGCTACGGACTGAATGAACTCAACACACATTTTAGAGGGATGATGCATGAACTAAGGGAATAGTATATATATATGTAAGGTTTGAACATGACGTGCATGGTATGGAATAAGGGGTGGATACTGTCCTGGTTTTAGCTGGGACCAGGATTAGCTCTTCTTTTTAGCAGCTAGAAGAGCTCCGTGTTTTGGTTTTACTCAGAGGCTCACTCTGAGAAGAATGCTGATAGTGCACTGATGTTTGTAGTTGGCACTGAGGTCTCAAGGACTTTTCAGTCTGCCGGGTTCTTGCCAGTGTGCAGGAGCACAACAGGATAAGAGGGGAGTATAGCCGGGACAAGGGGTCCACGACTCTCCTTACGATTTGTACCTGAACTTAAGATTGAGGGCCAAACTGGCCAATTAGTATTCCATATCATGCAGCGTCATGCCCAGTATAAGAGTCAGGGTCAGCCGGAAAGAAGAGCTTTCTGCCCTTCCGGGACTCTCACTTTCGGGTGCTCAGAGTGTTTTCCCTCTCTCTCTCGCTCTCTGTCTCGGGGCCTCCCGTTCGTCCGGGATTGCGGTATCGAGTTCCATCTGTTTCGGGATTGCAGTTTCGGGACGAGACAGGCCTCGGTCAAGGGGTGGTGAGCAATTACACCGTACATCACTCGTTTGCATATGTTTATCCTTGTACATATCTGTATATACATATATTGGTAGTGGTAGTAGTAAATTGTTCTTATCTCGACCCTCGGGTCTCTTTTCTTTTTCCTCTTTGATTCTCTCCCTCATCCCTGAGGTGTGGGAGGGTGAGAGGGGACTGTGTCGGGTATAGTTGCCGGAGCAGCCTAACCCACCACAGTTTGTGACACTGGCACTGGATATATCTGTTGTCATGTGATGGTGAAAGGACTATGCGGACACAGAACATTGCCTCCCTCACAACCCATAGTCATTTTCATGGTTGCATCCGTCATCCCAGATTTCTCCCCTAAATTCCAAGAAAATCCAGGCTCCACGGGCCAGTGGACTGGTTTGACCAGGTAGTCTGCTAAGTGTTTGCCTAAGAGGAGCCCTAACAGGGCTTTAGTGGGTAAAATAAAATAATTTTCATGCTCAGACACAATACGTAGACTTTATGGCGCCCATAAAAATCTCATTCATGAAGAATTTAAAGCAAATATGGGCAAAAATCCAAGTTCTTTCAATAAGTATTTAAATAGCAGATGCCAATGAATATGCCTACATAAACTATGCCTACATAGTGGCATTCATTTTAATGAGTAATTCAAAAGCTTTTCACTTGGGTCTATTGAGTAAACAAATATTAAGGAAGGGTTTTTCTTACATTTGATTCAGCAATGTTTTCTTTCTCACCACCCGCTGGTTTTATGCTACCGTTAAAAATACACGGTAATGTAGCTTAGTATATAGAGGAACACAGAGAGGAGTATGCTCTTTACAGCCGCTCTTTCATCCTCACTCTGGCAACAAAGAAAAGTCAGAGCCAAAGGCACAGACTCCACTCTTTGATATGATCACCACAGCAAGTCTTGTAACTGCCACAGGATTTTTTTTCTGTTGCATTACCTGCATAAAGAACTTGCAGAATTCAGTCAGATTCTCACTCTTCAATGAAATGTGATTGTCAGATTATTTGTCTATACAGTCACCAGTGTGTGCACACAACCAGTGTGTGCATCACAGTTGCAATACGTAAAAGCACTTTATCCGATATTTAAATCAGAAGAATACTCAAAGGCAATGCAAATAAAAGTAACAATTTGCCAGTGATTTCCACGTAATCAGATCTCTTGATCTCTAGCCATGACAGCACTGAAATCAAGCTTAAAATTATAAACCACTGCATAATTATTAGCAGATTAACTTTAGCATCAATGTTATCAGTTCATAATATTTTTATTTCAGACCACCTTCTGAAATCCCAGCTGCCTCTTCAAGAGAGAAACTCGCTCACAGAGGAGAGGACAAAAATCTTAGCATATCTAAGGCCAGCATTCAGAGATAAAGAGACTAAATACATTGAACACAATGTATAGAGGGAACAGATGATAAGGGGCTGAATAGTGAACTTACTAAAATTAGTGGTCCAAGGAAAGTAAATGGACATTTAGTATACGCTTCACCTAATACAGAGAAATGTGCAAATATTTCAAGGCCATTAATTCTAGAATGGAAAAAAATATTTGTGTGGTATTTTTACATAATGTACAATTTGTGGAATTCCTTCCAATTTCTAGTATTAAAATGAGGAAGATTTAAAAAAGAATGTGATACTTACACGAATACATTTCCAGATACAAGGAATAGGGTATGAGAAGAATTACTTATATCAAACTTAAGAGCTTAAGCCAAAACCTATTTATCTACTGAGGAAAAAGTTACCCTTATGGGTAAATTCATCTAGAATATTAAAATGCAAACTTCCAACAACCATAGAATAGTTAATTCTTCGGGTATTGGTTCTTGACCTTTCTAGTGATAATTAAGACCACCTGCATCTACATCAAGAACAGGGTTATAAGGCCTTAGATTCATCAGTGCTACTTGTTTTGAGTTCAGCATTGCTACTCTATCCTGACTGAGTAAACAGCTTCTGATGTTTACCCAGAGGCATGCCTTCTGAGAATTAAGAGAAATACACTTCGGCCACTTTATTTCTTTATGGTCAACTTTCCTCAAATTTATTTCATTATCCAGGTCTCAGAGTAACTATGTATTTTAAAAGATAAACAATAAACTTACCTATGTTGTGATGACTGTTCCAGCAAAGAAAAAGGCACTTCCAAGGTCCCAATGACTGCTGTTGTTGGAGGAATTTCCTATGGGACTGACTCCTGCATTATCAGCATCAATAGCATGCTGCAAAGAACAAGACAACAAATCAGCCTGATGCGTGCCTTACCATATCCCGTGCCAGTCAGTATGGGCTCCAAACAGAAATTTTAGGATCATGGGAATAGCTTAGATTTAAACTTATTAATACCTGCTCAAAGTATAGTAGCATCTCCTGTACACAAGAGGTGAATATATGACTGAACTAAATAGCTATTATGGTGGAAGAAAGATGCAATGCACAGACAAATGACAAAAGATACAAAGCAAGTGAAAAGCAGAGGACTGACACCATAAACAGATCCATAAATATTGTTCTTGTAGCAATAACTGCCAAAGGAAAAATTCCCCATGGGAATAGCTGATGTTAGAAGCATCAAGGAGGGTGGTAAATACAAATAATATTCGTGAAGTCAACTGAAGCTAGTCAGCCAAGGATTTTAATTCCCAGACAATTAATAATTGATGAAGTTATTTATATTTATTCTAACTAAAGAAAAATACGATATATATATATGCCATTTAAAATTAACAAATTGGATAGCTATGGAAACATCATGAATCATAGAATCACAGAATGGCATAGGCTGGAAGGGACCTCAGAGATCATCTAATCCAACCTCCCTGTCATGGCAGGGACGCCTATGAACTAGATCAGGCTACTCAAGGCTCCGTCCAACCTGGCCTTGAATACCTCCAGAGAGGGGGCATCCACAACTTCTCTGGGAAATTTATTCCAAAGTCTTACCACCCTCCTATTGAAGAATTTCTTCCTAACATCTAATCTAAATCTTTCTCCTTCAACTTAAACCCATTTCCCTTGTTCTATCAGTGGACACTCCTGTAAAAAGTGCCTCCCCAGCCTTCCTGTAGGTTCCTTCAGGTACTGGAAGGCAGCTATTAGGTCCCCCAAAGTCTTCTCTTTTCAAGGCTGAACAATCCCAGCTCTCGCAAACCTGTCCTCGTAGCAGAGGTGCTCCAGCCTCTGGATCATCTTCGTGGCTCTCCTCTGAACACGTTCCAACAGATCTATGTCTCTCTTATGGTGGGGACACCAGAACTGGACACAGTATTCGAGGTGGGGTCTCATAAGAGCAGAGTAAAGGGGGAGAATCACCTCTCTTGACCTGCTGACCACGCTTCTCTTGATACATCCCAGGATGCGGTTGGCCTTCTGGCTGCATGAGCGCACTGGAAAAAACTTTGTGAAAAAGTGAAAAAACTTTGTGATCAGCTAGGACTTCCCAGTTGCCACAGTGGACATGATGGCATGTCCACTAATATAGAATGGCACAGAGACTCCCAGCTAATGCTTGAATGAACTAAATCCAGAACAGAAGCCGAGGTAGCTATAGGCTTCTAGGTCACTGTCCTATGTCTGACACAGCACTGAATCAACCAGGCAGACATATCAGCCTGCTGAATGTTTACTTGGGAATTTCTAAAAATGCACCATATTGTATCATGCAGACATACACATTTGCCTTTCATTGCAGCTTCACAGTCCAAAGGAAGACAGAGCTAAATACATCAGCCTCCAAAGCACAGAAATAAATCTCTCAGCAGCATCTGGCACGTTCAGCCGAATTGCTCTAAGTTCACTTTTGAGATGCCCTTTGGTACATATTCTCTAGTTACTTGTAGATCTCGTGCAATCTATTGCCCGTCGTAGAGAAATTCAGACCTCACTCTGGAACAGCAGCTAAAGTGATTGCCTTTCAAAGTAAACTTTTCCTTCCCAAACGTTCCCAACTGAGATTACTTCCATAAACCAATGCAAAGGAACTGAGCTTCTCTCTTTTCTGCCTCTCACCATTTCCAGCTGTCTGCCTTTCTCCCATTCTGTTCCAACCTCGCTTCATGTTTCTGTTACCGTGCTGCTCACGCTACTGGCAGATCTTCCCCTCCTCTCTCACTCTGATATTTGCTCCTCCTCCTAAATATTGCCACCAGTCTTTAGCCTTGCTTATTTAGTGAACTCATTGCCAGGCTCAACAGGAGAGGCAAAGTGCTGCCTCTTACATCCTCTCTTACTTTGACCTTGTTCAACACAGAATTTCCACCTATCAATACAAGTTTGTTTTGACTTTTATTGTTTCATTTCTTTAACCACTTCTCTTTTCCCTCTGACTTATAATCTATGAACTGCTACTGTGATTTTTTATGTCACCTTTTTCTATACAGTCCATGTGTGAAGCAAGGTTAGCCACTCTATTTTACCATGGCCCCACTTCTCATCTGTTCATGTGTATGATTTCTCTCCTGATCTTCTCTATAACCTCATATTTTCTTATGCTTTTAGCACTGACTTTTAAAAACTACCATTTAACATCTTTTCTATCCCTAGCTTTCATTATACACCTTTCTCCTCATTCACCTCTTCCCTCTGATGGCTCCATTTATCAATTTTTTTCTTTTCTTCCCCTGCCATTTCACACTTTTCCTCACTCATTTTTTGCCTGTATTTCCAACTGACTTCATTGTTACGGATGTTCCCCTAGCACATTTTTTTCCCTCAGGCTAGTTTCAGCTAATCTGCTCCCCAGTTTTTAGTTATTGATTACATTGCCCCACAAAAAGGGAAAGGAGTGGGAGAAGAGGCGCATGAGCAAGAACAGAGGCCAGGTATATCTAAAGAGATCAGTACGGAACAGCCCTTTTTAACAGCAGAGCTGCTAAGGCTATGCTGGTTGTGAAATTACAGCATGAGCAAGCTTCAGACTGGACTGGTTGCATTTCATATGGGTGGAAAGCCAGGTTTCCTCAGCACCTGTCCATACCCCAAAAAAACAGGAATATAGAGAAAGGAAGTGTTTAGGATCAAACCCTTTGAAAGGGCTTGTGTACCAGTTGCTGGCATATTGCAGGTGGTATGAAAGCAGAGATCATTTGTTTGTTTACTCAGAAGAGCGTAAATCAGCACAACAGACAGGTTGCCTGTTTAAATAGGCCATGACATACTGTCAGCTATCCCAGCATGTTACTTCTGCCAAGGAATGCTGCTTGCCTTCCCTTCGAGTGTGTGAATGTCAGCGAGCTAATTGCAACACTTTAATCACATTTGAGTTTACACAGTTTAGCAAGTCTATTAGGGCCAAGTACTAACCCCTGAAGTGAAGGAGCGTCCTGTTGCCTTAGGTAGCTTTGAACTTCTCAGGCTCCCTTCTCATCCAGAACAAATTAATTTTTCTTTTAAGCTCGACTGACATCATTCATTTATAAATATCTAACTATCCCAATGCTATCTCTTAATACATAGTATTTTGCATACAGTGACAGAAGGCAGAAAGGGAGCAGTAAGAGGACAGCAGCCCTGCAGTTAGCAGCACTTAAATATGCAATTTTAGGTCATCTGATGAGTGAAGGATGCCTTACTACCAGCACCACTAGTCCACCTACACAGAAGTATCCTGCTAGATGAAGAGTGACACAAATCTCAAACAAAGACAATATCACTGGCAACACTCTCCCAGTTCACACAGACCATGAAATTTTACAAGTTTCCCATCTGTGAAACTTCAGGTAGACTCACAGCATGACTTGAAGACTTGCATCCTCAGGTTATCTTGGAGTAGGGAGAGAACCGATTTCCAGAGTGCTAACTGCTCTGCTGGCAAACCTTCCACATTTAAGACACTTTAAACTAGTAGTTTCAGGTATTTTTATAGCTGAATTATCATCAAAAGTAGCAGGTTATCAAAGTACCCACAGCTGTTTCACACTTACTCCTTTCCTGATCGCTTCTTCCTTCTCAAGAAGAGTTACATGCATAGTGCACAACATTTTTTTCAATATTTTTTATGAATTCAAAAAGCGTTCTTCCTTAAGGAATTATTACTAATCTATGGCAATTTATCTCTTGAAATGCCACTCATTTGGGGAAAGCAATAACTTGGAATGACTCAACGGGCTGAAATTGTCTTTCTTGCTGGTCCAGTAATGTATCCTAAAGCTGATAGACTGAAAGGAGTGAGGGAAATGAGAAAACTACTAAAGTAAATCCAAATACTCAATATAATTTTTTTAAAAAACATATATTTCTGATCACAATTTTCATTTTGGTCCCCTGTCATTGTATTTTACAGATGTGTATTTTACTCTCAACCCCTTTGGTATCAGCACACTACAGTCCCTCTGTAACCAAAAAGACATGGTCAGGTGAATCTGCAGGGGACTGAAGGCAAACCCCTACAGCAAAAGCCCAGCATATGTGATATACTGGGACGACTGAATCCTGTATTCCCAAAGAGAGTGCAATCCAGACTCTCAATCTGGAATAGGCTTTATGAATTCCACCTGTTGGTATTCAGGCAGCAATATTTAAAGGTTATGAGGCACGGCCCCACTCTGGGCTGTCTAGTTGTTAACATATAGAATTCAAAGTCCAAAGAAAGGTATACTGAACAATAACTTGTTTCACCAGATGTCAAGAGTTCCTCTCCACAAGATCAAAATAGTATCTCATCTCTATAGATAAACTCAATTCCCATTATACCAAACAGAAAATACTGGGGTTTCACTGTCTCAGCCCCTGCCCCAGTGATGCCATACAAGTGTTGGGCTCCAGCTCCCTGCAGCCCTGCCCTGCCCAGCCACACGCTCTGCCAGGCCAGCACCTGACCCATGGGCTGATGGCCCAGCCCAGTCACAGCCCATTCCTGTCCCCAGGTTGGTGCTTGACAGTCTGGGCTAGGGGATGCCACTGTCTGCCCCTGACCAGCCCTGCTCTCTGGTTGGTGGTGCTGGGGTCCACAGTTGTCAGCTCCCTGTCCCCTGGGGTGCAGGTGGTCCTCACTGTGCCCAGATATTCACAAATCTGATTCTTCTTGGTGCATTAGTGAGCACATGCCATCCGTCACTAATGTGTTAGGTACCTTAATCATTAATTAAGACAATTACTTTAAGAATAAGTCTAGAGTTATGCCCACAGTCAATAAGATGACTGGGAGCTAGTGCAGCTGATGAAGAGACAGGAATCAAATAGACCGTTTCTGGTTTCTCTGGGAAGAAAGGCTTTATGTGGTTCACTTGTTCATGTTTCTTTAATTTCTCCAGTAAGATTTCTAGCATGAAGAAGACACATCTTTTCCAAGGACAAGCATAATACCCTTCTTGAGTGCTGAGCTACTCAAAGGATGTACCCCATGTGTAAGCAAGGAAAGGAATTTGATAAAGAAGAAAGAAAATTGTTATCTTCTTTATATTTCCATTAATTCCTCTCCACAGATCATGCTAATCCAATAACGATTATTTCCCTCTACAATTCTTTTCCAAGGATTCCTATCAAGCATACAAAAGGTTGTTTCTATTGCCTTTCATGCTCAGATGTTTCCCTATTACAATTGCTAAGATGCTTCTCATTAGCAAGCAGCTTTTAAAGACTAATTCCTTAATAACTTTTCCCTATACTCCCTACTTCTCTCTTTATTCTCACCACCCCTCATACAGTGATTACAGGATCCTCATTATAAACTTCCATTTACTCACTTTTCCACAACAGCATTATCGAAGGACCAAGGCCAGCAATTTTTTTCAGGTACAATCAAAAGTAATAAGCTTTGAAAGCCCACCCTTTAAATATTTCTGCCTATCCCATAAAGGTCTTTAGGTGACAATCAGGCAGACAGGGATGTCCCTACTCTTACAGTGATGTGATTGTTCTGCACGCACTGTGTCTGAGGGCAGACCTACATCATTCCACAAGGGACACACCCAGAGATCTAAGTCCAAAGGGCTTAGTTCCCTGCAAACCTCTTAGCTAAATTCTGGAAACAACATAGCTACAGGACAGCTGCAGACTTCTGCAGCATCCTAGGCTCAGTTTGTCTCCTATACAACTGGAGTATCTCTGGACTGAAGTTACAAACTCGGGTCTCTGCACCAACTTAGATTAGAATTGCTTTTCATGTACTTTCATGGGGAATAAGGTAATACAAAGATCAGGGACAGAAGGGAAGTTGGGACATAGAGAAGACAGCCTCCAGAGGCACAGGAAGAAGGTTCAATAATCAGATATTTACCATTGTTTTTTTTCATAGCACAGATAGTCTTTCCCTGTCTTCAGCAACAGGCAAGTCTTCCCCATAGTTAACTCAAAATACTTTTTTTTTTCTGCTCCATCTAGAACTTTCTTCCAGCACATGAAAGCCATCCAAGTTCGCTTCATTTTACAAGGAAACATCCTGAAAAGACAAGCTGGCTTATGACACTAGTGAACCTGTCAAGCAGCTGAAAACTGAAACATTTTTACAGGATGTTCCCTTTCTTGCTTACCTTCAGGGGAAAAGTAGTTCAGAACACTAATCAAAAGCGCCTACCCACGATATGAACTCTTACTAACATAATTAGCCAGTAAAGCCTGACTAGCTTATTTCCAGCTCTGCTTCCTTTTCAGCTTACAGGCTAACTCATTAGAGTTGCTGTAGTTATTAGTGGACATTGATATTATGACTTAGTTCCCAGGTGGGTGATTTTTTTTTTTTAATACTGTAATCACTCACACTCCTAAATTAAACCCTGAAGGAAAAGGAAGAAAAAAGCAGCCTGCCAGTAACTTAAGTAACTTCTTACAGTAGAGAGCCACTCCATCTTATGTTATTGTGCAGGGCTCATTGCAAAAGGTTTTACTCATACACTGTGTACAGGCTACATAGACACAGAATATGAATACCCTTATCAGGTCCGTAGGAATTACTTTGCCAAAATACGTTGATGGTCTTCCTGCCTGTCTATCCTAATGAGAGATAGCATCTGACCTTTCTGAGAGGCATAACCTCCCCATTATACACTCTAAGTGTGCGTTATTACAAAGGCAAGGTGGCTTCTTTTTGACCCCAGCTACTAATAATTTTCTGCCATGACATATGAGAACAACAACACAAAAAAAAGTTTTGTAATACCATATTAGCACGAGTGACCACCAATGTTATTTTTCTTTTCAACTGTATGTCCAGTCACTTGAGTCCTGCTGCCTTCTGTTATATATTGAAATGGGTACAATACAGCTAAATTCACTTAAAGCAACTGAAGTTTCATTATCTTTCAGTATACTCTAGATTTCGCTTCTCTCTAACTCTGAAAATGCAGCTAAAAATGTGTCAGGATAAAGCACCCAATTTTGTCATTTTCTTATCCTGGCATTCGCCGTAGTGCTAAATTGTAGATCACATAAGGCATTAAATAATTAACTTGCTTCACTGCAACAAATGTCTTGAGATGCAGAAATGGGCTTTAAAAATATACAGTTAAGAACTTCCTCTTCAGGTGACTTTAGACAATATAGATTGCACTGTGAAATACTTCTGCCATTGTGTTAGTATGAGACAGGCTTGAACCAAAAACCAAGAGAAAAAATACTTATTTAAAACACTTTGACTCTTCCTAGAGATCTGCACTGCTTTTATCACTATATTACTTCTGAAGTCTGTGAATGAACTTCACAGTCTGGACTCAGAAATTCACATTTGTGCTTCCAGTGCCAATATCTGCAATGGGTTATTGGAGATCAAGTTGGAAATCATGCCTCATTCACACTAAATTCTAACAGCTTCCTCATAAAGTGCCGTACATCTTTCTTACAGGTTTTCCATAGGAGAATCCTTTGAAAGATTGAAATTTAGGCAAAAGGATAAATTTTTCCATTATTAGCCTTGTAAAGGCCATGACACAGGTTTCCTCTTCTCCTTAAAAGATTCTTCCAGAGTCACCCCCACAATAAAACAATACAAGACATTACTAAGATCTCCCTTTTTGTATTTTTTTCCATATTCTTCAAAGCACAGAGGTGAATAAACAGCCATTCTGGAGAGTATGACTTGTGTTCATCTGAAGGCAATCAAATTACTGGTAGCCAAATTGTGTTAATAACAAGAAGCTCCCTTAGCAGTAGCCAGGTGCTCGCTGCACACAGCACAGCAGCCAGGACCCATGGAGGCTGCCACATCAGTCTGAAATCACAGCTGTAAAGGCAGATGCAGCATTTCGTGCAATGTAGAAATGCACTGTGCCAGCCAGAGGGATGTCACTTTTGAGATCATCGACATAAAGGCACGAAAACACAACATTAACCCCCTGACATTGTCTTCAAGCAGTGGTTCACTGTTCTTCTGTGCAAGTCAGTTACAATCAGTGTTTTTTGTATCAGCATACCCAACTACATCCCTGGAGCCAGTTTCACCCCCAGACATTCAGAAGAAACCAGAGGAACTTATTCTTTATTGACAAATCTGTTTCAATATTTCACATCACTTGGCCTTAAGACATTCACATGCTAAGCTGCTAAACCCATTTAATTTACCTTTGCAAAATGATTTCCAGTTACCCAGTGTAATGCCTAAGGACATAGTGAAATCTCAGGGGATGATAAGATTGTTCAGAGTATCTGTCTTCTAATGTAACAGTGTGCCTGTGTGTTATTTTAGTGTAATCACTTTTGAGGTGACAGAAGGAAAAATATTGTGTAAAATAAAGAATTAAAACTGGTAAATTGCTTAGGCTAGAGAATAGGTGCTATTTAGAAATCTTTGTACTGCAGTCAGTATGCAGGAGTCTACCATCCTGTTGAGGTGCATTGCTTGTCGCACCTCTCAGGTATTCTGCTTTCTGCTAGGAAAAGAAGGCATTTACATATCTTTTAATAGTGACATTCCCATTAAGAGAATATGAATTTCTTGCATTTAGTATTTTTAAAAAATCCTTTCATCAGCCAGCACACATTATACCAAAGGAGCTGAGGGAAATATGGATCTCTGCAACGCTGCCAGGAGAAACACATCTGAGCCAATATCCCTGAACAGAATTCACCCTGCCAACCAAACATGTTCACCTGTCTTTTGCAGACAAATGAAGGATGTGATCCAAGCCAGCCCTGATCCAAAAGCTGTATAGTCACATTAGCACAATACCGCTTCCTGCTGAAGCAGTTTTGGCTTCTTCGCTACAGTACTGGGCTGCCCAAAGGTACAGGTAAACAGCTTCTGACTCAGAACTGGCCTGTCTTCTGTAAACACAGAGCACAAGTAGGGCAAGCACACACCTATCTGCAAAGAAAAACAAAGATTTTGTTTTGGTTAAGAGCAGCAGGAAAGCATTGTTGTCTACAAGCACGGGCAAGGGGGAGGAATCCATTAAGCAATAGGGCATTGTCTGTGAAAGACCAACTACAAGGAAACCGAACAAGTTTAGGTTGAAAAGTAGGAGAAGGCTTTTGCTGTCACAGCAATGAGATACTGGAACAGCTTCCTAAAAGAAATAGTAAGCTTATAGATTTGATTGACTTACAGAAAGGGTTTTATAACACAGTTGGGTGGATGGACACAAGAATCCAGGGGATAGCTCTATAGTCTTTAAAACAAACTGAAATCACAACACAGCTCTGGTACAACAGCTGAGGGAAACACACTGTGCTCTTGGAAGGCTCAGACACAAATTCAGATCTGAAATATGAAGCTGAAGTTCAACTTTGGAATATATTCCTTAGGTATCTCACATTTCTTACCTAATCTCTATTTTTTCCAGGCTGATAGGTTTCTACATGGGATCCTAGAAGACACACTACTGAAGTCTTGTGAAATCCATAATATTTTCCACGTCTAGAGTTTTAATCAATGAAAGATAACTTTATCCTTGATAGACATTTCTTGCATGTTATTTGTTTCTCCACTTAGCCCCACACACTTGATATTTACTTACTTCAAAATGGATTCTAAAGCTTTGCATATTAGGCCAGACTAAAAATTCTGTACGTCTTAAATGCCAATTATTTTCTATTTTTAATCGTCTACCTTCACCGTGATTCCTTTACCTAAAATTCGCAATAGTAAACCTGTAAATTAATGTCCCAGTAAGTTCAGAATTCTTGGCTGAGTGTTTATTTCAAAATCCCACCTGTCATTTCTGTTGGCTCTCCTGATTGCTGTGTTTGGAGGAAGAATTAGACTTCACATCATTTGAAAATTTACAGCTAGATAGGCAAATGTCTTGCAAACCTCACCTCTCACGAAAATTTACTCCAGGTTTTATGCTCTGATTTTCTTTGCACACGTTTTTCATTAGTCTAGCGAAGACACATAACCTCTATTTACCATGTTTTAGAGACACAGTTTCTGTTTCCAGAGCTTTAAACAGACTGAGGAAGAGGCGGCTCTTCGTACTGCCTGTTGTGAGGGCTCTGTGAAGGACATTGCTCCCCACCAGCTCGGTGGACCGACGAACCACCAGGCTGTTCATCCCGACCTCCGAGAAACCCTGCCTTCCTCACGCGGCCTACCTGGATCAGCGTCTCCAGCTCCAGCTGGGTCACACAGACGTGCTCCCGCAGAAAGTCGGCCTTCTCCAGCGCGATGGTGTTCTTCTGCCTGCTTTCGAACGGCTGCTCCAGGGCGCGGAAGACGAGCCCGCCTGTCACCAGGTAAACCACCACCACCACGAAGATGGCCACCACTGTCTTCCACTTCATGACCGTCTGCAGGCCCTGGGAAGGGGCTTCCATGGCAGCGACCACCGTGGCTCGGGAGGCAACAGACAGGCGTGGAGCTGGGTAATGTCCGTTCGTTTTGGGCTCGGGTTCACAAGCTGGCACCGGCGAGGGAACAGCCACTGAAACACAGAGTGAAAGAACCTTATTCAAAATTAAGGGCACGACCTAGATGAACAAGTATGACTGTTAACGACCAGTGACCACTACCCGATACTGACAGAAACAGAAAAGGTTCTGCAAACCACAGCGCTGTTTGGCTTGTCAGCATAACCAGGCCCACGTTATTTACACGGCTCCACAAAACCATCACTTCTGAAAACGTTCTTAAAGCATAGAAGCTTCACAAAGTTTAGCACGTATCGTTCTTTAGCCAAAGCATGGTAGATATCTGGAGTCAAAGTCACTCAGACGCCAAGCACAAGGGTGGGATTCCCAGTTTGGGACTGAGATCCTGCACAGCCTCTGAGACTCAGCAGTACCTCAGGGCTAACGAGCCTTGGCTTCCAGCCAGGCTTACTAGCCTGACCACTGTGTCAGGCTACCAAGGCATCCTAATCAAAGCTGGCTCGCCTCCAAATAATTCAGGTGTCTCAGCATCCAACTTCCCCACTCTCTATTGCCAGTGTTAGCAATGGCAGGATGAGGCCAGGTTCCTCGGCACCCACTGGCGTAATGGTGCCACATGCAGGCTTTAAAGATGCTGGACTCATTTTAAACCAAATCCCTGCTGTAATCTTACCATCGTGCAGCTGTAACTGGCCTATAATTTCTTTGAAATCAGATTGATTTATTTCATATGAGATCTAAATCAGATTACAGTTAAAATATAGTCACTTTAGCTGAACTCTCTGAATTTATTCCCAAAGTGTCTTTGCTGTTTTGCTCAGAAATTAAAGCAGAACAGTTTACAACATCTGATCAGAGCGGCACCATAAACTGATTCTATACGATATGAACATACAACGTGATTACACCTTGAGTCTGAAGTGGGCTACAACTCCCTCTCAATAGAAACCATGTTACGATGCTGAACAACTTAAGAACTGAGCTGTTTATGACAGTCACATATTCCTAGAAGCGATGTATCTCTGAAGCATTGCATTGAGGATAGATCTTCCACCTTACTTGCTAACCAACAAACTACAGAAATCTATAGTTACTTTACACTTATAGTTAATATTTCTTTTCATGTGTGACTTGGAGGCTCCAGATACTAAATAGATTAGAAAGGATCCAGGAAGAGAAGGAAGAGGCTCTGTGGTTGATCCCCTTTGCGTGTATCTCAGTTTTGCAACACCCTGTGGCACAGCTGCTCAGTTTGACCATGAAAAGGTCATTATGGTTCCCAACACTTATCAGCCAGGACGGAGTGACATCAAACTTAAACGGACACTTTCTCTTACCTCCACATATTTTCATGTAAGATCTAAGAACTTGAAGTGATAATAGGGAGAAGAGTGACAGTATTAGAAAGAAGTCACGTTTTTTGTAAAAGAGATCAATTACTTCATTCTCTAAATCTCCTGAAAGCAAAGGGTTATTGTATTATGTACAGTGTTTCAGCAGGAAATATCAGAAAAGTATTCCGAAGAAAAGTAAAATAGAGAGGTTGTCTAAACCAGTTAGAAGCTGCCTTCCTCTATAGGCAAATATATTAAATCTGAGTCACAATGTTTCCTTACTGAACTAAATAAATCTGAGTATTCCCAGAAGTGGCTCAGTTGATGTAAATTAGTGTAACATAACTTCCATGGATTCCATGGAATTCAATCAATTTGCATTAGTTAGAGCCAAAAACTACTGTGTGTATTATGAATCAACACAAAATCTGCAAGCCTGATGACTGATTTTGCACACTTGAGATTACTCAGCAAAATAGTCTCAGGATCTGAGGCTCACATGGTAAGAAGAGAGCAGATTCATATGACAGAGACACCATGTTACAACTTTTTGAAATAGCTATCCACCCTACCACGACTGGCATAGTCCAGTGTAGGCTGGGTGAGCCTTTCAGTGGGGAGAGATGCCTGACTTTGATACCCCACAAATGATAAATCAAGAGGGAGGAAGCCAAGAGCTGAAAAAGTTAAAACACCTTTATGAGTTTTCTTTTCCTCTTTGCTGGTATATATGTTGTTTCTTATTCAAATTGTATTTCTGGCAAAGTGTGAATAGCAGCTTTACTGTAAAATCATGGCCTGTTTGATTCTGTCTTCAAAGGACAATGTGTTGTACTGATTAAGAACAAGATGGGAAGTTCAGATATAGAACATAAAATGTTGTTAGAAATATTGTGTCACTTAAATAGCTCAAATGGATTACTGTGCTCAGCTTGCTTATCTCTGAAATAAAAGATAACTGTTTTCCTACAAAGAACTGCGTTAGAGTCTTTTATTTTCTGCTATTAGTAATAGCTATCCTAAACATATGTAGAAATGTTGATCGTAAAGTATTTTATATAATTTAAATTATTACATTTAATACATATAATACATTAATACATATAATTTAAATTAATACATACCTCTCCAGACAGAGAGGTTCAAAGTACAGCCATCTCAGAAGGACAGCTTCAAATAAGAGCCAAAATGCTGAGAGGATGATCAACTGGTTTTTAATTATGAAAATGTTAAGCACAGCAACTGTTGCTTTCACAGGATTCAGCAAAGAACTAGGTTGAGGCTATATATACTTATGCATTCATAAACCCAGCAGCTGGCTCTAAGTTTAATACATGAGTTGATCAAAAATGACATTTTGTCTTCCACTTTAGTGGGTCCATCCAAGGAAGACAACAAAGTACTTCCAGTTCAAGTAAAAAGGTTCTTTGATATGCATCTGAAGGTTGAGTACCAGTATGTTTCCCCAAAATCCTTATAATATGATGGGAGGTTTTTTTAAAGAAAGGAAATCATGCTTTCTTCAAGCACTTACATAGTCAAGCACTCAAAATTTCCCATTGAGTCTTCCTTATCTATGTCTTAAAACTAGAAGTTTAGTTTGAATTATAAAGAATTCTTATCATGCAGTCCAGTTTCACTGAGGAAATTGATAGGTAAATTATCCTCCCTACAAGATCCTACATTGGGTTATCAGCACTTGTACATCCTTCCTGTAGCACGACTTAATAAGTCAGCATTCTCTCCTTAAGTAATTTAGAAACATGATATTTTGACAAGTGTATGAAGTTGCAGAACAGAGACCTGGATCACCAAGGCTCGGAAATGTCTGTGAGGTGCTAGCCAAGTTCACTACAGCTTCCTTGAACAGGCCACTAAAAGTAGGTGGATCTACCTTCTCTAAAATGGATCATAAGGGACTGGGGGATGAAGGGACTACACTGGCTATACTTATTTTAGCATGTGCAGGAGACTCATTTATTTCATTTTTACTGGACAGAGTAATCTAGTTGTTTGGGTTCCACCCCTCACCCCTCTTCTGAAATGGCCACACGCTGAAGTTAACATCAAAAGGCTTCTTGATTGAACAGTGCGGAAAGGCAGGAAAATGAGCAGTCCACCATGGATAACATACGATCTTGCACTCCAAGGCTCTGGCTCATCTCCAAACAGAAGTTCCTGGCAGATATGGGTATCTAGCATTTGCTTACGATCTCACAACCTTCCCACAGACTCCCCAAAGTGAATTCAGCTCCTGGCTGCTTGGGCTAAGATAGCAGGCTGTGCCTGGAAGTCAGAGTAAGGATAAGATGTGTGTTAGAGGAAGAGCTGAGGCAATCAGTGTATAAAGCTATCAGCTATACAAATTTCTCATGAATATGTCACAAACAGAAAATGCATGTAAGTTTATGGATGAAGGGAATTTGTATGTCCAACAGGAAGTGGGTGGTTGCTATATGCATGAGGGAAGTAATGAAACGTGGAAGTTTCTGCCCATGTGTAACTAAAAAATCATTAAGCCATTACAATTTTGCATTATGAGGACATGGCTAATCATTTCCACCACCTGCTTTGCTGGCTGTTCCAGCCCTCTCCCCACCCCCATCCTTCATCTCTGTCTGTTGCATTTCTTTAACAGGTTTTGTAAAGTAGAGAGCATCCATTTAGTCAACACAATGAATGTTGGATTTTTACACACTGGGCACTCAAAAGTCTGACGCTGGTTTAGAAAGTCTGGCTTTTAGAGCAAAAATCCCAGCAGACAATGATGGCGTCTGCCTTTGTGTTTGTGCAGTATCTTTGCATGATGTGGGCTAATTAACAGGTGACATTTCAGCTGTGATCAAGAAATGGGAGACAAAATCCTGCCTGCAGGCTATGATTACATATGGGGCAGAACACTAGTATCCCTGTGGCTGTTCTTCTGGGTTGAGGCATAATAATAAGCCCTGCTGTCTGGGGACCACTGGATCTACACAGCCATGGATCAAGAAAACTGCTCTCAGCGCTGACACGTTTTACACCGGTTTGGCCCCGGTCCCTCTGCATATCCCCAAGGCGTTCAACCACAAGACTTGAGCAGTGAAAGTCATCATGAGCCTCCTGCACGAGGGGAATTTCACCTTACTGTTTGTACAGCATTTTGCCACAAACTGCCACTGAAGTGAGAAACATTATTACTACATTTACTGCTCATGAAAGCAAAGCTTGACATATTGTTTGCTTGGAAAATGCAGAGAGTGCCTCCCAGCATATAGCTTTTCACTGCAGCAGTATCCCACTGGTTAAATCTAACGTTGTTTTCCCTGAAGTGGATTCTCTAATGCAGTATTAGTGCTGCTGACTTCAGCAACATCCCAGCAGTCTGCTGCAAATGCAGTCGTCAGTGGCAAGGCATTCAACTAAGTACGGAAAGCGAGACAGGTAAAGGCAGAAAGGGCAATGTACAAAAAACCTAAAAAGATTGAATGCACTGTTAGAAAGAAAGTAGCACCGATTGTTCCCAATTGCTCCTGTCCCAGAGTGGAGCAGGGAAAAGGAAGGAGTATGTCAGGTTACAAAACTGCGTAAGGCATAAAGTCAGCGTTTGCTTCCTAGTATAGGATAATGCTAGTGAAATAGAGTGGAAGTTCATACATTGAGTTCTCTCTGTTGGTGGGAAGAGAAATGTCAGCAATATATACCAGAGGGAATTATGTCTAACCATTGCTTTGCCATCCCTGGCAGCAGCTTTGGGGAAAATGTCATATAAAAAGGCTTCTGCAATTTTTGTATCATTTGTCATCTATTCCCATCTAGTGCTTGAAACTATGATTCTCGATAAGTTTCAAAAAAAAAATCTACATAATTCTGCTTCATCAGTTATAATTGAAACAGACTAATTAATAGCTCTTAGAATACCCCAGCTGCTTAATTTATTTGGAATGCAGTTGTTATGAGAAAACAAAAAGAAAACACCACTGTTTTATAATATGGCTTTTGTTCTTCTTCATTTGAAAATTATAGTTCAAGCAAAAATAAAAAATCTTAACCAGCCCAAATTGGAATAAAGTAGAAATTAAGAAATCAGTGTGGTCTGAGTTAAGGTCTCTTTTTCTGTAGAAAGAGCTTCCCAACTATGAGAGTCTTCACAGAATGCTGATGCTTGGTGCACTGGAGAACAGAAGAACTAAGGGGAACTTAAGCCTCTTTTCTGTTCCTGGAGAGCTTCTTTAGTGGCAAACAAGAAACTTAGTTATGCAGTAAGTCATCAGAATGAATCTTGCCTTCCACTGAAGGATATTGTCACTCCTATTTGATAGCAGTTTCTTCCAAGGGTCAAATCTTGTGGATGTCTTCTCCAATTTCTACTGTCCATGCTACCAGAGTATCGCTGCTTTTATTTAGTTGTGCAGAAAGTGCCTGACTGAATCCAAGTACCTGCCTACCTGGTCTCCACGACAGTGTATTGGGTTTAGGTGGCAAGGTGTTGGTAGCAGGGCGCCTACAGTGGTGGTCTCTGTGAGAGAAGTCATGGGGCTGCCCCATGCCCGACACAGCCAGCTCCTGCTGACTCCAGTGGACCCACCGCAGAACACAGCTGAGCCCATCAGTGAAGCTGGTGACAGTGTATTTAAGAAAGGGAAAAATGTTGTGCAGGCAGTGATGAATGAGAAAAAAAAGTGTGAGAAACAATCCTGAAGACACTAAGGTTAGTGAAGGAGGAGAAAGAGGTGCTCCAACAGCTGTAGGAGATACTCTCCTGCAGCGTGTGTGAGTTATGGAAGAGAACACAGCAGAGCAGGTAATTCCCTGCAGCCCATGGAGACCATCACACCAGAGCAGATATCCAGACTGCAGCATGTGGAAGACACCAGGCCACAGCAGGCTGGTATTTCCTGAAGGACTGCTGCCCATGGAGAGACCACACTGGAGCAGGTTTATTCAAAAAGACTGCAGTTGATAGGAAGGACCCATGCTGGAGCAGGGGAAAAGTATGAGGATGAAGGTGTAGCCCAGAGGAACTGTTATGAACTCACCACAACCCCACATTCCCCATCCCAGCTGCACTGTATGGGGTGGGGAGGAGGAAGAGGAGCCAGAAATGAAGGAGTGAAGTTGAGTCTAGGAAAAAAAAAAGGAGGGGCAACGTACTTTAACCTTTGTCTTTGTTTCTCACAATCCAAATCTATTTTAACTGGCAATAAATTAAATTTATTTTCCCCAAGTCGAGTCTGTTTTGCCTGTGATGGTAATTACTAAGTGATCTCCCTGTCTTTATCTCAACCTACAAACTTTTCCATTTTATTTTCCTTCTCTATCCTGTTGAGGAGGAAGAGTGAGAGCGGCTGGGTGGGCATCTGGCAGCCAGCCAAGCTCAACTCACCACAGACAGTTTGCACAGGGGCAATAGGAGTGAGGACACAACTCAGACTGCATTGTTCAGCACTTTTTCCTCTGAGTCTCACCAGTCACAGAGTGTATATGGATTTTGGTGAAAAAGTCATCAGTCCATTATAATCACGCCCTAAGAATATCAATGTATAGATTAGGACTTAAACTATAGTGATGAACATAAGTTAGCTACAGAGAGAGCACGCAGCCTTCCAACAGTAATGCCTTTTTGTCACTCTCTACTGGAGTTGAGTCAATATAGAAGAAAAACATCATTTGCCTTGTCAGGTGGATTTGATTTTTTCACTTTTTATCATCTTTTATTCTCATTTTTCCTTCCGACACATAAGCATTTTATTTCACTCATTTTCTATACACATTTAAGAAAACGAATGTTAGCAGCATACGTTTTCACACAAAGCTAAATGTCAAATTCATTACATATTTCATCCTGGCAGGAAGTGTATACACTCTTAACCAACCAAGGAGAAGTAGCAATACAATGTAGTATCTCTGACTGACAACTTTAAAATATATAAGAAAACGACAATTGGCTTACAGAGGTTAAATGGCTAGACATTGGGTGCTGGGTAAACTTGACTGGTTGGATTACTTATTAATCTAGTTATGATTAGTTTAACAGGTGTGTAAAAGATTAAAACGTCTATGCAATTACTATTCCCCCGAGCTATGGCGTGTCCCTTTTCTTTGTTTTCAATGGATTCTGTGAGGCTGTTGAAAGTCTCTGGTATTCTACCACTTCACTTCAGCAATTCTGAACCTAGTCTCCCTAAAGAGACAGAAAAGAAGTATGTACAAGCTAATCTAATTTTAGTCAAGGAAGTATAGTGAGAGAGAAGGGTCTGAATACCATTTTTATACTTATTGTGTCTCTGAAAGGCACTGCCATTTCTAACTGGAAATTCTTTAAAGCACAGAAGAATGGCAGCTCAAGCATCCAGCTCACAAGGAGCTTTCAAACCAGGGAAAGGAGAACCTCACAATGGCTGCTTAGGAAAACAGAAAGTCTGCAGGACTAAAATCTCAGTGCCCTTAACCATATAAAACGAGAAAATCTCACTATGCCAACAAATTCAATCCTAAATCGGTTTTTGTAGAAATCCTGATTAATAGTTACATATTATAATTATTTATTTCATAGAGAATAAACTTCAGAACAAGGGCCCTAACATCAGCAGTGCTTAGAACAGTAGTGTCACTGCCTTGAATTTATCACAAATAGCAATAATTACCACATATCACTGTCTTCAAAATAATTCTGGAAAAATCTGATACTGGACAATAACCATTTTTCTTAGTCTTTCATATGAGGAACTCAAAAGTATTTTTAGGCTCCTTCTTGCGGTTTGATCCAACTTTCATTAAGACTTGCACAGGAACCAGTTCAAGCCAAGAAACGCTGCATAACTTTGTTAGCATGGTGCTGAGCTTCTGTATATAGGCCTAGCCTCCTGGCAGGACACGTTTGGTTCAAAACAGTGCTGTACCAGATAGGTTCAAGTTCACAGTTTCCTTAGGCCAGCCTAGCTCAGGCAGCAGGGTTCAACTCTCGCTGAATACAACTGTGCGAGTATAGCCTAGACAAAAAAGAAATTGCTTAACCAGGATGACACAACAAACGACAAGGCTGGAGTAGAAATCCACTCTCCTGCTCCCAGATCTGTGTGTTTTAAGACCTATCCAAAGAAAGCCACTCTTATTTTGGACATCTGTATTTTATTTCTTTAACTTTACATCAATTTTCGGCTTCCACACAACCTTTCTATGACTGCATGTAGTCAGCAACCAGTGAAGATAAAGATATGTTTTTCTTTCTTCAGGCTAATAAGAGAAGGAAACTCTGAATGGCAAATAAAAGACTGCCGTATTCAACATCTTTCTCCACTTATCAGCACAATATTGAATGGTGACTAAATACTGACACGCTTCATTGTAAGAGAGTGTTAAAAGTACAGGAAAATAGAAGGAGAAAATGAGTTAGCAAACTACAGGAGATAAACACTGGATTTATTTAAAGAATATGGGAAATATCAGTCTCTTCCTTCAATCAGTTTTTACTGATCTCTTATTTTGGTTTGAACCACAGTAAATCAAACTCCACTACATATTCAAATGTCAGTTGTCCATGACACAAAATGATTATCAGCACAGTCATCTTTTCAACATCCCACTTAGATTTTCATTGCAATTTCCAAAAGTGTTCTCTTAATATAAAGGAAAATGCTCTTTGGACTAAGTGTAACAATGTGAATGGTAGTCACATAAATGAAAATAAGACACTGACTGACAGTGATTAATTCTTCCCTAAATCCTTTAAGAATAGGGCAAGAAATAACTGATTAATCTGTACTAAGGAAGTCAAGGATTATATGTTAGGAAAACATCTAGCTACAAGGATAGCCAGGCATGGTAACATCCATCGAGATATTGAAATCTCCTTCACTGAAAGCTTCTAAGAACAGGGCATAAAATCATCTGCCAGAAATCATTTAGGTCAGTGTTTTCAATCTGTGTCCTACATACCTCTATGGACCTGAGAAGAAAAGCTATCAGTGAAGGGTAAGAAAGAAAACAGTCTAATGTTGTAAGCTTGTATTTATCATCCAGAATGTGTAAAAAAACTGGTAAAATGTTAAGGGTATATAAAAAAAATATCAAAATCATTCATCTTGACATTCTAGTCCTGACTCCCAGCAGGAAAATGGTCTTGAAATCCTTTCCTTACCCTTCTGTGTAAAATAGTCAAACATATCTCAACGTTCCTCTTCATATCAGTCGTGCTAAGCCTGTAATAATCTTCCATGATTACCTAAATATTTCAGAGCATTTAACAAATAATGGACAAACTTCTGTGACACTGATGAAAAAGGATACCGTATGTGTTCACAGTTTGTCTCATGTAAACACTGTCACAGAGATGTTAGCAAATTAATTAAATGCAAGAGTAATTTTGAAAGTTGATTGAAACAAGGTCTTTGTCATTCATGCATCAAGCAGGTATAATGATTTGTCATCAATGTATTAGCAAATCTTCAAGTTCTTTTAGGGGACATGCTCTTTTCCACTACACATGACAAAATGCTGGTCTATCTGTTATGAGATTAGTAGGCAACCATAAATCAGACTCCTTTCTTCTGTTGGTCTTAAAGGAAAAATATGATACCCATGAGTAAGCTGCTCTTGCTGATTATTTATGAGAACTTACAGATTCTGACCCAGCCTCTCTGCGGTCAGAACCGCAGTCAGAGCCTGCCCACGAACCTAAAATGGACTGCTCAAGAGTTACTCTCACGCAGCTTTAGAGCTCCTGCCTGCTGAGGCTGTGCAAATGGCAGAGAAACAACAGGAAGCCCAAGCTTGCGCAGGCGTCGGCCAAAACTTATCCACTGACATTAAAAAAATCTCTGCAAAAGTCACGGCCATGGGATGCTGGGATACTTTCCCCTCCCTCCTCCCTCTCCCAGGCACTGCACTTTTCCAAGGCATACGTGACAGCTCACTGGTTGAAAGAATGGATGTGCTAAGGCAGGACATGAACTCCAGGAACAGCTGAAAGCATCTTCGTTTTTTTCTTTCCAGTTTGGCTTCAGGACAGCAATCCTCGGGGAGTTCCTAACTAATACTTATTGGCATTAACATGAAGATGCACTGCCACTGACACCATTTGTAGCACTACTTACAGAGCTGCCAAGTCCAGACGAATACTTGAGCGAGATTTGTCTTGTGCTGGAGTGAGATCGTACACTGCTGGAGGGCAGTTCGAATTTTGTTTCACTCACTTTGCTTTCTCTCTCTCCTGACCTGTCTTCTACCCTGCCCTCCTCCAAATCCATCCATCTGCTCTTGTCCCTCACTTCTCTCCAACCGTGCTGGCAGCGTGGGAGGCAGTGCACCCAGAACTCCCTGCCCAGTTCCTCTTCTCGGCACTCAGCGCTCATCTATCCTCTTCGTGGCCTCTGACACTTGAGCTCGGAGCAAGGAGCCAAGCACGTGTTCACATGTGACGGGACTCATCAATGAACTTCAGGTATTGGAAAAGAGAAAACAGAGTAGAAGAGCATTACGATGAGGAGCAGGAAGAGTTGAGAGGAGATTAGAAGTGATTGACAGGGGCAAGTCCCAAATAACGAGTTCCTCCTGCTTCAAGATTGGTGACTGTGTTTGTTCCAACACACTCTCTGGCAGCAGTGTTACCAGCAGATTTATGAAGCTATTTATAGAGAAACTGAATACAGAGAAACCCAAGAAAAATTCTCACCTTTCTCTTTCTGAAATAAGACTAAAACCAATAGATCACTGCTAAAACCTGTTTCCCTAGCATTAGATCCATATTTCTTGCTCGTGCTAAAATTGGGAGTTCTAGTTCATGCAGGTCTCTGCTCTGCTGAGAGCCAAATAGGAAGAAAGTGCTTTTGGCTCAAGAACTTGGGGTATAGAGATGACTTTGTGAAAAACAGTTCCTGTCAGAAGAGATGAACATATCATTGTTTTTCCTTATTAGGTAATACATAGAAAAACTTCTTTCTTGTCAGTATGTCACAAGCCATAAGAACAAACACCAAGGAATAAATAGCTGCTCTCTGGTTCTCTGCAGACTTCACCCTTCAATGAACAACAGACAGGTTGAAGCAGTGATGATGATGCTTATCCATAATCTTCTTTTTAAAGACTAATAAAAAAAAATCTCATTGCACCATGACACACCATTGGACAAAACGGGTCGATTACATTTTCCTCACCAGGAAGTGTCCCAGGATTCCAATAACATTTAGGAAGAGTCTGAATTGTCCGCCACAGGAGTGCAAGGTGTTCTGCTTCAGTGCTCATAGGATGATGTAGGGTCAGGGTTTCAGCTGGTGTACAGCTGCTAGAGCAGCTGGACTGGGATCTTCCAAATATCTTATCTCAAGGATTCACAAAAGAAATTCACCTAATGGTCTGTCTCATAGCCTTCTCATTTCCTTCCAGTGAAGGAAACCTAAGCCTTGCAGCAATTTAGCATAAGAAGGCCTGTGCTCAAAGGGCAGAACATTCTTACTGACAGAACCTAGTGGTAAGACAAGTGCCGGAGACAAACAACAAAGCAAAGATTCATGCTGGCTTCAGAAGGAAGCTAATCTACATTTGAAATATGATTGATGCTGGCTGTCTGCCAGGGGTACAGGCTAATAGCCCAGTGAAGGAATCTCTTGATGGCCTCAATCAGATGAGGAGGACTTTAGCAGCACCAGAGACTATAGCATAGACTGGAATTGTGACATACCAACACATCGCTCAGCCAGGGCAGTACAATATCTCTCGGAGGACTCCCTTAGGTTAATAGCCAGGGAATAGATCTTTCACATATGAGTAAGGCCAGAAAAACACATGCAACATAACCTCTAACCCCAAAATAAGAATCGTGTCAAGACTAATTGCTCCCCTTCAAAGATTTATTGGGGCTGGGATGTATCTGCACATTACTGACCATACCTAAAGAGCTCACACTGATGCTCCTCTGTAAAAACAAAGAGTAGGAATTTCTGCATCAGGAATTTCTGCATTGGTGTTTTCCCCAATCTGGCTAACGACTGGAATTCACAAAAAAATACTTTGAACTCAAGCAAACCTTAGTAATGACCCACCACTTCAATTAAGTGATAAATTTTTTCAATTTTCTTGGCAACAGCAGTAAAAGTGGATCTTTCATCATGTGGTAATGGTCAGAAATCTCACAAGAAGCACATCAAATGGACTATTTTTAGTTCACTGGAGCTATATTATTTGCATATTCTGAGGATCCAGTATGTTTAGATAGTCTTTAGTTCCTACACACAATAACAGAGTCTTGGTTAAAGTGAATGAAAGCTTTTCAATACTTTGAAAACCTATTTTGGAACAGGACAAAGAATACATATAATATAAGACAGCTGCTACAAAATGACTCTGTGCAGAAAAGATCTTTCAGAAAGAAGAATCATAGAATCATAGAATCATAGAATCATAGAATGGTTAGGGTTGGAAGGGACCTTAAAGATCATCTAGTTCCAACCCCCTTGCCATGGGCAGGGAAACCCTCCACTACACCAGGTTGCCCAAAGCCTCATCCAACCTGGCCTTGAACACCTCCAGGGATGGGGCATCCACACTTCTCTGGGCAACCTGTTCCACTGCCTCACCACCCTCAGCGTAAAAAATTTCTTCCTTATATCTAACCTAAATCTGCCCTCTTTCAGTTTAAATCCATTGCCCCTTGTCCTATCACTACACGCCCTTGTAAAAAGTCCCTCTCCAGCTTTCCTGTAGGCCTCCTTTAGGTACTGGAAAGCTGCTATAAGATCACCCCGGAGCATTCTCTTCTCCAGGCTGAACAGCCCCAACTCTCTCAGCCTGTCTGCATAGCAGAGGTGCTCCAGGCCCCTATGAAGACAAAGTTGCTGTTTGGAATGCACCTGTTCAGCATAGCCATTTTTATTTTCTCTTATTCAAAATTCTTTACAACACACACATTTTTCTTTTCTTTTTCATTTTCATTTCATTTTCATTTCATTTTTCTTTTTCATTTTCACACACTTTTGGTGTGTAAGTTGTGCCAGTAAAGTTGTCACAGTCAGCATGATTTACCTGTCCAGTCTGCATGCAAGACAATTCTTAGAAAGTGTGAGTCAAAGAGAGCTCAGTTAAGCAAAAGGAAGTAGGTTAAAGAGGCTTCAGACCCGTTATGCTGCACACAGCAGTATATAATAAACAGAACAGATGAACAGTGTCACTGGGAGGCTGGTTGGACACACAGAGCTCCAGGTCAATGCCAGGCTGACTCCGGCTGCACTAAACTGACTTGGAGTTTGCTATATAGTATACAATTTAGGGTATCATAGATGATAAGGAGCCTGTTAAAACAACTAAATTATGCAAAACTTTTATTATGTCATGCTCAGCTTCTATTCAGATAATACTGTAGAAATATAGTTGTAATTTGCACTATGATAAAACTTTATTGCTACACAAGGATGGCATCTGCTGATACAGTATGGCTTCTAACATCTCGCAGTACTTCAGTGTTGCCATACTACATCACTGGCATGTATCTACATGTATTCACAGATCAGAATTGAAGAGACAGCTGTGGCCTTCTAATCTGTTTTGCCCACAATTAATCTTCATCTGAGCAAAAATGCCTGCATAGTGTATAGCAGGTAGACATGAACTCATTCTCCTGCACTCAGAGCTGGTGGAAACACATGAAATCACTGCTAATAATGCCGAGCTCAAAGTTGCATTTTAAAACTGTCAGCAGAGCTGCACTAACCATGACAGTGTAACTTCCTGTTAACTCAAACCATGTACAAATTGAGAATGAATCCACCAGGAAAAAGTGGTGTATACGTGCCCTACATCCTCCTAGTGAGAAGCTACCCAACGCCATTTGAGCTGAAGTTCAAAACCTGAGCGGGAACAATCCTTGTCTCACTTCTTTCCTTTGCTGTAACTTGGAATGTCTTCCATTGGAGTAAATACAGATATGGCCAAATTGGTCAATGCAGCCTGGACAGTGATTCTGCTGACCCTAAACCATACATCTACTGAAAGTTCTCCAGGCTCCATGAACCATATTTGACTATATCTCCCCTAACCATAGCAGGTCCTTAGCAACTTAGAATATCTCTCCATTTCAGATACCTACCTATGTTTAGGTGTTTTGTTCTCCAACTAAGTCGCACTCAAATGGCATAATTCAGTTTCCTGGCCATACTATATAGTACCAAGTGAGAGGTCTCAGGATATCCTACTTGGCCTTAAGCTGTTGCTCTAGAAAAGCAGAGGTCTCCCTTAGGTCCATTATCACATATACCAGGTCTATGCAAATGTCTCAGCTGCCTTACAGGTCCTTAAGTGGCAGCAGATGCCTATTTTTAGAAAACTGAATCACAAATAATGTCTGGTAGCAATGAGAAATTTAGGTCGCAAGGTTACATGACAGTGTATCATTGTAACCCAGTAAAGAACTCTGCTTCTCATGAAGGCAAATTAGTATGGTGTCTGTAGCTTCATAAAAGGTGGCTCTGGTGGTGTGTCTGTAGCCGTCATGATTGCTGCTACCCAAGACCTCTCTTCACAACCCTTTCTTGTGCAATCCAAACTTAGCAGTCTTAACCTTTCAGGAATCAGTGATGGATCTGAGTTAACCTAGAGGAATGTATTTGAGATGTGTGAGCTGCTTCCTTCATTTCAGCCAGGAGTTTCTACAGTACCATTACTTTTACAATTCTTTCATCATTGAGGTTTTTCACACATATTAGCTAGTGACTGCCTTTTGTTTCTTTTAAATTAAAAGCTGAAATCTAAGAGAATAAAATCCTTGATCAAGCTGTCAGTATGTATTTGCTGTTTTCAAATCATGCCAGTCCAGTTATAATAGAAAATAGAAAAATAATCCAAGCACCCTTTAACAGCGTATCAATGAATCTTAAGAATCTCACTGGCTCAAGTTTAAGGTGCTAAACTCCAAAATCCTCATCCAGTAAAGCCAGTAACATGTTGTTTTTTCTTCCTAGGGAAGAAAATATGAGTCAGTCCTGCTGAGATATGAACATATGGCTCTAACCAATCTAGGTACTCAAAGGCTGATGCTTAAAGCACTGTGATGATCCTGTAGGATAGTGATACCAAAATAACTTGTATTGCTTTGTAAGATGTTTTTAAGGGTGTTAACTTTTGCTATCCCCTACTAGTTAAACAGTTTATTGTCTTCAGCAAACAACAGTCGCACAGTCATGCATAATGTACAGGTTATGAGAAAGACAGAGAACTAAAGCAATTTAAAGATCTATGGAATGCATCTCTCTGGGGGCAGAACTGAGGAACAAACAGAAGAAACATAAGCATGTTTCTCCAAAGTAGGACTAGCCAAATAAACAGATCATCATCTATTAAAGATACTTACTTCATGAGATAAAGATATTTTTTAATATGTCCATAAGATTATTTATACTGTGCTTGAGGATCCTGATACATGCTTGAGGAACTGATACAGAATATATACCTTTTTAAAAAAAATATGCCCTAGGTTACATGCTTACTTCTCAAAGGTAGAAAGAATATCATGTGCTTGAAAACAGTGAATTCTAGTTGGAGGCAGCCAAAGTTGTCTTCATGTCCACACACTTTTTTTCAGAGCATTTTCAGCCTTACCACATGTGGAGAAACCTTCTGGCTGCTGCAGCATCCTGTGAAAGTTCTTTCCCTATGCAGGCTAACTAAGAAACACCTGTGGCTCGTTACACTGGGAAAGTTACCTTGAAACAGGTGCTGTAGCATTCAGCCAATCACTCTGGGAGATGGATGGTCAAGTGACCAATAGCCTTGACCCATCTAGCAAACCATGTGACTCCTGACTATTTAAGGCAGGGCGTTTGTTCCAAAGGGTGAGGTATTTCCTCCTGAGCCTTGGAGGAGTGTGGGCCTTCCTTAGAGTAGAGCCTGAAGCCTTTGCATTAGAGCATTGGTCTACTTGGAGCCACCTGAAGCCTTCCTGCTGTGACAAGTGATGTCATTTTTCTCTCTGAAAAAATGTGATCACACCTGATACTCAGGAAACATTTCATCTAGGGCTCCCTTTCTGCACTGGTGGAGGCTTTCAGAAGGACAGTCAATCAGATGCTGGCAGGCTGATATGGGATTTGTGGATTTCCCACAATTAAAATCTTCCAGAAAGGAGAGGACCCTGTTGATTATGATGGTGGGAGAACTAGATCTGATATCATTGCTTGTGCTCTGGATCTATTTTCTGATAATGCACCACTGCCTGAGCTCCTGGAGATAATTAGTGAAGATGTTCTGAAGAGCACCTGTGATGCTCATCAGCTCTGCATAATTTCTGTCCTGCCTCATATTCTTGACACAGGAGCTTCAGGGAGGAATTCTTACCTGGATGTCATGTTAAAAATGGTTGAAAAATACAAAAAGAAAATGTGGGGGTGGCTGTAGACAGAAGCAGGTGCTCAGTCAGATCTTGAGAACTCTTTGGGAATTGGAGGTTTTGGGTATCCAGCAATGGCAGCTGTTAATGCTTGGAAGATGAAATTTGCCCTTCTGAAAGGATCATTCAGTGAGCAAGGGATTAATGAGTTTCTCAGGGAACTGTCTGTTGGTCGTGGCTCTACAGCACCAGTGGGTGGTGGAGCTTTCCCTAAAATTCATTCAGTTGAACCTTGGGATGGCAAAGATGGTGAGCAACAACTGGTGACCCTGACATGATACATCTGAGACCCTGGGAAGCCCCGACTCCCTCTCCAGAGCCGAGAGCCCGAGCCAAAAGAGCCAGAGCCAGGAGCCCGAGAGAGAGTCCTTCGGAGAAGAAGGTAAAGCCGCAAGCCCCGACGTGGTATTCGCGGGAGGGAAGCGTGCTGGAGTTAGATGAATGGACCGGGTCTCTGCTCACCTTAAAGCCTTCGTGAAAACAAAAAATAGTAAAACGAAAAGGGGGAATTATGGCAACCAATCACTATTACCCAGCTGGACTGAGTTGAGATAATGAACTACTAATCAACTCAATGTACCGATCCTGCCTACAAGAGGCAGGCCATTTCCTCCTGGCTGCGGAAGATGCAACAGCGTCCTTGGTGCCGCAGCCCAGGCTGGTGAGCAACAACCACAGGTACACACTCTTTTTGTTCTGCATTTTCTGCACTTCTGACAGCTGATCTGATCCTGTCACACTTTGAGTCCGTTCTTTTGTAATCTACATTACCTGAAGTAGCTTTCCTTTGTCTCTCCTTGTTAGGTCTTTACTTCTTTTCAAACCTCTTAAATTTCAAATAGTAAACTCAAGCAAAATGCTAGACCTAGCTATGTCTCGACTTCAAAAAAAAAAAAATTGAACCTACACCCAGATTTTGCAGCTGATCACTACGCCTATTCAAGACTCCAGATCCTAAGTGCAACAAGTTTCAATCTCTTTCATATATTTCAAATGCCATGCCCCTTGTCACAACTCCACTTTCAGCAAGATGTTCCCTTTCCATGTTAAAAACAGAAAAATAAAATTAAGCCAGGCTTATGTATTCTCTTCCACCTTTTTTTTTTCCTCTATACAGGTTTTGATAACAGATTCTATCACCTTACTGGCTTTCATTTCCACTTCCAACACCGAGATACACCTGCACTGAAATTTCCACTCTAACCTCAAAATCTTACCAGCGATATCCTATGCTTGTATTTTGAGACATCTAAATAACACATAATAATACATGCATTTCGGATGCTTTGCCAATAATAAGATTTGTAAAAGCATTCCTAGACCAAGGAAATATCCTCTAAATTCTGTGTTTCATTAACATGGTAAGAGACTCATAGTTCACTTTTGAAATACAATTTTCTTTAAATAATCTGAGATAACGTTTGATTGTAACTGTGACAAGCAGCCCAGAAAGTATGTTGGAAGAATAATAATGGTCCATGGACTAAAAAGGATTGGTGTTACCATCCTGAAGTACAAGGGTATATGATATGTGCTGTTCTCACTTGTTTTCATTGGGGTAACCAGTGAGAATTGCATGGCAGGTTATTTATGAAAGTCAGCAGGTTCATCTTAGAGCACATTTTCCATTATAGTTAAAATGTTTGCACATACATGCTTTACAGACAAACAATAGAAGTATAACCAATGTCTCAGGAACTAGAATATGAGCAGCCTCTGTCTGACAAAGGCCAGGTCCCAGGACATTTTCAATTTCTTACAGAAAACAAAAACCAGAGACATTCCCATAAAAAGGTATTTTAAAAGGGAGTATTTAGCCTTTTCCTGAATGTGACTTATTTAACATAAAAAAATCTATAAAAAAGATAGACAATTGTTCAGCATTTGTGTTCTCTGCTTTGGCTTTTGCTATTACACTGAGATTATTACAAAACAAAAGTCCAGCATTCGCATCACACTGAATTCTGTAATACTCTACCTGTTGAATCCTAGTGTGTTTGTTACCCCTTTCTTATCTTGACCTCCTCCTCATTGTTCCTTCCTCATTTCACTCCAGGTACTTAAACTGTTTCCAACACAACATCCAGAGCCCCTATTCTCCCTGTGATTCCAGGCTCTTCTTTACTTTTAACTTAGTAAAGCCTGCAGGGACAACACAGTTCTGATACTTTTAAAATGAAGAATCTCATGTTGCTCGCACTGAAGTGAGTGGTAAAATTCCTAGCTCTGGATTAAATCAAGAGAGTAAGAATTAAACTGTATCACCATATATATGCACTCTTCTGTCTGAAGCTGATATAGTCCACACACTAGCTACATAAATCCACATAAATGCCAAAAGCTGAACCAAAACCTACCCAATTACAACTGATATCATATATCTTTCTCCCAAAAGCAACCTCCATCACTTCAGGTAGCATCAGTTTTTAAGAGTTGCCCAAGGGACTTTTCAGTCCAAAAGCCTATTAATGGATTATTCTTGCACATAGATGGCAAAAAATAGCATTGGTATTCTTCACTGAAATAATAAATCTGTCTTAACCTCTCCCACTGCTGACAATTCTACTGCTCTCCCCATCTTAGACTTATAGCTTCATACTGCCTTTGATTGTTTCCATTCCTCTTTTCTCACAGTAGAGATGACATCTTAATGATACTCTACCCTTCATCTTTCGCACCTTGACTAGAGTTCAGCCTTTCCTTACTAAGAAAGCTGCTGTCCAGTCTTTCACTCTGCCACTTTCTTATTAGTAATTTTACTTTTCTGAATCTTTAGTTTTTTTCCATTTCCAGGGTGTCTTAAAGAAGATAATAATGAAACTAATAACTCTCTACTGTCTTTCCTCCTCTCTTGCTAATTCAGTCATATCTTCCTACCTCTTACCACTTGAGGGTCCACAGTACTCATCTGCCTCCCCTGCAGGCTCTACATAGCCTTTGGTAAAGTTACGACCTCTTCATTCTCTTTTATTTATTTTCCAAACTCTTCAAATTTTCCACCTCACTGTGTTTTGCACTATTGCACCTACAACATGCACTGCCAGGAGTGTCCTCCTGTTTATCCAATTTCTGTTTTCCTTCAAATCTCTCTGTAAAATGAACTCCCTACAGTTGTTCTGCAACCCATGCTTATCAGGCACAGCAGCATCCTGGTCTATCAGATGAGTCAGTAGCCACTATGATTTTGTGATACAAGTAGCTCACGGTCAGTACTCTAGTGCCCATGGGTCATTTGCTGGGACAGAGACACTTTTTTTTCACATCATAGCTTTCCATAGCAGTCTTCTTACACTGAGCTACAAAGAACTGACTTGCCAGTGCAGAAAGATATTGTCTAGCCCACAGTTGCACTCCACTTATTTTCATATACCTTCTTGAAAACAGAGGACACGAACACTCTCATTCTACTCCCCTATGCCTTTACAATCGAGTTTGCCTTCTGCATTGGTCTCTTTGAATGAAAGCATGGAAAAAGTAGGAGCTGCAGAGTAGCTGATGCTGAAGATTTTTCCAGCAAACAGTCATCAAGGGATGATCCAATCCTGATACCTGCACGAAGGCATTTGAGACTCAGCTCTGTTGTCCCACATATAGGTGTCCAGTGCTGCTTGAGGCTTCTCAGTTGAAGTGAAAAATCCCATAGCAGGTGACACAGGACCTATGGAAGACTTGAGCCCCTCTGGAGCGGCAGCTGAGGGATATCAAATGTCTTGAGATACCTCTAATGGCAAACTCAATTGAGTCTTCAGTGTCCATAAAGAAGTGTAATACGAGTTTCCTCTAGCTGTAAAGTGCAGAGATAACCTTATTTCTTAATTGATGTGATCTGTGTATGATGACAGGCTGTTTTCCTCACTCCTAATTGTTTTAGCATTTGATTGCAATACATATGCTCTTCTTTCAATAGCAGATCTTAGATTGCTCTAAACAAGTTAATTATATTTCACAACACCCTTGTGCATTAGGGAAGTATTAATATTCCACTTTTGCAGTCAAGGAAAACGGGAGGAAAAGAAAGCGTAAGTGGCTTACTGAAGGTTAAACTGTAAGTCAGTGGCAAAATCTGAAGAGAAACTCCAGACTCCCAACCACAGCTTGAATTCCCCGCAGACCACTAACTCCCACGCTAAATGTAAGGATGATAATAAATGCATGATTTTAGAGTTCCAAACTGCAGAAAGCAGAAATGATGTCTTTGTGAAAGGACACAGAAACTTGTATCAAAACTTCAGAGTTCCAAAAGGTCAGTGTAGAGATAAACATCTACCTGGAAATTCAAAAGGCTTTGACAATCCATATCACTGCAATGACAGCAAAAAACTGCAGACAGAAAGGATGAAACAAGACTGAACTCCATTTTCTGCCTACTACAAGTATCACCAAGACAGACATCCTTCCCTTGGAAAAGACATCTTACCATCACCTTGCGATATAGTCATGCCTGGGGATAATTTCTGAGCATATTGGAAACAGTTTCATCTACCTTTCTTTTCTACAAAGAAACAGCAGTTTTAAGCTGGTAATCAGTGGGGGGAGAGGGGGAGAATGATATTTCTGTAACATCCAGATGTCTCAGTCAGGATGAGGGACTCACTGTGTTTTATGTACTCTATAAAAATATATGTGCAAAGAGATTATAAGCCAATTTAAGCATGGACAACAGGTGGGTGTAACAAACAGCAGGAGGAATGCAGGAAAGAGGAGAGACGAGAACAATAATTACATGAATTAATGTCTTCATTTGCTGCTATAAACCCAATCTTGTATTCTGAAAAGTACAGATGGAAAGTTGTATGAGGTATGAAACTAAAAATCTAGTCTTCACTAATTTCAGTTATTATTGCTTTACCTGAATTGCACCAAATGGGAGAAGCAAAAATCAGGGCTAGGAAGATCAAATGTTTTATGATTGTGTATATCCAGGCTGATTCCACCAGTAACACAACTGGCAGGCTTGTTTTTTAAAATATAAGGCCACGTAGTGTGAAATCCTGTACCCCTACTCAACATGTCTAACTCTCCCTAAAACATTCCTGAGGTGACTGCTTGGGTTTTTTACTCATTTCTTACCACATCCACTCACTGTATATGAATAGCATGTTTTTTAATCAATATATGTGAGATTCTAGGAAGTAGTTCACATTGGATTGTTAGGAACAAGTCCCAGTGACTTTTGAGATCTGTTTATTAATGGGATTATACAATTTGATTGCCTAGAATAATAGGGGACTTCACTGGAGGAATCTGGACCCTATATACTTCCAGGTTTATGAAATATTTGGTTTATCTAGAAAACACTCAGCATTTACAGGGAACACACAGATATACTGTAGACCCAAGACAAATGAACATACTTTACAATATGATAAAAGCACAGTTCAGCCTCCATGCCTGTTCGTTCCAGCTTAATGGCTGAGAAATCAGCCTCCCATTAGCTGTCTGTCAGACACCGTCCCTCAGGTCAATTCTATTCTTTTAAACCTGTTCTCTCCACAAAGTCTTTCCACGGTATATTGATCTTTGCTGATGTGAACTAAGAATACCAGTTTTATGCCAGATGAAAGTTACCAGCAGACTCTAATCTACGTAAATATTTATAGTTCAGTCAGCATTGAGTTTGAGCATTAATTCATTTCAACGGCTATCGTTCTGACCTGGGTTCAAACCAGTAACATCATCAGTCCCGAGCCAGTCTTATCACCACAAGGGCCTTGGCCTTTAGAAATGTGTGTAATTTCTAGAAAATATTCCCTGGAATAGTAAGATCTAAACAATCTTTGAGATACCATAGCTCTCACTTGCATCGTTGGACTGCTAGCTTGCTTGCCAGGAACATCAGTTGATGCATTTCAAGTACTGTTAGCACAAGTTAGCACAGTTCCTACTAGACAAAACTGTGGAAACTGCACGTTCTCTGTCTGACGACCAGAACAGAGCACAATCATACAATATGCACTGAAATGAGCCTGGTATTTGAGCATGAACATTAACTGGACATGAGCTATGCTTTTAATACTTAGGACTCTTTGTATCCTTGCACCATCAGCTTTCTACATGTTGATCTTCATACCTGAGAAAAGCTGCTTCAGGTCTTAACTCCAAGGATATCACATAAGATGCAAAACATTACATCATTCTTCACACGCACATGCAGAGAACAGAGAATGACTGTAAAGCAAATTCAGTTCAGGGCTCTAAGTGATTTTGTGTAGATCTTTGCTAACATTTCTATCTGCATAAATATATTTTCGTTTCAAAAAGAATGGAACTCTGGTCTACCTTGTCTTCTACCCACATCACTAATTCTTCACTGGGACTACGTGAGTACAATGTCATTGCACTGTTCCTCTACTGGTTGAAGGGTTGGGCCTTAGACAACTTTTCCTTACCAATTTCTCTTTTTCCATTCCACCAAATTTTATCTATTTCCTGAGTCCCTTGGAGAATTAGAAATTAACATTTTTTGCTTCCTTCCTGACTATACATTAGCATCCTTGCTGTCTGGCTAATGAAGTCAATACACTGAGGGAAAATAACAGGTAGGATTCAGCAGTCCTTAGCAGGGACTCAGCTTGGCAGAGAGGAAACCTCCTGAGTTTGAGGTCTTTTACCTGTTACAGTACTCTATGGTTTTGGATACATTAGTAAATTGTGACCAACCACCTGTTGGATCCATATGCTCTAAAGTTGATTGCCAAGCAAGGAGCTGCATACAGAATGCCATCGGTATCCTGTGTGCCTTGTTGGGGAAGGGAGGAAAGGGCTTTTTGCATTAAAAGGCAATTTGCAATACATAAAATGTATTAAAATGAAGCAACAGCAAACACACATTCAGAAAAGCACCTGGGAAGAGCAAGTTTTTACCACACAGAATTTTGACCCTAGGATAAAGGAACATAACTGTTATTAAAATAATCAAATCTCTGTTAGGACTAGCATCCATGTGTTCGTTGTGAAGCTGAGGACAGAGGAGGCTGACGTGTCGATTTCAGCCTTCACCTAATTAAAGACATAGTAAGGCTTAAACTAAAGCTTAATTGTGTATACTATTCAAACAGCACATCGGATCTGCTCAGCAGAAAGATGTCTGTTTTGCTGTATTCCTTCTACACCAGGGGAAACTGTTTCTAACATGTCATTTTGTAGACACGAGGGCACAGGGGATGACAGACAAATTGACCACTAAAACCAAACCTTCATAAAGATGAATAATCAAAGCCTGTGCTATCACTTCATACTTCCTGCAAGCACTGCTGTACAGTGACTGGCTGCCAGCAGTTCTGCTGCAAACCTGAGCATATGGCTTCAAGTTGCTCTGCTCCTGTACCGATGCACAGAAATATGACACATCAGTATACAAATTACCAGTCGGGTTTTTTTCAGTCACTTCTTCTGTAGGTTGCATATGAACCTCCTCCCCATGCCAGGAAAGGAGAGCATTTCATTACGGTTTATTTTAAAACACCATTTGGATCGTTTTATTGAAAACTACTGCACTGGCGTAAATCTCCTTGCCCCATCACACAAGCACACTCCCCAAGACAGACTCCAAACTTAACTATAGAGTTAATCAAACTATCCACTTGGGCTGATCAGTTGTTAACAGGACAGAGTAAAGAGTCTAAAGGTCTCTTTGGGCTCCATTATTTAATGTGTCTTTTTATACCGTCCACACTACGGGTTATATTGCAGCAGCATTTTGCTCCAGTTGCTTGCCAACAAACATTTGCCATCGAGGAGCTCTGAGCAAGCTGTCACATCTGTGTCCACTCCTGTACCACCCATTTAGCAGAGACAATGATCACTAGAAACAACAAAGGAGCCACAGATAAAACAAACAATGCTGTGAGCCAGAGATCGCTGCCATCCCAGGCAAGTTTGCCATGAAAATAGTCAAGAAAAAGGGAGGGGAGGGAAGAGAGATATCAAATATAGAACTACAAAACTTACACCTATAAGAGGTTTTACCCACGCACCCACCCAACCCCACAGCTGAGGAGCATTTTCTAACGCACTGCTAGGATTGAGCAAGAAAGACTGAGCAGTGCACATGCGAAGCAGAACAGCATCCAACGTCTCCTCCCATTTGGAGTCAAACAGTCTCCTATGAGTCACTAGACACAAGGAACAATAATAATTGTTATTATTATAGTAATGATAGTAATAGAGAATCACCAACCTTGAGGATCCCAGTTCACCTGTTTTCTTGGAGTCTCGATTGGAAATTTCATCGCTTCCTTTTTGCACAGGGAGGAAAAAGAATTAAATAAATTCCCAACCTTCCTGTCTCAATGCTGCAGTCAAACAAATTAATTTCAAATTATAGGGAGCCTGCGCTGTTTGACTGTGGGGAACTGGTGGTTGCCAAGGAAAGAAATACACAAATAAATCAAAGAAGGTGGGGAGGGGCGGGGAGGGGAGTGGAGTGGAGCGGTTTGTACCGGCGAGGTGAGGAGGGGTGCAGGCACCCCAGCAGAGAGAGGGAGAAGGGGTGGAGTGAGGACCCGAGAGGGCCTGGGGGGGAGCGGGAACGGAGCAAGCTGAGATGGGCGGCGGGTTCAGGGTGCTGCTGGCTCCTGGGGAGGCTTCTGCAGCTGGCTCGCCCAGCCCACCTGCAGATGCTGGGGTGGGGGGTCCCCGCTGCAGCCCGGCCTCTCTGCTGCGCCCACCGGAGGGGACACCCGGGCTGGCGAGCCCGCAGGCTTGCACGAATCGGGGAGTCAGCGAGCCCCCCGCCCCCCCCCGCACCTCCAGGGACACCTCCAACACGCACGCACGCTCCCTAGCCTCAGCCACCCCCAAAAATGAGCCCACCTCAGTTCAGCCCCGGGCACTAGCGGGGTAACAAAAGTCAGCCATGGGGGGTGAGCCGCAGCGGCATGGCTGGGGCGAGGCTGGGGACCACCCCGGCTGAATGCAGCAGCAGCCTGGCTCGCCCAGGAGAGCCGGAGCAGGAAGAGAAGAAGGAGAAGAAGGAGGAGGAGGAGGAGGAGGTGGGAGCCACCCTATAGCTTTGGAGGGAATTCACAGAGCCCCTCTCTGCACTGGCTTAAAAAGGGGGTGGGGAGAGGAAGCGAGGGGAAGAGGCTGCGAGTCCCTTCCTAAGAGGCGGTGGCGGGGTGCCCTAGGGAGGGGGCAGGCTCCGGCTGGTACTTACTGGGTATCCTTCCCCGGAGGAGGATGCAGGCTTGTTTGGCGGAGTTTGCAGCCGGAGACACGCTCGACTAAGCTACGAGCAGCAGCGGCGGCAGCACATGGCAGGAGTACGGCAGCATCCAGAGCCTCTGCAGCGCAGGGGGAGGGGAAGGGCAGCGGATCGTCCGAGCCCCCGCAGGCTCCGGAGGACCACGGCCGGGCACCCCGAAAGCCTGTGGCCTCCTGCTTCCCTTTCTGCTCAGCGCGGACAGGGATGGACACCTGGCGTCAAGGCAAAGGCTGGCACGGCAGAGCCGAAAGATGCGGCCGGGCTGCGGGGCGGGGGCAGGACTGGGAGGGAGGCCGGAGGCCTCTCGGAGCCCCCGAAGCTCTCAGGGGGCTTCGGGGAAATGGAGGACGCTTGGCTTTATCTTGTGCAATTACCACACGCTCGCTACTTGCGAAGTCTGCATTCTCCCTCTCTTCCTCCTGCTCCAGGCTTTCTCTCAAACCCAAAACAGGCTGGTAACACCAGAAAGGTCTCCAGTTCCAGTTACAATACAAGCCCCAGCTCCCCTCCCTTAGCCAGCAAAACAAAACCCCAGCCCCTCTGGGGGCCTGAAGGAAGACTGTGCGAGGTTAACCCTGTCCTGCCTCCTCTCTTGCACAGTGGAAATCAACTCCTTGTGTGAAGGCGCTCGTTGGCTGGGGATGGTTTGGGGAAGAGATCCACAAATTCATGTGGGCAACGGGTCAGAGGCAGAATTAGTCCTGAGGTCCATAGCCAGGACCTTCTGAATTTTCAGGAAACATGGTTATGATCTAAACTTGGTGCCTGAGACAATTTGTACTGTGCGTTTTGCCTTGTTCTTCTTTTTGCTCAACTGCCCTCTCCATCTTGCTTTCCTATCTGTTGCTCAGATGTTAGGTAACCTTTTAAGACGAAAGGGAAAAGTCTGCTCTGTTTTGTTGTTTGGTTTTTTTTTAAAAAAAAAAGTCTGAAATGTGTGGCTCTCCTCAGGAAACTGCTACAGTGGAGGCTGGCACGCTCTTTTCATATCCACATTTAGAAGCTAAATAAATACATACATCCATGTTTGTCCCTAATCTTTGTTCAACTGTGAATAGGAAGGGGAAATCAATATTTGTGAATCCACACCTTCATTTGGTGGTGGTGTGCAAGGTCCTGTAAGGGAGTATGTAGTTTGGAGGAACTAGATGGAAGTAGTGCAGCAAGTTTTCTTGGGGGGAGGTGCTGGGTGTCTCTCCTTTCCTTAATCCAAGCACCCCTGTGGCTCTTGTTTTGTGCTGTACAGGAGGAGGCGGGAGAGGCTCCTCTAAGGGAGGACATGGTGAGAATGATAATGAGCCTACTCAGTCAGACTTGAATTGGAGATGATTGCAATGATGACATCAGGAGCACAAGGTATTTCCTTTGCAAGCAAACCACGATGCATGCTGAACAGGCTTCGGGATTCCTATTGACATTACTTCTGCAAACTGAATGGAAACAAAAGTGAGGGTAGGCTTTGCTAATTGCACTCTGTGATTGCTTGAATCATGGTAGGGAAATTATTCCAATAACCAAAAAGACTTCACAGAAGGCATCTGAACCCCCGACCACATCACTTATCAAATACGTATCAATAAGGAACTACTTATGTATTTATACACACATATATACAACATATATCTGCATGTATATAACTTTTCCTCAGCATTCAAAGCAGTTTGCAGTTTACTGGCATCTTCCTTGTACATTACTGCGAAAAACTAACACATAGAGATATATGTCACTCGATTGTGATTTGGAGCTCAGTCACCCTAACCCAAGCACTAATTTGTCTTTGTGCCATAACTATGAGCAGTTAACTGATGAGGTGGGTATTGTGCAACAGACATTTATCCACTGAGAACTCACCTAAGATCACCGAATTCAAGCAGGCTACTGAAATGCCAACAGCATTAAATTCCTGCTAACACATGCAGGCAGTCTATGGTCTAGAGGTGAAATCTTCAGGTAGTTCATTACCAGAAACAGATCCCAATTGTTGCTGTCTAAAGAAGAGGAATTTTCATGTGGTCATATGAATCCTTTATTATTAAACTGACCTTAGAAAGACATCTCGTATTTGTTTGACTTACAGTAACACTAAGGACATAATAATGACACAATACCATATTCGTGTTTCTTGTATCCTCTTAATGTTCCCATACTCTCAAAAAGTATCTGTAAGCTCTATGTAAATGTTTTCTGTATCTATATGATTTAAAAACCTTGTGGCAAATCGTGATCTGTCTGGTATATAAACGCATGACATCATGTAATTGTTTTGCAAATTTTTACCATCTTATGATCATGGAAATCTTGCTCAATTATTTCAATGCCTCAGACCTGCAGTTTTATCTAGTGGGCCAATTTATTCCCAAAGTAACTCATTTAAAATCAATGGGGTTACTCCAGAGATGGATTTGGCACGATGAGCGCATCTTTCACTGACAGCACAGCTGTTGCATAGAAACGTAACTATTATCTTATGCAAATAAAAGGCCTTTCACCCCTCAGTGATGTCGAATTCTCATGATAGGGAGAACTGGTGCCTTGAAGCTATAGTGTTTCAAGCTGTTACTCTGTCAACTTTTATAAGCTAAGTAGATTCAGGTTTAATATTTAAATGAAAGACCACCAAGAAAAAAAACCAAAACTAAATATAGCATGATCAATCTACTTTAGTACCTGCACAAGAATTTTCAGAACTCAACTTTATATCAGTAGTTTATCAAACTGGTCTGCCTAAATCCTTCCTTTTCATTTAGGGCTCATTGTTCAGACTTAATGTCCTCAGAGCTAGTGTTAGTTGAGAATCAGTGCCTTACAGGACTGGGCCTGTGACAATCACAGCATAATAGACAAGAGGCTTTCTATTACAATCTCATTGAAACAAAAATAAAATGCTAAGTGCCCTTTTACTGTTTATTAGTAACATGGCATGAATGATTTAGAAGTTGTTCTGACATAACTCTAAGAAAGCCATAGCAGAACAGACGAATAAATAGTTCTTATACCTACTTAAAATCCAGTGAACAGGAATGGAAATATGCATTCATAGTAGACAGAACTCATCTGTAACTTGTATGTCCCATTTCTTGGATGCATTGAAGAGATGAGACATGATTAGACGGAAGTCTAGACAGTCTTTGTGTCATCAGTTTGCAATATGGTCATTTGTGTATATAGAATCGTAGAATCATAGAATCATTTAGGTTGGAAAAGACTTTTAAGAGTCCAACCATTAACCTAACACAACCAAGTCCACCACTAAACCATGGCCCTGAGTGCCACATCTATATCTCTTTTAAATACCTCCAGGGATGGTGACTCAACCACTTCCCTGGGCAGCCTGTTCCAACACTTGACAACTCTTTTGGTGGAGAAATTTTCCCTCATATCCAGTCTAAACCTTCTCTGGCACGACTCGAGATCGTTTCCCCTTGTCCTGTCACTTGTTACTTGGGAAAAGAGACGGACACCCACCTTGCTACAACCTCCTTTCAATAGGATAGCGATAAGGTCTCCTCTCAGCTTACTTTTCTCCAGACTAAATAACCCCAGTTCTCTCAGCTGCTCCTCTTAAGTCTTGTGCTCTAGATCCTTCACTATGTATATATAACTATTCAGTTTATGGTTAACTATATGGTTGTTTGAAATCTGGTATTAGTAATTGTGAATATCACTCTTCAGTTTATTGCCACAGACTGCTGTTATTTACATGCAGACCAAGAGCGCTAGAGAATAACCCAAGTGAAGTGCATCCTGTTTTTGATAGTCTATTGACCCATCCTTCAGTAGTATGAATTTGGACAGGATCCAGTGCAGAAACTATTTATAACTTCTTTATTCTCTAGGAAGCCTTCTGTCTAGGAAGACCTTTAAAGCCTTCTCTCTAGGGCAACCTGAAGACCTTTTTTGCAGATGGTTTTCAGAAGCTTTAGTGTAGCTAGGAATCAAGAAATTAACTAAGAATCAGGGCTACTATGTACTGTGCAAAGAAAGGCAACTTACTATTTTTATTGTCTTCTACTGCATGCAGTTTCTTAGCACTTTTTAAGTCATAGCATGCAGTGCTGTGTCTTCATTCATTCAGGGATGAATCCGCAGAACAGAAAATTTACTTATTGGCAGAAATGGTTTCAATGAAATAAGTGAGTCTACCTGAGGCAACTACACCTCAGTAATAACCTCTGCCAGGATGGTATCTTCTCAGATCTGACCTGTTTGAGTTACCATAGCCTGTCTGTGGGTTCCTGTGGCCAGTGGGACTAAACAGAATACACTGTGGATCCTGCCTCTCATATCCTAATATGTCATTCGTATCCTCATACCCACTTTAAGCATCTACCCTCTAAATGCCAGAACTGGAGAGGGAGTACCTGGTTCACAGTTTGTAATCATCATCTTCTTCATCCTCAGTTCTTTCTTGGTAGTGATTCCACATTAGCCAGACTCCAGCTTTCAGACATCTGTTATATCAATCCCTTTGTATGGCCAGCAAGGACTACAGTGGAGTAGTTATCTCACATTTTTATTATGTCTGAAAAAGTACAGTACATGCACATTATTAGTGTAGTAGTATAATGTAGCATTTTTTTGAGTAAGCGATGTGCCATGTAAAAAAGTATTAACTCAAGCAGCATAGTACTGAGTCTCTGTCTGAACCCACTTACATCTGTTTCACGTTAGTTTAATTTGACTTCAGTACAATTACTCCTGAATCATAGTCATGAGGGAATTACAATCTGGCTCTTAGTTTTTCCATGATGTCCCTGAAGAATCCTCATAAGATCAAAGGCTGATATCTGACAAAAATAGCAAGCCTGATTAATAAAAACAAGCCACCAAATTCATTTTACAGCGGTACTATTCTCTTCCCTCATGTCATTTTTTTTTAAGATTTCTTACTAGATAGATACAGAATGCTTTTACCTTAGCAGGTTGATAACTTTTCTCTATATTAAACAGGAAATTTGGGGGTTTGCTTTCGGAGATACCTGTTTCTTCGACATTCACACCGCCAGCGAGAGTGAGGAAGGGAAGGGCGCAGGCGGAGGCCAGCCCAGCCTGCGGACGGCTTTCAGCACCCTGGACAGCTACGAGCCGGCGGGCAGCCCTCTGCCACCCGCCGCCCCTTGACTTTACCCCGCGCTCTCATCATGGAATCATCTGGTTGGAAGAGACCCTCAAGATCACCGAGTCCAGCCATTCACCCTGCACTGTCAGGGTCCCTAAACTGTCAGGAACCCACTGTCAGGGTCCTCTCATCCGCCCCAGGGCTCGGGGCGGACGCCAGGGGCTGACTGTATGGGAGAAACAAGTGACGCAAGAAAACCTGGATATGAGCCTCCCTGGTGCGTGAGATTCCTGGCCCCATGTGAGAGTTCGGCCTGCCAAGGCAATGCGGTGTCAATGCAGCGACAATGCAGACTTTTTGTAAAAGAATGCAGCAGCAGGCACAGGGGAAGAGCAGCACACAAAGTAGCCAGAGAGGGAAAACGAGGGGCAGCGGATGAAGGGCTGTCAATATCATACTGGCAGAAGTAGGGGCAACTATGCTAGTGACCAAGTAAAAAGGGAACGGGAAAATCCCAAAGCCTGCAATGCAAATGAAGGATTGGAGAATAGATGGCCTTGACCTGAAAAGGGTAAGGATAAATGGGTGAGACCCGGACTCTTTAGCTTGAAGGCAGAAGGAGGGGATAAACGAGTGGAAGTGTTTAGTGCACTACAGAAATATATTAAATCATACCTGCACATTTAAGAGTCAATCAAGGAGTAGTACAAAATTGCACTACTTCAGTAGAAAAAGGAAAATAGACCAAATAACATGGGTTTGTGTTTAGGCTTGCTGCTCTAATGCATTTTTCTTTAATACCTTCAAATGTAAGATACACACTTACAAAGCTTTGTACTTAGAACACACAGTGATCCCGGGCAAGACTTCAGATTGTCTTCTGTATTGCTGCATAGCCTCACTATTTCCTTCTTAATCTGCAGACTAGTAGAACTAATTCAGCTACAATGAAGAACGCGTATCCTGTACTCTGACCTTACTTCCAGCAGACGTGACAGCAGCCCTATCAGCCAGTGGGGCAGAGTCAGGGGCCATACACACCAAAGATATTAATGCTTGTTTCAGAAGCGTTGTCTTACCACCCATTTTACTGAAAACTCTAAACATTTCTCAGAATCAAGCATGGCACTTAACTGCAGCTGTTCCTTTCAGTGTTTTTCAACACAGTATATCCTCTTAGCAGCCTATTAAATGTGGGGATTAATGCAGCTATAGAAGAGTTAAAGTAGGGAGGAACAGTCTGCACAGACACCATTCACTGTGACCAGTCCTCCTATAGCTTTCAGGAGTGCCTATTTCTTTTCTGCTCTGAACGCCAGGGGAAGAAAGAATATACTGAGCATTTAAAGGGCTGACTACAACTCTTGCATTAATCATCATCACTTTTACAGTACTTAGAAGAGCTTTACTACTTTCTAAATTAGGTAACATATTTCTCACATGGCTTCTGTAGTAAGAAGCTGTTCCAAAAATACGGAAGCAACGGTATTTAGTATGGAGCTGTGGAGTAAGGAACGAGACGAGGCTTCCTGTTCAGTTTCACTCCCAGCACTCTCCCACACCTTCCCTCAACTTTGTAGCCCAGGACATGCGTCTTCTCAGCCACACAGATGTAGAACTTTTGTAACCAGTAGTTTAACCATTGTTTGAAAGGCTAACACTCTAAATTGCCTGAGTCTCTGTATCTGCACAGCACTGGCACCTTCAGTGCTGGACCTCTCAGGGGAAAATTACTTTGAAATAGGATGATATTTCAAGGAAAATCGAATCAATAAATTATTATTCCATTGTAGGAAGAGTAGGGGCTATGTTCTGGGTGTAAATTAGAAATTATTAATATTAATTATAGGAACAGTGTGCCAGGCACTGTAATAGCAATCAGGAAAATAGCTCGTGACTGGATGTCTTAATATACTAGCAAGGAAAAAGCTGTTTCTGCCTTTCTGAAGATGTGTAGCCTGACAGTAGGTGCATCCCAATATGAGTTTCTACACAAATTGTAAATGCATACACATATATAATCATGAATAAGAAATAAAAGTGCAAACCCATGAGCGGAATCTAGTAAACTTGGTAAAAAAGAAAGCAATGAAAAGACTAGATTCATCCTAATATATAACATCACCTTTTACAACAACTACCATTCTCCATTTCATTAACTGTTTCATAGTATTTTGTGGGAGAAGATATAGTGGAATTACAACAGTTTAGATGCAACATGGCAAGAGTCTGCAGTGTTATTCACACATGGCATACTCTCAGTGAAGTGAGAAGCTCACTGTGAATCAACCCATAGGCAGTGGCTTCTCACAGTTAGTAGATCAGCTACAGCCTACAGACCAACAGGTGACATGCATTTCATTCTGCTACCCATTAAAAGAAATATGTCACCATATATAATTATAGTAAGCTCATGGACTATATGTACTCTGGGAATACAAAGGGAAAGAAGAGGTTATGTGAGTTGGGAATTTTACTGAAATAAAATATCTTTATGCTGAAGAATGGAAAAATGCAATGTACATAAACTTCCTTGTCTACAAGCAGCCTCCTTTATCAATTTACATTTTGAATGCATACATTCTTCAAGCTTTTTATGGAATAATTCAGGAATGCATTCTTACAGCTCTAAACCAGCTGCAGTTACTTCTGTATGTAATACCTAGAAAAGTCTTAGGATCTTCTGTTTAAAAGGAATATAAACCACTATATATTTTTTACATCTTTACATTGTATTTGTCTATAAAGATCCCAGTTAGTAGTTCTAATCTACTTCCTTACTATACAAAATAATGGGATGCAGGTAATCTCTAGTTCCCAGCGACTTAACATGGATGTTTAACTGTCAGATCGAAATTACTTGCATTACAAAATGCATGTACAACTCAGATAAATGCTCTGGGTTTCTTTTTTCTTTTTTCCTTTTTTTTTTCTTTTTCCTTTTTCTTTTTTCTTTGTTCTTTCTTTTTTTTTTTCTTTTTCTTGTTCTTCTTTTTTTTTTCCTTTTTCCTTTTTCTTTTTTTTTTTCTTCTTTCTTTTTTCTTTTTTTTTATTGTCACAAAGGAAGAGTTTCACAAGGCTGTCTGTTAAGGGAGAGACTCCTCATTTAGAACACTTCTTTGAAATACTAAAGAGTATCGGGGATTGGTGACTGTTTCATTACAGCAGCTGTCAACTAAAGCTTTCAAAAGTGACAAGTGATTTTCCATCCCCAGCTGCAGACACCTTGGAAACAGTTTTCATACAGTGTTGGGTATTCATTTGAAGAAAAAGATGCCTCTTCAAATCATCTCCAGTTTACCATTCAAGAACTCAGGGATACAAAACAATTAGTCATGATCCATAGTTATAAATGACTACAGCATAGGTTCCTAAAGGTATTTAGGCAAGCAACTCTGAGTTAATGGCTGTTAGGCACCTAAATATCTTGTGGATCTCATTTTAAGCACACACCATCCAATCCATCAGTACAAGGAAGGAGATGAAATGAATGGAGGCTGTCACCATCGTAATTAGCTATCCGCACCGACAGGGATAAAAGCAGACTCCCTTGTAGAGTTCAGAAGCAGTGAAAAAGTGTACATTTATGGTGCAAGTTTTCTGAATGTCAAGTTGGAACTCAGAGCAGCTACAGTTGTAAAAATGTTGACAGAAATTTGCCTCTACTAACATTAGATGCTGTTGAATATATGAACAGGTGTGGAAGTTTGCTATTACAGGTCCTTGCTAGATAGATCAATAACTTGCCTTTGCCAATGTCTGTACTTGATATTTCAAAGAGAAACATAATACAGCTAATTCTGTTTTATTTAGCATCTTCCAGCCGAGTATCTGAAAACACTGTACAAGCAAAAGTGAATCATGGAAACCTTTTAGAATAAATATTATTATGGCCATTTACAGATGAGGTAATCAGTGTATAGAATGGTCTAACATTTCATCTAATTTCATGAGAATCCCGAATACGGTGAAAAATGAAAATGAGATTTTCCAAAGCCCAACCACTGAAACAGAAAAGAAGAGTTATCTTATGATGTAAGAAGTGAGACTGGCATACTGAAAAATATTGTTGTTAAAGAAATAACATGAGTCAAGACATACACATATCTGTTACTATCATTTTGCTTGATAAAAATGTACCTTTTATTTCAGCAGTTCATTCCATACAAAATCTCTGCAGAAACCCACCATCCCTCTCAATTACCACAAACATCTATAAATTATATATGCTGGCTTTTGGGGTTACAAATCAGCATTTCTGGAAATGCAACATCATCCTTTAATTATAATAAATATCTAATTATTGATATTGTAACAGCTCAAAAAGAACAAATCACAAAGGCTCTTTAATTTTTCATTTTGTGGTATCACAGAAATCTATACCTGTCAATTTATCCTTGTATGTCAACTTCCTTTTTCTCACTCCCATAATTCTCTTTGTCTTTTCAATCTTTATTCTGTTGCCTTGAAAAGCAGTGGCCAAAACTGAATTAAACACAGGTATACTCATTAAAGATCTATTGCAACTCTATTTAATTACAAATAATTTGCATTATTTTTGCATTATTTTCCATGCTTTTTAACATTGTACTGTGTTTTGTTTCTCTCATAACTGGGTCAAGACATATACTGAAAGCAAACTGCAAAATGCTCGTATCCTATTGTTTCCTCATTTCATGTAGGAAACTCACTGAAGCACTGACATCAGTACTCGCTTAAGCTGTGACAACCTCTAAAACAGATGAGGTGATATCTGGTATTTGACTCTTCAACATGTTTTTCTGCTTCAGAGGTGTGGCATCTTCATGGCAGATAGTGACTCCTTCACTCTGATTTGGGATGGATATTTAAACAAGTGGGGTTTTTTCTTTGTGCAACAAACACAAAATATCAAATTTTGAAATACAGTGAATAGGTGCTTTGTGCATGAAAATTCTCTAAGATTGTGGCTGTTTGTCATGAAATTTTCCAAAATGAATAATATTTCAGTTTTGACTTTAAGAATTATGTCATTAAAATGAACATCTAGTTTTGGCCTACTGTTTTCTCTACCATGACATTCATTATTCATTAATCAGGGCTTAGGAATAAAAGGCAGTCAACTTCCTTTTGTTAGCAGTTGTTTCTGATTCACAAATCTTCTGATCCAGCTCTTGCAAACATTGGATACACAACAGTCTGAAAGCCCATAGCATCTTTAGAGCTGGAGAGGCTGCCATGGGAACTGACAAAAGTAAACCAATATAGCTATACATTTGATTATTTTGGAGAATGAAATTTTCAGATCAGTAACACTTCAGCAGCCACAACACAGCAAACATGAGCTAGTTACCAGTAATGTAAACCTCAAAATCTACTGAGATACAAAAGAAATGGCCACTGAAATCTTCAAATGAAAAGAAAATTATCGATAGCCAAAAAAAAAAAGGCAGTCTAGCTTTTTTCAGCAAATGAAATGACAGTCATTTTTCTTACACACAAAGAAAAAGCATCAGAATTTACATGGCTGAACTACCCACATCCCCATTTGTGCTTTGTAAATCAAAGATTTTTTGCTACTGTCTTAACTTCTACTAAAAGAACCAATTTTTCTTCAGTCATTTCCAAAGCAACAAGAAAAAATATATTTCCATATCTGCAAATCTAAAGACAATGGTCTTACAGGGAGCCTTGTGTTCACCTCCATTTTGTTTTGATCATGAGTGCTTTGTTTTATATGTGTCATCTTCCTTCTGAGATACTTTATTCCACCTAAAAATTGCTGATGTTGTTAGAGCCAATAACAATTGAGGATATTTAAAACTTGCATTAAGCTTTAATCAATTGAGTAACTTGTATCTTAAATTGCTATCGCCTCAATACCTAGACTTAGAGATAGGATTAACAAATACCATTAAGAACCAAATTACTACACCTCCAGTAAAGTCAATAGAAATTCTTCCCCCATAACTTCTGCTGAGGTGGAAAGAACCTGCTAGTATTTTCTAATTCATGGTATTAACATATAGTTTACTGGGTACTGACTGAAGAGTGTGTTGCCTTATGGTTGTCAGGTGTCTCAGCACTACAGATGAAGGCGAGGAAACTGGTCCTTATCTATCAGACAGTGTGAGGTTATGAAGTTTCACAACACAGTGAAGTTTCTCTAGAAATCCTTCCATAGCTCTGAGAAACATGGAAAAAGGAAAAGAGAATTGTGTGGGAGAGAGGAACATGATCAGCCATAACCGAGCAGCCAGTCACAAGGTGATACCAAATACCTGGAAAATGGTGAACATAGTATCTGTAATCTAGAAAGGAGGAAAATGATCCAGGCAGTGACAGGCCTGACAGTTTGACCTCAATGCTCTTCAAGGATATATTTTAAAGAAGGCAGGAACCAAGGGCATGTGGAAGTAACTAGTAAAAGCAGTAAAGTCTAACAGCTTGTCGTGGGTTAGGCTGAGTCCGGCAACCAAACCCACGCAGATCTCCCAGTCCAGTAAAATGGAGAGGAGAGAAAAATGTAATAAAAGAGCTGAGGATCGAGACAGGAACAGAGGAGCACCCACCAACCACGGTCCCGGGCAAAAGAGGCTTTTTCTTAATGCAAAACTATTTATTAACAGCTACCTACAAAAGAGAAAAGCACACAAAAACGGTTACTTGAGAGAATAACAAGAAAACAAGGCCAGGTCTTAAAAACAACACCACTCCCCCCCCTCTTTGCTTCTTCTTTCCGGCTCTACCTCCTCCCGCCAGCGGCGCAGGGGGGCAGGGAATGGGGGAGTGCAGGTCAGTTCATTCCAAGTTGTTACTGCCGCTTCTCTTAAAGGAAAAGGAGTCCTTACACCATTGTCCCTTGCTCCAGTGGATCCCCTACTCACGGCGAAAGCGTGAATCCTACCCACTGGGGGGCAAATCCTTACCCCATCGGATTTGCCCCAAGTGCGGGCTTTACCAGTCCTGGGCTTTTAAGGAGCTGTAGCCACTCGCTCTGGCGTGGGTCATCAACAAACTTTAAATGTGCTCCGGCATGGGTCGTCATATCGACCTTAAATGCGTCTCCGTACAGACTCTAAATGCGTAAAACGCGTAAAATGCGTAAATGTGTCTCTACCTGTGCCCATGATTCACAATAGTCTCAGGCTTAGGCATCTCTTCCCGACGTGGGTCATCCACTGGTTGCGAGTGGGTCTCTGCTTGCTCCACCGAGGGCTGTTACAAGGGGCCGCTCGCAAGGGGGACTCAGCCGCGGCACACGTTGTTCTGTTCCATCTTCACTGACCTCTTATCTGTGTGGCCGTTTCTCTTAGATTTCAGTCCTTTCTGGGTGAACTCGGCCCGGTGGGCGCCCCAGGAGCGGGGCTCTCCCCGAGTTCCCCAAGCGGCTCCGCCGCCGCTGTCCTCGACGGGGCGGGCACCGGGCCCGGCCGGGAGCCGGGGCCGTGCCCCCCCTCCCGTCTCCTTGCTCCTGGGCACACGCACACCTTTCCGGTTCCTTTGTCCGACATAAATAGGGCAATTCGCAGAGGCGCCGATTGGCTCAAGCCCCGAGGGGGATGGGAGTCCGGTGTGATGGGCAGCTTCTGCCACCCGGACCTCCCCCCCCACTTCAAACCATAACAGCTTTTATTGACCAAATAGAACTTGAGAGGTTCTTGAGATGCACTTAGCTAAAAGGGAGACAAAACAGGTTTTCTTCATAGGTAAACTACAAGGATTGGAGAGAGGTTACTGGTGACGATCCTGGAAGATCAATCATGGAAGACTTTTGATACTCGCACAGCACATTTTGTAAAATAGCTAACTGTGCATATTTATAATGTATGGGATATGGAAATGACAGAAATTGGAAGGTATTACGAATACTGAGAAGGAACAGATTATAATTTGGAAAGTATTTATTAATAGTGCAAATTTGTGTGGTACAGATTAGAATGTGAACTAGATGACCTTTGAGGTCCTTTCCAACCCTAATCGTTCTATGATTCCATGATTAGCAGCACCAAGTTCAAAGACACGCATTGGAAGACAAAAACCAATTGTTATTATGAACAGTAGATGACACAGAAAGAAAGAGACATGGGAATATTAACTGAACATGGGAAGTCTTGGAAAATAAAATTCATATGAATCAGGTAAATGTTTCTAGCACAGATTTTACTAGGACAGATGAAGAAAAACGTGAATTGGGGGAATGCCAATCAACTTCTGAAAAGTGAATAGAATAGCATGAGACTAATACTGGTACAACATTAACTGAGTACACATTGATCATGAATTTAAAGGTTTCTAGACACCTAAGGAATTGAATTTTTTAGCAAATTTTTAAAGAAAGCTGCAAGAATAAAAGCGTATAACTTTTAAGACAGAGATTGAACAGCTTAAGGAAGAGATTTATATGATGATGTTGTCTGTCGTTAAAGAAACTGTTGTAACATGTAAGACTTCTCTCTATCCTAGTCCTATTTTCCTTTATTTCTACATTGTATAACTGATTTGCTTACTCAGAACAAATTCAATCTCTTCTAGTCTTGTGTGGAATTGCTATACTCCATTACGCTACCCTCTTAACAACCACAGATATTTGTGTTTAATATTAAAAATCACTGGCCTTACTGGCTTCTATGACATTAGATTAGGGATAAATATTATTCTATGTTTAGGTCTCATCCATATCATGTAATCTGCAGTTTTGGTATTTATTATTCAAAGGATAGATGTCATTTCTGTTTCTATTGATGATAAGCACAGTGCCAAAACACTCACGCGAAAAATGCAGACAAGTGCACTAACTCTAAGTGTCTCCATTTTTGCTACCAGTGATGAATCACATTAAGGTGATTTAGACTGCAGCCTACTCAGGAACTGGTGTACACAAGGTCACTCAAGACACTGACAAAGCTATAAACAGACCCTGAGCATCCTGACACTTGGGCCTGTGAAACATCCATCGAACTGAAGTCCTTGTCTTTTCTGATGCATGTAACATGTTTATGGCAAGGAAAAAAAAATATTTCGTATGAAATTTTGAAAGAGTAAAATTCAAGTTCTGTGTAAATCTAAACATAGATATTCCTGAAGTATTATGATGTCAGTATCAACATACAAATTTATTAAGTGGCAGATATTTTCCTTGGAATATAACTTTTAGCTCAAGAGAAGTCATAGACCATGTAACAGAAAGTGCTTGCAGAAATTCTTCCTAAGATATTTTTTATTATTATTGATTCCATAGAAAATTTATCTTAGAGGATTTCATTGCAACAGTTAAACTTCACACCCTCCATTTTGATTCCTGTGATTTCCTTGTCCATCGCTTTTTCACACAAAGTCACAAGAGGTTAACATGACCAAAAGTGCTATTACTTATGAAACACAGTATGCAAGAGATTTTCTCAGTCTGATTTCTTCATCTTTCAGTATGCATAAACACCAAGGCAATGTCATTACAGTACCTTTTTAAAGCAAAATAAAACACCCAAACTCTTCCAGTTGGGAATTTCAGCCTACTTGTAGTAAAACTGTGTTTCATGTTCACGCAGATACTGAAAATGTATCAAAGCTGAAAATCAGAATATATCTGTATTGTCTTTTGTAGGTAATTCTAAAGTTGATGTCAAGAATTCCTCCTGACCTTGGCCACGCTGAAGGAACTCTCTTCAGCACATAGGATCCCATTTGTTGAAGGGTGTGCGTGGATTAATGCACTGCTAGGCAAGCATAAGCGTGCTGCAGTAGCTGCGTAGAAGGTAGATCGGCCACATGAAATGCCACATTGACAGTCTTCTCCCTACCGGCCACAGACTGGGTAGACGTAGACGACCCATGGCAGTTTAAGCAGGAATAGCTTCACTGAATTTAATGGAGTTGTATCATGTATAGATGTCTAATCTGAGTCCTAATTTTATGGTATTGACTGAAATACTAAAAATATGTTTTCATCCTGTTTCTCATTAATTACTATGAATAAGAATTTCCATGTGGTACAACAGAATCATGGAATCATTTAGGTTGGAAAAGACCTTTAAGATCATCGAGTCCAACCATAAACCTAACATTGCCAAGTCCACCACTAAGCCATGGCCCTAAGTGTCACATTTACACCTGTTTTAAATACCTCCAGGGATGGTGACTCAACCACTTCCCTGGGCAGCCTGTTCCGATGCCTGACAACTCTTTTGGTGGAGAAATTTTTCCTTGTATTCAATCTAAACCTCCGCTGGCACAACTTGAGATCATTTCCCCTTGTCCTGTCACTAGTTACTTGGGAAAAGAGATGGACACCCGCCTTGCTACAACCTCCTTTCGATGGAATAGCGATAAGGTCTCCCCTCAGCCTCCTTTTCTCCAGACTAAACAACCCCAGTTCCCTCAGCTGCTTCTCATAAGACTTGTGCTCTAGACCCTTCACCAGCTTTGTTAATAAAGCATTTCTTACCATCTAGACAACTGAGTTATGACATTTACATAGCTTTTCCCTTTAAAATTCCAATTACTCCATTAGTCTGCATTCTTTAATACCTAATAGTTCAAGTAAAGTAATGATAAAAGAACAGCTCTCAGCAGTCAGCTCTAATAAAGGACAATTTTTTACATAGAAGCCTCCTGTCTGCAAACTTTCATGGGAACAGTAGATAAACAGAAAATGACACAGTGTAAGAATAAATATAAGCAGACCTTGAGTCACTCCAGCTACTAAGTTTTTCATTACAGCCAAGAATAACATATACAATTTATAGAAGTTTCTTCCTCACACATTTAAAAATACTCTTGTATCATGGGGATAGATGCATTATAAGACTCTGTATAGATGTGAAGAGAAAGAATAGTTGTGCTGAGTACGTTTGCACGGCAGCTTCCTGAAGGAGTTTTGGTAGTATTCATACTACAGGGGAGACTTTTTCTTCTAAGCTGGTATGTATGCACAACTGCTATGTATGTTAAACTGTGTGGCATTTTAACACTGTGTTCACAGAAATCTTATTTCATTATATATTCCTATAGTTCCCCTCATCCTCCTTATCACATTCCTTCTTCTTTTAAGTTAGGTCCCTTATGTCATTCTAAATTACAGAGTATTAAAAACTGTGGGTTTTAAGGCATGAACTATCTCCTCTGAATTGTTTCTGCATCACCTTTCCCACTGGAGCCCCAGCTTTACAAAAATCTCTGACTAGTGCTGCCACACAAACCATAACAAAATAACAAAATGTGTTGCCATGAAGAAAGGGAAAGAGTCTCCAGCCCTGCCAGAACACATAACTTTCTATCATCTAGAAAGTTGCAATGATATTTCAAGACTGTACATGATTTTAAATAACTTCAAGAATCATATGACCAAAGAACATGCAGCAAACACCAGGCAGAAGAAGAACCTACCATTCCTCCTGGAAAAATATGCTGAAAAAAAAATTATTTCAGTAGTTATTAAGTCTTTTCTTTTTCCCCTCACGCCAGCTGTGTGAGAGCTACTCCCATTGTTCGACACAAGAATTTCCTGAGTAGGTAGCAAAAACACCTGCTCAGACAGCCTGTTTAAATGCATTTAGAAAGCACTGTCTCCTCTGATCTTTCAGGGAAATGTTTTTCTTTCCCGATAGTTGCAGAGGAATGGATTGCAAGTTTAATGGTCTGAATGTGCTGGGTAGGGATTGCTGCAAGTCAGCGGCAGCCTGCTGCGAGCAGCAGTGAGGGGCTTGGAATACTGACACCCTGAGCCACAGGTGGGTGGCAAACTCGCACTGAGAAAGGGCACTGATGCCAAATAAAACCCCATGTAAACCTGGGAGATTTATTTCCATCATGAAGTACGTACTGTGATGAATTCAGGGCTTTTGTAGAATACTCTGTGAATATGGTGTGCAGCTCTGGTTATTGGGATGTTTTCTGCCTGCATATATAGGCTTACTTTCATAGCCAGATGCAAGGAAAAGCACGCACGAAAGAAAATCAATGGCTTGAAATAAGCAAAGCCTCACCAAAACCCTGCAGATTTGAATTTACCAGTGCCCATAACTTTTTTTCCCAAGAAAGCCCAATCTCACAAATGCAGAGTTCTGACGTTATGAACAGATCTCTGTCCCAAGTGAGCAGGTAACTGTTTAGGTCCTGCCAGACATGCCGCCTTTTTCAGAGGAAATTCAGCCTGTCTCAGGGCTAAGCGTGCAATTAAAGTGGGCATCATATGGGACATTCCCTTTTTTTTAAATCGTTTTTGCTAACGACTTTGTTTCTTCCACAAAAACAAACACTACCCCGTCTTAAAAATGCTTTCTTGTTGCTGAGTACTATTAACTGTGCGCTTGCACGGCAGTTAGGTGTCTACGTTGGATGACACACAGGGCAGAGGTAGTAGACAAGAAGGGGATAGTTCTGGAAGTCCGTGCCAGGATAGGGACAGGCGCCCATCTACACTTGCAAATGTGACTCTCATAATATATTCCTGCTGCTCTCATTCCCACACAGTATAGGTGCGTTTTAAAACCATGTTCTGTTGTAATGCATTCCAAGGACAAGGGGAAAAAGACAGCCAACAACGTTATGTGCTGTGTTTCCACTTTTCAAGTTGGGAAAGGACAAATCTCGCAGGTTTTGTCATGTTATTGCTTCTTCGACATTGGTAGGCTCTCTGCAGCAATCTGTGTTATTTATTTCTGTACTTGTTTGGATGGATCAAAGTCCAGGACTGATTCAATTTCCGTTAAGGCTTATTTTTATTTAGTATATGTTACAGAACTTTGTGTGTTAGCACATTGCTATACATCAGGGTTACTTTTTAATTACACTTAAAACAAATATACTCTCACAGACCAAAGGGAGTCAAAGGCCAAAGGATCATAAATCAGACCAACTAGTAATACATAAAGCTTGGGTATGTGTTGCCATTAGAGCTCAAAAATTTCAGAGCCAGGACATCTCTAGGATGCTTGTTGCTGATGGAGAGGGAACCTAGTGGGAATCGCTACATTCCCTCAGCGTTGCCTAGAAACCAGGAGAATAGTAGTGATATGTTTCTAAAAATGCTCACTCACATTTGGGCATTTTAATTATCCACATGGTAGAAAAAAGTATAGGAACAACAGAGAGGAGACTATGAGAAATCCGACATTTGAGTTGGACAGAACAGCCTACTTACTGCCTGTTGGGTACTGCACACTGAGAATTCAGGAATCTGAAATTCAGAATTGAGATAATGAAACAAAAACAGTATTTAAAAAGTATAAAAATATTACTATAAGGAGCTCATTAAAAAAAAAAAAGAAAAGAAAAGAGAGAGAGAGAAGCATTTTCTGTAGCATAATCTTTGTGGCCAATAGAGAGTATCATAGCTAACGGTTAGGATACCACATAGAAATGAGAATCTCATGCACTTATATTCTCTCTAGTATGTTCAGGTATCTGAAATAGAAACTGTTTTAAGAATATCTATACCTCTACAAGCTATAAATTTAACTATTTGGATTATATCAAAATCTAAACCAGAGATCCTGCAATACAAGAACTATGGTAACTGTTTCTCTTTCCCCAAATCTCTAATTTCACACATAATCAAAACTCTGCTTTACAGAAAAAATAAAAAAATAAAAACTGTTGCATTCGGGGCTTTCTGGATTTGTAGGTTTTGCAAGAGGGAGTAAGGAGAACAGATACTCTCCATGACATTGCCCTCACATCCAAGAGACATAAGAGAAAATGACAAAATGCCATCAAATTACTTTGTTTTGCAAAAAGGTAAGGTATTTGTGGCATCATGGTTGACAGTAGTTGAAATGTCATGGGAATAGACGCTTTACAAAAAAAGCAGTCAGATAGAGGACTGAGGACCAATGGGTTTCCAAGGCATATATTCCCTCTCCTGATCTCTCCCAGACAAATTTAACACCAACTGCATTTATAAATGATTTTACAGAAAACAGAATTAGACTGCCAAAGTGATCGCAACAATGCGAAGCACGAGAACTAAGGCCATATCCAAAGAGTACTGCATACAGCTACTGGGAGTATCTAAAATTAAAAGGGAAGACACAGACTGATCGCCTTGTTAAAAAGACCTCTCAGCTAACATTCAGTATCGACTACTGAAAAGTTTTCTGAAGTGTTTGGTAGAGTCTACACAAAGTACTGGGGCAGGCAAACTGCAGGCTTCATCCAGCACGCATGTTTGCGTGACTCACTGGGAGCTTTGAATGAGGCAGCAATAAGGAAGAAAAATTGTTTTAAAATACCGTCTCCTTGATTTTGTTATGATTTTGAACAACATTCAACCCATTCTATGATTCTATTTTTCCTAGCATGCAAGGATGAGTAGCAAATCACATTAAAATATGTATTTAGCCTATAATTAATAATTATTTCTAGATAGTGAAAGGGAATGTCTGTCCAGCTGGAATAAAGCGTAGCCTTTTTTGAGGTGTCTGCCTACAGAGGTGACCGCAGTACCCTGGCTGATCAGTGAGGAAAAGCTTCACGCAGAATGTCCACACGAAGGATTATTTCACATTAAAGAAAACAGCAACTTGCCTGACAACAAGTGAATATGAGCCTATCACTTCTTCAAGAAGTTAAAATCCAACATATCAGTATGAATATATTCATCAGTGATGACATCAAATGCTACTTTTCAAAAGTTTACTTTTGTGGTTCGTTTGTAAGGTGCTGTTTAGTTTGAAATACATCGAGAATGAGTTTCTCCAGTGTAACACACCGGGAATGCTCTCGGCTCCTGATTTTGCCATTCGCTCCTCTGAAATACGAGCAATTTGCCTTAAATCACGCCCTGGCATCAATTATTCTTCGGCATCCTGTCAACTGACAAGAAAAAGCCTTAAATAATTAGGGTTCACCGAGGGGGCAAAACTTTCGCTTGGCTTCAGCGCACCGCATCCCGAGGGGTGAGGGGCACCTGCGCTGCCCCGTGCCTCCTCCACACAGCCCACTCGCGCTCGGGGCTGCGAGACCGGGCAGCTCCCGCGGCCAGGCCCGGAGGCCGCGGTGTGGGGCCGCGGGGCGCAGCCCTCCCCGCCCGCCGCGGCGCGGCGCTCCGTGGCCATGGCAACCCCGGAGGCGGCAGAGGCGGGCCGGACCCAGCGCCCCGCCCCGCCCGCCCGCAGCCGGGGACGAGCCGCTGTGAGCGCCGAGCCGAGCGCTGACCTGTGCCGGCCTTCCGGGCTCGGTCGGGAGCATGGGGCTGCGGATGGAGAGCGGCAGCAGGCGGAGCCAAGGTGCGGAGGGCTTGGTGGCGGCTCCGCGGCCGAGCGGGGGGCGCGGGAGGCGGCGGGGCGAGGGCTGCCTGCCGGCTGGTCGGCCGGCGGGAAACGCTGCCTCCCGGCCTCTCCCGTGCCTGCCGGGTGCGGGAGTGCCGGGCGCGGCCTCTCTGACCCGTCTCCCGCCCCGGGGCTGGAGGCGGGCGGCGCCTCTCCTTCCTCGCCGGCGTGCGAGCGTAGGCATGGCGGCGTAGCTGCGCGGGAGAGCGGGCGGGGAGCCGGGCACGGAGCCTGCCCCGGGGCTGCGGAGGCCTGCCTGAGGCGCCGCGGCTCTTGCCTCTCCTCTTGAGGGAGGCTCGGGGCTTGCTGCTCGGCCACTCGGCTGCCCTTAGCTGTGCCGCCCTGGTTGCCACGCGTGGGGAGCCGAGCCCGGGCCCCGTGGGGCAGCGCTGCCGTGCCCGCCGTCCGGCGGTGGAACGGCCAAGCGCCGGCCCCTGCCCGCGGTGAGCGGGTCTCGGCTGAGGCTGGGAGGGCTTGCACGTGTAACCCCGGGAAAGCTGTAGTCCTCCTCGAAACGCGGCCTTAAATCGCCCGGTTTACGGCGTCATCACAGGCGGGGATGTGGATTTTAGCGGCATCAGTGCTGCCGCGGTGAATGCTTAAGGCTGCCGGTATCTGCTGCTTCATTTTCGAGGCCTAAATTTCTGTGCGATTTGGGGTCAACTTTTTTCTTCTCCAAAGCTGGTATTCATGGATCGTAGTGGATTTTACCCTGTGCATAGAACTATATGGCCTTTGGATGTAGATCCGATTTTTTTTTGGTTTGGTGGGATTTTAGCGCGAGCGGTGTTGAAAAATAAAAAGACCAGAGAGCTTTTGAAGCTCTTACAAAGTGATTCCTTACCCGGATGTAACCAGCCGTGGGCTGCTTTGGTGCTCCGTTCCTGTGAATAATCATAGGAGTATTTGTCATTCATGATAAAAACAGGCATAAATATGGAAAAATGTTTGCATGAGCCAACTCTGGCTCTTGGAAAATGCCTGAAATATTTTTAGATCTGAACTGGATGACATGCATAATATAAAGCAGTGGTAGGAATTATGCAGTGCTGCACTGTAACGTCAAAATCATACATAGCTGCATAAGGTTACGTTCTCTGAGATGACATTGTGCTTTCATGTTGCATCTCGGTGTCAGTTCCAGCCTTTGGAGATGGTGACGGATGTCACTCCAAAAGACACCTGATATCAAAATAGAGTTTGAACATGAATTCTAATACGACATAGGAATATGAAATTCAGAGCAAAACCTACTATCTTGTGCATCCAATTTTTATGCTCTCTTATGTAGCGAAGGCAATTTTTTTACAAGTGTATCCTTTGTCTGACTGTTCTTATTTTTTATTCTCCAAATATTTTTATAGACAATCAGCATGCTGATTGTCTGGTGACTGTAAAATGAGAATAAATAGGATGCAAGATCTAAATTTCATTCAGGTTGATGTGAGCTTTGCTTGAATGACTCCTGTTAAAAAAAAAATAGTTCTAAAGTAGGAAAGAATGACTGTGTGTCTCTTTACATGGGAAGCTATTGCTTGTCTGCATAGGAGGTTGTCACAGAGTCAGCAGTATGTGAACGGGTGGCCAAATGTCAAGCTTCACAGACACACAGGAAGAATCCTTACAGACAATGGGGATTAGCACAGGCAGAGATACTAATTCCTTACAGTGAGCTAACCTAGAAATCTGTGTGCCTGAGCAAGCAAAGTTGGCAGAACAGCCATTGGATTGCTCGCAGACAGTTTATGAAAGAGGCAGAACACATCATATTTGTAGTTTCTCTATAAGACCATTGTATTCACGCACTGCCTATCCAGAACGTTAATACAGAAGAGGTGGGATACCCCATTTCATGTCCTAGTGTACTCTTTGTAAAGTGTCTTGTTCAGACCTGGCCCCATCATTGTAAAGAAAGAACTAAGATTTTATACTTGTTGTTTATCAGGGTTTCTCTTTTGTCTAGTGAGAATACTGAGCAAAAAGAAAAAATTGATTAATTTTTTTTTTAAATATATTGGACTATATAGGATTTGCATGTAGGTCTTTTCAAAGTTCAAATAAGGCTGAGATTTTTTCCCCCATAAAAATATTGAAGAATGAATCCTTTATGTTTTTTACCTAATTCCAGGTATAAATCTCCAAGTTATTTACTGTTGTAATTTCAGGAGTCAGTTAATACAGTCACAGATTTACAGTATTCAGATTATTTGAGGTCATACTGTAATTCTAAACCAGCTTTGTTTTTTAATCCAGTCTTCTGCATTGGGCTATTTAATTCCCACAGGCAGTGATTGGCACGTATCTGAACAGCAATGAAATCATATGCTTATTGTCAGTCAGTGACACATATTTGTGTCATTGTTACGTTACAACGATAGGGAAGTCATCATCATTGCTGCTGTTAGGTTTAGGCAGTTTGCACAGGCTTCAAAGATTCTAAAATGAAATGAAAATGCTTTGCATATTTATAGGGAACACCATCCTATCTAGGTTTTTTCTGCATTGCAGGAAATCCTTGCGCTAATCTGACTGGAGCTGGACGGGTGTTAACACACACCTGCGATTTGTGAGCTTCTTTCTTTTTCCTCTGTATTCCTTCATTTGCCACTTGAACAAATGGTTTTTTGAACTCAAGCATAATTTAAATTTGTAATAGGACTTAAATACCTGATTGGTCCCATTTCACTGAAGTTTTCTTGCATGCTTCAAGTAAAATATGTGCTAAAGTAAACAGGGTTCACGTCATTAACCCTGCTAGCTGTTTGCTCCAGATTGTGCCCTGCAACTTCCTCTGAAGCACAGTGGATCAAGATTTCTCTGCTCTCCCTTCTGGGTGAGGCCGGTTGTGAATTAGCGTTTTGCTAATGATTTTTTCAGTTAGAAATATGAGAGGGTGGAAGCTAATAACACTAATTGGGGGAGGGAGTTCCTTGTAGGCACAGATTGTACTAACAAAAGAGATTTTTTTTTTCTATATGTATAGAAGAAGCTAAATGTAGTGTGTCTGTGCATTTAGACATATACATATATTTTATCTTTTGGTTGGTTTGACACTAGATATTGAAACACCTTCAAAATGCGTGTTCATGGAGTCACATAACGTTGAGTTTCTTGTAGCAGTAAAAGTCAGCACATGTATTTGTCATGTAGGGTGTGCTTGTGAACTAGTGTACTATCACCCTTGAATAATAGCACTGTTCCCACAGGAGAGTTGTTAACAGCACGTGGCAGTGTGTGCTCGTGTAGTACTCTGGGTTGTCTTTCACAGGCACAACTATCCAGAGAACTCAGGTTAGTAATGTTTTTAAGCCAGAAGATTCTAAACTGTGATATGAGTATTGACAGTTGTGCACATATCACTTAAAAGTAGCGTACAGACACATCTGGAACAGCATCCCTCGCACACCCTTCTAGGAAATTGCAAACTGCTGGTGCCACTGCTAATTCTATGGAGGTGCTACACAAGCAAATGATGATGGGACTGACTTAAGTTCATTTGCGTCTGTCTGCAATTTATGTCATGAAATGTGCTGCTGACAGACGCAGCCATTTGTTTCTGCTTTTGGAATATGAATAGAGCAATAACCTGCATCCAAAACTTCCCTTACTGATCATGTGAAGCCTGTAGCTAGGAGAATTGTAACATTTTTCAATAATTACTTCATCAAATATGACTCAATTAACATACTTTAAGGCTACTGTATACAACTATTTCATGAGTTTTTTTAAATTTATCAGAGGAGTTTTTAAATCTTGTTACTGAACTATAACTTTGTTCAAATGGTTTGCATTCATGCAGAATACTATTAGCTTATTAGTTGTAAAGGACTGAGAGACCTAACTCGTAGGCATTGGGAGTGGGTGTAAAGAAGAGCTTTTGTGTAATCCAGTGTAGTAAGTGTATAAATAGTGCCCATCTAATTAATGGCTTAGAAGATTATATATGGCGCATATGTTGGAGACTGATATATTATATCACTTTCATCATATTTTGCCTCTGACACAAATGCTCCCTTGCAAAATTCAAATGGAACATTTAGGACTTTATTTCAAAATTGGAATATTGCAGCTTTTTGGGGCTTTATTCATAAAGTTTTGCTTCAGAAAATTTAGAAAGTAACGACTATATTTTGTCCTCTGGTGAATTCTGCCGTTTCTTAATAAATATTAAATGTGATGCTGTTAGAGCCGGCTTCACATCTAGGACTTTGTACTCTCAGAATTGATGGGAGTTTTGTTATCACTGAAACCAGAAATGGGTCCAGGAGGCTTCAGTTTCTCTTGCATGGACAGGAAAAAAAATACAGGTGTGATTATGAAGTGCTGTGTTGTGCCCCACTGTAACTTTCAAATAAAATGGAACACTATCAGTGCATTCAATAACCAGCTAAATCTAAAGTAATTTTTGAAGTTCTCTTGTGATTGCATAGATGCTGCAGAAAAGCAGTGGAGACTTGCTGTGTTTTAACCTCTTCTTCTAAAGGAGTCTGTGGGTGGGTCACTGCTCTCTGCCAGCTTTTTCCTCTTTCCAGTTCTGCATCTATTAGCCAACTTCACCCAGCTGTGAGTAAGAAGTAGGAGTCTTAGTGGCTGGTTAGGAGGAAACCTAACAAATGAACATATGTTTTTTAGAGAAGGTCATTCTGTACTGTGTCCGGTCCCACGTATGCAACTAGAGGAGGAGCAACTAGTCAGCCAAGGATAAGCAACCAGAGAAGCTTAAACCAGATGACCAATTATAACATCGGTAGCACCTCATCTGCCACAGCTGAGCAAGTAGGAGATGTTAGAGTGAGGGGGAAGGACTGCAGGTAAGGAAAAAGCTGCGAATTGCGGAGATTGAAAGGACTTTAGGAAGTATGGTAGGAAGATGTAAGCCACATCAGTAGGAAAGCAAGCCTTAGTAGTAGTACTACTAATAGAGAATCCTATTATCCTTTTTTTTAATAATGAAAGTATATCATCATGCAAATATAAAAGACAGATATCAGTTACTTCTTATTTAAATAAATAAAGTTTAAATCCAGTGTGGATTTTTATAACCAGCTTAATCTCTTCGTTTATTTTGAGACAGCAGTGTTTACTCTGTATACTTCTCCGTTGTGTTCATGCACACAATTATTTCTGTAGCATAAAGAGTTAATGGATACTTTGATTTAAAAATTCTCATAGTATCAAAAAGGAAGTAACCTATATTTCAGGTCCTAGTTTCATTCCTTTAAATATGACCTTTTTGGAAGTGTTGGATTAGATACTTGAAGGAGTTTCCATCACTACTCTTGAGTCATTTAGGATTTCACAGAGATTCTTTAAACCACTTCTGTTCCCTCCTTAGCACGTGTGCAGCATTTGTGCTGTACTGTACTGTTGTGTGTACAGAGTTAGAAGAATGAATTCGTAGCAGGAAGCCCACTGAAAAAAAATCACTAAACTAGTCTGTAGAACAAGGGTGGCAGTGATAGAGCGTCCTTGACTACTGTTAAATTCACAGCACAAACCCCGTTCTGCGTATAGTTGCCTGAATTACCCACTTGGAAAAAGATATCTCATTTACTGTTTTTGGTTTAGAGCATTGAGGGATTAGGGAAGAGGAGAAGAAGACAAGGAGCTAGTGGTGGAAGGTGGGAGAGGCAACAGCACCAAACCTCCATAAATTAGTGCAGCAGATAAAGTCTTTGCAAAGCTTTTGCCCACTCGGGTTGAGTGTCCCTATTGGCCTCAGGGAGATCAAATCCCCGCATCTCATGCAAACGCTGTGATTATAGTCCATAATAGGCAGAGGTGCTTCCTAGGTTTCCAGCTGAGAGATGGCCACTAGCAGCTGGGAATGCAAGTCCTGGAGCCATCAACAAAACGGCACACAGAAGGGTTGGTGCCTTGGCTGAGTGATAAGCACATTTTTATGGGACAGCTGGGGAGACCTGAGATCCACCTGGGACTGAGGGTTGTTTGAACCCAAGCTAAAGTCTAGGAGCTGCTTTTAGGGAAATACAGTGTTCATACATCTCTACACAGTTAAGTGGAGGTTTTGTGGCTTGTAGTGCTGGATTTAGATGACTATATCCAATATCCCATCTAAGATCTCTGTATTTTTTGTGGATTATCTTTTTAATAACAAGTCTTGGTGGGTAAGAGTAACCGGAATTATTTTTTTTCAGTATTTTTAATTTGCAATGTCTGAAGTGCAGGTTTGTTTTAAAAATAACAAGTCTAATACTTGTGTTTAAAATTGTTGCTATGAGAATGTTATAATGAAAGACTGGGCTTCTTTCCAGGGCGTACTCATGTTCTAAATCTGAAATGGCTTTGTAGAAAAATAATTTCCATAAATTCTGCATATCCACTAACAACTAGGAAAAAAAATAACAAGTAGAAGCCACCAATTTCCATCCTTTTTAGGACTGTAAAACTAGAAATAAAGATAGGACACCATTTAAATGAAAAGATAATTTAAACAAAATATCTTAAAAATCTCTTTGGAATAATATAATTGTTACTTACCTTAGATACCAGCTGGAAAGATTTGTAAAGGGTTTTTTTAAATTGTTTTCTCTTCTTTGTTGTTTAGTGTTATGTACTCTCAGGAAAAGCCTACAACAAGCAAATATAAGCATTAATAAAGAACTAAAAGATTTAATTAACTTTTAGAAATATTTAATTTGTTTGCTCTCTGTACTTTAGGAGAACATACAATGTGAGAATCCTGACTTTATATTCAGTGTGGACAGTCCACTTATATATCTATGAGGAAATGTATGTTTAGATCACATGGTTACACGTATAGTATGTCAAAGATAGGAGTCCATTATATGTCTCAGTTTCTGAGGTTTAAATCTCGGAAGGTAATTTCTTAAATGAAATGAAGTTATCTTGAAGAGTTTCCAGTCCAGTTCTGGAAATACATTTACATAGTCCTTAAATTTGTGACTAAAAGTTTTTTATTGTAAGAAGTAGGAAGTGTGCAGTTTAGTCAGGAAGCTTAATATTGCCAAAGCTGCTATAATACTGCAAGTATTGGGATCAGTTCTGCTAAATCCAGTTCAAACAGGTGCTCCTACTCCCAAATAATTTATTATATAAGGACCGTCAATCAGTAGAAAACTTTTCACTGAAAAAATTCTTGCTTGCATTCATGAGTTTTGAAAAAAAGAGGCGAAGTAGCCAAGATGCACTTTCACTCTGCTAACAGTCCTAAACTAGTACAGCTTCCATCACTGCCACAGCTCTCCAGGTGCTCAAATTATTTTCCTTTGTAGTTACCATCTTTTTGTCGGGTTTATATTTGCTTACTATGTAATTTGCTGAAAGTCTCATTCTCCTTTAAAATTTTCTTCACATATCTAAGCCTTCACTTTTAGTTTCTGCTAGTGTACAAAAAACTTTGAAAACACAGACTGAATCTAAAGAAATACCTGTTCAAGTCAGTAGACAACCTGTAATTATACTTGTGAAATTATTTGAACATTAACACTTTCTACCTCACTTCAGTCGTTTTGTAGAAACAGTAAAATACATCAGATAACCTCCACATACCAAATTCTCCAGTTTCTCCTCTGACATTAGCAGTGTACGTCTTCATTGTAAATATTTGACACTATAAAAAGCAGTTTTGCATTTCAGACTGAAGATACAGGGAGGGTATTATAAGTTGAATTCAGTGTAGGAAGGATGCTTTCAATGGAATGTCTACGTGAAACAACCTGGGATCTACGAAAACAAAGTTTTACTTCTGTTTTCAATATCGCTGAGCATTGTTTCAGCCAAATTCGTGTCTTTGACCCTTTTTCTGTGATAAATTTTCTACATGTTTTGTGAAAACAAGTGGTTCACAGAGAAAGCCTCAAATGCTCTCGTTGATGAACAGGTTACAAAAATCTCAGTCCCATTATTTGGCATGAGAGTCAGAGAGAGTAGGAGCAAGCACAGTGGGATACCATGGGAGAACCACAGGAAGTCTTCATCACACGTTCTGCTGTTTATGGAAATATTTTTAAGTTGAAGACTGTTCTATTCTTTCATTGAAGCTATAAGAAAATGTATGGTTTGCCAGGATAGAGCCCCTAGAATCCAACTAGATACTAAAAAAAAAAAAAAGCTGTGCAGCATAAACTTTTGCCTGGCAAGGAATGTTCTAAACAGCAAGAAAGTGTCATTAGTTGATGGCATGAAAGCTTTGAACACATCCAGGTACTGGTGGGGCTGCAACCCTGGCGTTTCAAGGGTGTCCTAAAATCTGAGCTGTCAGGAACACTTTTATTCACAGTCCTCCACTTCCTGGAAAATGGGTCAATATTGTAATGGTATAGGTGTTTCCTAGGGGGGTTCGGAGATAACCGGTGAAAGGACTGAGCAGTGGTGTTACCTGGGAATTAGCAGGAGTTGGGTTGCGAATCCAGCTGGTTAGATCAAGGACTTGAAACGTTTCCTCGGTGGCACAGAAGTTACAGCATGCAGGCGGAACTGAGGTCTGGGAATATAACGCAGGGAACGTGGGACCGTGACTTGTTGACAAATGATGGTGCGTTTTCAGTGCCTTTGGGACTTCTGCAAATCGGGGATTTCTCCGTGGATCAGGAGCGATCTCTGTGCTGTCCACATGTCCATAATCGAAATGAGAGGAGACTGAAATATCTTAGTTTTTCCCTCCTGACCCTTTCTGACAGTTTTTCTTGCATATGAAATAATGATGTTGGATGGGCGGAGGTGAAAAGCTGACTTTTTTTTTTCCTGCCCCCCCTCCCCCCCCCCCCCCCCAGCTTCCAAGCTTGATAACGGTTTAATTGTAAAGGACAAAACCAGTGGAGTCGGTACTCTTTTCGGCAGCGTTTGTCCGTGTGCCATCTGCTGGAGATGCAAAGTGAGTGAACATTTCAAAATGATCTGGTTTCCCTGTCGTGCTGAACAGACACGTTTCCAGCTGAAAACGTTAAAAGCAACAGGTTTCTGAGCGTGTCTGATCATCTTTAACTCAGGGCAAAGTCATTTGTAGCTTCCCTGAAGAGAATCAACTGTAGCTGTAACGATGTCTCTGCTCTTTTAAGATGCCCGTGCTTACCTCCCTGTGATTCTTGTTACATAAAAATGAATTAGAGGTGGTGGTGTAAGCGTTTATCTAACAGTATCAAGTGTCTCCTTCTGGAATTATATCCTATCTCTGAAATAAATAAAATAAGGGAATATTTAGGTTATTTTGATCGACTATGAATGAAAACCTTCTGATTCTCAGGTGTCTGCTATAATAGGATTTCTGGTGTATATATGTGTTTTTTTTATCATTAGGACAACCTTTTGTCTAGTAAAATGTTATAATCTAACATTCAAGTCCTCCCAAAGACTTGCATTTTTTAAACATATGAACGTAGTAACTTCGGGAAGTCATGAGGTTCAGGAAGGATAGATGTCCAGCTAGTCTGTGAATACCACTTGTATGTAATAGTGTACAGTAGAGACATATAATACTTAAACAAGAAAGCAAGCCATTATTGAGAAAGGTTTGCAGTCATTATGGAGAAAGTAATTCGAAAGCTGATACCTTCTTGCAGTATGTTTGGAATTTTAGTATTTTAAAAACAATTTAGGATTGTTTGTCCCTATGTGTGAAATCACAAATCCCTATTGAAATCACAAATCCCTGTTGAAATCACAAATAGAGATTAGGAAGAATTGTACCACAAGCGGAATTTAAAATGAGCCATTTGAAATTGATACAGATGAGCAGGAATGTTGTCCTTTGGCTTTAAAGAAAATGGCGTAAAAATAAAACAATTACAGGACAGAGTTGAAAAAATCTACAGTAGCATTTTCTTCTTTTTTTTTTTTTTCCTTATCCCTTTCATACTGCTGGTCTGGCAACTTCACAGCAAAGAGTAGTGAGAGCACAGTAATCGTAGACACTGCCTCTAGTACTGTAAAGCTGCAGAAACTCATACTGTCTAAAGGCTGGTTTTTCTAAGTGTGAAATCCTTATACTAATTAAAAGTTGCCTTGATATTTATTGTACTTCATAAGAGTGGGGATTGAGTTTATTAATCCAGATTCAGTGTCATTTCACAACAGGTGCCCAAGAAAACACTGTGCAAATTTCCATATGTGCTAATTGTTTTCATTTTATTTATTTTCTTAAGATACTTTTTTTTTTGCTTCCTAAACTATTCCTAATCACTTGAGATTTAGTACAATATGTTTTTTTATAAAGCCTTTGGGGAAATGACATTAAAACATTGTTAAAGGAATGATTTGTTTTGCTGCGATCTCTACTAATTGTCAGACACCATGTCAACCATCTTGTGCAACATGCTGTTACACTTAAAATAGAGCTATAGAATATAGTAACTACATACATAATTGCAATAGTACTCTAACGGTCATTCTATAGCAGTGGGAAATGGAAAAAACCAACCGCCTGGAAAGGCAGGTGTTGTGCATGCAGGAGGTAAGCAGCCAGGAGAGGTGGGATTAAGGGGCTCTTAACACGTGTGGCATGGCTTTCAGCATGGCTTCTTGCACCCTCCAGTCAGTTTGTAGTTATGTCTGCCTTCTTTGACCCAGCTGAAGGCCACTGAGAAGAGATTCCTGTTCATCTTGGGTAGGTCCAGGCTTCTTCATCCCATCATAGAATCATAGAATGGTTTGGGTTGGAAGGGACCTTAAAGATCATCTAGTTCCAACCCCCCTGCTGTGGGCAGAGAAATCCTCCACTACACCAGGTTGCCCAAAGCCTCATCTAACCTGGCCTAACCTCATCTAAGTCTGGCTTAAGACTGGAAAGCTGGAGATGACCAGTAAGTGTAGAGCAGTGGAGTTTCTGCCCCAGGGCAGTAGTGCCTCCCATTGCTAGGAAATGCTTACGCGTCAGTTGCAGACTCTTGAACTGACAGGTGAGAAGCAGGGTGGGAATGGGAAGACCATATGGACCTTGATAGTAGTAATAAATTTCTAGAAATTGGCTATACGGTTTTAGAGTTGGTGTTAAATGAGTGTGGTATATTTATTCTGTTAAAGAAATCTTTTTTTTATTTTGCTTTTCGTTTTAAGCAGGGTCTTGGAGGCCTCAGAGGAATACTTTATATACACTAGTATTTGTAGTAATAGTGTATCTCCTGTTAAAATTTGTTCTAAAAGTGTTGCAGATTCTTAATTCAGGTGCAAATTTTTAAATCGTAGATTGCGTAACAGGCAATGGTTGTGAGCCTGATAGTACAGCATTATTTTCAAGGAGGAGATGCAAAGCTTTGAATTCACATTCCTTCATTTCTCAGAACAACTGGTTGTTTAAGTTTTGTCGGCATCTACACTTGTCTATAGAGTTCCTACTCTATCAAACGGCCAGAAGATTGAAAGGCACACCAGAGTTTTTAAATAGTGTGTTCTCATAGATAGGACGATTTTTCATAATTCACTTCTTTCAATCTATTAAACTTGCATTTTAGTATAATACTAACCACAATCTTTGTCTATATACAGAATATTTTTCACATTGAATTTTATCATTTTGTCAAATGACTAATCAGTAGAACTTTAAAACAATCTGGAAGTTAGCATAGGTACAAAACTGTGGTCATATCTCTGTGCAGTTTAATGACCAAGGTGGAGTTCAGACTGAAGTGATCTAATGGTCTGTTCTGCTGGTTAACTCCCTGAACCAGTGAAAGCTCTACCATCGTATCTTGGTGTTTAGATAAGTTACTTAACTATGCTGTTGTATTTCATTAGTAATACAACATTTAAATAAGATTTATTTTTTTCTCTATGAAAAATGTCCACTATGGCCATTCCTGAGTTCTTTGGAGAAGATTCTCTCCTTTGTCTTGTCTGTAAAAATACACATTTTCTTTTTTTTTTCCTAACTTTTGGTTTTTGCTTGATGTTTTTTTAAAGCAAGTGAATACCCAGCTGTTGTCATTCCCAGATGTGGTCCAGCAAGTCCATTTAAAGGACACTTAAGTAATAAGAGTAATGGTAAGTAACTTATGTGCTTTCATTGAAAGGTTGACATGGTTCCTTTTATGTGGATTTGTTGATTTTTATGATTAAAATGTTTTTATAATTAAAACCTTTGCATTGAGCTTAAGCAGTGAAGTTTATTATTGCTTACATTTAGTATGCATTACTGAAAGTACTTTTGAGGACTAAGTTTTGCCTTGGCTGTACTGCTAGCTACAATTAGTTAGCAAGGTAACTAAATATACAAAGGTGTCGCGTCTATATTACCTGGAATATATATTTAGTTACTGCTTTAAAGAACCCTTGAAGTTAAACACATTCCTTTACAGTCAGTAGAACACATGAGCTAGTATATGTTTCTGTGCGATACTGCCTCCTCAGACACTTTTTTCAAAAGAGCATAGAAGGGAGAAACAGGAAGTTTCCATGATGATGTTTTCATAGTCCGACTTAGCCACTTCTGTGGCTATTTATGGAGTTAGTGGCTCAGTGGGTTGGGGCGGGGGCAGACAGACTGATTTCACATGATAGTAACTGGTAAAGAAAAATGACTGCCATTGAGTAAAGGAGTTAAGCACAAGGTAATTTAAAGTTTGTGACTTTGAATTGCAGTTAATAACTGTTTGAAATTTTAGTATTCTTGTGCCTGCCTTTATATTGTTGAAATATATTTTAATCTTACAGCTTTCTGCATTGACTCCTCTCGAAGTCTAACTAACCAATACCTGATCAGAGATCACATGGTGTTTCATTATAACAGAATCCTTTCTGCCAAAGGTAAAAATATGCATATGTGCATGAACTTTCTGCCCTCAGATTTAGCTCATTGTCTTAGAGTAGGCTCGTATCAAGAGGGATGGAGTTGGATTGTAGGAAGTGTAATTTTCTTCCTGTGTCTTACTCAAACTGATGTCAGTAAGAAGATACAGCTGCTACTTAATAATATTTTTGTATTATTGAGATTGGAAGTTTTGTATGGAAACCTTTTCCTTAAGCATTACCAAAGATACTACCTTTATTTTAGGGCATTTTATGCTGTGTTAGCTTCATTCTGCTTTTGATGAAATAATGAATTCTGAAATAATATGCTGAACTGAAAATCATGGACATAGTCACTATAGCAAACATACAGAATTTATTTTAGGAATGAAGGCAGAACACTTCCAGTTAAACTCAGACCACTGTCTTTTTTTTATTATTAATTCAAAAATGTTCATTATCTTTTGTTCATATTGCAGTCAATGGTATTAATGAGTTTTAAGGACTTGGAAAATTGTCCTGTGTGTTTGCAAATGAGAAAATCATGTTACTAACGTATTATTTGGCATTAAAAATGTATGGGTTTTTTGCATGTATTTTAATGTTAGAAGGTACTTGTGTTTATCAAAAGACAAGTATGACATCTGGAGCCTATTAAACTTGTACTCGTTTAGATGTTTCTTAATTATGGTGAGTTCCTGACCAAAACTTTTTTGAGATTTAGAAATGTGTAGTTACTCCACTATGAATTTACAATATCCTCTTGTCAGTGCTATAGTTGCAAACAAACTGTATTACAGCCAAAGTTATTTTTTTAAGTTCATAATAAGGAGCATGAATTACTGTGTTTAAAAATTACTATCTTGCACAGAGCTAAGAAAAGTCTGTAGATAGTTGTTAATGTTGTTTACAGTTCACAGCCTATTTTCATTCTTCATGGCATAAACTTGTCATGGGGGGGTCTCGGTCCTAGACATATTAATGCTGTGACTTGGCAGGATGTCCTAAGTATTTAAATTAAATGTGTGAAAGTTTTACGAGAGTTATGAAATAAACGTTATTTGAATGCCTCCTGAAACTTTATATGCTTTTTTTCTAGTTACTTTCAGAAATAGGGTTGGAGATGGTTCTGCTGATTCTCTTCATCATCCCTTCTTATCCTTAATGTCTGCTTTAAAGAGAGATATACTGAGTCTTTGGATTCTGCCGGAGTCCATGCTCACAAATATACTGCTGTCTACCCTGTAACATGCTCAGTATCCTCTGGTGTGCAGTTAAATGCCATCAGCACAAAATGTATAGAAACCTTTTGTAAGCAATCTCCCTTTAAGTGATAATTCGTCCTTCAAACATATGTTATACTTCAACATCTTTTCTCAAAAATTCTCTGGTTATATTAATATCAATCTAATACTTTAAATACACAGTAACTAGTATGTTTTTAAAGTGAAGAGTTGTTGTGTTCTGATTAAATTAGTCTTTGTGCTGTGTTATTTTATTGCTACTTTTTTCTGGCCATCACAAATACTGAGTAAATATTTAATCACTCACATTTTTTCTTATTTTCAGCAGCTGTAGATTGTTCAGTGCCCAAAAGTAGGTTGACCAGCATCAAATGTAAGTATTTGTGATACATTAATTCTGCAAAAGCTTCTGTAAAACTAACTTAAGAAAACAAAAGAGCTGGAGGAATAGTAGAGTAACAATAGAATATAACCCTTAATAAAGCATTCATGTGTCTGCTTGTTTCTTTGGCTTTTCGCATCCTGTTCCAGCTATTTGTAAGAATCTGCAGTGGATGTAATGCTAGTGAGGTGAACCTTGTCTATCAGTAATTAGTCGAGCTTAGGATCGCCATTAATTTTGCTTAGGATCCTTTTCATCCACACAGTTAATGGAGCACATGAAGAGAATTTCAGCATTTTCACCTTTCCTGTGCTAGGATGTAAGATTGAACTTTGAAGAAGAAAGCTTACTAGTACAAGGTCAAGAGGAATTTTGGGAATGTAGGCATCTGGGGTCTGGGACTGAAGCTTCTGGTTCCATTTCACAGGAAAGAGAGCCAGTTACAAGCACACAGCCCCCACAGCCTGAATTAAACTGCAGTTCTTTTTCTGCAAGTTGTTTCACTTCTTAACACTGTTTAAAGATATCAGTACCGTAGCCTTACTTCATAGTGTTAACTGAAGAGCAATACTTTCAAATCAGTGATTTATGGAATACTAAATGAAGTGTATTAGTCAAAGGGGATAAATAGCAGCTGCTTGTTAAAATAACAAATGTATATTTCTATTATCTATCTGTCTTTTTTTCTAATACAATTAGAGACAGTTCTTTTTTCTCCAATTCATTATTTAGTTACAACTGCTGAGATACTGGAGAAAATTAAAGTGTTCTTTTAGGATGGAAAGATAAATCTTCTGAGGACAGAATACTTTGTGGTTAGTCTTAAATCCTATCAAGCCAGAGTGACACAGCCTTGTAAAATTATCAAAGTATAGAGCTGGTGCAGGAAATCCATCATCCTTTTGGCAGAAAGACTCAATTTCATTAGAATTTTTTTCAGTACTTCTGCATAATGGGTTGAGACTGAATTAAGCAACAAACTGCATCAGGATCAAAAATGCTATATGTGGGCTTGTCTTCTCCTGCTTTCAAACAGTGCAGCACAAGTAGCAAGAGTACTGCAGGGATATCTGGAGTCTGCAGATGGCAGTAAGAATTTCAAATCACCTGTTCTGCAGAGTCATCTGAAAAAAGTCTTCCTTCTCATGCTCCAGCTCTACCAAGATTTGCTTTGAAACAAGCATGAAAATACAGGGTTGGTGAAAGAAGCATGTTTACACCTGTGTATTTGTGTAATGAAAACTTCCTGTAGCTTTTCTTTCTGCATCTGCTAGAATCTTTCTTAGATTCTGTAATTAACAGTTATTATTCCATACCTTTTCATGTCTTGGGTCTATCTCGACACCAACAAATACCCCTTTATTTTAGAGTCTGCTGTCTTTACAGATAAAATGCTTCTGAGCTGATAGCTTGTGTGTTTCACACCAGAATGAGTTTCCCTGAATAATGAGTTCATTTTGGGAGACAGTGACACTCCTAACCTTTACAGATAATTGTCATGACACTCGCAGGTGTGCTCTGTAGTGAGGAAATTTCCATTTCAGATAGCAAGGCTTTGTGCAATATATTTCTCTTTCAATTCATCTTACTCAGACGGGTGTCTGACTATGTAACTGTCCTGATCACAAACAGGGTGTGATGGAAACATCTCACCTTTGTTGCCGCTTTTGTTTTTACCCATCTGTTTGATAAAATTGGTACACTAAAAAGAGCTGAATTGCTCTTTCACCTGTTTTCAAACTGGCCTGGAAGAAGCTGCTGATGTGTTTTATCTTTCTAGAACATGCAAGCAATCAACACAGCCCTAGAAGATGTTTCCTGTTCACAAAGGAAAAAAACTTAAAGCTAGGAGGAAAAAAAGCTTTTGATTGCAAAAAAAAAAAAATTCCTTAATTTACCTACTGTTATTGTAGCCTAAGAGGTGGGAGTGCTAATTGTTACTTAGTTGAAATTTATTATATTCTCAAAATAGAGCTAGGTCATGAGGTGAAGCTGTGTCATAGCTCAAGCATTGGGATCCTAGTTAGCACAGGATTCATTGGGAGGACATGCTGGACTTACTTCTGGGTCTCCCAGAGCTGAGTATCCAGTGTGCTTAGAGCTTTTTATGCCTGGATTTAGCTCAGTTCTAACATAGAGTTTGTTCACTTGATGTTCTGCAGTGAGATGAATTGTGCAATTATAAAGTGACAATGAATTTGCCGTTTTTAAAAATCTGTTTAACAAAGCAATAAATAATGTGTTTTTTTTCCCTAAAAGTGGCTTATCAAGACAGTGTTATTTCTCTGCCTCAGTTTTGAGGTTTTATTTTGTGAGGTGCTTCATGTTCTGTAATAAAAATGAGAGTGCTGAATGAAAAACAGAAAGCAAAGTAATAAAGCAAATTTATATCAACAGTATCTTTTTATAAGAATATTCCTTAACATAGTGGATTTACTTTGCAATGATGAAAAATGTTCCAAATTACATTTTCATCTTAAATTGTCTGCATAAAGTACTGCTTTCTTGCAGTAGGAGATTCCTTTTTTTTTCTGCAAGAGCGACAGAAACGTCTCAACATCTGATTTCACTGCAGTTCAGCACTTGCCCCAGACGCAAGGCTAAAAGTTATATAGCTTGCTTGCTGGTTCTGTCTACTGTTTCGGAAGAGCGTCTTTCTACTGGATAGACATGAGATACACTGGTTCATAGATTTCCTATGTAGTGATTTCTCTTCAACAGCTCAGTTTGTATGCATTGTCGTTTCTCCTAATGTTTTGGAAGCTCAACTTCTGCTTTCATGGAGTCACAGAAATGTTGGTTGTGAGGGACCTTCAGAGGTCATTTAGTCCTCCCTGAGCTTTCCTGCTCAAGATAGGACTTCTGCCAACACTAGATCAGTCAGCCAAGTCTTAGAACCTCTGGGGATGGAGATTCTGCAACCTGAGTAACCCATTCCATTGTTGAAATATCTGCGTAGCTAAAAGATTTTTCCAATCCAATTCAAACACCGTCAGGTTCTGGGGAGATCTTGCAGCAGCCTTTCAGTACCTCAAGGGGGCCTACAGAAAAGCTGGAGAGGGAATTTTTGCAAGGGCATGTAGTGATAGGACAAGGGATAATGGATTTAAACAGAGAAAGGGTAGATTTAGGTTAGATATAAGGAAGAAATTCTTCCCTCTGAGGGTGGTGAAGCACTGGAACAGATTTCTCAGAGAAGCTGTAGATGTGCCATCCCTGTAAACAGTCAGGGCCAGGTTAGATGAGGCTTTGAGCAACGTGGTGTAGTGGAAGGTGTCCCTGTCCATGGCAGGGAAGTTGGAACTAGATGATCTTTCAGATCCCTTCCAACCCAAACCATTCTATGATTCTATGACCAGAACTAAATTTACTTGAAAGCATTTATCATAGTAATTCCAGTTTTAAAAGGCAAATTTTGGATGGTGTAATATAAGGGCCTTAGATGGTATAGTTGAAATTGTCATTTTGTGATGGGCAACAGTAAAAGCAGCCCATCTGCAATAGGTTCAGGATTTTCGTTTCTACCCAATACTTAAGATAATCCTTTCTTAATAAAAATCTTTGAGGATTAATATTGATACTCAATGTGTGCATGTAACTGATAATCTTTTCTGACCTGCTTTCTTCATATGTTTTGTCACCTGAGATCGCTTTATAAACAAGTAAGAAACTGTCACGTGGGCTGAAATTTGTAAATAAACGGATAATTCCATGGCATACATCTACTTTCAAATTCTTCATTACTGGTCTCACTGCCTTCAAGCTATTTAAGGTTAAGGCTACTCAGGCATCCTTTGTCCTGTATATCATAGAATGGTTAGAGTTGGAAGGGACCTCAAAGATCATCTAGTTCCAACCCCCCTGCCATGGGCAGGGAAACCCTCCATTACACCAGGTTGCCCAAAGCTTCATCCAGCCTGGCCTTGAACACTTCCAGGGATGGGGCATCTACAAATTCTCTGGGCAACCTGTTCCACTGCCTCACCACCCTCTGAGTGAAAAATTTCTTTCTTGTATCTAATCTAAATCTGCCCTCTTTCAGTTTAAAGCTATTGCCCCTTGTCCTATCACTACATTGTGAAATGTAGTGATAGGACACACCCTTGTAAAAAGTCCCTCTCCAGCTTTTCTGTAGGCCCCCTGTAGGTACTGGAAGGCTGCAATAAGATCACCCCGGAGCCTTCTCTTCTCCAGGCTGAACAGCCCCAACTCTCTCAGCCTGTCTTCATAGCAGAGGTGCTCCAGCCCTCGGATCATCTTCGTGGCCCTCCTCTGGACTCACTCCAGCAGCTCCATGTCCTTCTTGTGCTGGGGGCACTGTTCTTATAAACTCAAGATGTTTAGAATGAAATTGAAAATTATTTTGATTTATTTCATACCTAAAATTCAAGTGGTTGAGGTTTTTTCCTAGTGTTCTATGCACTGTTCATCAAGAACTACAGATTTCTGTACTGTTAATAATAGTGCAACCAAGTGTTACATGTTCAGGTGTTAAGCTCACTGCAAGATATCATTTGTAGTGTCCCTGGCAGTCTATCAGAGAAGAGTTTTTCTTCCTCTGTCTTTTAAGAAACAGATTATGTGGAGATGACAGCCAATAGCTCAGGCAGTAAGAATATTGAAGATGTACGGAGGAAGAAGGTAAGGGAAAAGGTTTTTTAGAATATTTTCAAACCAATTTATTTTTTCTTGCTGGAGATGGGACACAAATTTCATCCAGGCACAGTTGCAGCATCAATTTTACTGAATATGGGTGGAATCTCTATAGTGTCACTGAGGTCCAGGGCTTTACAGCTTTATTCTCCCAGTAGTTCTGTGCCTCAACTGAAGCATATTATTACTTTTTTCTTTTTGTATTTCTTGTCTTATTACTTATTGCATCCCAAATAACATTTCTGTTTCCCCTCTATTTCAAAAGAAATTTGGCAATGGGTGTAAATTTTCAATTTGAAATACTAAGATTTATTAATAGTATAAAGTTACAGAACAGAATTCCTGCAGAGTTAAAAAACGTCCCCTCAAAATGTGCTTCATGTACTGCTAAAATAGCAGGTGAGTATTTCCCTTTGGGGTTGTTGCCATGAATCAGTCATTAGTGTTTAAGAATTAAACATGATACTGTCGTTGGCATTCTCCCTGGCCAACTGAATGTGTTCTGTCCTTAAAGTGGATTTAGTTTCCACTGTTCTTTTCCTGGTATCTTAGCTGGCAGCAAAGTAGGCAAGCTGCCATGCCACTGGGCTAGCAGTGAGCATGTTCTTGTGTATTAGATCAGCCTTATTGACTTAAAATAGTTGTTAAAATGTGAAACTTCTTGAAATGTGAAACTTCTATGTTCAGAGTTAGTCCAAGCATGTTGATTGATACCAGTGGCCATTAGAAGTCTGTGGTTGTGGAATTTGTGCCAGAAAACTCCACAAAAGCTATGCCAAGTAAGACAGCTGCTGCTACACATGCCTGGTTTCTAATAGGACTAACTTTTCAACTTGTATGTTTAAAGGATTTTCCACAGGGCATATTGATAGTACCACCTGAACCCAGTGATTAGTGTGCTTGGGAATGCAGGTCTCTGATACTGGGGTGGGGGCTGGAAAGAAGAAGGAAGAAAAAAAAACGTATTCTGAGAAGTTACCCACCAGAAATCTATTCTAGCACTGATGGAACTTAATTACCCGGGGAGAGAGTGAGGGATTGGGGAGGTGGACAGGGAACAACAATTCAGACTTTGAGGGGGATTAGGCATTTTGTTCAAGTAAAAATATCAGTAAATGTATATTATGTATACTGTTACCTAATTCTGTATTTAAAAATTAATTTTTCAATGTGCTCACATACGTATTTTATATTATCTTTGTCTACCCCTTATCCTATGAAAAGCAGAGATTTGTGAAAAACTGTCTATCTATTGTTGCTGCTGTTTTACAGGAAGCTTTCACAAAATGTCCCTACTTTTGATTTTAAACTTTTCTGTTGAGTCTTGTGGCTGCCCCAGTGGTACTCTGAGATAAAATCCACTGTCCAAGCCCAACGAGAAGCCAGTCAGACCTCTCCTACGGTACAGGAATGGAGGTTTACCTGACCAGGTTCAGAAGTTTTCTCAGCATTGGTGCAGCATTTCACCATTTCTGTGTAGTAGGCTGAGCAGAGGCTGCTGTGTTCTTCATACGGCTGACAGAAGTATCTATGAGATATCTGTTGGATGATGACCCCATATGAGGATCAGAGGTGGATATATTTGGGATAATCCTGTGCTGCTAGCCTCTCCTGAAATTCCTCTGAAGGATTCATCTATTATTGTTAGGCTTTATTTCCAAGCTTTAGCAATGGCCAAATTCTGCCATTAGTAGCTTTGCCAAGCAGCATCACATTTCTGAAGTGCATGATACAAACATTACTTTCTATTTGATACTATCAAGACTGTAGTATCAAGCCCTTAATAAATTCTTTGTCACCTTTTTTCATGGTGACTCTTCCCTTATTTGATTAAACAGTGCTACTGGTAACGGATACGAAGAGGACTGCAGAATCATCTCTTAGAGTACGAAAATAATTTCTATGTTAAGAAATATAGATTTAGACTTAGGAGAAACCCGAACTTCACACCCAATGGCAAAATTCCATTTGCATTTGATGAGATCTCACCCCAGGTGCTTAAACCATGGTGTGCTGGCAATTTGTGCAGAACTATGAAGCTGATAGTAAAAATTCTTACAGCAGGGAGAGCTGGCTTGCAGAAGTAATATCACCAACTGATATGCTGAACGTGTTAATTATGGATGCTGCAGGCCCTTCAAGCTCAGCAGAAATGAGGTTGATGTTTGCATTGTTTGTCTAAGAGAATTCATAAGGGAAATAATCAGAAGTATGTTACTGCAAATATAGCTGATATAAAAACACAACAGAGAAATGCTCAGTGTTGCACAACTCTTTTGAGATACATTGTTCTGCAAGCTGAACTCAGATCTGACTTAATATTTCATTGTCTGCCTTGGATTATTTGCATCAAAAATGAAATAACTTGAAGGTTAACTGCCAACTGTACTGTGATGTAACATATGATAAATTTAGAGATTGGAAATTCAGAGCAAAGGACAACCAGTGGCATTCCAAATCTTACTGTCCTAATAAGTGCAGAGCTTTCAAGCTGCCTAGGAGTGTGGTATGTACAATTATTTTGTTTCTTCCTGGTTTATGACTTTGTTTTTATAACTCTAAGCATGTGTCTAGAAACACTGCTGCAGCCTAGGCTTAAGGAAGAAAAGAATCAAGCCTATAGAGGGTGTATTCTAACATGGAAATACAGCCATGTGATCTCCGCTTCGGAAGCGTGGTAAACTCTTTGCAAAAAGGCTATTTTCCTAGGCACAAGTGTTAGTTCTATGACAGATTGAGCAGCATTTTATAGGGAGCTTTTTATGAAGAATGCTACAGTTTAACTTCTAAAATTTATGGTCGGTCTTGTGCTTCCTCTCATTGCTGACAGAATTAAGAGAACGGTTTCATGGGGTGGGTGCAATAAGTTACAGAATTTAGTTTCACAGACTCTGAGTTTATCTGATACACAAAAATCACTACCTTTTTATATTCTTACACACTTTCTCTTTATTATGCTATAAATGTTTTTGGTGGTTTTGAGCACAGCAGTTAATGAGATACAATTAATCTCAAAGTCTTTTACAAGGCTTTAAAAGGGACTCATGTTATTTGGATCTATAGGCTGTATTTTTTTCATTCCTAAACATTTAGATTTTCCTTACTCAAGAGATGAAAAGAAACTCAGTGGTTTGCTTTTTTCTTTTATTTGTCACAAGGTACTTATTGTCTTGAACTTTTCCCGTATTTGACTCTACAGATGCGATACGTTTCTGGAGCCAATGTACAGTAAAAGCTACTTGCAGTGAAGTTATTAAATATCTGTTAATAAATGCAGTTGATACTTACTTCCCGCTAGTCTATGACAGTATGCCAAGGGCACTCTTGTCAAATTTAGTTTGTTAATCTCACTGAAAGCTAAAGAAGCTGTATCCGTGATTGATTTGAAGCAGCAGATAGCTCGAACAGTGAGAAACATTTTCAATTAACAGATAAATCTCCCTTTTAAAACCGCATGTTTCTTTCCAAACGCTCATCTTGTTCTAGAAATCTAGGGAAAATGCAGGCCCTCTCCAGAAGGAAATGGGGGACCTGGCTACCCAGGATATGGAGAAGGCTGAGGTACTCAATGACTTCTTTGCCTCAGTCTTCACTGGCAAGAGCTCCAGCTGCACAGCCCAAGCCACAAAAGGCAAAGGCAGGGACTGTGAGAATGAAGAGCCGCCCACTGTAGGAGAAGATCAGGTTTGACACCTTCTAAGGAACCTGAAGTTGAACAAGCCTATGGGACCTGATGAGGTGCATCCGCTGGTACTGAGGGAACTGGTGGATGAAGTTGCTAAGCCACTATCCATCATATTTCAGAAGTCATGGCAGTCTGGTGAAGTTCCCAATGACTGGAAAAGGGGAAACATAGCTCCCATCTTTAAAAAGGGGAAAAAAGAAGACCCAGGGAACTACAGGCCAGTCAGTCTCACCTCTGTGCCTGGCAAGATCATGGAGCAGATCCTCCAGGTGACTATGCTAAGGCACATGGAAAATAAGGAGGTGATTGGTGACAGCCAACATGGCTTCACTAAAGGCAAATCCTGCCTGACTAATTTGGTGGTCTTCTATGATGAGGTTACAGCATTGATGGATAGGGGAAGAGCAACTGACATCATCTACCTGGACTTATCCAAAGCATTTGATACTGTCCCACACGACATCCTTGACTCTAAACTGGAAAGACATGGTTTTGATGGATGGACCACTCGGTGGATAAGGAATTGGCTGGATGGTCGCACTCAAAGAGTTGTGGTCAATGGTTCAATATCCAAGTGGAGGCCTGTGACGAGTAGTGTTCCTGAGGGGTCAGTACTGGGACCAGTGCTATTTAACATCTTTGTTGGAGACATGGACAGTGGGATCGAGCGCACCCTCAGCAAGTTTGCAGATGACACCAAGTTGTGTGGTGTTGTGGACACGCTGGAGGGAAGGGATGCCATCCAGAGGGACCTTGACAGGCTAGAGAGAGGTGGGCCTGTGAGAACCTCATGAAGTTCAACAAGGCCAAGTGCAAGGTCCTGCATGTGGGTCGAGGCAATCCCAAGCACAAGCACAGGCTGGGCAGAGAATGGATTGAGAGCAGCCCTGAGGAAAAGGACTTGGGAGTGACAGGCTGGATGAGGCTTTGAGCAACCTGGTGTAGTGGAGGGTGTCCCTGCCCATGGCAGGGATGTTGGAACTAGATGATCTTTGAGGTCTCTTCCAACCCTAACCATTCTATGAATCTATGGTTTTCTGCCAGTCTCTTTTGCATATGTCTGCTCTGCCTTTTAGTACACATGAGTGACTTTATAGCTTTTAGAACACACTTTATGGATTAGCTGAGCTAAGCTCACTGTATGACTGGTGTGAGGCAAAGACTTCAGATTTCCCATGCAGGTGACAGTAGTCCCAGTGGGTCATTCTGACAACAAAGATAGCCTTAGCATCCTGGCATGGTTACTGTTCTTTCTTTACCAATAGGCATAAGCCGTGCTTTGGCTGAGAAGAGTCACAGCACACAGTCCTGGAGGAGATTTTTAGGAGTTGGCTTTTATAGCTTTGATCTCCAGTAGTAAAGACAGTCTGTCCATGTATGTTAAATCTCAGATTTTATCCTGTAAAGAGCGGAATAAGGACAACACGAGAACTGAATTTTGCAATAATACTCACACCACTTTGCATTTTACACAGAAACTTCTGTTAAGCCATGGTATTCAGGTAGAACATGCAATAAAGTGTTTAAACTTGTCTTAGACAAACCCACTTACCACCTAAATTCTTGAGTGTAAGGAAATTTCTGTTTCGGGCATCTACTCACGCTTACAAAATGAGACACCCATACTTCTGTACGATTTGCAATTTTGCTTTGTAGAGCCCTCATTCATTCATTATTTCCTGAGATATTTATCCAACATTCATTTCAGCCATCACCTGAGCAGTAGGCAAGACTTGAGTTTTTACAACTTCCATGCATGTGCACACATAGACACACTCTGTTGGCCCAGCGTAATTATGTATCTCAAACATGCAAAACTTCTGACCTGTAGCTAATTTTTGAGTGTTCATCTGTAACTTCTAAGACAAACACAATTAGAAATAATAGTAATTTAGAGTAGCCACATAATAATAATTTAGTGTAAGAAGAAAAATATTGAGTTTTAATGGTATGGTGTATTTTTTCCTTCTGTTACAAGGCACATTTTTATTTCAGAGTTGTAGAATTTAGCATGTCTTAACTTCAGCTAATGTTTTTCCAGTAATAAAAGCAACATCATATTGTAAGTACTCTAATGGAATATGCTGAATAAATCAACAACCGTAAGAAAAATTACTTTGTATTTTATGTATCAATTGTAGGAATTGAAAGAGAGGGTCTTCCCTGAGGAATGAGAGCAAGGATTTTGCATCTGAAAGAATAATTTCTAGTTTAAAAGGGAACTAAATTGTTTAATAAAACGAATATACGTACTTAAATAATTCCTAGAGATTCACATGTCTGTAGGGTTAATGTACGCAGATGAATGTATTTTAAAGGTTGATTAAATGTCCGCAGATTGCTGTAGTTCTCAGCTGTCTAGAAGAATGTACCACACCAATCCACAAAGTTATTTACATTTCCATGCGTTAAGTATAGTAATGTGTGTGAAGATTGGGATCTACCAGAGTATGATATAAATACATTCTGAAACCGAAGAAGAAATCCGCAAAGGCCTTCTATCTGTATCAAACAAACCATTCATACACTTGGGTCTGGGTCAAGTCAGTAAGAAATGTAGTCAGGAGTTAAAACAGGTTTCGTTGTGTATACAGACTTCAAAAGTGTGCCTGCTTATATAAACCCTCATTTCCCATTTGGAAATGAAATTATTAATGATTTTCATCAGCCTCGTTTGGATTTTTCAGCTTTGTGAACTTCATCTGTGGCACCTGGGTGCTCGCAATGTACAAAAACGTTGAACTGTATTATGCGAGATATCAGATGTAGGTGACTGATAGCAAACTTGAACACAGAAAATTTACCCATCTTTTGGACTCCTCTCTTTATCTGGTAGCAGAGATACCTCACTAGTCTTATGTGCTGCATGGGCACTGTGAGCAAGGTCTTGGACTGCAGACCAATGTAGACTGATAACAATTTCCCCTCCTGATCTGACAGTGACCTTTTCACAGTGTTTGCCTTCATTTTTTTATGTTCTTGACATCAACATGCTTGTTTTGCCATGGATTTCTGTACTTGGAAGACTACTTGTCGTTTTTCCGTTTGAGCATGGATTTTTTACATGTCAAATTTACTCACAGTAAACATGCTTTTTTGCTGAAATACTGGATGAGAGTACAGTCAAAGGAGTTCTATCCATAAAAATTTGTGAGCAAACTTGTGAGTTTTTGAGCAGAGTGCTCTATTAGCAAAACTGACCTTGGAATTCCTGCATAGTGGTGAATTAGTTGTGAGATGAGAATACTTCAAAGCTAAGGAATACTTTCAGCTAACATACAGCTTCAGCTACCAGCTTACTCTTAATATTTTTCTCTCAAGAATACAGGTAATTTTTTATAATTGTTGTGTGTTGGAAGTGGAAGGTATCTCAATGGTCTGACTTTGCTGAGTAATTTGAAAGCTCTATGATGTTTTCAAATCACTTCAGACAAAAAAAAAAAAAAAATTAAAATATTTCAGTGTGGACCCAACAAACTTTGTTTCTTTCCTAAGTTGCTGACCAGCAAAGAAGAGAGAAACTGAAAAAGAAGATATCCAGGTGTGAAGAGGAAATGAGTATGAGTAAAACTGCCTCCCGGTCCAGCTCAAGAGAGAGTGGAAGGCTGCTGCCATCCTCTTCTGGAAAGGTAGATGTTTTAATTTTTTTTCAGTAGATATCATAGTCTACTCGCCTCCCATAATAACAGCTGATCACTGCTGTGCAGCAGCTCTAGAAGGAGGGCTGGTGTATTTTAAGCAGCAGAAAATAGACAAGAGTCTTCCTGGCATGTGCCCAACACCAAATGCATGTCTCAGCCTTCTGACAAAGGTGGCCGGTATCTGGATGAAGAGCACTTGTGGTAAATCCAAGCTCTTGTTGCTCACGAATTCTCTCGCTTTTATCTCAGCTGAAATTCTCATATCTTCTCTGTCATTCCAGAGCTTTCCACTGTTTCCTAAGGCAGAACTCCAGTTACCACTAACCTTCCTAGGAGAAGAGTTGAGAATCTTCTTTTTTTTTTTTTTTTCCTATATGATAGAAGTCCTATTTTGGAAATACATTTCATATCCAACAGAATACTGCACGCTCAAATTGCAGCTATTGAAAGTGAAAATAGTACTTAAGCTGTCGAAATAAGTGCTTTTCTGTCTATATACATAGGTTCACTTATTTTAGCTGGCATTTAATCCAAATGTGCGGTGTGTATTTTCAAATAATAAATAAATAAATAGCCTATGAATTAGATTCTCTTGTTCATCACTGTAAACAAGCAATTGCAACTTAAAACAGAATAATGTTTTAACTCTGTTGATTTTAACAGTGAATGCTTCATATGTTGTTTAAATATCCATAGAGCTGGACAATATTTCCAAGTAGTACAGAAAACTCACTACTAGTTCCTTTCTGTGTGACTGTTTTTTGCAGCAGACAGTCTGAGTGTGACCTTATGGCAGTGCGGAGAAATAATGCTTTGAAATTCAGTACATGGCTCTTAGTTATGCATAAAAATGCAGGCATACACAAGAAAAGGGAAGAAATGTCATATTTAAAATATTTTTTTTTTTTATTCATACCATTTTTGTCCTTCCATGTTATTTTCTGCAAACTGGGGGCAGGAGAAGTTCCTTAAATTATTTAATTGTGAAATCAAATAAAGTGTGCTCTACAATGTATCTCTAATTACTACATAAATTCTGTTTTAAAATGAAAGGATGTGCTTGTGATCTTTAATATAGCATTATAGCAGACCGACACTTTTTTCCTTTGTTTCATTCTTTCGCAAAACAAAGGCTTTCTAAAATAGTATCAATCCCAGTTCTTCTAATTACTTACAGATGCCTTCCCACCAACATTTTGCTTGAAAGTGTAGTCTGTATCATGCCAACAGAAACTGCAGCTTTCCTTATGTTGGCTAGCCTCAGGGTATAATTCAACAAACTGAGTCTGAATTTCAAGTTATCAACTGAAAAGTATATTTTAGAAAATTATGTTGGAGACTTGCCAAATTAACATTTAACCACACATAAAAAGTGTTTTTTTATATAATACTTTGTTTGACTCTAGTTTGTTTTTTTTTTTTAAACTTTACAAATTCAAAGAGTAATCTTCATTAAAATACTATTTGGCACTTTGTTAATCAAATCAGTGATTGCTGGATTTACAATATATGTTTCACTGTAGTATAAGCAAGAGCGCCAGTGAATTAGCAAGAAGTGAAAAATCTGTAAGTGAGCCTTCTGGTAGAAGGGTAGGCAGTGGAAGTAGCTGGGCTGACATATTTTTTGTGCTAAAACTGAAACCCTATTTAAATTCAATTTCAATTGCCATTGTTTTTCTCTGCTTGTTTATACACCAAGGGAGGATTCTTCTACTTCAGTGATCCAATGTCCTCTAACATATTGTGAGGATGAGTTAGCTGTTCTAACTGTATTTCTCTAGCCATCAGGATATATCAATAGGTGACAGCTGGAAAAAAGATTCTAAAGATGCCTGTTAAAGCATATGATAATGTAGAGGATTTTGCCACACAGTAATTATATTATTGCTGTCACTGTTGTCATTAGGAAAAAGCTGATTATACATCCTTTATTTGTGGAACTGCTCCAAAAATTGTTTGTTGAATTAGGATATTCTTGGGTTGTAATGAGATTCAGCACAAATTTGAAGCAGTCATGTTTGGAATGCTCCAGGTTTCCAAGGAGGTATTGGCAAGTGGTCCTGTGCTTAATAAGCATCTTACATCATTAGAGGAGGAATGTAAGAAAAAAAGACAAGTAGAATTCTTCTGGCGTTGCCACTGTTACATTTAAATGTAAGAATACAAAATTTAAAGCAATTACTTTCATAGTGCATAATTTCTTGCCTAATAAAATGTGGCTCTTGTAAAATGTATAATTTAAGAGTAATATACATACATATATATGTATATAAAAATACAATAATCCTTGTAACTCTGACAAGGTCAATGTCTGACTAGATTATAGGCTAAATAAATGCTAGCCAGCTTTGATGCATGCACCTGACTTTCTATTTTCAAAAGGCTTCATTCATTAGCATTCACTTTTTATGCATTCTGGTAAGTCTGGTGCCTTCATTTCATCATTTTCATTTTTCATGTAGCTGCAGTTATTATTATTTAATGCTGCAATAGAGCACAGAAACTGTTTTCAGTTGAGGCTTTGAAAAAAAAAAGTAAGAATAATTCCTCTAAATTATATAATAACATGTTATACATTTCTTAAAATCTCAATGTGTGTTTTTGTACACTGAGCTGGCTATGAAACTGAGTATCTCTAATGTGTCTTGAACCTGACTGGCCTGTTCTTTGATTGTTTTGTGTTAAATGCACAAGAACAGCGAATTCTTTAGCTGTTATATCTAGTTATAAACATAAAGTTACTGTAATGTGAGAATCTGCTATATGCGATGCACTGAGAAAGTAATTTCTGTTGTTACCTAGATTTCATTACTGACTTTTTGAAATAATCAGTGATTTTAATCAAAGAGAGTATGTTGGTCACAGAGATAAAAGGATTCCATCTAGAGCTCTGGGTTAAGATGTGGTAGATGTTTATGGCGCATCATGCATTTCTCTACTTTTAGCAGAAGACCTAAGTGAGAAGCTAAGGAGCAGGCTTGTTTTCAAATGGCACAACAGAGCAGAATGGGATGGGATCACTAGCAACTAGATTCCTTCAAGGACCATAGGTTGTCTCTCACAGTCAAGTAGGTGGGCAGGGAAAGCATAAGTTGTCCCGGGGACAGCTGTACTTCTTTTCTGCTCCTCTCCTTCCACGTAGCATAATAATGATGGCTGACACCATGTGTGAAAGTTAATAAAAGTAGGATGATAAACTACAGATACAGATGCTGAAAGGGCTGATAACTTTGCTTTTGTGTGTCTTTGTGAATATGTCATTTTTAAGCGAGTATTTAGAGATTTATTTAGACTGAAAACCTTGAGGATGGATAAACATGTTTGTGGGTAGCCATTCATTTATCTGTCAGCAAATTACTTACATATACTCCTTCTTTAATGAATTACTCTTAAGTTTTCTCACAATAAAAAAGGCTGTTTGATGCAGTCTGAAAAATACCATGATGTCTATGCATAGGATGCCACTACCATGTAGTCTTTCCAACTGCTGCCAGAAATGGAAAGCTATATCCTAGTGAAATCCTTTTATTTTTCTGTACAAAGCTGGTTTGTTTTTTTAAACATTGATCAGAGTGATTCAGTGGGTCAAACTGCATGAAGCTCAATATGACTTATCTCTGACGCAAGCAAACCTGTGTTGAGCTGGCCATGAGCAAAGTCTCTGATTTGAGCAAGACTTTGTATTTCTTATCCCATGTTCAGATAATCCTATTAGTAGGCATTTCTGGCTGCTAGAGAAATTTTTTAAAATAAATTAATCCATACTAAAAGTCAATTGGAGGAAAGCTGCTGCACAGGAGGGTAAATTTTCTCTTTTAACCATTTTAAGTATGGTTGCCATTGCCTTAGTGTTTCAAGATCCCTTTCAGCCTGTTTTTTGAGACTTTTTTCATTTCTTAAGAATGACAGTTATGACCATCCGCTTGTGCATGTGAAATATAGATTAGGAAACGCTATTAGCTTTCTTATCTCTCTTCTTAATTTAGTATGCAGCACACATGCGTGGCTATGTGAATTGCCTGCTCAAAGGCTTTGTATTTAAAGATTTATGATACTGTTACAATGTTACCAGTCTGAAGATGTGTTGTGCTTGAATAAGAGCTCTGTCAGAATGAGAGATATCAGTGATCAAAAGCAGAAGAACCTTCTGAGCATCAAAGAAAGACGTTTTCATCAGGAACGTTCAGCACAGATTTCCTTTCAGACTTCATAGTGACAATCACCTCTCATGCTGGTTATTTGAATTAATACATTTCCATATGTGCATTCAGTAATACCCCTTATTAATAACATCACAGTATTTGATGAAAGTAGGAATGTACCACATTATACAATTGAATACCACACACACACAGGAAATAATGTAACAGGAACATAATTTTGAATGGGGAAAATGGCTGTTATTTATGCCAATATGCAAACTGATTATATTCATGTCATGAACATGTCATATTTGTTCGCGTATTTGTGTGAATTTTCTCTCTTGCCTTTCTCAATTTTTAACTAATTATCAAAGTGTGTAATGAAATGAACAGAGGACATACAAGGGGGTTATAAGAGCAGCAACTGTAAAGGCAGCTTGTTGCTTATTACAGGAGACCTTTGCTCTGTCCAGGCAGTGGAGGGCAGGCGCCTGGCACACTTACAGCAATATTAAAGTGGCTTATAAATTGAGCTGCTTTAAGTGAAAAGAAAGAGACACTTATTACAAAATTGCAGCTTTTGTATCTTGACAATGCAGTTCCTGGGGTGTCTCTCTGATCTCGTTTTATGACGGTATATGAACTATTCTGTTGGAAGACCTTTTCATACAAGAACAAGTTAGTTTCAAGATTTAAATTCTTCTTGGTGTAACTTCAGTGACCCCAGTGAAGGGTGCCTTTGAATCTTTTATGTAAAAATAGCTTTGGCAAGCTTTCTTTTTGAGGCTTGTGTTTTTATAAGGCAGCTGATAACTCCATGTTTTTGAGTTGAGAAGCTAAACTTCTTTAAGAAAGTAAAAGTAACTTAGAAATCCAGATTCTTTTTCTGTATTATTTCTTTTGCCCATCAGATGACAGCCTTATGCTTTGATCTGTTTTTACTGAACTTTCTCTTCCACACTCCATGAAGATTCAGAGATCCTCTTTATACAAACTTGCTGCAAGTAATATTCCATTTACCATAGTTTTGTGACTAACAAAATCGAAGCATAAATATGTAATTTATGAAACTTTTTTAACGATGTTATTATTGCTGAAATATATCACTGAGTAAATTTGTCTTTCAAAACAAATTACAGTTGGTTGACTCAACAGCATAGGAACATATATTGGTAAGCAAGATAGGTGTAAAGATTCTTGACTCCAAATTATATTAATTCTAGTTCTTTATAGTGCTAATGTCCAAAGCTATGGTAATTTTTTTTAATTGTATCTGAAGAATAAAGCTAAAAACCTTTCAATGAGTGTGTTACTGCATATTTATAGGCATGCTTTTGCCATTTTTTTTCCCCAGCTAAACATCTTATGTTTTTATAGATACAGATTAGAGAAGAAAATGAACATACGGTTAACTTGCCTATACGAACACAGGTGTACAAATAATTTTCTGAAAACTTAGTGACAAATTTCAGACAAACAGTATTCTCTGACATTCCTTAAAACCTTTTTGAAGTCACCAACATAGTTTCTTGTTCCTGATACTGTTTCTTTGGATATCTGAAGGCTGAACTGCCCACCCTTTTGGGCAGTAAAGGTTTACCTCAGGATAAGGGCTTCAAAAGATGTTCTTCTTTCTTAATACTTTAATGAATACATCTCAAGAGTGACACACACACAGCTTTGGTTTGCAGGTCTAATATCTAGTCACTACCTTAGCTACTTGGTCTGCTCTACTTACGATGTGTTTGAGAAGGAGAACAGAACTGCCCTAAGCTTCCTCCTAAATAAGGAAAGCTTAAATTTAGGATATTGCCATGTTTACCCTGTCCCTTCTCTTGTTTTAGGATCAAGTCAACTGGATCCAAAGAATAGAACATGTGGCTTTCATGAGGTGTAGTTATATAGTTTGCTAATATCACTTAACATGTCTTTTTTTTACTATTATTTTATGTATTGTGAGGCACCAATCATCATACATTTGAAAATGATTCTGCAGTCTGATTTATATTGCAGCTCCATGAACTGTTTTAATCATTCAGAGTAAAAAGTATACAAGAAAAATTAAGCTGTTTATAATACGTACTGAAGGGTGTGGAATTAGCTTTTCAAAATATCTATATAGGAGGATTCTGAAACTTTCCAGTCTTATCTGTTTTCTATAGTGCTGAGCTACCACTGCAACTACTTTATATGCAAACAATCACACTGGTAAGCCTTATTATACTGCTTGCTAACACAGGCATTTGTTTGGCATTGTTACTGCATGTTATCAGTTCAGCATTTAATTATGCTGTAGTAGTAAAATAAAGTTGGCTCACATGAGACACCATCAAGAAGGGCTTATTTTGGCTCAGTAAACTAAAAAAAAAACCAACACCTTTTTGCAGCAACTATGCACTTTTGGGGATACTAGAATAACAGATAAATAGGTCTTTCACCCACTGATACGGGTGAAAATTGTTGTGTGGAATTGTTACGAAGGAAATATATAGTATAAGAGCAGTGTGTTTTGTGACTTCATTTTGATGGTAAACTGTCCACATTTTTTAATATTCCTCTACGTAGCGTTTAATGCATGCTACACAACATATATTAATTATCTTGAGTTTTAATTTAAAATATCAAGTGGTTCTGAAAGAGAAAAAATGGAATAGTGTAGATTCGTAGCAGTAGGAGTGTTAGGAGAAAATGCCATATTTATATGGTAAAAGTCATATTGCTTAGAACTTTTAAGAACACATTTTTTAGGAATTGAATGACAGAATAGAAAATCTGTGTATGTTTACAATCTATAATTTGAATTACATAGGTTAATATAATATATATTCATAGAATCATAGAATGGTTAGGGCTGGAAGGGACCTTCAAAGGTCATCTAGTCCAACCCCCCTGCAAGGAACAGGGATATCTATCCTATACTATATATTACTAGGTTACAGTGTCATGACTTTTCAACAAATGTACAAGGATTTCCAAGTTTCGTTTGGTTTGTGTTTTGGTGGGGTTTTTTTCGCCTCCCCATCTTCCCCAGTAGGAGACTTCAGAAGTCTCACAAGCATTGATTATCTTGCCAAATTCCCAAAGGTACTTTCTTTTACAGTTGATTTTGCTGCTTTTGTTGGCATTCTGTCCATTCTCACTTACTTGTGGGAAAAATCACACATCCAGACTTCAATCCACATCATAATCATGTGATTATTTTCAAAAGTAAAGTGTTCTTGAGTATTTTCTCCAGGTTTATATTGCTCTCAGGCAATGGAGCACCACTGGAAATCCGCTGAATCCATGCTTCAGTCTCTCAAAATAATTTCCACATGGATTAATTAGAAGATCAGGATGGGCTACTGGGTGAATCTTTTCAGTTGGCAGTTAGGGTAGTAAAAGATTTAAATCTTGCAGCACTAAGCTCCACAGCAACATCTGCACTATGCGAGCTGCCTGAGTGTAAGGAACAGTAAAATCATTATTTTAAAAGGTCGCGTCTAGTTAGTTAAAACTGAACTGATTTGGGTCTTTTAGCTGTTAATTTTGAATTGGTTTTTCTCAGATATTTTGTATGTATATATGGTTGTGGGTTGGTTTTTTTTTTTTTATTTTAGCTGTTATTTTGCCTAGTATTATACTGCTTGCATGGTATGGCAATGAGATTTTCCAGGATATCAGTATCCCCACAGCTGGTCTCCCTCACTGTTGCGGGACCTAGGTGCAAGCACTGTCTCTAGGATTTGTATTGCCAGGTAGTTTGAGTACACGCAATACGAGTCTCCTCTGTTGTGTGTAACACAACTTGAGTTGTATAAAGCGTTATATGTGTGGATGAAATACATTAGCTTATACAAAATTTTGATTGTTTTTAGGCTTCTGGTTTCATCTTGTAACTCTGCAATATGACTGACCTTGGAGATCATAAAATGTCATAGATACCTTTCACTGACTGATAGAATATTCAGTAGGTGGCTGTGTCCTAGTTAGGAAAAGGATATACAACAGTTGTCTTGCTAAGATGCTTCCTAACTGTTTAGACACATTGTAAAGCACGTTTACTAGCATCTTTACATATACTCTGTCCAGGCACTTATGCTTTGAACTTGCAAATTTTTCAAAATTCTCTCTAGGACAGAAATCAAATTTCTTTCTGCTGCATTTCTCATTTGACAAAGAAAAAAAGCTTAAAATGTCACTTAGATTTAGTTGTGCTTCTCTTGCTTTTCTTTGCCACGGTGTCATAATACAATTCAGGAATAATGTTGGATTTTTAAGCATTGACTTTTTTTTTTTCAGAAATTAGAAAAAAATAGTATGGTCTTTCCAAATAATTAATTTTTTAACCTTTCTCGATGATAGACTTAGTTTTCAGATTTCGATTTTTTTTTTTTTTTTCAGGTTATTAACTGTTTTTTTTTATCCCTGGCATGAACATGATGTTTCTGATAAGACTCAGCACTTCTAAAATTGAATGTGTCGGAGAAAATTCCCCATCATCTTCCACAGGACAGATTAACGTTCATGGTCATCGCTAATCTCTGGTGTACCTGGCTTCCACTTTATTAACTACTTGTAATATTCGTTGCAGTTCTTCACTAACTTTTTAAGTTACTCAAGACTTAAAAATAACCTTACAGATCTCTAAGAGTGTCGTGGGTTAGGCTGAACCCCCCCACACAGCCGGTCACTCCCCCACCCCCAGGAATGAGGGAGAGAATTAAAGGATAAACGGGAAACCCGTGGGTTGAGATAAGAACAATTTAATACAGGTGGTTTAATACACAGTGTAGGTGCTCACCACCCCCTCGTATGCGAAGCCCGTCTCGTCCCGAAGCTGCAATCCCGGACGAACGCGAGGCCCCGAAATAGAGAGGGGCAGAGAGAGAGAGAGATAGTACTCCGAGAGTGGGAGTACTGGGAGAGAGAGGAAAAGAAAGAAAAAGCAATAGAGCAAAAGCGCAGCAAGCGCAAAAGAGCAAAAGCGGCGAAAGAGCCAAAGCGCAAAAGCCCTTCTTCCCGGCTGACCCTCACTTTTATACTGGGCATGACGCTGCGTGATATGGAATACTAATTGGCCAGTTTGTCCCTCAATCTTAAGTTCCACCGCAAATCACAAGGGGGATCGTGTCCCCCTTGTCCCAGCTATGCTCCCCTCTTATCCCGCCGTGTTTCTGCACTCCGGCACACTGAAAAGTCCTTGGAGTCTCAAACATCAACTTGCTATCAGCATTCTTCTCAGAGCGAGCCTCTGAGTAAAACCAAAACACGGAGCTCTTCTAGCTGCTAAAAAGAAGAGCTAACCCGATCCCAGCTAAAACTAGGACAAAGAGAAAAGAAAGAGACACATAGATGAGCTTTTGCTCTGAGGTTTCCCATTTTGTTTTGATTGTCCTCCACATGGGTGAGGTTTGTTTGGATAGATCCTATACCAAATAGATGGTTACTGAAAACTGCAATTAAGTGTTCTTGCTAACTAAAGTTGACACACCTGGACTTCAGCCTGCATATAAAATAAGTTTGTATTTTGCTTCTTTTGGTGAGGAGTGAGTTAGCTGACCAAAATGTTAATCGAAACCACACACTGCCTACATCTTACCTTAGCCATGCTACCACATACTGCTCATTTGTCTCTTTTAGTTTTTTGTCTACCTAGTAGCTTTTTAACTGTATCCTTTTAAAGTAACATTGACTGTGACTTCGCTTCTGAGAGTTGAAATACATTTTTAAATTCTAATGCATTGAACAGTTAAGAAGCAGGAGCAGTAATACCATTTCTCTACCATCACCTGAAATCAAGTATAACTCAGCATGTTGTTATCTTTCCTGTTTAACTGTAGTCAGTAACTGCTGGCACTGTTGGCTCGCTCTAGTGTCGGAAAGTTTCACATCTGCCTATGTACCTGCTGGGTTGAGAAACCCAAAGGAGAACAGGATAGAAACTCGACTGTGTCTGCTGGAGGACATTATGATTGTTGGAGCAGGATGCCATTACACAAGGTCACATCCTGTGTTTGTACAGCCCTACCAAAGATGTGCGTCTCCCATCTAGAGGAGGAAAATGGTCACACGGGGAATAAACAGTTAGTTATAGTTTTCTTGTTCTGTGTCTTGAATCGCATTACAGTATATTCCATGTTGGTCTAAATTGAATCAGTCAGCAGTGCTCCTTACAGAATACACATCTTATAGCCGGTGTGTGATAGACTTTGAAGCTAATAGGATTTGGAGAGAGAGGCAACAACTCCACACTTGAAGAGAACACATACTATGAGCTAGTCAGTAGGATAATTATGGATAATGTCTAGCTTACCTTGCCTGGGTGGTATGAACAGACCATACCCAGATGAAATGATTTGCCTCAATGCAATGATTCCTTGACTTTTAAAAATGTATTGAGCCTGTGGACTAAAATGATTGAAACTCTTGGTTTGATGTAGCCATCAATATTCTGTAACAAAGCACCAATGTTTTGCATCTGAAGCAACCATTTTCTTCTTATTCTGTTATTTCCAATTGCTAGGTTTTAAAATCTGTTAGGACTGGGGCTGTTCTGAAACGAGTTTGATTTTAGAAAAATTGAAAAAGTTTTTACGTAGAAAATACCTCCAAGTTGGTAACAATACTAGCTGGGAGTGCCAACTTGAGCAAAGCTGGTACCTTGCAAAGCAATAAAATCTTGTTTTAATTTTTCTAGCATTTCTTAGAAGCAGAAGACAAAGACTGTCTCTTCCCCTGTGCCCGGCAGGCACAGTACCTGTCAAGAGCGTTGTCTCCTTACGGCGAGCATGGCTTGGTTCACTCCAGACCAGTAAAATATGCCAGAAAAGGTTCTCGGAATACGTCTAATGCATCTAACTCAAACTCAAGTGTCAGTACATCAAGTACACCAAGAAAACGCTCTGGACTTTCATGCAGTTGCTCCACTGATAGTTTTGTGAGCATCAGTCATTCCCAGAGGCATCAAGGACGCAACTCCAAACTATGCAGTGGGGATCTTCTAGACAGGCACTCTGAATTCTTTACTGATAGCCGAAAACCTTTTATTCCACGCACCTTAATATCAGATGCTAAATCTTTCCTGTCAGAGTACAGGTATTATACTCCTGCTCGAAGGAAAAGGAAAAATCACTGCAAGCGGCATGTGGAAGCTCAAACACAGACTGATGTGATCAGGTACAGAGATTAAAACTTTGTCTTGAAACTGTGGAATTTAGATGTTATCATAACAATATCTTGGTAAAAGCAACATGTTTTGCTTTCCTTTACATTTGCATAAAACCACAATAATTATTCTGAAATTATTCTAAATATTCCTTAGCAAAAGCTAGAGCAGAATGTGATTTTCCTTTTTTCACTGACGTGTTTTGTTTTTTTCTCTCTGGAGTGACTAGTTTCATCTGAAAAAGTTGGATACAAAGCGCCACTAAATCCCAATGGTGGGATCTACCATCTGCTGGGGATAGTCATTCCCCCCTCTGTTTTCTTTGCTCTCTCTGACTGTAGTTGTGCTTTCTGTCTTCTAAAGAATTAACCACTGTAAGCATGCAAGTAGCTCCCCACTGTTGCCCCTGTAATGTCATACTTTCCAATTTGTTAATTAATATGTCATGCAAAGATCCTCTTTTGTTAACTCTTGAATGCAGCTCTTCGTTCTCTTTTTACCAATTCAATTTAAATGCCTTCAGATTTATCCTATATGGAATATTTTATACAAAATTAATGTCCTTATCTTGCATTGAACTCTTTCTTAGGAAATTAAATAGTTTTGATTTAGTTTTGGTTTTACTGATACTACCTCGTAAAGAGAAATCTTTTCTCTTTTATGTCTCCATTGCCTGCATGTCTAACTCTGTTTTTGTCCTAGAACAAAGTAGGAATTTCATAAGACTGGAATTAAGATAACTTTGGCTCCATGTTGATTTTCTGGCTATGGGTCACATATTTTCCTGGTGCACTTTTAATGTATAGGATCATCTCCATTCTCAATTCTGCAAAATCAACAATGATTTTGGATCATTTAGCTATCCTCTGTAAATATGCAGCCAAATAATGGATTTGGATCAGCTACATATGACTGTTGTCATCCTTCAAAATGAACTATAACTTAGTTTTATTATGTGAATGGAAGTCTGACAAATTTTCTAAACTGTCTGACATGTTTTAGTGCTAGGTCTCATTCAGATTGATGGGAAGTTTTCACAGTGGCACTGGTATTGTCATTCTGCATATTTTGGAAGTAGCCTTCTTAGAAATCTAATACAGCTCTAAATTTTGTAGCTTTCCATCTGCAGACAGAGCATCTGAGAGAAAAGTTATGACTGAACGACAGCAGGTCACATTGAAGGTAATGCAATCATCATCTATCAATCATCTGGGTACTCTTACCACACCCTTCACCATCATTTTGGAGTATATACTTCATCTCTGCCACAGCAGTATACAACTGGATGAAGTTTCATTTTCTTTATTGTCATGCGATTAATTAGTTCTGTAGAAGAAAGAGTTTCAGAAGAATGGATGAAAACAAGAAGAAATATTGAGGCATGGGAAGAGATCCTAGGGTATTAACAAAATTTTAAAGTGTTTTTTTCAGCAGTTTTTACAAGTGCAGTATTGATTAAATATCTGTTAAGGACATAGATAATTGGTACATTATTTTTCAGCAGAAGAAGGTACCTCTTTTTGGTGATTTCCCCCCGCCCCCCCCCCCCCCCCCCCCCTTTATTTTTACATTGGATAACATATTCCAAAAAGCCCTGAACAGAAGAATTGGAACCACAGAGTCCCTTCCTCTGAGGAAGCACCCACACCAGCGGGTGGTGAAGTTTTCCTTGATACTATTTGCTTTCTGTCTTGCTGAATGTATCTGAAATGCTTTAATGAAAAATCACACTACTTCAGTCACAGACATGTTTACATCCATCGTCTTGATTTTAATTGCTAAATTGTGTTTGTGACAGTGGAACTTAGTTTTTCAGTTATTTGGCCTTTCAGAAATTGCCTTAGTGTGTGATCATTTAAGATTATTACATTTTGAAGATGAAGTGAAATACCAGCATATCTGGGAAGCAGAGGAAAGCAGACAAAAGACCTGAAATATTTCTTAAGACTTCAAATCGGAAGTTATTTTGTCATGGAATAGCTTGATCAGAAGTTAGGTTCTTGCTTTGCGCCTTACCTTGTAGCCACTGTACAGACAAGTCCTTATAATAAGGAGAAGTACCTGAATAACTGTGGACTTTCTTCGTGAACAAAGGCTACAGGGTCAGAGTCTTCATGACTCTAGCTTAATAAGGCAAATAATTATGCTTCATTCATTGGAGGAGAGGAGCAAGAGACATTATGTATTTATAGCTTTACTGAAAATAGAAGAGACATCACCTGAACTGATCTGCAGCTGACTTCATTAAGAAAAGGTTAAATGATTATTCACAAGGCTTCACTCCAGGTCCATGAAGAACTTCTGATTTCATTTCAAAACTGTCATATCTGACTTTTTCTTTGGCTGTTGTAGAAGTGACAACAGTAAGTGATGTAGCTTTATAGTAGCCCTTTCAGAGTACTATGACTTACAGGCTGAGAGAGTTGGAGCTGTTCAGCCTGGAGAAGAGAAGGCTCCGGGGAGATCTTATAGCAGTCTTCTGCAGCAGCAGTACCTGATGGGGGCCTACAGGAAAGCTGGAGAGGGGCTTTTTACAAGGGTGTGTTGTGATAAGACAAGGGGTAATGGCTTTAAACTGAAAGAGGGCAGATTTAGATTAGATATAAGGAAGACAATTTTCACTCAGAGGGTGATGAGGCAGTGGAACAGGTTGCCCAGAGGAGTTGTGGATGCCCCATCCCTGGAAGTGTTCAGGGCCAGGCTGGATGAGGCTTTGAGCAACGTGGTGTAATGGAGGGTGTCCCTGCCCATGGCAGGGGGGTTGGAACTAGGTGATCTTTGAGGTCCCTTCCAACCCAAACTATTCTATGAAAATGCAGGTAGTCAGCAACTTTATCTTCCATCAGTTTTGTGCAATCAGATTAAAATTTTGGATATCCCTTTGCTGCCCTATGTCTCAGTTTACCCAAAGTTTCTCAGAAAAGACATAAAATTTGCAAGGCTACTTAATCACAGATAGCTAATTAGGTTCATTTTAATGGTAAAATTTGCTATCTGTTTGCACTGGTAATTAAGATTTTACCTCTGTGTTGTAGGTTGAAGATAGAAGATACACCATGGAGGAACCCGAGAGAGGAATAGCTACTTCTCCATACTCCTTCCTAAGGTGCCTGATTTACAGCAGGAAGGAATATTTGAAGCGTTCCGTCTTGCTTTCTGTACGGCTGCTTCTTAGGCCATAAGCCTTCATTATCATTTCTCTTTATAAGTCTCTTACAGGACTTTTGTTTGGTTGAGTGTTTTAGATCAATGGCCTTTCCCAACTCAAAATTCATTATCTTCTTATGATAAAGTTCCACTGGGAAGCCGATTAAGAAGGAGAGCTCTGAAATATATGAGTGTTTTTGAAAGGAGTGAGAGTGATGACATGTTAATACTGTACATCCGAGCGTACATCTGAGCTTACAGACTATATGGTACTACAACTAAATACTGGATTGGTATTCCAACTGATATTTCCTTTCAGGAAAAAGGGTCTCCAGACATCCAGCGTTTTCAACCTATGATCTGCAAGAATGGCAGACCAGAGGCATTTCCCACAACTTTTTCTGAAAACGTAGCACTGAGATACAGAGTATTTTCTACATTACAAGAACAGTGTTGGAAATCAGGCCAGAACCCAGGGCTCCCAGACAGTTCTCCTCATTGCTGACCTAAGTATTATGTCTCACTCCTGATTTGCTCTCTGGCCTTTTTATACAAAGGCATTTCTACCTGAGGAAAAAGTTGTATTCTGAGTGAAAAAAGCACTCTTATGGATAGTGAGGAGGTCTGTGTAGCATCTGAAGTAACACTGAGGTCTTTTGAGGTATTAGAGCAGTGCATCTAGTGAGGTGTTATAATACTCTTGAACCATAGTCTTTCAGGCATCAGTGTAAGCAGTTTTGCTATTGGAGCAGGGTTTGGGGGCGTTCTGGTGGAGTTTCTTCCAAGAGGAAGTGGGATAATGGCGCGGCATGGCTCCAGAAGAAAGCAAGATGCAAGGTAGTATAAAGGGTTTTTAGAATGTTGCTCTCTTTCTTACCCTTTGATTTTCTGATTAGAGAGACATCGTTGTGTTCTCAGCAGTCTTCAGTGAGGAGGACTATCGAGGATGAGTGAGTAAGCTTAAACCACTTCTCTGCTAGTTTGCGACATTAAACTAGAAACTCTTCCTCAGAACCGATGAAGTTGAAACAGTAATTGAGGACTGAATAAAACGTTGTTCACAATTTACAGTAGAATTGACATGACTCTGATTTGTTATATAATACTTAAAAATTTCCATGTTCATCTCAAAATGAAGAAAATTTATTATAACTTTGGAAGAAAGATAGACTTCTCTTCTTGTCCAGTGGCAATACTTTAAACATTTCCAGATCTTTTTTGGTCTACAATCTCTGAAGCAAATGTTGGCAAGATAAAATATCCAGGGGAAGGGCATTCTTGACACTTTTCTGCTCTGAAGTTTGATGAGAATTAGAAGAGGTTTGAGTTATATTCAGAAACACTGCCAGTGCTTTATTGTGTGACCTTGGGAAAGTCACTTAATTCTTTGTGCTGTAGGACAGGCTTCTTGGATGTAATATAGGCGTATGACATCCTTCTTTAAGGATGTTAGATAGGTGTCAAAGATAAACTATAGATATCTTTCTTGACTATAGAGGGAACCAAAATTACAATCTTCAGGCTGGATGACAAATTTTACATAATTAAAGTCATGCAAGATGGATGCCATTTTTTATTTCCTGTTTATTAAGACTGGAGGATGATTCGATAGAGCTTAATTGGATGCTTTGAGATATTTAGAAAGAGGCTATGAAAGAGAAAGAGCAGTGAAACCTTTTCTTTTGGAGCTTTTGTTCTTGATGTTTTTCAAACGGAACTCCAAACTTTTGAGGAGTCTCCCATTTAGAGCAGTTGACATCAACAAGGCTTTAAGAGGTATTAAAATAGAGAGAAATTTGATCAAAGAGGTGAAAGCCGTATCTCTCACTAACAAGGATTTTGTAGATCAAAGAGTTGCTGTTTGAAAGGAACGGAGGCTGTCAAATAAGCACTTATGTTTTTCTAAGCTTCCATTGAGGACTAGCGATTTTCAGCTGCAGTCAGATTCTCTGGAAGCTCCTTTGGAAACCTTTACTCAGAGCATCAAACTGCAATTTTACACTTCCCATTCAGCACCCTTTTTGAGTGCAAAGCAGGTTCTGAACGCTTTCCAAGATTTGCTGATTTCCTCACTCAGGACCTCTGTGCTAATGTATACCACAACAGAAAGTTAGCATAAACATGGAGCACCATAGCAACCTTTCTAACAGTCTGACATTGTACAGGAGTTTTTATTATTATTCAAATTGAATGAAAGGCTCAGTTTGTCCTGATAGAATTACCTTTTTGAAAAATAGCAGCTGGTGCCAAGAACTATACAATCTTCTTAATGGCATTTCCCATAAAGGTGATTGGACCTACTGCATTGTGTAATATGTGTGTCTATTTTAACACATTTAACGCTGGGTTTTCTACTCTCCCTGCAGAGAAGAGGAGCTTTTATATTTAGCTTTCATTGAAGATGTAACAAATGAAATTCTTAGCCTTGGGCTATTTTCTAACAGGTAGGTTGTGGTTGTTTTCAAATTTGTAATGCTGCATCAGAAACACATGGACTCTGTAAGAAAGGGAAGCAGTGTTTAGTAACCATTGCTTTGCCTTTAAGAATATATAGATACACAGTTACCCCTTGCTTTTGTTTTGTTTCTTTTTTTGTTTTGTTTTATGTAAGAAAAGGGAACTAGGAAAGACCTGTGGGTCATCTACTTTCATCTGCTGCTGTGTACCCTGAGATAAAGCCTCTGTTAGAAACTGACATGGAACCCTAGGTGCAGTAACGCTAAGAAAAAATCATTTTACTCTGCAATGTCTCTTTTGCTAAATAAACCAAGTTCCTAATCTTTCATACAACACATTCTCCATGTCCCTTCTGTCCTTGCTCCTATTCCAGTATGAATTCAATCTTCAACATCGGTTGTTAGTATTACATACTGTTTCAGATAAGGGTTCACCAGTTTCTAAGTCAGATTTTTTTTCAATAATTAAACAATAAGTTATGATACAATTCATGTCTTTGAGTTATACTCCCAAATTCTTTTCTGTACCAGTTCTTTCTGATAAAGAACTCCCACTTTATAGCAAAAAGCCCTGCAGTATTTCTGATATAAAATTTTAACACATTTTTTTAACTCCATTTTCAAGGCAGTCTAATTCCAGCATAATATTCTGATCTTCCTCTGTGTTGATAATGTTCCCAGCTGTTTTTCTGTTCTGTGCACTCTCATTTTTGTTTTCCTGTCAAGGCTATCAATGAGAATGCTAAATACACTAAATCAAAAAATTAATCTTTGAGAAGTTTCAAGAGTAGACTCCCTCTGGTTCCTTTTACAGTAATGTTGTCTTCCCTCCAAACCCTTCTTGCACTATTTTTTTTTTTTAATAATTTCTTATGTATGCTAGATCAAATTCACTTGCCCTTCTGGAAATCTGTTCCAGTGACTGTGTACCGCAGTGGTCACAGAACACTTCCTCTGTGCTGAAGTTTTTTCTCTACCTGCTTAAGCAATGGAATAGAACTCTTAGGACTGGGGACTTTTCTCTGGATTTTTTAATGAACTTAGGTTTTATTCCTTCCCTTTACACATGCGTACATCAGCCACTATGGTGCACCTAAGAGATTTTGGATACTTCCGCACACCAGTAGACCCCTGGATTGTTGGTTTCTCCCACCGCATAGACCCAACAGACCAAACACACCCAGAGTTGTGCTACAAATCCTGTCCTGGTTACTGTCTGCTGCTCAAAGCTGGGTCTGCCTGCTGAGCAAGTGTCCGGTGGGATACTGGCTCTGGGCAGCCCTCTTTGTGACAGAGCATAATTGAAACAATCTAAGTAGTCCCATTCAGCTAAGAAATGAAAATGAACAAGCAAGATCATTAATTTATGTAGATCTGTTAGAAGTTGCTTTTCTTCCTGTGAAATCATTTAATTGTTCATTTGTAGAGTTCTGGAACAACTGTTTGAGTGTCATATACAAGAAAATAAGAGCCGTTTGGATGAGGTAGGTGCTTCTCCCTTTCTGCACATGACTTTGGTGATGTTTCCAAAGTACAGTGGAAACACACTGGTATGTTTGTGGGTAAAGGTAACCGGAATGCTCATCTCTCTCCATAAATGAGATTTGCAGACTCATGGATAACCGTAGATCAGGAGTCACAGGCACAGTCACAAAAAAGGGACAGTAGTCAACTCAGTTTGGTGACACGATGTATAATTTAGTCACTTGATTGCAAGCAGCCTCCATTTCCCTATGTCAGAATTAAGCCCTGAGTTCTGGGCAGATAGGTGCCGTGGGGCTGGTGAAGTGTCACCCCTTTCTTCCTTCACCCCCTAGAGCAAAATGCGTCACTTTTTGGATGTACTGAAAGCAGACCTCGGCTGCAGCCCGGGCAGCGGTGCAGAGCAAATCCCTGCAGGCTGGGAAGCCTTTGACTCGCTGGATCTGCAAGAGTTTAATACAATGGAAGAGCTCGAGTTTATCAATACAAGTCAGCAGCAAAGAAAAGCTACAAAAAGTGAAGAATTCTTTAGGACCATGGACTTATTAAAGGAACCAAACAAGTGTGAATCACCAGTATGCAGGGAAGGTTCAAAGGAGACACAGAGCAAGGATGACTTTTCGGAAGACGTTGCTGAAATGATGGATGCTGGGACAGAGTCTGATTCTTGTGTGAAATCTGAAGAAGACCCAGATGCTTCACCCTCATGTGAGGCAACTTTAGACTTGATCACTTGTGACAGTGGTTTGGAAGCCAACAAGGAACTTGATGATCTCGAGAAAAGCTTTGCAGAGGCCCTTCAGATCTCTCATGACTATTCATAGTAGTAGCCAAAACTTAGCTGTTATATAGGGATAGAGCTAGTTCTAGGGAGAACTGCCATTTGTTAAATAATAGTAAATTATTTGTTTTATTTTCATTTTATTTCTGTTCAAATACTGCTAAAACCTCTCTAGCAAGATAGTTAATTGGACATTAATTAGTCTCTGTATTGATGTAGACTCTAAAGGGTAAAGTAGTTAGCAAAACAATTTTGTATATTTTGCTATAATTGTATAACTCCACTAACTTTTGAGAATATTAAAATTTTATGTATATTTTTAGAAAGCTGTAAGAGTAAGTTATGAAATATTTATTGTTTATTATTTATAATAAATAAATTCATTGCTAGTGTAGTTGTGGTTCTGCTATAAAGATCCAGGATTTTGTATTTTGGTATACTACATACCTGCAGAGCAGAGATGGAACTGTTTGTCCATCCTGGAAGAGGGCATTGTTGATGTTAATTCCCATTAAGGCCCAAAGTTTTTATAATCAACTTTTTTCCTTTTATGGTAACTGTAGAACATAAGAAATGCAAAGAAAAGGTGTGTTACCTAGGGTGAAATAAGGAATGAGTGCAGACAGGCAACTTTCTGAACATAAGCATTTCTTTTGGTGCTGGTAGAAGATCATTCCTTCATCAGCCCTCAACCAGGAACTCAATGGTTTTATTGCTTGTACCAACAGGTGTAAAGAGCTATTTTGCAGTATTAGCTGCTCTTAGTCTCTGCCCAACCTCCTGTCAGCTTTCTGGCTTGAAAAGGACATTTATCTCCAGCTACTGCATATGGCAGCTGGTGAGCTGTTAAACACACAGCTCTTTTGTTTGTTTATTTTGTACGCAGCTCTTGAGCTGTTTAATCCTAGTTGTCCATGATTCAGCTGATATTTCTGGAACGTGAAGACTGCAACAATTTTCAAACTGCACAACACTAAAATACACGGTTCAATTTCTTGCATTAATGACAACCTTGACATAGCATTCTTCATCAAGCATTGGTTTCAAAAAAAGATTGAATTGGGTACTGACTGATAGCGAGGACTATCTAGTAGAAGAAACATCCCACATCTTGTAGAGCAAATGGAGAAAAGGTGGTCTGTTTCATGATTAAAGTTTAAATTGAAACAAAATCAGCCCAGATTTCTTTGTCTAATCAGAGTACAGCTACTACCTGGCATTCACGTTACTGCAGAATGAGCTTAATGGGTTCTGAGGAAGTGGCAGGAAGTTATATTGTCTTGCTATCTAGGTGAGGAACTATAAGAAGCCTTAGGAACTGGATAAAGCCTGTCCCCAAATACCACTTAGGGGGTTGGTCTTAACCTCCAAGGTTTGTCTCCAAGGACAAACCCAAGTGGTTACAGTTCATACATACAACTGCTGCCACCTGCCTCCCAGTGGCTAATGAGTGTCTACTAAAGACTATTGATTCTGCGAGCTAAATGACTGATTGCCGCTAGTAAGTAGCTCCAACAGATAGAGACCACTGCTTCACCTGTGAAGAGTAAACTTTTTTTAGGAAAATAGAAGATCTCAAAAAAACTCTAGAGAAGGCCAATCAAAAAAAAAAACCAAAAAGCAACATTTCTAGCACAGTCATCAGCATCACGGTGCAGAACATAATTCCAAAAAAAAAGCAAAAGGCACTTTCCTGGCTGCCTTGGCCTCAATTGTAAATGACACTTGTTGACAATGACAGCAGAGTAGGGTTTATTTTAGCCACGTACATGCGGCTGTGCAGATGGGCACTAGCCTTTCATCTGCCGCACTCAGCTGGCTGTCCTGTAAATCTGGGCTGTGGCGTGAGAGCTCTGGCTCACTGACAAGTAGGTAAGGTAATGTGAGGATTTTGCATCCCTCCATCAGAGCTTGCCTTGTGGAAAAGGCAGAGCTACAGGGCTGATTCGGTACAGTGCGGGAATGGTTTGTCCTCAATCACAAGTGATAAAAGCCCTTCTCCCATCACCAAGAAAACTCCCTCCCTGTTCCTTACCTGACAGAAGAGCTGAAGGGCAGGATGCACCAGGGGAACTATTGCTTCTATTGTACGAACAATTTTAACACAGACAGATTGGTTAAAAAGCTCAAGAGCATGGTTAGACATATCCAAGTATAAAGCCACTATAAAGCTCCTCAGCCAGAACTTCACCCACTCTCAGGGGCCCTCCATTGAATTCTCCAATCTTGGTCATTAATGGAATTTGGGTTTTTATTTCCCTACCTGTCACTGCACTGTATAACTTGTACATCATTAAAAAAAAGATCATTCAGCAGACTTTGGCTTGTGGTCAACATGAGTCTGATTAAAGATTAATAAGAATTTCATATTTAAATTCTGTAAATAAAAAACCCTCAGCACCACAGCAGTGAAAGTGGTCATGACATCACCTCACAGAAAGGTGCAAATAATGACACACTCATTTCCTGTATATGAGTAACGTGAGGAAAGAAAAAAGCAAGAAAAAACCAAAACCAGTTCCTTGACCATATTTCCTGTTGATGAGCTGTCTGAACATCAATGACATTTTTTCTGGGTAGATGGAGTAGAATAAATAAATTAATTACAACAGACCTTCCACAAAGACAACATCTGTCTGCCTAAAACATAACTGAACATTTCTTGGATCCAGAGTGCAATTTCTGTTCAGTTCCAGTATCCTAGCAGCTGGAGCAGTCAGCCCAGTCCAAGGAACTGGTTTCTCATTGTACAGCCACTCCCATCAGATAGCAGGGAAAAAACATTCTAGATAAATGTTTTCTATATAAAATCAATTAGTTTATCTACAGATCCAAACACAAATTCAGGCTAACCAGGGCTTAATAGTTTCTCTCTTTTATTCACATTTATTTTAAGGTGGTGCTTCAAACATAAGTTGTTAAGCATCTTGATATGAAAGCCTGCCCCACATCACTGATAAGATTAATAAATAGAGCAAACTTTGTGTTTTTTTCCTGAGATTTTTTTGTTGTTGTTTTTTTTTGTCTAATCACCCTTTATTTGATGATATACTCAGGTCTTGGCACAAGCAATAGCAGAACAAGGAAGTCACAACACCATTACAAATCTGAGTGCTTCAGAAGTAACAAACTTAGGAACAGCTGCGATCTGCAGTGTAAGGACTTATTTCTGCCCAGGTTTATGTGGGTGATGAGCACATGCGTAACATCAATGTTTACTTCAAATGGACAAAACCCCACTTGCTACTCTGCTCTGTAACAAACCTGTCTCTTATCTTTAAAGCCTACAGTTTTGTCATCACTGCTCGTTTTACACGGTGAGACTCTGTTTACAAAGCAAAGTGGAACTTTATGTCATTTGAAGTAATGATCAATGTGATGAAAGGAAAAAGTGTTTAAATGTCTTAAGGCTGACCAGAAAAGAAAAACCTGCAAGCAAAACCCAAGCTATCATTTTATCCCTGATCGACCCCATGTCCAAGACACCTACACATTTTTCACTTAGGCTTGGCTGCAGAATGACTCTGGGGTCCTGTTTCTCTGCATTTCTGTACATTTTCGCATCATTTATAGCTATGCAACAGTAGGTGTAGAACAACACAGCTCAACTGATAATGTTTCGTAATTCGAGTACAAATGGCTCCATCAAACACTGGGGAAAAAAAGGGCTACATTTTCCTCAGCAATGATCCGTGCAAGGATATGAACAAGAGTACTGAAGCATCAGCATAAATAAAAATTAGGTGTAGGAGTTTCATTTATAGCACCTAACGCAGGCTGTTTCAATGCTGTGACAGCACAGCTTCTAACCAACAAGACATCCCAGTAACACCCTTTCATGCACTGCTACTGTTCCTCTGTGCCTGAGCATCCCTGAAAGGTAGCAGTCCCGGGGCACAGCCTGGGGGAAGGAGAAGTAGCAACGGAAAATTAATGTTAAAGGGAACGTAGGAAGAAAGGAAAAGGGGAAAGGAAAATTGTTACTTACTCCATCTTTTTAAAAATAGTGAGACTTAATTATCACATAGAACACAGGTGCAGAGTAGAAATTTAGATGTCACTTGTTGACATTTTCAAACATATTTTAGGGCTCCCTCACTTTTTCTATTTCTGTATTGTAGCATTTGTATTTGAGACCTAAAAATTAATGAAAAAGGAAAAAAAAAACCCCACAAAATTGTAACTCAGGTTGTACTTCAGGGAGCTATGGGAAACTCCAGCATCCCACTTCAGTTTTGACCACCCCCAGCAGGAACATATGCTGATAAGCAAGTGCAGGGCACTGCAGCTGTGTGATGTCTCCAGAGCCACCAGACCTTTCTCTCTGGCACTTCCCAGGCACTTTACCTGCTGTTCTTGGGAGCTAACACCTGGTATGTACACAGATTACAAGGAACAGAACAGCCACCGGTGATTTTAATAAAACCAATTTCTCACTCTCTAAAACAACCAAGCCAGATACTCACAAGTAGTCAAATCTTCCTGATTCCTTTGCCAATGGTGAAATCTGCTTCATTCAGAAACGACCATCTTCAGTTTCTATTCCAAGTAGCGAAGCAAGTGATAGGCAAACAGGTGAGCGGTAAATTAGTCTGCTGCAGCAGCCATTGCACCAGCACGGGTCACAACCAGTCAAGGGATCCAGTTTCAGAGCCCAGAGCGAGTCGTGGGCCAGCAGAAGCTGAGTGTGTCACAGGGATAAAGCATTGCTGGGAAGGGAAGGAAGAATCGGCAGTTATCACTGGCATGACAATTCATCAGCTGAGCTGTAGAGCACCCGTAGCTCATCTCTGTCTCAACCACCTTGAAGAAAACGTCAGAGGACTCCAAGATGTCAGGCAGTCCACTGGGAGCAACAAGAAGAAGGGAGCCAAAATTAAGAACGCTCTGTCTACTGTGCATGGGACGCTCTGTTCTCTGTAAAGGCTCCAGAGCAGCTGGGCTCTCTCTTCAGGCCTCCTAAAGGGACTGATCCTTTCAGCTCCCCCACTAAGCTAATTCCGACAGACAGCGCAGGCCAGGAGGCGTGCCTGACACCCGGGTGACAACACACAGAGGTTATGTTTGCATTCATCTTTTAAACGGTGAGACAGGCCCACAGGAGGTGCGGGCTCTCAGCCTAGCACCGCGCTGCGGGCTGTTGGAACGCCGGCGGTGCCGAACGCCCGTCCCAGCGGGCACGGACCTGGGCTGCCGCTGCTGTGCCCTCGCGGCTCCTGGACATCACCGGCTTCGGCACACACAGTCTCCCCTGCAGTCCTTCCAGCCCCACCGCATTGGAGGAATGAGGTTAGACCTTGAGAAGGGCAAGTAAAGGCTACATAAATGGAGCAGGGAGGCACAGGAAACTCGAGAGAGAGGCAGCCTCCACCTGGCAGAGCACGGAGCTGTGCTGTCCCACTCTCGGAGAGGACAGGCAGCGTGATCAGTAGCACGAGGCGCAGAGCGCTCCGCAGTTATCCCAAGAATTCAGGAAGCCCGTAGGACTCCCCTTACAATATCCGTGCGAGGGCTGCAGCATACCCTACAGCTCACGGCAGCTGGAGCCCGAGTCCAGAGGATGAGTAACAGAGCTATGAGGTGACCCCAGCGATCTGCTTCTCTCATAAGCATGCTCACATGCCAAATTAGAAGTGAAGCAAGGTGTCAAAGGCCATCAGCTCTCCGTCAGCCTGAGAATTCCTTGCAGGACCTCAGAGGTGTAGCCTCTCCAACCAGAAATTCAGCCCAGAGGCATTTGGCACCCTGCTTTTTCCCCAGTGTTTGACACAAGCAAGACCAGAGATGATACAGATACCATAGGTTTGGGAGCTGGCTATGAGGCTTCCCAAATGCTGGGCACAACTATCTCAGGTAACAATGGATTTTAAGAGAAAGATAGAAGAGCTCCTCAAGTTCCCATCTCAGTTTCCCTTTCCCCAGAAACAAGCTTGCATGATGGGTCCTCCCTTCCCACCTTGAGAGTCTTAAGCTTTACACAGAGGCTTTTAGCTTAAACATTCAAAAGCCCTCGCTGTAGCTTTCCATAGCATGTGTTTTCTCCATGGCTGTTCCTCAATATTTGAATTTCTTAGAGCCTCTCCGTTCAGTTCACTTCACAGAGCAATCAGATCTCCTCAAAGGATTCTTGGGCACATCTCCACAGCCAGCTCCTTGTTGTCCATCCCTTTACCTGAAGAAGCAACTGACGGGTGAGAGCACATGCCTGCCCAAAAGCATCCACGATAGAGTCTCAGACACGCTCCAGTAACAAAGTGGGGGCAGGTGAGCAATGGGACGGACCAGCTCATGGGCCAAAGATAGCTTCACAGGTGTCAGGACAATTCGGCCTGTAGTATTAGTGCAGTATTTCCAGTTTCTTTCAACACAGAATGTAAATTAGCCCCAGTTCTGCTTATTTGTTAAACACCGGCATTGTGCAGAGGGCTGACCTTTTGTCCTGAAAACAGGCTCAAATGGAGCATTTTATTTCCAGCTTGATGGCATAAATGCACTGAAAGTGCTAAACTCACCTTGGCAGCTTTCCTAACTAACACCATGGCACTATGGATAAATTTTGCTCTGACTGCAGGGAGCGCATACACTCAGCAGTGCTCCTTATTTTTTAGGTAATTGGTTTTTTCGCAGTGCATCAAAGCTACACTGCATCTAATACCTGTCGTTTGGATTCCTATCGCTCTTCTGATTGAGGTGGCTGTGGAACAGCTCCTTCTGCCCTCTAAAACCTAAGAGGAACCTGGGCAGAAGACAAATCCTTCATCAATCATCTATGTCTGTTTCTGGTTTTGGTGAATAATTGCACTTTTCTCCTCTTTCCTAATTACATTTTGATCCTGACAACTAACAGAATGCAGTCTTTCCCCTCTCCTTATGGAGGAGAAAACAGATGTCCTCATTTGGACAGGGCATTACTACAGGAACCCATGCACTCTAGCCAAGAGTCACAGTGCATCTTCAGAAGGTGGTAGGGATCATTTTCAGGTAAGGCTGAAAGAGCCATCCAGCAAGACAGAGGAAGAAAGAACCACCTGCCAGCACCCTGGAAAGAACAAGTCCTTGGCCCCAGCGTCCCAGGGGGATATTTCACCGTAACAAGTGGGATCAGCAGGCCAGCTGTCTCAGACTGGCTAAGCCACTGTGTTGCATGTGATTTTCTCCTTAATCCTTCTTGAGGTGCTGTCAGGAACTGAATCGAACTCTGAGTTTTGATAGACTTGATTCTTGTCTATATACTTCTCTTTTTCAAGACAGAAGTCACCACCAAAGAAAATCTAATCAGATTTACTGATTATCATAGTCAGCCTACCTCTGCAAGATAGTTTTCAGGACCACAAGAATCAGGAAATAAAAATAATGTCATATCTTTACTGTGTCAGTGAAAGGATGTTTAAATAGGGAAATTGAGGCAGTACAATTCCCTAAGACTTACAGTTTCAAATTAGAATCATAGAATAGTTAAGGTTGGAAGGGACCTCAATTAAATCACTTCTCCTGATTCAGGGAGAGAAGTAAACATTTAGCTACTGATGGAATATAAAGTGATGGAGACCTACAGCTCCTGGTCTTCAGGAGACAACTCAAATTTTTGAAATACAGACTGAGCACTTCCTATTTCTGGAGGCTCAGACACAGTCGCTTCAGAACAAATGAATTTATTTCTGTACTGCTATGGTGCAGAAAACTCAATAAATCCAGATAAATCTGTTAAAATATTTTCCACATTATCAAACTAAAGCCAAACTATTTTCTGATTTCCCGAAGTCTTTAGCTAAAGATTTTGTCAATAGACATTTTCAGCTTCAATCAGTTGTGAACAGCACAGCATGCAGGCAGAAAAAAACAGATACACTCATGCACACACAAAGTATGCAGTTCCTTCGAATCACCGATTATCAGTATTAGCCAGGCTTGACAGAGGCTTTCTTCATAGGTACTTAACACCAGTGAAAATTCTTCATTCGCCTCTGGGTATGATAATTCAGGGTCTGTTCGTGGAAGGATTTGATGTCCTCCTAAATTTACACAAGGCACATGGGTGTCATTTTAGAAATTACTAACAATAATAATAACCTGAACCTCATCTGCAAGCCCTCCAAATCTTTTCTGGTTGTTTTGTTTCTTACAGCAGATATTTTAAATTCATAGAATAAGCAGGGCAGCAAATAATACTGGTTTGGTACGTTGGGAATGGCAGATGTTTGGTTTAAACTTAGGTGTCCCTCCAAAAGATTGGCAGCAGATCAGTTTGGGAGATGTGGGATCAATCAGACACCACAGACAAAAATTCTGGGACAGAATTTTTCTAAGCTCTACCCCTTCTAGCTCCCATGTCTATGTTGTGCCGTTTTGCAAGTGAGGAGCCCAAGAACATGCATGTACCCTGAAGTCCTTGTTTCACAAAAGCTCCCAAAGAATGCCAAGAAATCAAATGTTACAAGATGTCTTCAACCCTGTGCACCTCAGAAAGATAAAGAAGTTTTGCAGTAAAATAATCCCATGCTCACCCATATTCTACTTAAACTTGGTTTTTCTTTGAATTATAGGCTAGTTTAAAGCAATTGTAATAACAACAGAACAAGCTTATAAGGATCAGAACCACCATTTCCCTAAGCATTGTGTTCCACTGGAGACACAGAACTGCCATCACTCAAACACAGATGCTGATGGCAGCAGGTTCAATTTGCCCAAGAGCCAGACCGAGCCAATGGGATATACACTGATGTGAAATAACTTGATCCCTTCAGAGCTGATGAGTCCAATCCTTGCTCAACTCGTACTCTCCTGCAACACCATTCTCCTGTCAGTACCTGCGTAAGTGACCTTCCCATCATACTCACAAATTGTGATCATCCACAAGTAGTTCCCAGGCTGCAGTAGGTAAACTGGCAATGTTTCTGAGGCACTGGGCAGCTTCTGTCTTTATGCAGAGTCCAGCCTTCCAGGGGATGCTCATAAAAACAGCGGAGAGACAGAACACATTTATATGCTGTCATTGACCTCTCATGGAAAAGGAATGGGTGTTAAAAAAACCCAAACATCAGATGCTAAACAGAGCAACTGTCACATGTAAAACTTCCAGCTAGGTACCTAGCATTGTTGAGTTTCATGTAACCTTCGTCCATCCACAGCCATTCCAGATTTAAACAACCCTAACAGCTGAATGAGGGCTACTTCAGTTCCCCTAGTCCAGGCACTAGGCTAGGAACCTCTCTCAACAGCTCCCCCAAGTTTCTCTTATACCACGTCCTGGAGCTCTTGCCCAAGAAAGCTGCTGGTTGGCTGTGCCAAATCCAAGAATCAAGCTGCTTCACTCTGGCCACCAGAAGACTCTAAGAGGGATTTTATAGTGGCTGGAAAATAACAGCTACAGTTTAGAACAATTTGGATTTAGGAGAAATGTAGGTTTCTGAAGAGACCTTTGCCTCAGGTCTAAAACCAGAATAAGTAGTAAGTCTGATCAGAACTGCCGGGTGTTTTTACCATGTGCTTAGAACCTCAAGAAGTCCCATTTCTCTCTTCTGACTTTGAATCCATGTCAAATAAGAGATCTTTGCCAACACTGAGGATTGCACAGGACATTCCCCAGGCTTTGGGAATTCATCAGACAAGTACACAGACAGCTGGTATGTTATGGTCTTACCTTAGTTGATTAATGCAATCAAATTGAGCATACCTAGAAGACAAATTTTGGTTAAAAGCCTGGTCTTTTCAAACGTAGTTCAGTGGGCAGCGCACGAGGCATTCAGCAAAGACGAGGGAAATGCAATTGTCCAGTGTGAAATTGCAATGTCCAGTGTGCAATTAATTTATCATGACATTACGAGGTCTTGTGCTGCACCAGGTGTTAACACAGCAAGCCTTTTGCACTATCTCCCTTTTTGACCAAATGTCAATTATAAAACGAAGAGAAACTTCAGTGTTAGTTATTGATAGCAGCTCCAATGATAGTAAGTATAAAATAACTGTTTCCTCTCTCACATGCTTTTGAAAAGGGTTTTTCAACTTTCAAAACATTTTTATCCCTCCTCCGCTTAAAGGCTACAGGGAAACTGAAAGTTCAATACTAAAAATAGAAATTAGAAATCTAGAAGATGCAAAACGTTATAAACAATAATGATCAGGCAGCAGGCACAAGACTTTCCTGTCACAAAGATGAGGCTTTGAGCAACCTGGTGTAGCGGAGGGTGTCTCTGCCCATGGCAGGGGGGTTGGAACTAAATGATCTTTGAGGTCCCTTCCAACCCAAACTATTCTATGATTCTATGACAGCTATTAGTATCTGACAGTACAATTTTTATATTTCTACTGAGATGCAGGACAGTGTTTGCAGCACTTTAGAAGATGCGTACAGAAGAAAGTCCCAACCTAGGACTACACATGAAAACATTAAGTTCTCTGATTTTTCTTTTAATAAAGGAACAATAAAAACTCATAGTTGCTTCAAATATTTATTTCCATGGCAAAAATAGACTATAATATATTCATTTCACATATATTACATTCAGTAATACAAGCCTTTCTGTCTATGAAACACAATTTGTACATTGTTTTACAAACCAATTTCAGTTTTACAAGAATTAAAGCTGTTTTGATTATACATTTTTACAGTATTGGTAGCAAGACAGCAAAAATAGACACGTTAACCACTAGCTTAGTACTATAAAATAATACTTCATGTTTGCTACTGTTTAAACAAAGTCTCATTTAAATCCTTGCATGCTGGCTCAAATGAAAAAGAAAGGACATGGAGCCAGACCCTGCACTCCTCTGACATTAAAGACTCAATCCTACAAAACTGCTGAAAGGACTTCAAACACCCATTTGCTTTAATTGAATGAAGAGATTTCAGCAATGTGCAGGAGTGTACATACTTACCGACTTGCCAATTTCCATCCAAGTACCCCCAGATCAGCCATAAAGATGACAGATATGCTGGGTATTTCAAAGCAATTTAAGGAAGTATCTTTGTAAAGAGCACATACACTTGTCTGTCAGAATCCAGGATTAGCAAGGTGACAGACTGGAGGATTTTACATGTTTTTTTCCCTATCAAGTTTCCTACCGTTCTAAAAAATTAATGGCATTTGCAAAGTCTTTGAAAGTATTTTAAAAGTCTCCTAATTTTACCTAAATATTTCCAAATGGAAAAATAGCATTTAAATTCCCTTTATAAAGGCTAGGCACCTTCTGAAACTGTGCTCATATAACAATTTGGTAGTTTTGATTGCCACATATCTGAACCAAAATAACATTACAGTATCTTAGACTTGCGCTCTAACTTGCACAGGCTGGATCTGTTGTAAACTCTATTCATTAGATTCTTTGCATTTGATTTCTATCTTCATTCCCTAATTAGAGCTGAAGAACGGAATTCTAAAGAACAAATACACTGGAGGTTATTCTTCACCACTGAACGCAGTATCACGTGGAAAAGAGCAAAGAACAGAACCAAAGGCCATTTAGCAACTGTTTTTTGAAATGCTCATTGAAGTTAACAAATCCTTCTTTTTTCAGCCCCTGTAGACCTGAAAGTAACACGTGTGATGCCAAGAGAATGCAGCAAGTTAGCTGGTCCCCAACAGGATCTTACTAAGAAATTTTTTTTTTTTTTTTTTTTTTACAGACATGTTTGCAACAGCTCTTAAAAGTTAAACATTTTTTCCCTTAACCTTAGCCCAGTATCAGAGATTCTCTGACGTTTAGTATCACTGTGTTGCAAATGCTGCATTGCAACATAATTTCTAAGCACATGTTAAATTCCACATTTCAAGGCCCTGATTTTCAGCCCAGGATTAACCTGGTGCAACTCACACCTCCTGTAACGACCTAGCAGCATTCATGAAGTATTTAGACTTCCAAACCGCCTAACCTGCATCCATTAGAAATCATCACTGCAAAATTGCATGTATGCCTATCCCCCCTGCAGTTTGCATCTATAAAACCAGAGACCATGGTCTGAAAAATCTGACCTTTAGTAAGTAAACAGAAACTGAGCTGACAGATTGCATTAAATACATTTGGAAAGGAAGATATGTAAAAATAACAGAACCTCTGAAAAAAAAAATATATATTTGGAGTTTCAAAGTTCACATTTTAAAAAGCCAGTAAAGTAACACCTATGACTACATGTTCACCTACCCTATCACGCCATGAAAAACATACCATACGAATCAAATCCTTCTAGCAGCTCTATTGCAGATATCAAATCTTCCAAATCCTACTCCAAACACCTTTAGCCATTCCTCAAATCCTCACTCTCTACTTCCAACATTTTGTCCTTTCACAAAGGAATTTCTTTCGAATTATCTCAGCTACTTTTCCTTTGAACGCTGTAGCTTCATGTATGCACATTCTTGCTGCATTCTTTTGGTTAATTCTTGTAATCTGTATTTAAATTTAAAGCAGACATGTGAGTAGCATGCTTTAAAGGCTCAAGCTTTCATTGGCAACAAGCCCATCTTAATTCCTACAATATCAGGAAGAACTGCAGGAATTTTGCATCTTGCGGGACTGGGCTCTGGCTTTGCATGACTTTGCAGTATTGAAAAAAAAAAACAAAACCCCAACCTCAAACCCTAAATTCTAAAGCACAAAGATTTTAGCAATTGAAGTATTTCTTTTAAATTAATAATTTGAACTAACTGTTGAAATATAGTAGTGAGTTCATCATTTTAAGGCCAGGGTTTTAGTAATACTATTGATATTAAAACTGAGGTCTCATTACACAGTTAGCTTGTATGATAAACAACCCTGCAGCTCCCAAGTTTGGTCCAGAGGCCATTGAAATCTATGAGCCACTCAACTTTAACAGCTGCTCCAACAAGAAAAATGTAGCAGCAGCCTCAGGTAGTCTTACTTATTAAATTTAAGAAGCTATTTTTGGAGAAAATTGCTCCAAATGTCATACACTTCAAAAAAAAGATACACAGGATTACAAGAAGAGCCAAAAATACATTTCTCAAAATGCCCAGATTTTTTTCCATTTGAGTACACATTTATTTTACTTTTATTTGTTATTAGTTTATTGTTTTTTTCCTAAATATTGATAACTTAGAGCAGTTTTTCATCCACAGAAATTATAGGAACTCTGCCTTGCTCACTTGCTTTGAATTAAATGTATTTCTAGATATAAACCATAGCACCCTACACTTGTAGTTTTTACCGTTCACTTGTGCAAAAGGAATCACAATGAGAGAAATACTAAGGCATAAAACTTTTCCTGCTCTTCACGGGGGACAGCAGAAAAAGGAGAGCATTGCTGCACAGGCTGCAGAAAAGCTACGCAAAACTCCCCTGTCTACCATGGAGCTTCTCCCTCACAGAGCCGGGCAAGAGGCGATTCGCAGCCACAGCGAAGTCAGTGGCATCTTCGCAGCGAACAGGCCTCTGCTGCACGTTCTCAGAGAACAGCTGCTACCCCGACACTGCAAGATTCCGGGGCCAAAAAATCTCCCATCAGAGCAACCGAGAAAGAAATCAAACCTCCAGAAGCCCTTACTGTAATTTGTGAGTTCTTCTCCTGACTCTTCATAGAATTTGATCCTAAAAAACATTTTCCACCCAGCCCACAAAAGACAGTCAAATCTGTCTCTTGACAGTATATATTGTCAGACAGTATATGTCTCTTGACAGCACCTTTATTTATCCCTGAGAGCTCTGACATCCCTAGAGATCAGCATCATCTTTGCCATTTACTGCAAGAAGGTCTTCCTACAACTTTTCTTACTAAAAATATCAGTTCGAATCTTGCATAATAATCTGGTTTCATCCCCATAAAAACAGAAGCACGTTTGGCAAAACGGACAGGCTTATAGTGGAATCTTAAGCTTCTGGCAAATAAATCCACCTCTGACTCACACTGTGACTGGATGTGGACAACAGATGTTCTTATAATGTCCCACACGTCATGAAGCACCCAGCACAACTACATGTAAAAAGCATCCCTTTTCAAGTCTCCGAACAAAGTGCTAAAAAGTGAATTTTCTTTTAAAAGTTAACTGAAAATCTAAACAATGGTTTTAAAATCAATGTTGTTACAGGAGGTTGTGAAGTTTATTTTCGTTTGGTATCTTTAGAATAGAAACTGCTCGTTTCCAATGCTCACTTGGAGCCACATGCTTACATACAAAAGCAATCGTGCTATCTTCAGTAGGAAAACTCACATAAAGTCAAGTCTATGAAGGTCAAATCTATTAATGCAAAAATGGACTGCTCATGGAAGATCTGAAAGCTGAAGTGGAGGAGGTAGCAGTGTTACGTTTAAAAAAAATAAATCAAGACTGTGACTACCAGATTAGAGAGCAACCAGCTCTAAAAGTGAACACAAATTCTTTCAGCAAAACAGAAAAAAAAAGCCAAAAGACACATATCTCCTCACCCACCTCAGATAATCCCATAAATTTTGGATTAAATTGCTTGTTTTAACTGCTCCTTTTAATGCCTCATAGCTGATGTTCTGTCTCAGTAACTGCTGAACTGCTAAAAATCGTTGCTTGAAGTTGTGGTTGTACATAATGTCATTAAAAGCCGCACGCATCAGGTACTTTAGAGCATACCTTCCCATTCAAAAATATTCCTGACAACAGAAGTGAACTGTGGCAAAAAGTAGATCTGTTTTTAAAACACAGCATGATACAACCAGCTAAGTATGTTTGTTTCTTTCAATATGTCTGTTAACACAGATGTGTCGTATTGGTTTGTTTGCAAGATTTGCATATAAATAATCAGTCTTCAGTAACTGGTTTCCTCTGGACTTTTACATTTGGCAGTTAATACTTCCTAGGCATTTTATAGTTACAAAAAGAACATTTTTTTCCTCCATCTGAAACATTCAATCCTACTTTTACTGAGAGTAGAACAATTCGGACTGCCTCAAAGCAGACCAAATGCAGTAGATAAATATAGTGTACTTTAATACATTTTGTATAGAATGACATATTAGTGCAATGTCATTTGGACTGTGTGAGTTTTTTTGTGGAAGTAGCTTATTACAGAGGAAATTGAGGCAACCTATTTATTATTCTTAATTAATGTTTTGAGATACAATTATTGTTTTGAAGGGGTTTTAATTATTTATAATTGTTTCCAAACCCTTGTTACAGCTCAGTAAAATAACATAGTTTCAGCAGTGATAAAAATTATTTTCAATGTCATTTCATTTTGCTGAGCAGGCTTCAAGGGAAATGGACACTTAAACATGCCTGCAGATTGTTCTACCATAGAGGTTTTTTTTATCTGCATATATCTCATATATATGCAGATATCTACAAGCTAATAGCTCACTTTTGAATAGAGATTTTCAACTCAGCATCTCAAAACACTTAAAAAGGCAGGTAAATCCACACTGTCCCCACTTGAAAACCACAGACAGGATTATTTAGGGATGCCGTCATTAGAGCAGACCCATGGGACAAAATGGAAACTACCAAAGGTACGACTCGTCTTCAGGTCCATGCCACAGCCATTGACTCAGCCACCTACACAGCTACTAAAATAGCCACATCCCCAGTGTCACCTCTAAAAGCTCTTACGTTCTGCAGGTGTTCTCAAACAACTTCTGTAGATACTCTTCATTGCAGTGCTGCACAGCATTAGCAAAATCTGTTCTAGTACTGACAAAACAACCTCGAGGATTCTACAGAAACTTCCAGTGCTTTAAAGGCTTTCTTGACTGGAAACTTAAACATTTTTAATGGTCATCTTTGTACTGTGTAAACCAGCAATCATAGCTGCCACACCTCCTCCATTATGTTTCATACGATCATTTCCACTTCACCACTACGCACCTTCTTACTCCAATTTTGGTTCTCTCACTTCACCAACTTGAGAGGCTCTTCCTAAAATAACAGGTTAGTAATGGTATATTACCATACGAAACAATGCATGATTATAGTTTCTATGTTTAACTACATAAATAACAGAGCAAAAAAAGTGCTTAAAGCATTTGCATCCACTTTGATTTCAGCCAGTAAAATCAAACTGTCCTCTAAATATATGAATAATACTGAATATGTACCTTCTCTCATCCATTTGCTTCCAATAACCTTGTAGATAATTAGAATATTTTTTCCCCTGCTTGTTGTCCATAACTCAATAGGTCAATATGCCTCTGCTCAAATGGAAGTCATCAACAGTTATCATCATCTTTCGCCTGTCAGTTCCATTACCCGGCACTACAACTAACTACCAATAGCTTCCCCTAGTACTTTCCACATGATTTTTGAAAAGCTAGTTCAAACGCTGTCAGTCTTCTCCTCTGCAAATATTAGGCTGTTTAAAAAGTTCTGAATTGTGCTGTTGTGTTTGGTTTTATTTTAATTAAAAATTGCTGAATGTAAAAATAACTGTCCTTAAAGCAACAGCTTAAAATATCTAAGAACTGCTAATTTTGCTGAGTAAACCAGAGGAAACCAAAGTTCATTTTAAAAAATATAGATGTATTTTTCTAAATATAAAATTGAAAGCAGAATGAAACTGCGTAAGACCTTGACATTCCCAAGGAGCAGGTTTCTCACCCCATGTGCATCCACAGATTTTAGCTTTCGCACAGTTAACAATTACGTTTCAAAACATAACACTAGTAAAATTGTGCCATGTACTTCCATTCCATAAGGTACTTATTTTGCCCAGAGTAACACCACTCTAAAGCACGTATGCAAGTACTACAGACCAGTATGAGTAAAATCATTCCCTAATATGACTGCAGCTGGACATGGGAAGAATTTAGTCCAGCGAAGATCCTGCTTTGCAGGGACTGTTACACTGACTTGCATTTAACAGGCGCATACCAGCCCTAAAAGGTAACTGTGTGATTCATCATACGAAGAAAACACCAGTGAGAGCAGGTCTGCCTGGACAATTGTCATTTTCTTTCTGTAAACTCTTGCAGTGTCCCTTTGGAAGTGGCAGGGATTATATGAGTCTAGAGCTTTTGAGAAACTGAATAAGAACTCCATAGACGAAAGTGTATTGCGAAAGAGTCTGCACCATCATCATTCTCTGCTGTCTCAACATGTCCAGCACCCGTGGGATGTCCAGCATCTGGAGGAAGAGAACAAGCCATTACAAGTCACTGGTTAGCATGGAGACCGGCGTGTACTTTCTTAGCAGGAGGTTCAGAGCAGCACTAGTGATCTAAGGGCAGAATCAGTTGCTCTAATTTCAGCTCTGACAATTCATTGCCCACATCTGCAGTATGGACTGCACTACACCACTGACCATGCCTACCTCAGCTTCCTCATCTGTGAAATATGCATGATGTTAAACTTGCCTATCTCATGGAGTATGGGGGGCTTCACAAATCCAATCGCTGCAAAAGTGTGTCACAGTGTTAGGACAGGGATACACAACGAAACATCAGTTCGTTGAGTCTCAGCTGGCATATTATGTTATTAATAAACACTTTATAGCTGTTCACTTCTGGCTAAAACGTGGTTTAGTTCTATTAAACTATTGCTTTGTCCTCTCCCGAGACTGATACTGCAAATACTACTACACTTAGGAACAAAACATTTAATAGGAAGCACAGAGACTGGCTACAAAGCATGTTCTTGAATATTATCCCTTAAAACTACAGCATGAAGTAAAAGTGATAAAGTCACGGTGAAATCCTGAAATATGCTTAGTAGTGCAGGGCATACCTTGTTCCACTCAGTGATTCAGTATCTTACGGAGCAAAGAATTCAAATGAGCATTCCAATACCCAGTGTGTAAGTGGTAACTCTAGAAGACTATCAACTTCTGCTGAATTGCCAAGAGCTCTTTCAACCATAGTTGTAAGGGCTCTTCCAAAGGCCACATCTTAGGAAAACTCAGATGAACAGCCACAAAAGATTTATTAGGCATGTTATTTACTCTTCCACTACCTAAGATTATTTAAAGCACGAGAAAGAAAAAGAGATCACCTCATTGTGTTCCAAGCAAGCGATCATGATCTCTGACAGTATGACCACTCCTGTTCGTCCTACACCTGCGCTGCAATGTACCAGTACAGGAGGATTTGAGGTTTTAGGATCCGCAGTGCTGTTTGTATGGCGCCGCACTGACTGTATCTCTTCCAAGTATGCTATTAAATTCAAAAAGATAAGAATAGCAAATTTAAGAGATGAAGCCCCATAAGCCATGCTATTACACTGTATGACCACCAGAAAGGTAGTAATTTCACAAACAGCATCCCACAGAAAAATTACACATCATATAAATCGCAAGTCATATCCCAACAAAAGCAACACAGATCTATAAAGATCGTCTAACTTTTGTAAGGCTTTCCTAGCCTTGTTCTCCTGTTCCCCACCAAAAGCAGCTCCTGGCAATCTTGCTACTGCTGGAACATACTCAAATGTGCAGTACGTGATGCAACTACGTTTTAATCTATATGACCTTTTACTAAATTATATATTTGGCTTTAGACATAAACAGTCACTTTAACAAACCGGCAGGTATATTCCTGTCAAAAATATAATTCAGTATCTCTTGCTGATGTGAAGAAAATTTTTTTCAGTGGAATGCTTGGCATACTTATCAAAAGCTAATTGATGTGTAGGAGCCATTTCAGGAGCTATTTAAAAAAAAAAAAACAAACACAAAAAAAAACAAACACCAACCCCAAAAACAAGCTATTAAGTACAACTTACAGAGAAATCCCTTTAAATCCTCTGGACAGCCATGCTCTGGCCAGTCAGTATACTGTAGATGCCAAACTGTTCTCTCCTGTCCTGTGAGAAGATGTTTAATCTTCAAACCCGTAGTCGCATAGCAGCCTGAGTCAGTACGGAATCGTGTGGTAATCTTAAATCTTCCGTATGTTACAGTGTTGTGTCTTGAACCAAGACGTGGCCAGTATCTGAAGCTTTTTTCTCGCCCACTTTCCTTAAAAGTAAAAAACTTGCTTAACAAGAAGCATAAAAATGCTCATACAATCTGTGGACTCACTTGAGGGAAGAGATGCCATCCAGAGGGACCTTGATAGGCTTGAGAAATGGGTCAGTGCAAACTGCATGAGCTTCAACAAGTCAAAATGCAAGGTCCTTCACCTGGGTCGGGCCAATTCTAGGCACAAATACAAACTGGGCACAGAGTGGGTTGAGAGTAGCCCTGAAGAGAAGGATTTGGGGGTGTTTATAGATGAGAAGCTCAACATGAGCCAGCAGTGCGCTCATGCAGCCCAGAAGGCCAACCGCATCCTGGGATGTATCAAGAGAAGCGTGGTCAGCAGGTCAAGAGAGGTGATTCTCCCCCTTTGCTCTTGTGAGACCCCACCTCAAATACTGCGTCCAGTTCTGGTGTCCCCACCATAAGAGAGACATAGATCTGTTAGAGCATGTTCAGAGGAGGGCCACAAAGATGATCCAAGGGCTGGAGCACCTCTGCTACGAGGACTGGTTGCGGGAGCTGGGATTGTTCAGCCTTGAAAAGAGAAGACTTTGGGGGGACCTAATAGCTGCCTTCCAGTACCTGAAGGGAACCTACAGGAAGGCTGGGGAGGGACTTTTTACAAGAGTGTCCACTGACAGGACAAGGGGAAATGGGTTTAAGTTGAAGGAGAACAGATTTAGATTAGATTTTAGGAAGAAATTCTTCAGTACGAGGGTGGTGAGACTTTGGAATAAATTGTCCAGAGAGGTTGTGGATGCCCCCTCCCTGGAGGTGTTCAAGGCCAGGTCGGACAGAGCCTTGAGTAGCCTGATCTAGTTGAGAGGCGTCCCTGCCCATGACAGGGAGGTTGGATTAGATGATCTCTAAGGTCCCTTCCAGCCTATGCCATTCTGTGATTCTACGATTATTGCTTCTGTAACAACTGTATCTCTCCTCTATGGTACTACTACACTGTTATGGTTTCTCAGTGAGCAAACCAACTTTCCAGCAGAAAGAGCTTGCAAATTTACATCTCTCTGCCAAGCAAAGCCTGACAGAATAGCAAACGGGTCACTAGAAATTTATTTTTGATTGGTGGAGCAAAGATCCCCTTTTTCTAGCAGATAATAACAAAATCATTGTGGAATTTCCGGGAGAAACCCGACTCTGTTTATACTCACTTCCTCTGCCGTCACCATAGCTATGATGGCAATCCCTTGTTCCCAGATCATCTGCCAGAAATCTTGGCATGTGTTCTGCAAAGGGCCCTGCGTAGCAATGTAATCCCACTCTATGCCACCAACAGAGATCTATAAAAAAAAGAAAGACATTAGATTAGTAATTATTGAAAACTGTCTTTCCCCAATTCTTAAGTCAGCCATTTGAAGATGCACAAACTGAAAAAAAGACAGCAACACTGCAGAAGTAGGAGTTATTGTGAGTCATATCTGCCTCCTACTTTTTAGCTCAATCTTGCCACATTAGATGCAGGAGAGACACCATGTTTAAAATTATATAGGCACATAGCTAAATAAATTATTTTTTAAAAAAGCATATTGTAAAAGTAAGTAAATAAAAATGTATTTCTCTTTTGTGAATTTAAGGTATTCCAGTCAACTGGAGATTAGAGAAACTTTCACATCCTGGTGCTGTAAATGCTACTACATGCACTAAAAATTCAGAATTAGCTGATATTTCCTCAAAAAATATTATCATGTTTGAGAACAGTCGGAAGAGTTACTCAACATTTGTGAGCGAGCTTAAGTATAGAAACTATTGTACCATGTCAGTGTAGAAACGGATTTTTTAAAAAAGGACAGCAACGCAACTACAACTGCTACTCAAAAGTTCTCAACTCTTCAGGAAAGCATGAAGCCAATTGTAGTTGCACTTTAAATAGGTAAATGCATTGAAAATGAATGAACTGCCTTGGAGGTTCTTGAGGTCACCCTGCAACTTCTTCACTTTTTAAACAGAGTTCAAAGAGCCAAGCCTGGAGAAAGGGGGAGACTGAAGATTATGAAAGAGCAGGTTTTCCCCTGCCTCCATCTGTTCCTCTAACTCTCCAAAAACGCTTACATTGGGAGCTAGCTTACTGTCTGTTGTAGATCTAGTCTGAGAGCACAGAAGAGGAAGAAATAATAAGGATTGTCACTGCAGTTCAAAAATATCATAATCATTGCAAAGGATCCCAGTTCGTTATAAAGCTATTTGCCTTCTCTTGGCACCAATCCACAGAGAGACAAGACAGAGAGAGAAAGTAGACAGTAGATCAAGACAGAAGCCACATGCAGAAGACCTCTCCTATAATTAACCCTCCATTGCTCTAGGTAATTAGGAAAACCAGGTTCCCCCGTTCCCAAAGAAATCTCTACAGAAGGAGGGAAAAAGAGAGGTGGAGGGATTCTCACTCATCTGACCAAACCAAAATTCATAATCAAATCCATTTTCAGTTACCACATGAACTGGAAAACATTTCTCTAACAGTATTCTCTCACCTTGATATGAGACGCATTGATGTAACCCGTGTTATTTTCTTTGGTTGGCACTAGCTCTACTCGGGTATCATCATAAGGAAGGACGTCCTGGAACCGGTTTCTTTCAGCATTTTCAGGAAGCCGAGCTATTGAGCACTCACCATCTATAAGCCTTCTTTTCTGAATGCGTTCATATTCAGTAAACACCATCCCCTGCTCTAACCGTTGTTCCAGAAGTTTACACTGAAAGACAGAATACAGGTAACCATAAAAAGTCACCTTCTAAGGCGAGTCTATTTTAACAGAGAATTCATGAATGATAAGATGTATCTATTTTCCTCTCCCACATACTTCTTCAATGCTTTTCCAGCTGTTAATGTTTTTATAAACATACCAGAATAATTAGAAGCAACCTTAACCAGCAGGAATTTTGTTCAAGTGAAAATTAAGAAGCCTGTTATACTTTATGAGGTGACAAAGACTGTGGATACCACTGGTGAAAGAAAAATTATTTCATAGTTTCTATAAAGACAACCCAGTTGGGCAAAGAAATATTTAGTCAAACCAGGTAGCTATACTACACTAAAAACCACCTCAAATACCTTTCAACAAGACATATTCACTAATCTCCTCAGCACAGTATGTTAGATTACATCATTTGAAAACGTCTCCTTCAACCTTGTAATCAAAAAAAAAAAAATAAATCAACTTTGTCATTTGGACAGAGAAAAACTCTAAAAATATAAACCAAAACACTTGCCTCAGGCAATGAACTAATCGCTCACTACCAGAATTCCACGATTTCTTAGCCTGAAGATAGTAAACTTTGCATACAGCAGAGAAGTCTTGTTAGAACCTCTTGCTGCAGCTGAGGTACAAACCCAGGATTTTTTCTACTAGTACAATTCAACCTGTTTATTTAATAAGCTGCTCCCTCTCTCCTCTCCCTCTCCTCCCCCTGATTTATTCTTTCGAAATCAAATTCTTTCTAAATCATAAGACACTTCTGGAATTTCAGCATCTCTTTGCCAACAATAATTAGAGGAATAATATGTAAGATTTTAGCCAGAAAATTTCATCTATGTCACATGTCCCCAGCCTCTCACAGCAACTGCTCTGCGGTATCAGATCAGAGAGGTGTCCTGTATCAAATAACAAATGCCAAATGTTGCAGAGGAAGGTGCAAAACCTCAATCATACATAATTTGCACATCTATACATCAACCGTACAAACTCCTTTATTATCTTTAGGCTAAATTACCTCATTTTAACTGATAATTACATGAAGCTGAGCAATGAAACAGGCATTGAATCAACTTTAAATTCGTCCTCTAAAATATCTGCAGTCTGGACTTTCATGTCACAGGTCTGCTCTGCATTGTCCCTTCTCAACTGCTTTAAGAATTACTCCCATTTTGTGACATCTAGTCTGCCTCTAAATGACTGCCTGAAGAGAGAGCGTAGTGATGTGTCTTTTTCATAACTTGACTTTATGGATTTTTCTTTTTCTTCAACACTTTGGGCACAGCTAGCTGAATAATAATACAGCTGAATTCAACAGAGGTCAATCCAGGAAGAGACGATGGCTGTAAGCAAGAGGAAATAGCCAATGCAGATACTAAATGTAGAACTGTAGCTTAATAACACAACATTCATTTCTGTCCCTTGGCATCTTTAGGGAGTGTATACATAGTTGAAATAGAATTTCAATTGTGTTGAAATGGAACAGTCAAATCTCACTCCTATGGACCTCACTCCAAGTCTGCAAACTCCAAGACTGAATGCCTACTGTGTGACTTGAATTAATTTTCTTAGCCTTAAAACTGCAGCTGGTGAGAGCAGGACTGTTCCTTCAGGTTCTAATCCCTGCCCAGTGACTGTCAACAAATTGAGCTAGAGGGGGCCTGCAGCTGAGGATGCACAACCATGCCCAGAACTGGATTCTAAAGAGACTACCGGTCTCAGAATGTGTAATAAACACTGTAGACCTTGGTGTATCTAGTTGCTCCCTGGTCAGATGTGTGATGATAGCATTGTTCTACGGAGCCCTTCTCAGGCTGCGTTTCACTTCCTGGTACCTATTTAATGATGTACCAGGTAGGCTGAAGTATATTTACTGATGTTGGTTACCCTGACACAAGCAGATGGAGTCCTATATTTCTCAAAGAACGATCCTCAAATTATAGAACCTGATGCCTTCTCAGTGATCTGAGATCGTTTACTGAATTTAAAATTTCTGCAGATCATGTAAGTTTTATCTATATTTTCAGGGATCGACCTAAGGAAAACAGATTATTACAATCTGCACATGCTGTACCCTGGGGATGCAATTTACCTACACGATTTATTGTAAAAACTGTATGAATTACTACTATTTACAACTAAGTTGTCTGCCTGGATGCGTTCTTGTGTGATCTGATCTAGATGGTCCTGCTCCGGCAGGGGGATTGGACTAGATGATCCTTTGAGGTCCCTTCCAATCCCTAACATTATGTGATTCTGTAAGTTCAACTTCATACTCAGAATTTTAATTTTCATATGTTTTCAGCCTGGAAAACCTAAAACTTCAGAGAGAAAACAGAAAGACTTGGCACAAAAATACATCAGTAGATACTAGTTAATTTGCTTCCTGTATGTTCAAAGGGTAAACTATCATCTGAATCACTGTCATCTTACATCTTAAAGAAAAATCTGCATTACACCCAATAGTTCTAGCAATAACTTATCAATCAGAAGTCTTATTCTGCATTTTGTTTCTATTCTCAGTATTTGAGTTGCTTCGAATCTGAAGCATTTTACAGCCAATACAAAGCACCATTCATATGCATTTGATTTTGAAAAGTCACTAGTGTGAAAGCGAAATCAAGCATTAAAAAACTTCAACATACCCGTTCATCATTTGTTGCTCTTGTTGATTCTTCCTTCCCCTCATCCGGCAGAGGCATTCTAGTCAAAGCTAGTCCATTTAGGGCAGCTAGCTTTAGAGGCCCTATTTTTTTTGCATCGTTTTTATTCTTTTTCATACCCTGCAAAAGAAAAGCTAAAACTTGTAAATATTCTTAAATATCTGATGAAGTTATAAAGCAGAAAACAAATGCGTTCAATTAAACAAAGGATACTCCTTTGACCCCTTCTGCAAACAGCTCTGACGTTTTTTTTGATAAGCATAGCAGTGAAAGATAGGGTGGTGGGACTACATTCCTCCAAGGACACAACACAAGTCTGTCTTCATTCCAGACAGGTTAATGAAACTGCATGAGAATGACAAATATTGTTCCCGACAAAGCTCACAACTGATCATGTGACTACTCTGGATAATTAACATTCTTGGAAAGAATTGGAATCACTTTCCAATCCCAGAAATGCATAAAAATAAAGATTACTAGACTATTCAGTTTGCAGGCACTTTTCTTCCCTACGAGTGGGCATAACAGTGAGCATATATCTTCAAGATATTTGGATATAGCTAAAGGTTTGACTAAAGTTTGCAACAAACTGCACATAAAAAACACAAACACAGAACTGCAGACAGATCCGAGCCCTAAACCAGGCCATGAATCTAAATTATTGAAGTTACCGTTCACTATTTGAGAAAAATACCAAAGGGGAATTTTTGGGAAGAAAAATTGAGATTATTCTTTGAAAAAGTGTAAAAGAAACTTTAACATTCCTGCAGTTGCTAAGTTTGGTTGTTAAGAAAAATACACTGAAAATGTGAGCATATATGCTGCTTGAATTATAATCCTTTCAAAAGCTAAATGGTAGTAAGGAGTTGGAAGACAAAGCTAAGAGGATGAGACCACATTTAAAAGCAAAGTGAACACAAACACAACAGTAAGAGTTCATTGGAAAGCAAAACGTGCAAACATTGGCAGGGGCCAGCTTTGTTACCAGGATATTCATCTCAATATTGAATACAGAAAGGTAATATTCTCTATTATGCAACAGCACTCTTAAATATTACTGAACTAGAAAGTATTTTATTGAACACTTCCAGTGAAAAAATTTTAGTATCAATTTCACTTCAAAGATTGACTTGAATATTTACATAGCTATCAGAAGGAAAAGGCAGGGTATGATTTTGGTAGACACATTAGTGTCTGAAAATGTATCTTTTGGGGAACAAACTACTAAGTGATTACCTAAATCTGAACACAAGGAGAAAGGTGTCACCTTTTTTTCCCCTATATCCACATAACAAATAGGAGAAAGAAAATTTAAAAACATACACAATTATAAAATTAATTGAAGCTGATGATGGTTCATTTCATTGTGTTCAGCTCCACGTACAGGAACTCTGACAGACAAAAAATTGTGAGAACAGTAACTATTTAAATACATAGCTTACTCTAGATTAGCTTTTGCAGCATCAGCTGTAACAGTTACTATAGCAGTAGAAGTTATATGGTAGTTCCACTGCAGTTCAATTTGTGCAGAAAACTATTTGACACTAACTAATGCAGGCAAAGTCAACAATAAATTTTAAATGGCAAAATAATAATAAAATCTGTCTTCCTCCATTAGCACCTGAAATATGCCACAGATATGTATAACTGAAGAAAAGTTTAAAACAAAGTGAGTGGTAAGGACTGCCAAGGAAATTGTGCAGTCCCACATAGACCTTGATGTTTCTATGAGGTGGGAATTATAGGGAAGGTGAAACTTGCAGTTGTTCACTATTTATGGCTTTGTAAGATTGGCGTAGGAGCAAGAGACATGGCAAGCAAGAAACAGTGAGATGAAAACAGCCTGAAGGCAAGCAAAAGGGAAAGGATATAAAAAGGGGGAGGGATGAAGGAAAGAAGAGAATGCAAGGAAAGAATTTATTGCCCAGTGCATCAGGTCCCCCTCTGCAGTCAGAAGAACAAAGCAAATTAATCAAAAAAAGTAAACATTTAGCTACATCTAATTTTTCAGTGAAAGGAAGATTAGAAAGCCAGTAGCAGAATGGAAGCAGTTGCTTCTGTTCCAGATAAGGATAGGTGGGGCAGAATTTGGGATCTAGAACTGACTTCAAACTAGCTCATTTTACAGTTGCTAGCCAGGTTAGGTGTATCAGATAGATGGAGGCTGCACAGCTGGATTTGTGTGGGAGAACCATACAAACGGAACTTAGACATGGCAGAGAAGAGAATAAAAGATAGCTAATCAGGGAAAAACAGAAAAATAAAGGCCAAGCTTTTAATTCACATGTTTTAAAAGCACCTCAGGTTGATTTAAAAAAAAAGCCAAACCTCAGACAAAACCCCCACACAACTCCTGCTACAGAACAATTCGAAATGACTCAAAACATGAGGAATAATATCCACTTACACCTAGCGGGGGAAGGCCTTCCACAATGTTCTTCTTCCCAGACAAAAGATCGGACACAGGTCTCTTCTTTACTGAATCTTTCCTTACTCTGTATCTCCCTGATGTTGTAAGGTCAGATTCTGACATAGATGGAGTAAGCAGTCCTTCCCCTCTTCTCTGTACCTGGCTTTCTACTAGTAAATGAACAGGGCTCATATCTTTCATTCTCTTTTCTGTCTCCGTAATATGTAATTTAGGCTCAAGAATATGCAAAGGGCCAGCAGGTGAAGCAACAGAGCTATAAGGGTAGTTCAACACTGAATCATGAGAATAACCACCCATAACAGATGAAAGCTGTGTTTGATCTTCAGGGAGTGGAGAAAGACTTGTACTAGCCTTATTATCTTCTTCAAATTCTTCTTCTTCCTCGCTACTGTGAATCAGCATAGTGGCATCTGAAAGGGTCTTCTTATGCTCACAGTTCACACCTTCTTCTTGCTCATTTTCTTTTTGCTTTGTTCTCTCCATCAGAATGTTGGGTTGTGACCCTTCTGAGATCACTCTTGGAAGAGCCACATCTGCTGCAGAAGCTGACATGGTCCTCTCTTTAATTCTTATTCCTTCAAAGCTGGGAGTCAAGCCTGCTATTTCAATACTGTTCCTTTTCTGCAGCTGAGCATGCCGTGCCGATGTTAGAGGTTCACTGACTTCCTGAAGAGAATGTGCCACAGGCAAGCTGTCTTCCTGAAATGTCTGGACAGAATGGTGTACTCGCCTTGTGATAAGATCTGGGTTGCTGCTGCTAATGTAGATATGTCTGGAAAGGTCTGGAGTGCTATTTGCAGGTCTTGGGTACGGGTATGGGGGAGGTGGTCGATAGACTTGGGTCTTCATTATATTTGGTGCTGGATAGTCCTGAGCCTGGAGCTGCACGTTTGTCAACTCAGGCACACTAACTGCCCCAACAACTGGGCGTTTTTCAGCAGGATAGGGATAGGGAGACTGGCTGTGAAAACTGTAGTTCAGGTTAAATGGATAATGGTTAGACTGTGGGGAAGTGAAGTGAGCATGTTCTCGTATTTCAGGCTGACTGTAAACTAAGGCATCAGGCCTGCTGTAAGCATACGAATTGCTGATGTTAAGATTTCTCATTGAATGACTCTGCCTATCTGTATGCACCATTCCCCTGTTGAGCTGTCTCATCACAGTTTCATAGTCTGGCGTGGGACGATAAGAAGGTGGTATTAGTGCACTATGTCTATGTGATGGGACATAATCCGTTCTGAGGACATCGCTTCCAGTAATGCTTGGGTTAGAGGACATGGGGGATGGCTGCAAGTAATGTTGTGGATTGTTCAAGGAGTTTGTGCTATGTGCACTATAGACACTACCATTGCGGATCCGCCCACTGTAGTCATGAGGGGCTCTATCCAAACTAGACTGAGAGTGACAGTAGTATCCGTTCTGATTGCTCACAAAGAGGTTATCTGAAAGTAAAGTTTAAGAACAACCTTTATGTCCAAGACATCAAACAAAGACATTCTCTATTAAGACGTAGCTAACCAGTGTTTGAGATTTTAAAAATCTCAGTTATTCTTAGCTCTGTGTTGAATTGAGAAGGGAAAAAAAGCTCCAGAGGAGAACAATTAAGTGATTGCTTAGATGCATTTCGTCATTTAACTCTTCAAGTTCACCAAAATCATTGCCACACTTAGGTTAATGAATTTGCTGACAATCAAAAATTATTTTGTTTGTTAAAAAATTGTACAAAAATAGGATGTGTGCAGTAACAAATAAGAAGCATGATAGTTTGCACTGTGTCCAGCAATAATTCCAATGCTACACTGGAAACAATTCAGCTACATTCTGAATTTACATACCTGTATCTTCATGAATACTTGCGTAACTCTATTTAGATAAAAAACGTGCTTACTCCCTTACCAGTAAATTATGAGTATTTTTTTATCCAGCTGACTTGTAGGACTGGAAGGTCCCTAACAAAACTGAGGCAACTTTGCAAAAGATTAGATTAAGCTCTTTTGCGCAGCAACTTTGTTAATTAAAGACATAATGCGTAACAATCAAAAAAAAACCAAGAGAAAGCAGCCATGACTCCACTGTAAAACTGCTTAGATTAGGAGTGTCCATTCCTTGAGGATTCCATTGAATTCCCTACCACCTTGTAATCTAGCAAACTCGGAGAAATTTCTCTCTTCCTACATCCTGGGTTTGAAAGTTTTTAAAGTTTACTTATTCTTGAATTGTCTGAATTTTCTCGGGGCTCAGATACTCTTTGCAGCTATTAAGACCAGCAAGGATCTCAGAATGCCATAACATACCAGTTTGCTACATAAACCAAAAAAAAATGACAGTCAGTTTAAACTCACACAAGGGACCACATTCTATAGTTGCTGTACATGCTATCGTAACTAACTTTGCTCATATCTCACGTTTCACATCAGTCTATATGCCTAAAGTAGCAGCAAGCACTTCAATGAGTGCTGGAGTACAAACCTATCCCACATTCACCCTATGAATTTATTTATTTATTATTCAGCTCTATCTAAAGTAGCTGTAAAATGCAAATTACAACTTTTACCTTCTAAAGTTGTGTAGTGTGGCCTTAGATTTAATGACTTTACCTTGGGAGGATGCATATGGCTCAGTATAATGACCATTGTAATGCAGCTGAGGTGGTGGAGGCATCATATAAGGCTGAGGCTTGGGCTAAGAAAGCAAGCATTTTATTGCTAGTTAAAAAACTCCTGATTTATTTTTAAAATAAGTCTTAAAGATTTTTATACATACTATAATGTATAATATCATATATAATACATAACGTATAATACAAACAGTATCTTGGTCTTAAACCATTTCTCTAAATCTGCAATGTTACTTTCTTCTGTGAGATCATACGAGAAATAATAAAAAAAAAGAAACAAAACCAAAACCACACACCACCAACCCAAGACTGTATCTTGCCATCTGACATCTAGGAGAGTCTCCTATGTGAGTCTCCTAGAGACAAAGCATTCAAACTAAAACCAGAAGTGTTTAAAATATTTTTCATTGCAATAATTTTAATTCCATTATTCAGATATTACATAGCAGCTTTTTCTACAAGTCAGAAACAGGTCTTCACATACTAGACTCATCTTTTTCACTGCCCATTTTATTTCACTGAAGGTAACTAATGTCTGATTCAAAGTCAACTGAAATCCATAAAAATGCGAATATAAAACTGTTTGCTCTCCTTACCATAGACATCCTTGATGAAGACCGCCTTCTAACAGGATTCACTGTAACAGGCTGGGTTTGTCTACAGAAGAAATCTTATGGTGAGAAAAGATACTTAACACCAAGACTTATTTCAAACCTTGAAAAGTGCTCCCAAGCTCAGTTAAAATCACTCTACGTTTCTTGGATCCAGGCCCTGAGTTAAGTAGTCCTCCCAACAGTCTCAAAAGGAATGAGCTCTGTGCACAAACCACCATTGCAGACAGTTACGAGCAGAATAACAAAACTAGGATCAAAATGCCTGCTATTTCTTTGCCTCCTTTCTAAGAAGCATAACAAGGAGATGTCCCTGAAGCACTGCAGCAGAGCAGAAAAAGCAGCGGAGTAACTGGGAACAAGTTCTTAATTTTAACCCCAAATAAAATCTCATACTGTAAGTTACCTGTTCAACAAGACTAGATGTAAGATTGTTTACAGAATGTAATGTTACAGATATTACAAGAACTGGAAAGCATGACTGTACTGCATGAGCATTTGTATGTCCTAACATTCAAGCTAATGGTAATAAACTTCCATAATTTGTTGGATTGCCTCCAGGATGTAAGGTTCAGAAATCTTAAGCTCCCTTTTCCCCACCCTACATTGCACCCAGACTCTGCATCTTGCAGCAAGACAGAACTCAAAGACAGCAGAACACTACAAATGTAGGAACTGCTAGATTTCAGAAAGACGATTTTTCAGCTCACCCTTTGGGAAGTGAAGGACGAGAAAGGATTGGAAAGCGTGGAAGGGAAAGAATGAGGGAAGATTTCTGAGAGCCCTCCTCAGGTGGAGAGTCCAGGGAGTCTCTAAAGACAAGGTATATACAGATAAAGAAAAAAATAATCTGAACTTAGTACGGGCATGCACAAGACAGTTTTCAGCAGCAGGACCAGATGACAGGGAATCTATCTTAGAGATAATCAGAAAAGTTTTTTGAGGACTTTTCCTATTAATTAAACCGTATGGTGGTGAAAGTGTTAAAATGTATAATCCTAGAGACTGACATTCAATACAGAACTATAGAACTGACATTATCCAGGCAGCAATGCACAAGTCCCACAAATGCACTACTTCTACCCATATTTCTTATGCCTCTCAGCAGGCAGTCAGGTTTACAAGCTTAGAGATATGATGTCTACTCTATTCCAAATTAATCTTACTCTTCTAAAATAAATTAGCATTAAACACACTAGCAAGTCATCTGTGGTACAAAATATTCCATTATCCTTCCACTGGCCTCAGCAAATTTTGGATCAATCCCTCCATAGCTATCTTCTTGTGCCAAGGAAGAGGACTGGAACATTTGGGAATCATGCTTTTTTATGACAGACTATTCACAGGGTCTAATTCTCTATTCTTTGACTGAAGTAACTTAACTGAAGGAAAGCTGTACCACTGGAGTAGCTCAAATTCCTGCCCTTGATTTACAAGTTGGAGATCAGCCCACTTAAATTTAATTTGATGAATTGTATTAAATTTACTTTGCACTGGTGCTACTTGAGCTATACGGATTCCATGGCTATCCAGAGGCCAACATACCTCTCAGCTGTCAATCCAGCACATTTCAGGAGTGCTTCACATACACTTCCCGCCCTTTTAGAGGCTTCTAGCGTGTCCTTTCAGAGCAGTTCACCCAAACTCGGGCCAAAATCCCTGTGATTCCAATAGCTCACAAACATTCTAGCAATAGAAGCCTCCAAAACAACTAAAGTCTGTCATAGTGCTGAGATCCAGCAGCAGGGGCCAAACACTGTTGCTTTTTGCAGGATTTCAGCATTTAATATTGTCCTCTGTTACGAGGCAGAACACGTTTGAGAAACTGGTGGTAAGTATTTTCTCAAAAAAGACTACGAAAAGAACCCCAAGTCATTAATTACTACCATCTAAAAAGGACAGTAAAGATGTTATGGAGGTTATAAAAGATTTCACTTCCCAACAGAAGCTTCAAGGGCACCAGGAGCTCTGCTAATTCTACTTACAGGCTGCATTTATTTAGTCTGTAAAATTTGTGTCTAGCCACACACATCCTCCACACGTATTTTGCTGTTTCCATATCTTCCTGCCAAAAAACAAAAAATTTGCATATTAGGCTAAATATGCATACCCATCGCTTGCTTTCAGACAAGTCACTGGAATTTTCAAGATTAAATAAGCATTGACTGATTTAGTTTTAATAAAACTTCATTTTCACTTCAGTTTCACTAATAGAACTTCACCAGGTTTTCCCTAAAACTGTACTTTGTAGGCCTGAATGTGTGCTCTAGCCAAACAATTTTATTAGATTTATGAAAGTTGAAAGTAGAGCCTTTTGTTGAAGACAGTCTTATCTGCTATAGCACTGACATAATTTACAGTGTGTGTATATACATAATGCTGTAAGATTGTCAACAGCTGCCTTCTTGACAAAGAAAATTAAAAATTAAAAAATTAAAATTAATTCTGCACAGAACACTATGGCCTGTTCCAGCAAAGTTCTAAGACCGTTGATTTAAAAGTTAAAAACACACGCTAGAAATTTTACTGGAATAGATCAAAAGGTTTATGCCCATCTGAGCCAAACTTGTCAATGTACTCAACATAAAAGGTCAGATTTTTAATGCCTTCCTGCAGAAAGCTAGCCAGAGACAGTATTATTACTTTTGACTCACTCATACAGTTCAAAGTTGCTAAATACATAAAAACTAGTTTTTATCCTTTGAGTTAAACTAGCAGTCTCAATTTGTAGCTTTATTTACTGATGCCTTAGTGAAAAAATAAAAGTAAAAAAATACTCACAGTTTGGAATTGGATTGTCTCTTCTTTGTTTGCCAGCTCTAATGCGAAAAAGGATTTGTTGTGGGACATGTTGGCAATATCATGCCACCTGCAGACAAAAGGGACAGAACATGACTGGCAAGCTCTGATTTTCAAACCACAGAAAATGCAACTGAAGAACAGAACCACGACCAAGGACATGGATAAAGAACTGAGGACAAAGAAAAAGTTCGTCAATCTATCTGAACAAGTTGCAGACCATCACTTCCATAACCATTAACTGACTGCTGAAAGGAAAATACGTATGTGACTAACTCACTCGAAGATGTGCAACGTGTACAGTAAAAAGTTTACTACTTGTCTTCCACTTGAAATTCTTTCAAGTGTTCTTTCCTTTTTTTTAAAAAAAAAAAAAAAAAAAATCGAGTTTAGCCAAATTTAGCTATCAGTAAATTATAATGTCCTGACTGCTTGAAAGCAAACCATACATTCTAGGAAAAAAATTAAAATCTACACTAAACAAAGCCATTAAGGCATTATACATATTTTCTAGAACTTTCTTGCATATTGACAGATAAGAAAAAGTTAGATTGCAAGAAAAATAATACCATATATTTACTCAACATTCATGTTAAATATAAATGTAGTTTGATCCATAGTATTACGTTAGTGTAAAAAAAGCCTTTATCATTGATTTATTAAAAGAATATTCTGCAGTGCACAAACACAGGGAAAAAGCATGATGTACTTACAGGACTCTGTAAAGGTATTTATACAACTTTCATCTTCATTATATAGATGTGGCTGATAGCATTTTCTATAGCTACTGTCATATGTGTGAGGCAGAGCAACATTAATGTTCCTATTTTAATGTAGAATAACGACCTGTCAAATTTAGGGCCTTGGTTCGTAGGTATTTATAGACACAATTCTGAAATTACTTGAACTAATCTGAAGCATAACCCAGCCTTCATAAATTGTACTAGTGGGTCATTTGTCTACACTTTTTTTGCCACCCAAATACCAGTATTATCTATCCACAGTAGAACTGCCCATAGTCATGAAACAAATAAGCCATAGAGCAGAAAACTGGATCCTGACATTGTAATATAAATACTTCCTGATGGCCTCCAATGCGTAATTTTTTTCTTATGTTTACATAGACATTGCATCCACAATTCATTGGGAAATTATGTGAAACGCACAGACAAAGCTTTACTCCTCTCCCCCTTGCACTTGGAAAGTCAGACAGTGGAGCTGTTTTTGCTTCATTCTGCAAGAAAGCAGAGTAGGCCACTTCTACCGCTCCACACAATTAAAAAGAACTTGGCATCAGCTCTCCTATCAGCAGCAGAAATAGAGATTTTTGTGAAGGACAGTCAACAGTACTGCATTTATAAATTGTTAAACAAAACGACTAACAGAAAGCACAATTGCTACTTTCTCTAACCCCAGAAATTCAGCACGAGTTCCAGCAACTGTTGGACCACAGGATTTCAAGATTTTGTTCATATTCAGCCAAAAATTCAATTCTAGAAGATTAAAGTTCACTAAGAATAAACCCTTTCTTGCTCTAGCTGTAACTACAGATTACTAAGATTAATTAAAAAAAAAAATCTTGATATGTATTTTTTGAAATTTATTCAAAATTCTGTCTAAAGATGCTCAAGCAATCCCCCTTGAAGTCAGTGGGAACTAGGTCATTTCATATGAAGACTGAATTTTAACTGTTAAGTGAGTTGCAGACAGGCCTATGTGTAAAATTTAACTATCAGAATAGTAAATAATAAACTAAAACAATGTATGAATCTAAAATATTAAACCAAAAGTTATCATGTGACTCTCCTCTATTTCTTTTGTATATAATATATGAAAGGAACCCCTGGATAATTTTACAATTGAATATTTCAAAGTAAATTGAGGTGCCCATCTCAGGACTTAAGATGTTCTACATGCAGAGAATTTGCTCCTTTTTGACTCAATAAATGTTTTGTCACGGAATGTATATTAAATGTCCCTCTCTTAGAATTAACGTGGCCTAAAGAGAGTCATCCTGCAGTCAATACACTGAAAAATCCCCAGAGACTTCAGTATTCACTGTAGCATGACAACTATAGGACTATGTTCAGGATTATCAAATGAATAAATACACATCATATCTAAGAGCCATTCATGCTAATGAGGAACACACATAAAACGTGAAGTGCATGAAGATGTTTTAAGAAAGAACAATACTAACCTAAATACAACAGGAGGACGACCATTTTTGTGTTTCACAAAGATACCATCAAGACATGCTCCAATGAATATGTCACTTCCTTGGCTGTCCTGTAAGAAGTCGCAAAAAATTACACAAATACAGAAAAAAGTCAGTGAAAGAAAAGTTACATGAGAAGCAACTACTTTTACAATCTAGGGGAGAAAAGGTGTGGTGTGGTTTTTGGTTTTTACTTATTTTTGGCAGGAAGTAACCATTTTTCAAAGGGAAAAAAGGTAACCGAGACAAAGATCAAAGCCCTGTTTACCTTTGCAGGATAAGTCTCTTCACCATAGCCCTCCATTCTCTCTACTTCTTGCATATATAACATTTCTGCATCAGGAGGAGTAAGGCCTCTACAAATGAAAACAATCAGCTAGTACTGTCAATAAGAAAAAATCATGTTTGTTTTACTCTAACTGACACTGTGAAAGCTTGAAAAGCATCCCCAGGACATCCAGACAACCGTCAAATCATGCTGTTTTCATCTACCAATGCGTGATACATTTGTCTCAGTCTTTTCGCTTTGATTCTAGTAACTTCTTTTTCTCAGGCATCTCTAGGGGTAAATGGCAACAAAGACCATTTAAAATTATCATCTCTGCTAATGGCAAACAATTATCACATTCCTCTTCAAATGCATCGTTGTCACCATATTTTCTCACTTTATCAGAATGATTACTCTGGTACACGGGTCCCAGACTTGAATTTCCCTATTGCAGTATACATGTTTAGGACCAATATGAAGTTTGATGCTTCACGTTTCTGGAAAAAGAGCCAAATGCTGAAACAATTCTAACTGTAATTTTTTGAAAGCACGAGAAGGACAAGATCTGTAGGTAAAATTAATATTTTTTTTAATTAGACCAACTGGCAAAGACTCACAGACTAGCAGTAGTGTCACAGGGATGAAAAGCTTGTGTTTCCCTAATTCAGTTCATCTCATAAAACACAGTATCTCTGCCTGCAAAATCCTGTCACACTCATTCTTACATGTCTCAATACTTTTTCAATCATCAGTCTCTCTGTTTCTTCACTTTTTCCTAACGTCATGCAGATTAAGTTTTCCTGGCAGCACCTTAACCATGACATCTTGTTATGAAAGCATTTCAAAGATAAATGAATTTGAAATTTTCAAACTATTGTTTTAAAACAATACAGGAAAAAATAATCAGTATTACTTACATAGTCACAAACATTTTTCACTGATGAACTGACAGAGAGAACTTAACTTTGCTTGGTCTTAGACTACTGCATCTCAGCTAACTTTTACTGAAGACCACAAGCATTCTAGCACAGTGACTGTCTCTACCTTTCCACTGCCCTCAGTATCTGCCAATGCTGTTTATCAAGAAACATCCTTACTGGGGTCACAACTTCATATAAAGAAGTTTCAGAAACATTATACAGCTGAAGTAACACTATTTAATTGTGTCCCGTATTCTTAATTTTCAAACAGCCTCCTCTCACTTATTTTAGCGGTCATTCTATTTTCACTTTCATTCAGCAAAAGTTCTTGTAATTTTAATGCCGATATATCAGTGCAAAACTCATTTAAATGGGAGGTGAAATTAGTCCAACTGTCTTCTGAGATTCCTGACTTTCTGAGCTACGGAAGCAGTCACATCAAAATTAAGCAACAAAGAGTTTTAGAAACATTACCTGTACTTCTGATGTAGCAAGGCAACTTTCTGTGTCGCTTCTTCCAGTATTTTTTCTTCTTGTAGCCAACCCTTAAGGTAAGATAGCATTTACGGAACGAAATACAAAAAAAAAAATCTACAAAATTAAATAGTTGTAGTTTCTTTACATAGGTGATTTAACCAACCCTCCGCTCTAGTCTTGGAGCTTAGATGCTGTAATATGCACACAAACAAAAACAAAAAGCACACACATTGTTTTGAAGTGGTTTTACTCACTTTCCCATCTCCACCCCAATCTTCTTTTCAGTGTAATATACAATAAAATTGAAAAGATCTTGCAACATCTTTGCTTCTGTGTAATATAAGGTACTGTATCTCACTCCAATCTCAAAGAAATCTTTCACTGAATTTGACAATCTAGGGAGCAGTAAGCTAGACGGACCGCGGAATCTTTAGTAATGATTTGCATTTACCAATATAAAGAAGAATACCCTATAAAGATTTAAATTTAAATTTGTCAATTTAAGAATTTAAATTTATCAATTTAAAGTACGTACTTACCACTGGAAACAAAGCAAATCTTTGTAGAAACTCTTGAGATTCATATTGATCATAGTCTCCAAAATCAGCTAAAAAATAAAAAATTTATTGGATTCAAACATTTGTAACAAAACGATTCAATACCCAATTAATTGCAGCAGGACCTCCAAGTAGAAAAATCTCCATCCTATTGAACTACAATCTGAAAGTAAAACAAACTAACCAGTAATGTTTCCGAAGAGGAAAAGTAAAACCAGATCCCATCTTTTTACCTTGTTCAGAAAAATTTATAATACTCCTTGTGGATAGGAAAGGAGAAGAAATTATTTAAAAAAAAAAACAAAACTGCTCCAAGTTCCTTAGTTCCTTGGGTTTTTACTTGTTTGGTTTTTTAATCACCGAATGGTTGAGGTTGGAAGAGGCCTCTGGAGATCATCTCGTGTCTCCTCCCAGCCCCAAGCAGGGTCAACTACAGCAGATTGTCTCAGAGTCAAGATTTGAATACAGAGGATGGAGACTTCATAACTTCTCTGGGCAATCTGTTCCAGTGTCTCACTACTCTCACAACAGAAAACTTGTTATGCTTAAAGAAATTTCCTGTATTTCAAATTGTGCCCATTGCCTGAGAAGAGTCTGGCTCCATCTTCTTTACTCCCTCCTCTCAGATACTTAATTACTTGCAGCATAGTGCTGGCAGACTGCTCTAACTTGCAGCTGGTCTCAATCACTGCACAGAGCAGCTGGAGCACCCTGGACACCAGCTCCTTCTGCAGCTCCCTGCATCCAGACATGCAGAAAGTGGGACCCAGAAGCCTTCCTAGACTCAAGGGCACGCTCAGAAGGGACTTAATAACAGTTTTGATTTTAGTAACGGTTTTGATCTCACATTGTGCCAAAGGGCATCCTAAGGAATTTGCCTCTTTTTTCTGTTTCCAGGAAAAAACTAGCCAACAGTTCCAAGAAGAGAAATAAAACAGTCTAAATTGGAAAAGTTATGCACCAGTCTCACAGAAGAAACTGTGGAACTGCAGTCTGCACCGAATGTCTGCTCTCAAAAATATAAACACAATCCCCAAGTATACAGATCCTATTTACATTACCACAAATTCTCGTCCATGATAGTATAATTTTAGACATATTTAGGAACCAAATTTGTATTAAGCATTAACGATTAATATGCAAGTCCTTTACAATGGAATGGGAGAATCTGTGACATGCTACACTAACACAGCACTTGAGATAAAGCAGTGTTCAGAATTAGCCTGCTGTAATTATTGCAAATACAGATCATTCTTGAAACCAGTTCACTCGAAACAGCAAACAACTGCTTCTGTTTGTTACCAGCTAAAATTAACTAACCTACCTGCTATAAGCTACTTCAGTTAAGGCATATTAATTCAGAACCTGCATTTTTTCTGAGTTGTTTTTTCACTGTGTTATCAACACATACAGTTTCTCTCTTATACAAACTGAAAAAGGAATGTGAAAGCTAAAAGGAAAAGTATTTTCTATCTGGAAAGAGGATTGTATTAGAAGATTTCTATAAACAACTCACTGAACAGAGAGACATTTACACTGCTCAAAGATACGAAAATAACAAAGCAAGATTTTGCCAGTTGAAAACCATTAAATCCTGGCTTGGATTAAACAGATTCACTGTTATATAAACGAGGTACTAATATAATTCACCCTAGTCCACTGGTAACCACATTTTCAAAAAGCATAATCATCATCTTTAATGTGATACTACCAACACATATAATTAAAAAAAGACCAAAAAAAAAGAAGTTGTATGTACTGCCAATGATTTTAAGTCCCTTTCAATTTTGGTGAATTTACAGTTGCTGCTAGATACAATGGAGTATCATTCACTGATACTCCAATGGCAGTGGCATTCACTGTGAAGCAATATACACACTAAACAAAGCTGTTGCCATTTTATTTTGAGAGATTTAAGATCAAACAAGCACATTAGCGGGGAACACCAGACATGATCAGTGCAGACAGACTTAAGACTGGTGGTTCTCTGGTGTATATTCTATCCCATATGACCCCAGTTAGGAAAAATAAAGCAACCATTTTTACGTAGGTATCAGAAATGGGTCCTCAGGAGCTATTTGAACATAGGAATTGTTAACAGTCTTGCATGCTAACTTGAAATAATCTTAGGTGTTAGGATATTTGGGAGAAAAAGTAGAGATACAAGTACTACTGTGCATTCAAATTTGCTTGTTTATCACAACATGTCTCTTTCTCTTGTTATCATTTCACAATAGAGAGTCTTCTTTAAAAGAAACAGATGAAATGTCTGTTGATGTAAGCAGACGACTAAAGCCTTTGCCCCTAAAGGAACTCCAACATCCAATTCAAACCCAACTCCTGAAAATACATGTTAGATACTCAGCTACACCTCTGCGGACTGCACAGAAATACCAGCAAGTTCGAGGTCACTGATCCCACTGTTCCCCCTCCTCAGCCCATATGACGAAGTTCTAAGGAGCAAGCCTTTCATAACCTACTGAAACAGGTCTTTGAGTAATAAATAGAAAACATGCAATAGAAAATATATCACCAAAGTTTCTAATGCAACATTAGCTAATTGGCACAATTTCCTTACTTACCCTGAACAGCTAAACCAGCCAGATGTATTGCTTGTTCCAGTGTGCATGGAATGTTGCCCTCCAAGATATCTTTCTTTAATTGCAAATAATACTGATACCTACATGGGAAAAACAAAAGAAAAAGCCACCATAGGCTTCTTAATTTAAAGAGAGTGCAGATGAATATGCCTGCGTTTCCTATTCTGTCCGCATTCCACAGTTTCCATGGAAGGTAGTCTTCCTCATCATTCAGACCCATTATTTCATGGTCTTTGTTAACTCCTCCCTTAGCTTTCACATATCACTGCAGAATCAAATACTGCTGCTACTTAAAACAAAGAATCTCCATGATTTCTATCTACTACCATATTCTCATAAATTTTTTAGTGTTACCTCTTCCCTCCCTAATATTCTTATTACCTTCTCTTGCTGATCTTCAATACGCTGCTGCTGCATTGCAGTGCATAGGAAACAAACACAACATTGGAACAGGTCCTTCCAATAGAACTAACATTGCACATCCTTTCATTCACAACAGTGACTTTCATCTGCATTACAACTTCTGACTACGTTTTGTTCTCACTTTCAAGGCCCTATTTTTAACCTGACCTTTTCCTGGGTCATCTCCTGTACGTACAATCACTACTAATTGTACCATTTCTCCACAGTCTGAACCACTATTTTCTTCAGTTCTTCTGCCGTTTCAGTCATCCATGGAACACCCTATCTTGAGTCCAAAACACCTCAAAACTCAAAAATGCCATTATAGCTACACAGACTTTGCCAAGAAGGACATTTGTCTTCTGTAAGTCTACTTTTAAAAGCTTGTTAACTTCCTCATATGGTATGTTAACTCTTGTGAAGTAAGGCTTTCATATCGAGAACATGGAAGCATGTGATGCAATTAATTCCGTGATTAGAAAGGTCAGGTAAACTCCACACAAATTGTCATCAGGCTAAAAGACAGCTCTCTGCCTTCACTATTTAACAGCCTGTTAAATACAGTGACATTTTATAAATATTATTTAGACTCTTCCTGGATCCTACTACAAAAAAGCAGTATGCCATATGACAGGAGATAACATCCTTACACAACACACACAAGAATAGCTGGGACTAAACCCAGGCCTTAAAAAAAAGGGAAAGGAAAAAGCCACTGTATATCAAGGCACTTGGGGAAATAAAACTTCCCAGTCAATCAGTAGAAGGTAAGCTCTTCCCATAGAACAGCTATTAAAAATAAACATACAGATGAAGAATCTTGACACTACCTCATGATAGTGCAAATACCATCTCTTTTGTCTATGACATTTCAATTTCCTGGTATACACTAAACATGTAATTTGCTTAAACGTGCTCCATTTCATTTATATTGAAAAGGCATGAAAAAAAATCCAAATATTTCTGAAACTAATCCAGACTCTATCGTATAGCAAAGCAAGTACCATCCTCTAGGACTCGGGTATAATACTGGCACATAAACGCCCACTTTCTACATGGCAGCACACCTCAAAATTGCTGTTAAAGCTCCAGCATAAACACTATATTTTTTAAATAAATGTCACAGAAGAATATTAAAGGTTTTTCAGGCAATTTACCTATTCAGTGCAACACCATGACATTTATCTTACTCTAATGCATCCTAGTACAGCAACAAGCACAGAATCTGAACCAAAGATTTATTTAAAAAAAAAAAAAAAGAAAAAAGCAAGACCACTAGCATGACTTTTTAAGCCAATAAAATTGCTGAGAAAAAGCCCAAAACTTCAGAGTTTTCAGAAAGAATATAACTTTACAGAAATTACACATAAAACAAAAACTAAAGCTGCCAGGCATTGAGCAATACATTACAGCACCAGTGTCCGCACCAAGAGGCTTATCTCACTGAAAAGCTTTCACACCACAATTAGTGTGGAAGGTTTATGGCAAAGTATTCTAGCACTGGATATAAAGACAGTTTCATGTAACCATAGAATAAAATAACTTGGAAGAGACCTCTGAGTGATCATCTGGTTCAACTCCTCACTCAAAGCAGGGCCAACTTCAAGTTACCAGCTCAAATGGGTTAATTAATGGAAGCACATATTTCTGAAATAACAAATACATGTTTGTAACCCAGTTACTGGTTTTGGACTCATTTGCCTGTTAAAAATAATAATTAAATCAGAACAACTATACATGTTAAGACACTAGAAGCCGATGTACAGGCCCACAGGAATAACTGGCCAGTATATATGCTCAATTTTACTTTTCTCTCGCAGACAGCACAACCTATGTGATGTTTCCCAGATTCACAGCAGAAATGGATATATGCTATCAAAGCTAACATCCACCTTTATTGCCCAGTGATATACAAAAAAATCACAAGCTGAAGCTTAGCCTGTAGTTTGCCAACGTACTGAAAGTACAGGAAGTACTGAAAGCAAAATAAAGGAAAGCACAGCTCAATAAAATCTGCATGCGCTCTGTCCCGGTTGCACATCCCCAAAAGCAACATATGGCTCTTAAAAAAAAAAAAAAACAAAAAAAAAAACCAACAACCACCAAACATGAAGGAACTAAAAAAATTAAAAGTCTGACCATGCAAGTATGCCTACTACTGGAAATAGATTTGAATAGATTCCTAGGATCATCAAAAAGTTAGTTGTTTGCTTGGTTTATCACACATTTTAGATATTTGAAAGGGAAATAAACACACAGTTTGAAAATAAATTCTGCCTAAAGTAGTAACTTCCATTTCTATAGAAGTGGAGGAGGGAAAAAAAGACAATTTTTAAATAAACATACATTTCAGAATACTGAAAGCAAAATCATAGACACATGTATGAAGTTTACCTGGTAATCTCCTGCTGAAGCTGAGAAACTGTAGGCACATAGAACACTACTCCAAAATACACAGTTGGCTCCAAGGCGTATTTGTCCAGCTGCTTTTTCAGAGGCTTGTCCAAATCTACCCATCTACGCTGATTCTGCTTATTATAATACCACAGACTGAAATATGTAATCTGAAAAATAGGCATTTCAGTGATGAAAAAAGTTAATATTGAGATATTAGATAAAATAGACTGTATGAAAGTCTTGATACTTAAAATAAAGGCTTTAAAACATTAAGGCTATGGGTTTTTGAAAATTTAGAGAACTGGAGAGACATTTAATATCAAAAGGAGACATTACTTTCAGATAAGCAATCCACATACATAAGGACCTCCACCTAAAACATTTACCAAACCTTCTCTTTATTTGCAAACAGTCCCTGACCCTGTTGTGACAACTCACAGATGTTAGTAGTAAGTAACAGGAAAACTAAGGGAAGTGAGGAACACAAATAGAAGATTGACACTGGACAGCAGGAAAGCAAAGTATGGCTTCTCTGGGGAACCAGCAGGCAGGCTTACATGGGATGCTGAAGGACAAAAGAGCACAGGACAGCTGGCCAGTCAAAGACAAGTTCATTAAAGCACATAGATGGCTCTTCCCACAATCAAGAAAATGAGCAGGTACAGCAGCAAGCTACCTTGCCTGAGCAGGCAACTCCTCACCAAGCCAAAACACAAAACACAGTATGCAGCGGAACAGATTGCCCCGAGAGGCTCGGGGATGTCCATCCCTGGAATGTCAAAATCCCACTGGACATCATCTTGAGCAACACAATCTAACTTTAATCAGATCTCCTGTAAGGACGAGTTTGAACCAGAATATTTTTCTATCCCTCCACATTACAGTTCTAAATCCACACTGCAGAGCCACTCATTCAAATTTAAATTTCTCTGCTATGTTTAAACTGATTAAAATCTGCTCCTGCAGCACTTCTTCATTCAGCTCTGGACCAGCAAACAGACACAGACGGGAAAATGTTCATGTCATTATCATAGCAAAACTAGAAATCATAATTACAAGTTTTTTAATTGAAGGAAGGAAATAAGGGAACGCTATGAATTACCAATTACATCTGTAGGCATTCACACGGAAATTCTCCAAGTCCTTGCTATATCCACATTGTTCTGTGTAGAAATGGTAGAAATACCAACACCTTTAATCCAACACTTTTCTTTATGTATTTTCAGATGTTTTTAACTTATACAAAATAAGCTATTAAGCCTATTTTTATAAATAAGTTTTATAAAACTTTTTATAAAACTTAAGTTTTATAAAACAAAGGACTATTCATCATAATTAGTTCTTTTACATCAATAATTTCTGTGAATTGGACTTGGAAAAATTGTCTACCTAGCAAAGTATTTACTGTTATTATCTTCTCAGAGGCTCTAGCATTTTGATGCTTCAAAGCACAGGTTTGAAATTCATTGGGGAGTGACAGCTGGCAGTAGAGAAAGGCCATTTTAGTATCTTCCTGTGAAAACTCGCCTATATACACATCTGAAAACTCATATACATATCTCTCCTTAGTTTATATCCTAAACAGGATGAAGAGTCTACCCTTATGGGATTCTGACTACCCCTTATAGCTCCGACAGGCTGGGATGACAAACGCCATCACTCCAAACGTCCCCACTTCCTTCTTCTTCCCCCAGCTTTATATGCTGAGCATGATGTCATATGGTATAGAATATCCCTTTGGTCAATTGGGGTCAGCTGTGCCAGCTGTGTCTCCTCCCAACATCTTGTGCACCCCTGGACTAGTCACTGGTCGGGTGGGGTGAGGAGCAGAAGAGGCTGTGACTCTGTGTAAGCACTGCTCAGCAATAACAAAACATCCCTGTGTTATCGACACTGTTTCCAGCACAAATCCAAAACACAGCCCCACAGTAGCTACTATAAAGAAAATTAACTCCATCTCAGCCCAAACCAGCCCACAGAGAAAGAGCACAAACTTCTGTTACCACCACCACTGTTCCAAACTCTCTGATGTAAGATACTACTCCTAGTTCTACACCCTGAAGTTTAAACTGAATGTACAGCCTATTTTTAAGGCACGATGATCACTTGCACTGGTCTATTTCTCCAAAACACTGAGCACTTTTTCTTGCCTATGCACAGAACCAAGTAGTTACTGGGAAAACAAACTAAGAAAAATCTTTCCACATTTTAAAGTATTCTCTGGAACCCAGCACACCTTTAAGCAAGATTTTTCTGCCACGGTATTTTCCCTTACAAACTCCTCCAATCTGAGCTATCAAAAATAAAATGAAAGCCAAGCAAAACATTATGGACCACAGCCTGTCTTCTGACTTGTGTGCAAACCTTTCACTTGACTTCAAGGGCAGAATTTGATCCTGTGAGTTTTCAGAGGAGCTTATGCACCCTGGAATATTCGCACTGATTAAAATAGAATCCATTTTTATTCATTGCTAAAACATTTTATTATTAGCAGCTCAGGACAACACCCAATTCTAAAAAGAATGTCATGACATAATTCTTAAAATATGTTAAGCTGTTAAGATTAACACTACTTTGAGGTTCCTTTATTTTAGCGACTTATTCATGACCCAACCCCTTTGAAGAAAACCAAATAGAAATAAAAAGAACATACAATTTCTGCACAGTTACTTTCTACCTAGCTGCTTTCTGCCACTATGGACAGGAATAGTAAGCATTTTTGCATAAAAATTCAAGGGTTATCAAGAATGCGAAAGTACCAAAAGCATCAAAATCAGCATAGTATTGCAGCTCACAAGTTGGTGGGAGTGGAGCGACTTCATCCATGAAGTTAACCAGACTTCCCAAGCTAAGCAGAGGAAGGTCTGGGTGCCACAAAACTACATTACTGTAGCTGACTACATTGTAATCTTTCAGTATGATGTATGATGAGAGTCAGAGAAGTGGGGCTGATCAGTCTTAAGAATAAAGTAAAATCTTACTGTGTAAGACAGTAAGACAACAGCCTAAGAGTGGGGTATAGAGAAGACAGAGCCAGACTCTCCTTGGAAGTGCTCACTGCACGTATGAGAAGCACAGGGCACAAGCTGCAACGTGGGAAATTCCAATTAGATGAGGAAGAACATTTCACAAGAGGACTAGCCAAACACTGGAACAGGTAACCCAAAAAGGTGTCAAATATCGATCCTGGGAGGTACTCAAACTCACCCAGGCAATCCCTGAGCCACCTGATCCAAGCTGGCTTTCCTGAGCAGTGGGTGGGATCATGCAACCCTGAGAGGTCCCTTCCAGCTCAAACTATTAAGTGATTCTATCTCATTAGAGAATTGGTGCTGATAAAGAGAAACAGCTTACCGAGAAATTCTTGGATGTAAATTAAACAACACCTTTCTTTCTTTTTTTTTTTTTAAAAAAAAGTGCTATCTTTTACAAACCCATTAAAACCTGAGTTTTAAATCCTAAAATTCTCATCCACATCTATTGAGCATACTTTGCTGTTCCTTATCTGTTTTATAATTTGAAATTAAATCAATGATATTGTCCTTCTTCCCTGTACCCGCTGCCTGATATTAGTTAGCTACAACTAACAGCTGCACTTCATTTTATTTTCCTTAATATGAATCAGCATCATCCCTAATATAATTCCACTTTGTTTCTAATCTAAATATCATTTGTATATATCAGTTATTCTGATTAGCTGTATAAAAAAAATGTTTTAATATAGAATCTCAGGGTCTATTTTGGTCACAGTTTACACTATCTAGAAAAGAAATAAAAATGACAAATGTAGATGCATATATCAAATGCATGTAATCTCAGTTGAGTTTAACAGCACTGATGATCCCCAAAATCAACTGTGCTTTCCATTTTTTGGCAATATAATATAAAGTTACGTTCCCTAGGATTTTGAGACAACACTATTCCTGCCATCTTAAAAAAAAAAAAAAGAAAAAAGTCTTTCTTTATAAAACCTAAAGGAAAAAAACACAACCGCTTTTTGTGGATGGAAGTGGGGAAGACAAATAGACTTTACCACACATTCTCCTGTGGCATAGCAGTATAATTATATATTTCCCAGCTAATTTCCATATCCTAGATTATATATCTTAGAGAATATCTCACAGGGTACAGTGACCTGAGGAATCACCATCCTAAGATGTGAGGCAAGAAATTATAAAAAAGAAAACAGTAACAGGGTTTACAGAAGAATGAAATCAAAATATATTTTCAGAATTTTTCTCTTTTACACTGGTACATACAAATAAAACAAACTGTAAGATCTTCAGAGTGCTGAAAACATCTTCTTAGTATTGAAGGATAAGTCCTACAGTCAGACTTACAAAATTCCAGATAGCCCAAGGGCTCCACTGCGTCTAGCTTTATTATATGCTTGGATATAAAACAGCTCCTGCTGTCAGGATATGACAGTTTAAATAAACTGCATGCAGGATAACTGGGTCAATAATCTTGTGCTACGCACAATTGCCAGATACCAAGAGAAAGCTTTACCCTATGCCCAACACTAAGAACTACGGAAGGAGACAAGAGGCCCTGAAAATTCTCCAGAAACTCCATTCTTATCACAGCAGACAAACTCCTCCACAAATCTTCCGAGTCTTTAGGGGAGAAAGGATTCGGAGCAGCCTGGACTGGCCAGTGTACAAGATCCAAGACTTCCTGGAAGTGGTTGAGAAGAAAAGACGTGAGTCTTGCCATGTACCAGACACCGAGTGGAAAGCTGCACTCCTCTACATACCACCACGACCAATTCTTCTTGCAGAAAAAGAAGGACTGCTGGCTAGCCTCATAAATATCCCTCCCTTTTCCCCATCTTGAAGCTACTGGCTTTAGGGTGCTTTTGCTTACAGTTTTTGTGGTTCTAGTACTCACAGGATCTTCAACGGTAGCTGCATGAGGGAATATTTGGCAGGGCAGCTATACGAATACAGAAAGTCAGTCTTAAGCCTTATTCTTTTCATAATGTAAACCTTTTTTACAACATACCCCCCCCTCGCACACAATTATTTCCTCCTAACTACTCCAATATGGGTTTTTTGGCAATTTTATTGGAATTGCCAACTATAGCTTAAAGCAAAACAGCAGGGATGAGAAATAAACAAAATCAATACTTTACAAGGCAATCTGACATATTCTAATTTATTCAAAATAAAACACTGCACAAATGACAATACACTGTGTTTTACACCCTTCAAATATCTTGAGTAAACAGTCTTCTAACAGGCAAGGCAGATTCTACTCATCAATACACTGGACAAAGGTAAACTGGCTAATTTACGAGCTAAAGAGCAATAGCTTCATAGGGCATAGAAGACAGTATATCCCATCAAGACATATTTTAACCTCTTGCAGAAACAGGTCAGTTGTCAATCAATATGATCAAGAAATGCAGAAAAATACTTTTGTGTGCGCGTGTGTTACTTTTTCCCACCACTGTCCAAAGCTCCTAGAAGAATGGACTCACATATCTGCTTTGGACTCATACCTTACACAGCATTGACATTAAAAGTAGTATTATGTTCCCATTCATCAGAAGCTTAAATTCTGATTGCTTTACAACAGGGAAAAGTAAAATTTTAAAGTAGTCTAAAACCACTAAACTAATGTCTGCTTCAGAAGCAAAGAAAACCTCTTCTGTCAAAATTAGTATAAAACTATATAGCAATACACAGACATTGTGACAGTGAAAAATGGTGGTATATTCAAATTCTGACCTAACTTTATAAAAAAGCTAAATAAATCACAGGCAAGGCTTCCTAGTTGCCACTATTGCTTTAATGGAAAAACCTTAATTTTGTGCTGCTCAGTGTAGCACGGCTGAGTGCAAATCTTATACCTGAATGCATAGCTTTTTTCCTTCAGAAACAGGAAGAACTACAACAATTGCACTGAGGCAATTACTGATTTTTGGCTGAGTGCTCTGTCCTTCAATTTATCTTGGCTCCTAGACTACAGTTGCAGCACAGTTATAACGAATACATGCTTCAGATGGAGTCAAGTTTGGTTTTTAACAAAGTAGAGTCTTTTAAATTAATTAGATTACACACTGAAGGCGTGCATTTTTATATACATTCATCCATTACAGTTTCTCCTTTCCTAATTTTAAGAAAAACTTGGTTGATACGCAACCATAGCAGTTCAGGTATGAGCACTGCTTCTCCTCTTATTTATCATAGAACCGTCTGGTTGGAAGAGACCTTCAAGATCATCGAGTCCAACCATTCGCCCTGCATTGTCAGGGTCCCTAAACCATATTGCTCAACACCAAATCTACACGGTTTTTAAACACCTCCAGGGATGGGGACTCCACCACCACCCTGGGCAGCCTGTTCCAATACCTCACAACCCTCTCTGTAAAGAAATTTTTCCTGATATCTAACCTAAATTTCCCCTGGCGCAACTTGAGGCCATTCCCTCTCGTCCTGTCATTCATAACATGGGAGAAGAGACCGACCCCCATCTCCCTACAACTTCCTTTCAGGTAATTGTAGAGAGTGTTAAGGTCCCCCCTGAGCCTCCTCTTCTCCAGACTAAACAGTCCCAGCTCCCTCAGCCACTCCTCATAGGAGAAGTCTCTAAACCCTTCACTAGTTTCGTTGCTCTTCTCTGAACCCGCTCCAGCACCTCAACGTCCTTCTTGAAGTGAGGGGCCCAAAACTGGACACAGTACTCCAGGTGTGGCCTCACCAGTGCTGAGTATAGGGGGACAATCACTTCCCTGCTCCTGCTGGCCACGCTGTTTTTGATACATGCCAGGATTCCGTTGGCTTTCTTGGCTGCTTGGGGACACTGCCGGCTCATGTTCAATCGGCTGTCAACCAGCACCCTCAGGTCCTTCTCTGCTGTGCAGCTTTCCAGCCACACTTCCCCAAGCCTGTAACGCTGCAGGGGGTTGTTGTGGCCCAAGTGCAGGACCCGGCACTTGGCCTTGTTGAATTTCATACAGTTGGCCTCGGCCCATCGATCCAGTCTGTCCGGGTCCCTCTGTAGAGCCTCCTGACCCTCAGGCAGATCAACACTACCTCCCAATTTAGTGTCATCTGCAAACTTCTCCAAGCATTAGCTAAAATTTTGTCAGACTTTGATACAAGGCATAATTATGATAGTGACCATTCTGTTAGGGCTTGGACCAACTTCTACTCACCAGTCAGCATGTTTATTGATAAACATACATGTAAGATCAAATGCAGTCATAAGTATTCTTATTTTAAAAACACTCTTTACATATGCAAAACACACATTTAAGAGACCAACACACTGAATGAAAGGTATTTTTATGTGTTTTCTCCAAACAAGAGCTGATTCTTTAGAATTCAGAGTGAAGTTTTACAGCATAGTTCAAGCATTTCTGAAGTGCTGTTTCAGACCTCCAAAGTGAATAACTGAATAAGAATCCGGATAACCTTGATTCCTTCTTTCCTATTCATGTCCAGAACAAACACAGGAACTTGCACACACACAACACATACTGCCCACAGAAGTTGCCTACCATTAGTTCTTTTGTACTTGGCCCTAAATACCTTCCATGTATCTGCCCTGAAATCGGACTCTGCTTGTACACAGTAGCAGAATTTGCCCCTTCATTCTGGTTTAGAAGTGTGATTAGAAAACAGAAATAAAAGAAGATCCAGCAAGAGAGGTAAATCAGCCATAACACCTCCTGCCAAACATCCAATAGATATCTAGCTATGTTATTTAAAAAAACATTTCTATATTTTCAAGTATTTAAGTTGCATTCTCAAGCCCTAAATACAAGACAAGCAGTATTAACAGGTAGTTAACAATCTGAGCTCTCCGTAGTTTTTTCAATACTTGTAATTCCAGAACTGTTTTCTGCAACAAATACAGGTTTTTGCATGAATCAAATTTGGTTATAGTTCTCTCACAGGATAAAAGACAGGCTACGCTACAAAGGGTAAGTAACTTATGTTCCCTGTTCCCCTTGGCTTCTTTACCCAGTTTCTCAGTTTGAGAGAGCTGGCTTACATACCTGTTTCCTGATGAGTCACATTCTGGGAATACCAGAAGATATTCTTAGTTTAATGCATTCATTTCACTTTTTTGTAAAGCCTATCATTCAGTAAAAAACCCCAAAATTGTCAACATACTTAAGACTTCCTAAATCCTAACTGTGTGTCCATACTAGTATACAGCTTGGAAATCGAGAAGTATTAACTGGAAAAACAAAAGAAAACCAGTGTTTAGCCACACAAAGCATAACTTGGAGACTACTGATCTACATAAAGATCTGTTAAAACAAACGTCTTAAAAGATGGCATAGCATTAAAAAAAAAGCCATTCAATTCACTGCCCAGACTCAGTAATTATAGAATAACCAGTGAGACATTTACAAATTCTGCCACTCGATGTGTAAAAAAGGTAGAGATTTCCCTCATGCCTCCTGCAATACACTGTTTTGAAGGTGCATGGGAACCACCTGTCATAACTGTGTAGCCCATATACAGTAATCCGAAACTGATGCCTGCCTTAAGTCTCGGGACTCAAATAAACAGCCTCACTTTCTCGTTTAACACTTTGAGTTCACACTCATGCTTTAAGAGTGCTGAGTGCATTAACAATATGCAACATCTTATAGAAAGTACTTAGTATTTTACAGTATCGATTTTACTAATGTGTTTTTTGCAGATTTAAGCAAAGCACTGAGCAAGTTTTCCTTCCTGAAAACTTTCTACTCTGCAAGCAGTCAGGAATGACCCAGTATCTGCTTGGCAAATCTGACTATTTAAAGGCAAAACAACATTTTTTGAATGCAAGCTCTGGAAAGTAATTTATATCCCTACTTTCCATTCCCTTTTATTGCAACACATTTTCCTGCCAAAATAATCCATGCAAGAATGCATGACTGAAGGAATCTGCTCAGAGTTCAATAGTGTACTGTCAACTCCCTTAGTATGATATATGACTCTTAATTGAGGGAATTGCCATATTTCTCTTTTTTTTTTTTTTTTTTAATAAAAAAACCCCACAGATTTTAGGAGTAGCTCCAAAGAAAGAGATAAAGAAGAATACCTGGGGGGGGGGAAAAAAAAAAGCATCGCCAACACTCTGCGAACAGTTCAATAAAAGCTAGCAGCCATCATTCAGGAAGATAAAGCCTTTGCAGTTTGCAAATCAAATGTAGTTAAGTTCTTTACCTTCTGTTGCCTTAGGAGGGACATCTGAAAGCAGATAGATAAAACTGACAAACACCACTCATATGCAACAATAACTAGATTCTAAACATATGGTATCTGACCTGTTCCAAGTAAACACGAAAGCTACCAGAGTAGTTAGATTCTCCCTTTGCTAGAAGGAACAAGATAAAAAGCCACACTGTTGCACAGAATTGCATTTTTCCAAAATAATTGTACACTAAAAAATATTTGGAGAATCTACAAGAATGCATATTAGAATTGAAAATAACCACAGTAAACACACACTTTACACTTTTAATGGATTCTCGTCTATTTCATTTGTTTATTATTCTCCAAACAGAAAAAAAAAGGATTGAGTCATAAATTTATTTGCTTAATATTTGAGCAAAGTTATAAGCAGTTGCTATTGCTTGACAACAAAAATATAACATTTCAAAGAAATCCTAGTTATTAGCCAACAACTATTTTCATGATTACTCTTATTTTGGTTCCCTAAGTCTAGGGAAGTACAGTCATCCTGTATTTGAATCCCATATTCAAAACACCATTGTACGGCTAACCACATGATGGAGTAAAAGCATCTTTTTCAGAACAATGTTAGCAACACTAAACTTGTAGTAAAAGTTTTCTCTCTCCTGCCCCTCAAAAGTGCACATGCCCACAGTTTAACCACTACCAAATAAACTAAACCTTTTGAGACTCCAGTGGGAAATGTCAGCTTACACAGGATCCAGAGCATTCAACTACTGCAATCAAATCGACCTGTGTTCAACAAAACTACAAAACAATGACATTGGTTCATACGTTGGTAATCCATGTAGATTTCTATAAACAACGTTTCACAGCTCAGTATTTCAGAAATAATTCGCTCAATACAGGAGATGTATGAATAATCACTAAATGTGTGGGAGAAGAGTAAATTTCAGCTGCAAAAGGATCTTTCAAAAGGACAAGTAAGGAATTTTTGAGGAAAAAGGCAAGTTACACACATATATACAGATTCAACTAGTGCAAACCGTGTTTCCTCATGAGGCCAGCACCAGATCTAAATTACCATACGCCTGCTCCAAGACAGTGTCTGCAAACACGTTTGTGGTATTTGAACAAGCAATACAAATAGTTGGTACTGGTACACTTATCATGTTTTGTGCTTTAGGTGCTTTTCACAGCAGTAATCCATCAGAAAGAAATACATGCACACAAACAGCACCCTCTTTCATATCCTTAGCTAAAAGTTGTCTCAAGTCTTGCAGTGATTTTTAACGACGTTGCTTAGGTAGAGGGTTTTTTTGGTTGTTGCTTTGTGGCGTTTTTTAAACAGCATTTTCAGGCTTAAAAAACAGTCACTTTGTTTACCACTCTGAGCTTTTTTTATTCACCGCCACTTCTCACATATCTTCCCCTTGGGCAATCCCTAGCTCCGTAAGGCAAGTTTTGCAACTGTTTTGGAGTAATCCAAGTTCCCATCAAGATCAGAATGGGAAGAAACTAGGGGAACACAGAATAGCTGCTCCAGTAAATGAACTGATTGCCCCAAATGGTAAAGATTCACCGCATAGGTCACCCAGGACCAGAGACAAAAATCGCGCATTCACTGCACGGTTCGCTTACCTCCCGCAATTCAAGCCTCTGAGCCACTGCTTCCAGGCTTTCCTGGCCTGTGCTTTCCACCGACAGTGTGAACTCCACGAATTCATTGTTGAGCAGCTGGATCCGAGCCACCAAGCAACTCTTGCTGGATACTGTGTAACGTCGAGTTCGCTTCAATTTCAACCCAAAAGGTAGAGGCATCTTCTTTTTCCCCCCTGCACAGATGGTTACTGGTAAAAAGCCACTACCGCACGGGCCGAGAAAGGGGACAAGTAGCTACCTCCTCTCAAAAGGCAAGGAGCTGTAAAGTCTCCAAAGATCAACCAGCAGCAGCAGCAGTATCCATTAAAGACAAGCAAGTTTTCCACCAAGAGACAAGCAGAAGAGGCATCCACTGGAATCCTAGCAAGGAGCAAAAGAAATCAGAAATACTTTGACTGAACGGGGAATAGAAACATGGGAAAAATAACATGTATATTTTTTCTAAATCTAAATAATCAGTCTACTTTTCCAAAATGCAGAGCTGTTATGCATTCAAATAACGAAATAAGGACCAGAGTTTCTGGTTTTTCCACAGACAACACTGGTTTTGGCAAGTTGATTTTTTTTTAAACTCACAAGAGAATAATGGGTCTTAATCACAAGTGGCTGCAGTATCTTACAATAAATATTTCTAAACTGAATCAGAATTTAAATTAAATACCTCTATGAAGTCTGAGTTGCCTAAGGTATTTCTAATACTGCACTAAGCCACTGTCTTTAGGAGCAAACCCAGCAATCTGGCTTGTTTTTCAGAGCACAGTGCGGCCTCAGCCGCTATCTGTTGGATTAAACACAAAACCAAGCCCCATAAACGATTCAGGAAAAAAAAAAAAAATAAAAAAAGAAAGGCAGGAAGAGAGGCATTAAAGCTCACTCCTTAGCCATTTCCTACCAGGCAATTAAAATCCAATTCCTCCAATTTTCCCTGAGTTACAGCTAGCTATACCATTATTTCTTACGCTGAACTGCTGCACGATGTTTCAGGTTACACTCTGCCTCACCAAGTGAGTACACGAATTCTGAGAACCGTTTATTTTCTAGTTTTTCCTTGAAAAACATACTTATTCCCAGCCTAAAGGCAGCCACCCATTTCCCCACCTTCTGCAGACACCTTCACACCCCCTCTCCTCTCAGCTCCGTGACATACAAGCTTCGCCTTTCTCCTCTTTCAAGCGTTTTCCTACCGCACGCACCCCAGCCTAAGAAACCCGCCACTCTTGCTAGCGCCGGTTTTCAGTAGGGCAGGCAAAATAAAAACACGCCATAAATTTACAGGGTTTCCTGCTGCTTCAGCACGCGCGCTGAGGGCAGTCGCTACAGCGAGGCTGGGCACTGGGGGAGATAAAGCCACCGCCGCCGCGGGGGTGAGGGCGAGGGGCAGGGGGGGCACATCGCCCCCCTCACGGCGACGCGCTCCCCCGGCCCCTCGCTAAAGGGACGGGTCCCGTCCCGCCCGCCGCGCTACCGGCGCCCGCCTGAGCTGGCGTGGGGCGAGGCAGCGACCCCGGGGCCGCAGCGAGCGCCGGGCGAGCCTGGCGCGTCCCGCCCAGCCCCGCCCCGCGGCCCTCGGCCGGGCCGCCCGGGAAAGCCGCGGTTCTTCCTCTCATCGTGAGCTGCCGCTGGGGTGGGGAGCTCCGCCCGCGGACCTCTAGTGGCAGCGCCGCAAACAACCACCTCTTTTTTTTTTTTTTTTTTTTCCTTCCCAGGAAAAAAGGGCTGGTATGTATCTGTAGCGCATTTTAAAAGGCCTAATTTGATTTCTGAAGGTTCTCAGCAGGAATAACATGAGGATATCCATTTATTTACAGCAGAAGTAGTCTTCCTAGCCCAGCTGTTTTTAAACTCAAAGGCACAGCTATGAACAAACAGCCACGGACTACTTGTACGTTTATACACGTACCTAGAAATGCAATGTTATTTCACGCACCCGCAAACTCTAGGTTGAAAATCTCCTGTCAGACTCCCTACCCCCTTGTGAGCAGTACGGCACAGAAGAAAGGGAGGCGGAATGATGCTGAAGGACTAAAACAGGGAGAAAGAGGAGGCAGCACAGCATTTTTCCCCAATGACATCTTTGCAACTCTACTCCAAAGAATGACAATAGGCGTATTTCATGACCACGTTTCTAATAACCTGGAAGCAATTCTACCATCCTACACAATCCCCATCCTCAACAGATACCACATAAAATCTTAATTGAATCAAAAAAACCCTGACCCAAACACCAAATAATTTATTTCTGTGTGCAGCTGCAGAATAAGTAACAACTGATAGCAACAGGTTTCCCTGAAAAATTCAGGGATACACAGGGACTCCTCACTTTATTATTCGCTCTGCACTTTGATCCTCCAAATCCCCCCTCCCTGGAGCAGCACGCAGGGAATGCTCTACGGTCAGAAGCTTTTCGTTTCCTGCCCCACTGCCAGCAGAATCTCGCACTGTGTTTATTCCTGGCAGAGAAACTTTTGGCTGACTGACCTCAGCTCGTGTCCCCAGGGCCTGTTTTCCCATACTTTCTGCGCACAGTTACGTACCTTCTTCAGGGCTACAGCAATGACAAAAAACAACTTGCTCATCTTTTTGAAAGCTGCGGTTAGAAGTGCAGTGCTGGTTTTTTATGTAGCACCACTGAATAAGAAAGACTATCAAACTTTTATGCCCCCATCAGGCCCTTAGAAAAGTATTCTAAGGGCATGGAAAAAAATCAATATTAAAAAAATTACTAACCAGAGGCTGACCTGACAGGTGAAATTGCCTAATGTCAGCATTAGATGGCTTGGAAATCTCAGACACTCAGTAATTTTGCTATGCAGATAGGTAGCAATGCAAGCATAGGAAGGAAAGTTAGGGCAGAATTTTCGGAACGTGCCACCAGCACTCCTCAGGTTATGATCTGTTGCTTGCATTTCTTGCTCTGCTGAGCATTTATCCTAAACCATTTCCTTTTAACTCAGTACATATCTGAAGTAATCTTCATTACTTCTGAAACACATCTATAACAAGGAAAATGAAAGTAACTAACTTCCAGTCTGTGTCACAAAAGACCAACTAAAGTATTTCTGAAATATAACAAATATTGTATAATAAAGGCAAGTTTGATGAGTAACAGAGTTATCATTCAGTAGCTTCTACTGCTAGCCATGTGTACTTCTTGCTATCACAGCTGTACCGTTTCTATCCAGCAGCTGTGCATTCTGCAATGCTAGGTGCTCTCATATTTGCCTTCTGCATTATTTTAATTCGGATACATCTGCATTGTTATAAAGCTATTTCAGCAAAAAGCAACTATATACCCCAGGAGTTACAAATCCAATTGACGACCTCCACAATAACCAGCCTTTATTTAGCAAGCCTGGAATTTTCATGCAACAGCTAAAAATGTCTTTAGTGGCCAAACTTTGTACATTTGTATTTCAACACAAACATGTAGTTTCAAAAATGTATTAGAATTTCAGCAACATGGCCATGACTGACACATGATCATGCAGCACTGTGGTATCTTTCTCCTTTGCCTACACTTTCCACTACCCCCTCAATAATTAGAACTTTACTAAGATTTTTGTTTTTCAAACAGCCTGCATGAATGACAGCATGCAAAATAAACTGCAATGTATGATGGCGAAAAAGGGTTCCTATTACTTCAAGTGCTTAAAATACAAACATTTATTTCAGAAATATCCGGAGAGCCAAAAAAGTCAGAATACTCCACCCTCCCCTTGTTTTACCAGTTAATCTTTGACATGACTCTTGGACTGAGAGAGCAGCAATAAGCGCACATCTTAAACTTCCCCTACCTCTAGAAGTGCAGTTCTACAGCCCTTACTTTTCAAAAAGTAAATGCTTGAAACTCCTCAGTCTTAAGGGACACAGCAGAGAAGATCACCCGCTATTTTTTTCTTTTACAGTGCCTACTGTTTTCCCCTTACCTTGTACAGCAATCCAAAGACACCGAGTCTCCTTTCACATATGTGTAGCCGAAAAAAAACCACAGTGCTCCAAGACTTTTTCTCCCTGAGCCATCTCATCTGTATTCCTCGAGGACTGACTTACTGTGGTCCTCTCGTCCAAAACAGCTGCTATCTCGGCTAACCGACCTTCTTCTCAGATCACTCATAGTGAAAACATTCCTCACTTCCTGTCTCAAAAAACTTGCTCTGGATATCATTCCACTGGGTAAAGAGCTGGGGGTGGAAGAAAATATTACAACAAAATAAACCTGTGCCAGCCAGCTCTTCAGGCAGCCTCTTTCATGTGACGCTGTGCTGCATGAGCGCAAATTGCGTTCTCGGGAATATTTTCAAATAGCCCGTCTCTGTGTGCCTCTGTGTGTGTGCGTTTAATTTCTTTTCCTGGAGGCGTTCCCCTCGCTCTATCCATGCGGAAGGATACGCTGAAAGAATTAAAGCGAAGGCCCGTATGCTTGTAGCCCATTACCTCAGAGAGTTGGAATGCCTGGCAGGGAGAATGTCAGCAATGAACAGCTGCTTCTCTGGCTACAGGGGCACTACAGAAATAGGGGTTACAACAAATAGCAGGCAATCCTTGCTTTTTTTAATCATATGATCATTTATTTTAAGCCTTTCCAATTAAAGCAAATCTCTTACCAAAAAATTGTTGGTCGTATTGTCATGCAGCTTGGAAATATTTTCAAGGTTTGATCTGTATGTGCTATACCAAAATGACCTATGCACGTACATTTATTTCTGCAGCTAAAACCAAAAGTCCTTGAAAACCTTCAGCAAGAAAATACAGATTAAAGACTGATCTTTCAGCCCTTGCTTGGATTTAAAACTCCCAAAGGTGTCAGTAAAAATTATGCCTTTAACAACTGTCTTTGCAAGCATTAAACACGTAACATTAATATTGTTTAACCAATGCAAACATCATATAAGAGGCGGCGCTCCAGTGTAGTTCGCATGCACAGACCCCTGTGTGTGCATGTGAAATCAGCAATTGTTTTATACAATTTGGAATTCTATGGCTCTTCACATTGCATGAGCCAGGCAAAAGTATACATGAACTTGAAAGAAGCCAGGGAGAAGGAAAAAGGCAAAGTGAATATGTGAACGCTGACTCATGACTGTAAAACTTAGAAAGTGTTTTGGTAATGTAAAGCACATAAACATGCTACTGTCTGCGCAGGTCTAACCTGCAGCTCTGCTATGCAAATAGTGTGTTACTCAGGAGGACACTAATCTCAGCTGAAATATGTAGATAATTTTGTACTACGATGAATTCTTCTCAGTTATTTCTCTTAGACACAACAGGCTTTCCTCTACTCAGGGGAACATCTCTTCCCCCCACTCCCGCCATAGATCAGCTATAGTTATGATAAGCAATCCATAAGCCAAGGAAAAAACTCATTCAGGGGAATTTTATATTGAATAAACTAAACAATAAACTTTGAACTAAACTAAGCTGCGATCCTTTTCTAATGGTATCTGCTGCAGGCTAGAACTATGGTTACTCACCAGGGAAAACTGACCAATACAATGTATGATAAATCCAAGCTGTGAAAATTCAGGGTAACGGAGGCAACCCTTCCTGTTTCTAAACAATTCATACTGGAAACAAGGTCTCAATTCTCTTATCTGTCACGTTTCCTATTTTAAATCTTGATCACACCCATTTCCTGCCTGATTCCCTGCCTAGAAGTTGCATTTATTAGAGTTTTCTTCTTACTTTCCATAGTTACTCCTTACTGTATTTTCTCTCTTTGCATTTATGTTAAAGACAACACATCATCTTAAAAGAGACAAGAATATTGTCAATATGCTCCTCTGCAGCTTATATTTTCTTTTTTGAAGATCATCAAAGTTATTCCTGAATTAAATTTTTTCTTCTGCCTCCTACAGTTCCAGTTTGTATCCTAACTTTGGGTTTTTCTGCACTTTCTCCATTTGCCCTATCTCATTTTTTGCCTCATCAGCTCTCCACTTCCTGCTTTGCTCCAACTATCAACTCTAATAAATAGGACAAAGAGACACAGGCATCCATGAACATGTGATGAACTCCGATAAAGACTCATCAGTAAGACACAGAACGCGTGCCTCAGGGCGCTACACAGTGCTTCTGCTTCTCCCCTTTAGCCTCTCATCAATACTTATGACATTCATGGGTAGAAACACCCACATCTTTTGCTATACTCTTTACACTCTCATTGAAGATTATAGGAGGAAAAGACTAATATCCTACAGCAGAATGTTTCAGCCCTTGTTCTATAAGCACAGAAAAAAGTTTCTGCCCATTGGGTTGAATACTGCCTGTCCATAGCAGGGCAGGAATAAACCTACTTTGTTCTTATCGACATCTTCCCTTCTGGAACAGTTTTGATTTTTTTTTCCATCCTGGTCCAAATGCGTGATTGCAGTTGAGTATATCTATCAGCCAACCAGGTGAAGGTTGACGCAAGCATTCACCTTGTTCTGATTCTGGGAACTCTGTCCAGCATCAGGTCTTTACATTGACTAATGGTAAGACAGAAATGGAAGTGAGCCAAACAGGAAGCAGAATCAGTCACCCTCCAGGCAAAAAAGCAGTATGTGTGTGTACACTCCTTAGCCTAGCAGAGAGTTACCCATTTGTGATAAAAACACAGGCAGGATAATCCAGAAACTACTAGTTAAAGGGGCATTCCCATGAAGCTGAAACAATGAAGAAGTCATGTGGAAAAATACCTTGATTTACTCACCAGCCATGCAAAACAGCAACTTCAGGAACTGCAGTCAGAATACCTCTGATTCTCCATGTGACTTTTAAAGCTGCTCTCAGAACAAATTTACTTTATTCATCACTTTTATGTTTTGGTGCTGTGTGTGAAGCCTCCTTGTTTTTTCATCATTCCATTTCTTATTTGTGAAAAAGCAAGAGATAGCTGAGTCTTTATGCATGATTACATCTTTCTTGATGGTAGTGGAGAGAACGGAAAGTTCTAGAAAAATGAGTGTACAATACATCTGCTACATGCTTGAAGCCTGAGATTTCATGTTTGCAAGACTAATTTTTACTTATAAAGGCACTCTAAAATGTTGAACCATGTTTTACTCAGTAACTAATTAAGGTTATAGCATTTTCCTCTTAGAAGAAAACAGGCAGTTTCCCTACACATAACGTAGTGTGGAACTTGAAGCAATAAGCTGTTACTATTCACAAAGGATACATCGTTTTTTAAAACACAGTATCTCTTTCTAAAGTAAATCCATTAGTTAGTCAGGAAATAAACTCAGTTCCTGTTTCTGTCCTTCAATAATTATTTTTCTTGTTCCAGTAACAAAATAGTACAACTTATCTGAAATCTTAAGACAGCAAAATGTGTCTCTTAAAGGTTAAAGTGGAATATTGTAATTAAACTAATCTGTTACTAAGTTGTAGCTCATTGTAACACCAGCATATTATAAGCATAGTCAGGCAAACAGCTCAGATCATTAGCAATAATTAGTCTAAGCTATCTCTGTATGATGTTTGGTTTATATCAGGAGCAGTGATGCAGAAAGAGATTAATACAGCTGTTAACTACAATGCCTGGAGTTCGCTTTACCCAGTGGCATTACTTGTAGAAGACCTTTTATCTGTAGGCTGGGCTTTCTATAATGTTATTAGTCACTAAATCAGCTGAAGTGAAGCTGGGACATTGAGGTGTGCCTCAAATGTGACTTCCACACAGTTCTTCCTCCTTCTGCAACCGATCTCTTGTAGTGGTAAGACTAGGAGATGCTGCAACATCTTTCTAAGAAAAAAAAAAAAGGCTTTTTATTTTTTTAAGGCTTCTTATCAGTCTAACATGGGATCACAAAATTAAAATTCAGTAGTAAAATACTTTTATAGTATAGCTGTAGTATGGTTTAAAAGTTACTTCGATACTTTGTGCAATCCCATATTTGTTAACAAATAGATATTTAAATCTTCAATTTCTGTACTTTTAAAGAGCAAGCATCAATATTGAAATAACCTTGTCATTGATCTTACGGTATTCATACTTATCCTAAGCCATGTGGCAGGTATAAACCAGTTTTATAAAAACCAGGAATGAAGACAGAGGCGACTCGAAGCTGAACGTGACACTTAAGTAATTAAGACTAGACCCTCTGACACACCACGGTTTAGAAACGTGCTAAAAATACATGTATTTCCCTCACTCCAGGGCCGCACTCCCTAGCGTGTCATGGCTGCCTCATGCTTCCAGAGCAAGACCGGCCGCAGCCACGGGCCCAGAGGCAGTCTGCGGCGGTGGGCGGCCCAGGGCGGCCGAGCCTCCCTGCCCGGCGGCCTCCCCCTGGGGCGAGTGTCCCCTTCTCCCCACGGCCGTGGCCCCACGAGCACGCTGGCCCACCGAGCCGCCAGAGCGACCTCAAGCACCTCTGACTCCGACGCTAGCGCCTCGCTGTCGGCCGGGACGCATCTCACACGCCCGGCTCGCTCCCTCCGCCCCGCTATGCGGCTCCCGCCGGAGGCGGCGGGTGCTGCGCGAAGGCACCGGCGCGGCCCGGCAGGGGGCGCCGCGGGCGGAGGCCGCGCACTCTCCGGCACGGCGCTCCAGCGCCGGCGCGGCCTGCGGCGGGAGCGGAGCCGGGAGGCCGCGGTAGGAGGGGACGGGTCACGGCGCGACGGGAAGGCACCGTGGCGGCGCGACCATGGAGATCGGCACCGAGATCAGCCGCAAGATCCGGGTGAGAGAGAAGCGGTCGGGTCGCTCCGTCTCTACCGAGGCAGGGGCCTGACCCCGCTCGTGAGGGGCAGGCCCAGCCGGTGGCTGAGGCGCCGGCCTCGCTCCGCGCTCCCCTCAGACGCGGGGGCGGCGGGGACGCTGCGGGCCCTGCAGGCCCTGCACCACCGAGCCCCCTTCCCCCGGCAGAAGGAAGCGACGGGGTGAGCCCCGGCCAGGACAGGGTTACCGGGAGCTGCCGGCGGCGTGCGGCCTTCGGCCTCGGGCCTCCCTGGAAGGGGCGCGAGCTGGAGAGTCGTTGTTTTGGGAAGCGGAGGCGGGGTCCTGCCGTACCCCATAGGGCAGCTGCCGTCTCTCCCCCGGAGAGTTTTCACCGCGCAGCGGCCCGCTTGGGAGGCAGACCCGGAACCGGGGGCTGCCTGGGCGAGGGGCAGCCGCGTTGCCCCCGTTGCAGCGTGAGCCCCCGTTAGCGTCAGGTAACGCTCCCTTGTCAGCTGCTCCCACTCAGTAATCACAGCTTGGAAGTCCTGGCAGGTTTTTTGCCTTGGTGAGCCGGGAATGACCTTTTATCAAACCATCGGGATTCGTTTTCTTTGCACCTTTTGAGCCCGGATGGTTTCCACTTAAAAAAAGAGACAGCTGAGACTTGGAGGTTGTCTGGTAGCACCAGGAACTGGTCTATAGGAAACACGGTAGAGAGCGTGAGATTCCTGACAGTTCTTGCTATCCTGCTGTCAATGCCTTGCTGTTACAGCCTTTATATCATGAGCAAGTAGAGAACAGGAAAAGTAACATCTCTTAAACTAACGTACTGAAACAGTTAATGAGAACGACTTTGCTAAGCCTCCCACTATTTTACAGTTGAAAATACTTTGTTGCTCCATCTCTTAAATGCTATTTCGTTGTTTTTTAGGGTGCTATAAAAGGAAAGTTGCAGGAGCTGGGGGCTTATGTTGGTAAGTTTTATCATGTGTTTAGCAATCTTCTTTAGGCTTATTGTTAGATGGGAAACAACCAGCTAGTTAATGCAACAGCGTATTTACTTATTATTACTTGTGTTACCGCATACAGAAGCCTTAAGCTTGAGATGAATTATCTCAAGTGGTGGACTGGTAGGAAAGGAAAAGACTTACTTCACAAAGTACGTATAATCTAAGTGTAAGAGGAGGCAGTATGTGGACATTGATGTGTGAAGAACTAAAAGGAAATAAGGAAGAAGGCTAACAGTCTCCACTTTCAAGGAGGAATGGTAACAAGGGATTTGAAAGAAAAACAATGATGTGTCTGTGAATGTTTCAGGAAGTTTCTTTGAATTACAAGGAAAAACATTGTATAAAACAAAATCTTTGCAAATATAGCAGCAGTTACCTGTGACCACTCTGAGATGGAGTCAGTCATTCTTAGGCATCTTTTCAACAGCCTTTTGAATTCAAGGTGAGACATTTGTCAAAATTAGGAGAAAGGATATTACTCTAAGACACAGATAAGGTGACTATTTTAGGAGGTGGGAAGGCCATATCAGAAACATTGTGTAGGACAAATCTGCAAAATGTAAGAGCTTGATTGTTAAGGGTCAACTAACTAAGAGCTCTGTTAAGCTGATGTTGATGAAACATACGTAATTGAATCTTAAAGGCAGGGTGAGATTTTATTTTGGATTGTGATGAGAGAGATGAGCAGTGTGAATGTCTGTATATTTTTCTTTTTTTCTTTTTTTTTTTTTCCCCTGAATCCAGGGTTAAATGGATATTGCACTTAGGAGCAGCTGTTTTTTACAGCAGTAGAAGTTAGTAACTTAACTCAGTGTTCTGTTGGAAGCAGAATACCTCAGTCCTGCAACTACCTTATTGTTGTCTGTGGTACTTCTTGGATTTCAGGTGAAGGAACAGAATTGAGAGCATAGTTTAGAGATCCCGTGAGTTGCAGGGCCAAGTTCAAAGTTTGTTTGACCTTGAATTCATCTTATTTCCTGTTTAGAGGGGGCTGTTGTATTTATGGGATCAAAATGTATTGACTCTGTAGAAGGGAGTTACCTACAAGCTGACATTCTCAATTCAGCAAGTGCCAAGGAACTGTGTTTAGAATTTTTTTATTGTAAGGTCATCTTTTTTTCACCATCTCAAAAGTTGTCTTTTTTAGTAACTCGGTTTTTTACTATTGTTCCAGGTTTCGGTTTCTTAGTCCTAGCTTCTCTGTCTGCTTTTTCCTGCATTTCTGAAAAAAATCTTTCGTCTGTCTAATACCAAGATGCTGGTAGAATATTAGTAATCTTTGATTCCAATTATGGCTGATTATTATTTCTCTGTTTTTCTTCTTTCTGTGTTCAGAAGGCAGTTCCCAAGATCAGCATACAATGTCTGCACTTTCTTCTCAGTCAGCTTCTGAACTTTAAATAACTTTGTATTTTTTATCACCAAGTCTTTATCTTCCTTGGCCTCTTTTTTGTTTTTAAACCACTGTTTCCAAATGTCAGTAGTTTTTCAGGTTTCTTTTCTTGACTAGAGTATTTTGGACAACTTTTCAAGTAATGTTTTTCAAAAACTCTTTATCTCTTCTTTTAGGTAGCTGTTAAAATCGGTTCTTCCTCATTCTAGCCTCTGTGAGCAAGAACCATACTTTTGTTTCCTCCTGTAACTGCTAGTTCTTTTCTTTCAAAAAGTCTTCTACAACAAGACATGTTGAAACTAATTTGTTGTATAGAACTTACAAAGGAAAAAATCCTACCTGTGAGACAAAATAAAGATAGGTAAATAGTCATCAAAATTTTCAAAAGGCTGTAGTTTTGCATGCAGTTTGAGTTGGCATAAGCCAGCGTGGTCACTGAGAAAAGCAGTTCTTTCTTACTTTCCTTCTTCTGTTGTACTGTTGCAGGTGATTGTGCTAACTTGTGTTTTGATCTATACTTAAAGTATCGTCTTCTTTACTTTATCCTATGTTGAATCACCTGAGGAGTTGATGAGGTTTAAAAGCAGCTTGGCCAAAAAATAAAATTCATTCTAAGTTCCTAGATCTGGATATCCATCTGTCTTGTACAACTTGTAGTTTACATTAAAAAAAACCCAACCAAAACCAAAACACACACAAAAAAGTTAAGGGTTTAGGCTAAGAATGTGTTCTATTGGAACACTTGAATAGTGATAGTGGAGTGCAGGTGCAGTGTATGAATGTTATTTCTGTAGTCTAGGGTACAAATGAATTATTTACAAGGTACATAGAGAAACATAGAAGAAAGGCAATTCCTTTGATTTGTATTTTGATTTCTATTTAAGACTTTTCATTTTTTAGGTACTTTTAATGTTGTGTACAGACTTAACTTGATGACTTGACTACAGCTGCATTAGTGTACCTTGGTTCAAATTCGCAATTTGAAGTGGATTTCCCAACTATCTTTTCTTACTGTTGTTATGTTCATGTCCTGGAGTGGTACTGGAGAGGATGAGGTGGTTAATTAAGCTAAATTGAAATATGTGCTCAAGCAGCATAGCTAAAGCCCTTAAGCAACAAATGTGCCATTCAGGCCTTCAGAGTAGACCAGAGCTAGGCCAAAATTAAAAGCTGAATATCAAACTCCTCAAACCCTTAATGTGTGAATGTCAGATTCAGAGTGCCTTCCTCTCCATTCCGATGAGTAGGCATACCCTGTGTGAGCAGTCCAGCAAGGGAGTGGAGTTCTCACTATGTATGAAGTTGCGTACGTTAGGGAGTTAGAGACTTAGACTCTTGGGGTTGCTGGTTGTTTTATGCGGATGGAAAATCTGGAAGTTAATACAGTTTTGATTTGTTTAATGAACAAATTGGAAAAGGATATTTATCTGTTTGGTCTTTGTAAGTAAAGGAAATTTGACAAGCATAAAGTGCTATATTTGGCAGTACTTGAAGTGATGAAAATTGTAGATGGTTGTTAGTGTTCAAGTAAAAGGATATAGGCAGCAGAGTGGCTTTCTTTTATCGTATCTTTTTGTGTTTTATTTATGCAGTTTTTAAATAACTTTGATCTTACTTTCAGCTTATGCTCTTGTGAAGTTGATTATCTTTTATTCCTCTCTCATGGCTGAAACTTGTATTGAAACTCAGAGGAAGTGGAAGTCTTGTTAGTTTGCTTACCTAATCCTCTGCCTGCAGAGTCTTTGTAGTAAAACTGGAAAAAATAAATCTGGTTACATGTTTAAGGATGTTTGCTATGTCTTTTATGATTTATTATACTTCAGACCAACATATTTTTCTTTCTATTAGATGAAGAGCTCCCTGATTACATTATGGTTATGGTGGCCAATAAGAAGAGTCAGGAGCAGATGACAGAAGACCTTTCCCTTTTCCTTGGAAACAATACTGTCAGATTTACTGTCTGGTATGTTTGTAAGCTACTTGTTGCACTTATTACCAGTAATCAGGAATGCTTTCTATAAGTGAAACCTGAGAATTTAAGAAGTTACTTGTCTTCCTATTGTATAATGTACTTTAATAAAAACTTTTACTTTGCAAATCTAATAGGTAAATTATTTTTAGTCTGTCAACAGTTAGACTATTGCAGTGATAATTAGGTGGCAAAGGACTGGAGGGCTTATATTCTTTGTTTGCTCATAAGTCCAGTCAAATTTTTGAATGAAGTGTGAAATGCTCAGGTAATTGAGGGCCATATGTTGACTTAAAAAAAAATTATTCCTGTAAAGCCCACTGTGAGCATGAGAGTGTTATTCACTGTATTTAGATGTAAAATAAGTCTTCAAAGACCAACTTCTTGCTTTTGTGCTAATAGTTATTCAGATTGCTGTTGCGCATGGGAATTACTATATCAGGACAGATGAGCAGTGGATCTAATTCTGTGTACCGTCTTTGACAAGGCTTAGCACCAAATGCTTAGATATTCCCACCTCTCAGGCTCTTTATTTATTACCACCACCCAGCTCTACAAAACAAGTAGAACCTCAGAATTATTGTGAATAGGACAAATTAGCAACAGATGAACTCTTTTCTAGACTACTGACAGTGCAGGTTAATTTATGCTATGCTGCACAGCAGCCTTGGCTGTTATATTTCTCCTGCATTTTCTAATACTGAATTTCGCTTACCGTATAAACCTGTAGTTAACTCCATGTTTCAGAGTATCCAAACAGATATTTCACTCCAGAGATTGTTCTTGATGTCAGAGTTGTGTATTTTTTCAAGTTATTCTTATTTCTGAGTCTCTAACCTAATATAGTTTTAAGGAATGTTGTTTTGTATAGATTAGAGAAATGCTACATTTTTGTATAGCTTTTTTTAGAATGTTGTTTTGTGTAGATTAGAGAAATGCTACATTTTTTCTGCTTTTTCAGTTTACTTCCTTTGAAATCACACGGACTGGTTAAATTCACTTTCAGTGTTTCTTGTATGTGATTAGTCTAAAGTTTCCCTTTGTTTGGTTAGGAGCTTTTATGCTATTAAATAGCTGAGAGGAACATTTTATAACTTGGGTATGTTATGAAATCATGAAGATTGACAAAAAGTGAAAAGTAGTTCCAGCTATTACAATGTACTGTGTTAACTATTTAAACTGGTGGATTTCCGTGTGACAGTGTTACTTGTATGGATGTTATTTGAGTTTGCTTTCAAAGTTTTGAATTTTTTCCTGGCATTTGTCAAAAATACAAGAAAGGAGTGCAATTAAGCATGCACTCCTTTTTTAAAAAGTACACAGGCATTTATGTTCTTTGTTCTCTCTTGTGGCCTGCCTAGGCAAAACTTTTGGCTTTCACTGTATCAGTAAGTCATGCAGTTGTCTTTTCCGTGCTAGTTTTGGGAATCAGTTAGACAAATTAGTGAGGTTTACAAGTTGATGAGGGTAGCTCCAGTATCAAGGTTTTAACTGGATCCTGATATCACGTTCACGAGCCCTGGTCCTCATGGGGGACTTGAACCACCCTGATATCTATTGGAGGGACAACACAGCAGGGCATAGGCAATCCAGGAATGCATGGATGATAACTTCCTTCTCCAAGTGGTAGGGGAGCCAATGAGGAGAGGTGCTTTGCTGGACCTTGTTCTCACCAACAAAGAGGGGCTGGTGGGGAACGTGACACTCAAGGACAGCCTTGGCTACAGTGATAATGAAATGGTGTAATTCAAGATTCTTAGGGAGGCAAGGAGGGTGCTCAGCAAGCTCACTACGTTGGATTTCAGGAGAGCAGACTTCAGCCTCTTCAGGGATCTGCTTGGTAGAGTACAATGGAATGAAGCCCTGGGGGGAAGAGGGGCACAAGAAAGCTGGTTAATATTCAAGGATCACCTCCTCCAAACTCAGGGGCAGTGCATCCCAACAAAGAGGAAGTCAGATAGGAACACCAGGAGGCCTGCATGGATGAACAAGGAGCTCCTGGTCCAACTCAGACATAAAAAGAAGGCCTACAGAGCGTGGAAGCAAGGACAGGTAGCCTGGGAAGAATACAGAGAAATCGTCCGAGGAACCAGAGATCAGGTTAGGAAAGCTAAAGCCCTGATAGAGTTAAATCTGGCCAGGGACATCAAGGGCAATAAGAAAAACTTCTATAGGTATGTCAGTGATAAAAAGAGATCCAGGGAAAATGTAGGCCCTCTCCAGAAGGAAATGGGGGACCTGGCTACCCGGGATATGGGGAAGGCTGAGGTACTCAATGACTTCTTTGCCTCAGTCTTCACTGGCAAGAGCTCCAGCTGCACAGCCCAAGTCACAGAAGGCAAAGGCAGGGACTGGGAGAAGGTAGAACCCCCAACTGTAGGAGATCAGGTTCGAGACCATCTAAAGAACCTGAAGGTGCACAAGTCCTTGGAACCAGACGAGGTGCATCCGTGGGTCCTGAGGGAAAGGGTGGATGAAGTTGCTAAGCCACTATCCATCATATTTCAGAAGTCGTGGCAGTCTGGTGAAGTTCCCACTGACTGGAAAAGGGGAAACATAGCCCCCATCTTTAAAAAGGGGATAAAAGAAGACCCCGGGGAACTGCAGGCCAGTCAGTCTCACCTCTGTGCCTGGCAAGATCATGGAGCAGATCCTCCTGGCGACTGTGCTAAGGCACATAGAAAATAAGGAGGTGATTGGTGACAGCCAACATGGCTTCACTAAGGGCAAATCCTGCCTGACTAATTTGGTGGCCTTCTACGACGGGGTTAGAACATTGGTGGATAAGGGAAGAGCAACTGACATCGTCTGCTTGGACTTGCGCAAAGTATTTGACACTGTCTCGCACAACATCCTTGTCTCTAAATTGGAGAGACATGGTTTTGATGGATGGACTACTCGGTGGATAAGGAATTGGCTGGATGGTCACACTCAAAAGAGTAGTGGTCAACAGCTCAAAATGTTCACGTGGAGGCCGGTGATGAGTGGTGTTCCTCAGGGATCTGTACTGGGCCAGTACTATTTAACATCTTTGTTGGAGATATGGACAGTGGGATCGAGTGCACCCTCAGCAAGTTTGCAGATGACACCGAGTTGTGTGGTGTTTTGGACACGCTGGAGGGAAGGGATGCCATCCAGAGGGACCTTGACAGGCTGGAGAGGTGGGCCTGTGAGAACCTCATGAAGTTCAACAAGGCCAAGTGCAAGGTCCTGCACGTGGGTCGGGGCAGTCCCAAGCATAAGTACAGGGTGGACAGAGAATGAATTGAGAGCAGCCCTGAGGAAAAGGACTTGGGAGTGCTGGTGGATGAGAAACTCAACATGAGCCGGCAATGTGCACCGGCAGCCCAGAAAGCAAATCGTATCCTGGGCTACATCCAAAGAAGCGTGGCCAGCAGGTCGAGGGAGGTGATTCTGCCCCCTCTACTCTGCTCCCGTGAGACCCCACCTGGAATACTGTGTTCAGCTCTGGAGTCCCCAGCACAAGAAGGACATGGAGCTGCTGGAGCGGGTCCAGAGGAGGGCCACGAAGATGATGCAAGGGCTGGAGCACCTCTCCTGTGAATACAGGCTGAGAGAGTTGGGGCTGTTCAGCCTTGGAGAAGAGAAGGTTCCGGGGTGATCTTGTTGCAGCCTTCCAGTACTTAAAGGGGACCTACAGGAAAGCTGGAGAGGGACTTTTTACGAGGGCATGTAGTGATAGGACAAGGGGTAATGGATTTAAACTGAAAGAGGGCAGATTTAGATTAGATCTAAGGAAGAAATTTTTTACATTGAGGATGGTGAGGCACTGGAACAGGTTGCCCAGAGAAATTGTGTGGATGCCTCATCCCTGGATGAGGCTTTGAGCAGCCTGGTGTAGTGGAGGGTTTCCCTGCGCATGGCAGGGGGGTTGGAACTAGATGATTTTTGAGGTCCCTTCCAACCCAAACCATTCGGTGATTCTATTCTATGATTCTATATTGTTGTGGGTTAGGCCGTCCCCCCGCCCCCCCCGCAGCCGGTCACTCCCACTCCCCCACCCTCAGGAAGGAGGGAGAGAATTAAAGGAGAAACGGGAAACCTGTGGGTTGAGATAAGAACAATTTAATACAGATGATTTAATACACAGGGTAGATGCTCACCACCCCCTCTTATGCAAAGCCCGTCTCGTCCCGAAACTGCAAATCCCGGACGAACGCGAGGCCCCGAAATAGAGAGGGGCAGAGAGAGAGAGAGAGAGTGCTCCGAGAGTGGGAGTACTGGGAGAGAGAGGAGGGAAAAAAAAAAAGCAATAGAGCAAAAGCGCAGCAAGTGGAAAAGAGCAAAAGCGGCGAAAGAGCCAAAGCGCAAAAGCCCTTCTGTCTGTCTGACCCTCACTTTTATACTGGGCATGACGCTGCATGATATGGAATACTAATTGGCCAGTTTGGCCCTCAATCTTAAGTTCCACCACAAATCACAAGGGGGATCGTGTCCCCCTTGTCCCAGCTATGCTCCCCTCTTATCCCGCCGTGTTTCTGCACTCCGGCACACTGAAAAGTCCTTGGAGTCTCAAACATCAACTTGCTATCAGCATTCTTCTCAGAGCGAGCCTCTGAGTAAAACCAAAACACGGAGCTCTTCTAGCTGCTAAAAAGAAGAGCTAACTCTGTCCCAGCTAAAACTAGGACATATATACAGTAAGAAATAGCACAGTGTCGTGGTTTAGACTGATCCAGCAACTGAGCTCCACACAGCTGCTCTTTCACTCCTTCCCCAGGGGAGTGGAGAGGAGAAAGAATGTAAAAAAAGGACTGAGGGTCGAGACAAGAACAGAGGGAGTACCCACCAGCCATGGTCCTGGGCAAAACAGACTTGGCTTGGGAATAAAGTAAAACAATTTATTAACAGTTACTTGAAAGGATAAAGAGAAACAAAGCCAGATCTTAAAAACAGCACCTCCCCACCCCCCTTTCCTTTTCTTCCTGGCTCCACCTCCTTCCCCAGCGACGCAGGGGGACAGGGAATGGGGGAGTGCAGGTCAGTTCATCCGATGGTGTTCCTGCCGCTCCTTTTCTTAAAGGAGAAGGAGTCCTTACACCATTTTCCCTTGCTCCATTGGATCCCCTACTCACAAGGAAAAATCCACAAACTTCTCCAGCGTGAGTCCTACCCACAGGATGCAATCCTTCCCCATCGGATCGCTGCAGTGGGAGCTTTACCACAGTCACGGATTCTTAGGGAGTTGTTGCCACTTGCTCTGGCATAGGTCGTCCCACGGACTCTAGATGCGTCTCTACCTTGTCGTGCCCATGCTTCACAACCATCACAGGCTCAGGCATCTCTTCTCTGACGTGGCTTCTCCACGGGCTGCGAGTGGGTCTCTGCTCCACCGAGTCCATTCTTGGCTGCAGGGGGCTGCCTGCCATCTCGCCACCGGTTGCAGTGGAAACTCAGCTCCGGCACACCTCGTCCCATTCCATCTTCACTGACCTGGTGTCAATGTGGCCGTTTCTCTCAGATCTTAGTCCTCTCTGGGTGAACTCGGCCCAGCGGGCACCCCGGGAGCGGGGCGCTTCCCGAGTTCCCCAGGCGGCTCCGCTGTGGCCATCCTCAGTGGGTGGCGCTCGCCCGGTGTGGGCAGCGCCTGGCCGGGAGCCGGGGAGCGGGGGCAGTGCCTTACTCCTTTCTCTCCTCACTCCTGGGCAAAGCACCTTTTCCCGTTCCTTTGTCCCAGCTTAAATAGAGCAATTCGCAGAGGCGCCGATTGGCTCAACCCCAAGGGGGATGGGAGTCTGATTTGGTGATCAGAACCGGGTCTGACCTGGTTCCAAAACCAGGGAAGCCACAGGGAGCAAATCCCCTCTCCTGCCACCAGAACCCCTTTACATCAACCCAACACGCACAGTACCATGTAGCAGAAAACATTTGTGTGGCTTTGTAAATGAAACTAAAACTTTATTGAAAAAAAAAAAAAATATGTAGAGAAAGCCAATTTCAGTTGAGAAGAGAAACCAAGATATATGTTTAGAACTGGATATCAACTATATGTAGCTATTATACCTCCTACTGGTTGTGACATCTGCTTAAATTCCCAGTGTAATGAGTCTTTTAATCTCAGTTCAATATCTATATTTGCTTATAAATATGAAATGTCCAAGTGCTTTATCAGGTAGATATTGGCTAAAAGAATGATGGAAAAGAAGACAAGATGAAACGTATACAGTAAACTGTAAGAGGACTGGTAGAAAAAAGTTAAGTAGCATTGTAGTTGAGGTTTTCATATGCTTTTATTTCTTGTAAAGGCAACCCAGAATGTTTACATTCTTAAATATTGAGTCTTTGGCCAAATACAGTACTCAACAAGGTCTGCCTTCCTTGGTTTGTCTCTGTAGCTGGTAATTTGAGGTCATCTGGCAAAAGTTTCACAGCAATTCTGTGGTGGACCTGGCAGTCCTGCTGGTTGGCCAACAGTTCTTAACTCTGAACCAAGTGTCAGGTCACAGTTATCCTGAGGTCAGTGTGAAAACTGATACGCATCAGCCGAGCTCAGTTGACAAAACTTTTAAGAGCGTTCTAGTGAAAACTCACAAGGAGTTGAGTATAGGCCTTCCTTATACTTACATGCAGTCTTACTTTTCCCAGTTTTCAGTATGTTTTTGTTCCTTAACTCCTTTCTAATGCTCAGTCTAGATTATGGAGATGCCCATGGTTTAAATTCCAAGTAGAATATGCATTTAAGTGTTGAGATTTTTTTTTTTCTTTTTTTTTTCCTTCTCACTGTAATATTTGTTTATTTTTAAACAGACTTATTATTTTGTAGTCTTTTGATTTTCTGTATCTCTTCAGCTTATTGCCTTTTTCACAGGCAAACAGCAAAGTTGATACTTCACTAAAATGTTTTTGCTCACCAACATCTCTTAAAGAATATTGTTGATATATAGAAAGCGTGCAGGAAGAATCCGAGTATGTTAAGTGGCGTGAATTGTATATTGTTTAGGTTTGTATTTAGAATTATATTTAACTGCTGTTTAATTAAAGTTTCATATACAAAGTAAAATTTACAGACATGCTTTAGATTTCTGACTTTTTTCTTTTTTTTTTTTTTCCTGAGTTTTTGAGTCACTCCTTTTGAAGGCACTCAACTCACAACATTGATTGTAGTGAAAGAGTGGAAAGTACTGGCTTTAATTATGTAAACCAAGTAAATGCCAAAAGTAGATGATGTGATGAATACTCTACCTGCGTTTATGAAGACTCGCTGGAGACAAGATTCTTAAAGCCCCCCTTTTGAGGTTAAGCGTACATCAGTTGATGGAAAGTGAACTCTTAGATAAATGAGATGCTTGTTACAGGGGAGGAAGGGCAGTTGGTTTCTGAAATACAATTATTCTGAACGTAAGTTGAAGTTCTTTTATTTCTCCTTTTTCTCTTTTGCTTCCTTCCCTGTCCCCCATCCGTTTCAGGCTCCATGGTGTTTTGGATAAGCTGCGATCTGTGACTACTGGTAAGAAAATTAATTTTGAGTGAAAGTAGGTTTATCTTTCCTGTGTAGTGTTGTGTGTCTAATGCATTTGAAAAAAGATCTTAGCTGACTGTTTTACTAATTTTCAATTTATATGGTCTTTTGAGTCTGGACTCTTTAGAAAGTTGCTTTATATTTGAGATAAAGAATTTATTTCTGAGTCCACAATTTATTTCTGGGTATTTCTTGCTGATGTTTTTAGCTGAAGCAGCTTTCAGCTTGTTCTGTTTTCAGATCTGCACAATGTCTTGTTTATAGTTTCTTAGCTACGTGTACTGCAAAATCTGTATTGCTGTGCTTTGATGTAAAAATGAAAGGTACCTGTCTCCACAGAACCAACTAGTGTAAAATCTTCAGAATCTAATATCTTTGAGAGCAACCCTCCTTCCAGCAAAAGCAGCTCATGTGTGAGTGATGAGAGGAGACGTGAGGATACCTTGCCACCTCTTGCAGTTTCCAGCACTCGGACCGAAAGAAATGACTCAAGGGTTTCAACTAGCTCACAGGAGCAAAGGAACACTGCTTCACGGTAAAGTTTCTCTTTGCTTACTAACACACATTCGGACATCAGTAGTTGTGTCACTGTAGTAGCCATTCTGAAGAGGGTGGAAACTTGGAAAGATCAAGGTAGTTTTGAACTTTTTGCTACCATTTGTTGCATAAAACCCATTATATCGGGAATTCAGTTCCATTTCTTTAAGCAAAAGATGGACTCTAGAATAATTAACCAAACTAAAAATAGCCATCAGCCTGTTAGATTTCTATAAACAATAATTCTAAATGATTCTTCCCTGCTGGCTTTGTTTAAAAGACAGTTCTCGTTTTCCAGAACTTTGTTGGCAGATGAGTTAATAGTTGGCAATTTCTTACTTTATCAGACAGTCTTGTGAAGATGGTTCTGCATCCCGCTTAACATCTACAGTCAAACCTTTGAGGGAATTGTCACCTTCTGAAGCTGTAATTGACATTAAGCCTGAACCAGATGATCTAATTGATGAAGACCTAAACTTCGTGCAGGAGAATCCTTTGTCACGGAAGAAACCTATTGTAACTGTAACTTACGGCTCTTCTCGTCCTTCGGCTGAAATCTACCGCCCACCAGCCAGCAGGAGTGCAGACGGCAACGTACATGCGCACAGATTGTCACAGCAGGGCAGCTTGCCGGGGAGCCGGCAGTCAGACGCACAAAGCTGCAGGTCCTTGGAAACAGGCCAGCTGTCCAATCCAGAAGCATTTGGCAGCTTAGCGGAGAGTTACAGACCCACCTCCAAACTTAGTGCTGATAAAGCAGGAAGTGAGGTTAGTATGATCTAAACTGTTGCCGTATTTTACACTTGATAAGAACCTAAATTGCTATGTACACTTCCCGTAAAATCTTGACCTCAGAGAAATCGAAGGACTGCTGTCACTGGTACCAGTAGGTTTGGGGTTTTATTCTTTGGATCCACTTATAAAAAGAGATTGCATAGTTCAGCATCATCCCCTGACAGGTTGCTGCATCTCAGAGTTAATTAGCTTGTACATCTTCATGCCATGTTGAGTTGACTAATGGGTTAGCATATTGTGATGATGCGCATGAGGAATCAGAAATAATAATTTTGATCTCCAGATCATTGGAACAGCATGATCTTGCATAAGCGCTATGTAAATTAGTATTTTTGGCATGCTATTTATTCATAGCTATGCTAGATATACATCAGTCTTTAAAGCCTGGGTATGTTGCTTATTAGGATTATTATAATGAATACTATTTAGAACCATGGCATCTACGAACTCTTTGGGATGGGTGTCGTACAAGGACAATCGAAAAGATGATTGCTGCCCTACATACTTTGTAAGCTAGACTAAGCCAGGCAGGGTGATAGTCTTAGCTGGTAAGTTTTTAAGACTATCCATATGAATCAGTTAAGAGCCCTTCGTGAGAGGAATGGAGATCACTGTGGCTGCTGATGTTGTAACGAAGCAGGAATTTTACATGCCTTGTGTTCCAAGTGCGTCTGTGTGTGTTACTGCTTATATAGTTCTCTGTCTTTGCTACTACTTACTTAATTCTGCATAAAGAACAAAATTTTTTTTTCAGAAATCTAGAATGCTTTACAAAGATATGTGCTGATGCCTTTTTTAAGATGGGAAAGGGAGAATGAGAATATAGTGGTTTATGGTTGTACATAAGTCTTTGATGAATGACAGTCACATCTCTTCTTGGAAATGTTAGAAAAAGGTCTTGTGAATAATTTTCTTCTATTATGGTTTCATGAATAATGTCCAGAAGAGGGCTGTTTCTTAGAACTGCAGAACTTTGTTGTATTCTGCCTTCTCTTAGACAAGTGCTTGTGATTTGGGAAGTTTTACCTTTAGAAAGGTCATTTCTTTAGATACTGGGTTTTTTACTGTATGACTGCTGTATCAACGTAGTCCAGATCCATCCCTCAGGGTATTTCTTTCTCCTTGGAGGATCTAGGATCATTTAAAGGGCACTGTGTACAAACCTGACTTCCAGATGCCTCATTGTGCTCCCATGTAATTCAGTGCTGAGTGATGGTTCCTACAGGAGTTACTGACGTATGCTTTGTCTATGCTTTCTCACAGCCTGGCATTTAAGTTTGTCACTACCTGTGCACTGTGGTGGTGGTGAGTGGCTGTGTCAGAACAGGGTCTTTGCACTGCCTGAACTGGACCATCCTGGCTCTGCATAGCTATTAGTGTCCTTTGGAATATGTCAGCTTGCTAGAAATTAATCCTTGCACTAATTGAAATTAGAGTTGATACAGAGGAGGAAGTCATTCATACTGGTTTCACTTTTCTCTGTCAGACTTTCAACAGGTGCATCTTGAAGAGTAGTATGAATTTCTTTGAAAACCTCTTGCTTTTTCCGTAGATACTGGATAAACTGTCTGTACCGTAGACTTTTTTCTTCTTTTCTAAATGTTATTTACAGTTACATTTTTAATGAGATGTTTCAGTGTAAATATGTCTGATTTTCATAATCTCTAGTGCTGTCAGTTTCTGCAGACAGTACAGTAGTCTTCGACTCATGCAACTTGAATGGAAGTTCTCCATCTTCTGGCTATAGGTAGAATGACAATATTTTCTTTGCTGGGTTATTAAGACATGTTTTATGCTAAATGAATTGTTTTGGCTGCTCTGTTTGTTGTAGGAAGAAAGCTCCAGGAAGAGACGGTTGCCTGTTGTAAGCTCAGTAGTCAAAGTGAAAAAGTTCTGTAATGATGGGGAAGACGAGGAGGAGGAGGAAGACTATGGGTCGCGAACAGGAAGCATCTCTAGCAGTGTGTCTGTACCTGCAAAGCCAGAAAGAAGGTACTTAAGATCTCAGTGATTCTGTGTGGTTTCCAGAATGAGTATAATGAACAAAAACTTTGAAAGTGGAAGTTGGGGAAAACTGTTTGCAGTTTTGAAAATTGACAGGCCAAATTCAGTAAGACATTTTCATATTTTTTGTACTGTCTCACAACTCTGTGGGTGAGATGTCTGTTTATACCACTCTTTTTCCTCTGATTTTGTAACTTTTTTTTCATTATTATGCATAAGCTGCAATGGAATATGAAATTTTACACTATTTGGGAAAAGTTTAATGGCAAAAGAATGTTAATGTTGGCATGTTTCACACCAGGTATTTAATTGGTAAAATAATTTTCCACGAATTTTAATTGCTTTGTTTTTATTTCAGGAGTAGTTTTCAAACTGATTATCACTTATTCTTTAAGGTGATTTTAACTTTTCAAAAGACTTGAGATATTTTTCTTTTTTTTTCTGCTGCTTAATTCTGTCTGTGTCAGGTGTCAGTCAAAGTACATCAATGGTTTGTATCTGACTTTTTGTAATAAGAGGAAGAACATTTAAAGTAGGGAAGAGGTGGTTCTACTGATCTACAGTGCCAGCTTGTATAAGACTTGTTTTAAGCTAATACACGTTATTGAATTTATCTTCAGTGTCACAGCACAAATACGTGATTTAAACTTCCTTATTGTTGATGTTCAGAGACAAACATAAAACTTGTTTTACGACTAATATGTTTTTGATAGAGTCAGTTTTCAGCTGGATCTTACTGTCCGGGGCAGCTGCATAATTACTAGTGCCAACACAAATGTAGCAACAGGCATCTGAGGGGCAGAGCTGGAGGAAATGAATGGCAGAGTTTGTGCCTTTTAGATACAACATGGTTTTACAGCAGCTTAAGCTGAGAGGTGAAATCATACCTCTGGACTTCCATTTTTGAGAGCGTTTTGTGAATCCTCTCAGTGGATTAATAAGCTGAAAACAAATATGGATAAAGTGATTTTAGATTATGATTTCTATCAGTATTATGCGTAACTGTGTTAACCTGTTGAAATACTTGTGTTTAACATGGATACAGTTGCTGTTGGAATTCACGTATAATTAATTTTTTTTTTTTTAATCTTCCTTAGACCTTCATTGCCACCTTCAAAACAGGCCAATAAGAATTTAATACTGAAGGCAATCTCTGAAGCGCAGGAATCGGTTACAAAAACAACCAATTATTCCACTGGTAATTAGCATTGGTTTTGTTTGTGCTAAGATACAATATTTCCAAGCCCTGTTTTATAAAGCCAAGCTAAAGATAGCACTTAGAGATAAAACAGAATGTTAAAATAGCACTTGTCAGTGATACATGTAAGTGATTTTTGCGTGTCCTGTGAACATTACATTAATCTTCAGTGATGAAGTATGAAAGCATAAACATGGGAGGAAGGAATTACTTAAAAATATATTAATCAAGACAGTAAGTCTGTAAAGTGTATAGATTCAAAATGGAAGTGCCAGAAATACTCTGAAGTTGATAGTTACCAAGGGGAAAGCTTTCAGAATTAGGCAGATTGTTTGAGCTATTTGGATGATCTTTTTTCCCTTTCTGCACTCTCTTCCTTCCTTCTGAGAGGGGAGGAGAAAAAAGCCAAACAGCAAAAAATCAAAATGCACTGGATATAGGTAATCAAAGTGCAAAATAACAAGCAACGTACCGATTGATACATCAGTGTATATTGTCTTTAAATAGTGAGGCTGCAATTTTAGTTCAGTGGTTTTAGGTGTTGATTTGCAGTTGATACAGCAACTGAGCAGTTGCCCGTGTGTAGGCATTCAGTTCTCCTAGCTAGGAGAGACTTCTGCTGTAGAAGGGCAGATCCAGCTGTTGTCGTGTGCTTTCATTTCATTGGGAGTTAACAAACACAGTGTTGTCAGCAGGAAGCATTGCACATTGCCAGGGAAGGAGCATTCGCTAAACTACATAAACCATGACTTTTATGCCTTCTGGAGCACAACTGAAAGCCATCCAAAATCTCTTGCCTGCTCTCTCTCTCAAAACCTGCAAACTAACTGTAAGAAACACGTATCTTCCTCTGTATTATCATATTTACAAAATAGTCATTGTGAACTTCTTCCCTGTTTTCTTGTCGTTACTTGTATTTTCAAAGTTGCACAGGTGCTGATAAGTAGATCTAAAGGCATGAGATGCCTATGGAGTTTTCTGTGTTCAAAGGCTCTTGAATTGGAGGAGATGTCCGTGCATGTTAGAAGTGGGATATAGAGTGAGCTGATTTTAAAACAGAATAAGTTGTATGGATGACTAATAAAGATTGTTTCCAAGCTTAGAACTGAAGAAAAATTAACTAAGAATAGTCCTAGTAAACTATGGGATTGCTGGACTACTTTCAAAATATGTGTCATACAGTAAATGAACTTCTAAAAGAAAATTATGCTTTTTCCTTAATAGCAAATAACATTAAGTGCCTCCCAAGCATTAAGAGCTTGTCCTCATTCTAAGTGGCAAGCAGAACGAGCAGTTTGTTAGGATAAGAGGCAGGAACACTAATACTCCTGAGTTCTGATGCTGGTTATCCAGCAAGGAGTGTTTATGGTGGAAAAAGCAGTGACACAGGTAACAAACAGTACTTTGAGGTGATCCAGGAAGCTCTTGCCTGCGTACATAGCAACCAGAAAATAGAGCACAGCCAGAAATTTATAAAATTAATTAAAACTATTGATTTCTAATAGTGGTGATCTTGCAGTTTGATTTACCAACATGAGAATATTTCAGTGGAGAGACCAAAAAGCACCAGTTTGTGGTTTGATACAGAGGTGATTTGTGAATTTTATCTGAAGTATCATGCAGGTTCTGCTACTTCAGAGGTAGTAGTTCATGTATTTTTTAAGTATTTTGGATGAAACATGGAAATAAGCTAATTTGAAATACATAGGTAAAACAAAATGGTAGGATTATAAATGATAACTCCAGTACTGAGCAGTACCTTTCAGTTATATGTGTCAGAAGTTCAGTGCTGATGTGATATTCAGCCAAGGGAAGAACATGCTTAGCTTTTCATAACCAGTTCTGATGGTTTTAGCAAAAGCCAAGTAAAGAAGTCAATTCGTTGTCCTGATACCCCCAAATTCCATACTACAACTGCCTGAAAGGATGCCTACACCTACTTGTGGGAGATTGGAATGAGGTGGGTGTCAGTCCTTTCTCCCAAGTAACAGTGATAGCACAAGAGGAAATGGCCTCAAGTTGTGCCGCAGAGGTTTAGATTGGATATGAGGAAAAATTTCTTCACTGAAAGGGTTGTCAGGCATTGGAGTAGGCTGCCCAGGGAAGTGGTTGAGTCACCATCCCTGGAGGTGTTTAAAAGACGTGTAGATGTGATGCTTAGGGACATGTTTTTGCGGTGGACTTGGCAGTGGGTTGGACTCGATGATCTTAAGGGTCTTTTCCAACCTAAATGATTCTACAATTCTACTGTCATTGAGTTTTATATTCTATTTGCAAGCACCTTAGCAGAGGGGAGCTGGCACCTTATGAAAAACACACATTGATAATCCATGATTGTTTATACGAAAGATGGAATGAAAAGTGATTTCAATCCCATAAAAAAGTACCAAATTAATTATGTGTGGAAGTGGATGAATTACTACTTTGCTGATGTTACTCTAATCCTTGTCATGCTATTTTGTCTTACAAGCAGATGTTCTGAGGTGCCACTCATAGAGTGCTCTATGCACATGCACAAATGTACTTTCACATTAAGAATTTTACAGGTAGCTTTTTGTGGAGTCAGATGCTTGCGATTTTTGTGTGTGTGTGTGCGTCTGTGTAGGAATTTTAGTGTTATTTTAGCACCATATGTAAAAATAGTGCTGTTGTGTGATTGGGTTGTATGTAAATGATTTATCATAGTTTCTTTATTTAAAGTTCCACAGAAACAGACTGTTCCAGTCGCACCAAGAACTCGAATTAGCTCAGAAGAATCTCAGTTAGAAGTAATCCATGTGCAAAACAGACTGCCTGCTCTGAGTTCTCAGCTTCAAGTAGAAGAGCCGAAGGAGCAGACAGTTGAAGGAATTCAAGGTCATCTGATAATATTCTTTAAAAATTTATACCAGGGAGTGTCCTTTTACAACAAGCTGAGCAGAGAAAAGAAATGGTTTGAATTTTTAAGTCAGCATCAAAAGTTGCATGTGGAAGTGCCCTGAAAACCAAGAAGCTTTCTAAAGCGTGGCTGTAAGATAGATACACACATACACGCAACCTCAGAGGGATTAATCAGTGAGCAAAGGGTGGTGTAGCATTCTGGCGTGTCACTGAAGAATACTTTTGCGTAAGCAAATGCAATAAGCAAATTTATCCATTTATATTGGGATAGCTTCTCTTTCCCCATCCTTTGCATTTTTTTCCTTAGTATCTTGTAGGAGTAATTCTGTCACGAAACTTATATGAGAGTTAAGATAACTCTACATTTGCAATAATTTTGCAGCATATGAAGTATTAAAAGATTCTTTCTGACATACTGTTACCACACGAATAGTTCTAATGTTATATTTTTTTGTGTCAATATTGGAGTACTATATTTGCTGTTACAGGACAGCTGATACCAGGATAACTGTGAACAGTAAGCTTTGTTTTTACTTCTGTTACAAAACTCCTGAAGGAAAATGACATAACGTTTAAAGGCAATCAAATTACCTCTTCAACATGATTTTCTTACAAAGAAAGAAACGTGTGTGTGTCTGTGTTAGTTACGAGGAATCATAGAAGTAAGGTGATGGAAAAATACTTCTGTAAGAAGTTGTTAGTTTACTCTTGCTAAGTGTTTAGATTGTTGAGTAAAATTTGGTTTGAGAAGATCTTTGTTACATGAGCTCACAGTCATTGTTGAGGAATGGAAACTTTCGGTACTAAAATGAAAATTGTTAAATTTTCAGTCTCTTATTTCTCATACAGCTGTACTTGGAATCTTTCTGCCAACGTAAAATAGATAGAATTTCAACTATAAAGTACGTAAGAAGAAGCTTTATCAGTCTTTGAATTAATGTACAGAAAATCTTATGTTAAATATTTTTGCTCTTTTGCCATTGAAATGGAGATGACAGCTTGCTTAGGAAACTGCAGAAAGCAAAATATTTTGTTTCAAACCATAAGTCAAGCATAGAACAGTGCTACTCTGATTCGTTCCACGTCTTTTAAGATGATGACCATAGAGTCCCTCGTGATTAGCTGCTTTCCTGCGTGTTTGTTCTCTGAATAGTCAACCCCTCTACAAATGAGGAGAAGGAACTTGACCTTTGTAAGTTGCCATACCCACAGACCTAGTTTGTACTGAGCAAGAATTCTGGGAAAGAGTGAAGGCTTTCAATATTTAGATTTTTGCTCTGCCATATGGCTGGAAAAAACTTGTTATTGTTTCTGAAACAATGAGAAAGGGGTTCATAACAATAAGAATGTTTTTTTTCTGTTAGAAGTACGGAGGTTTTTGTTGGGTTTTTTAAATCAAAGGAATTGGAAGAGTATGCTTCAGTTCTTTAATCTATAGTTTCATTTTGTCATGCAGTAAAATATGCTTCTGATTACGTTTTTTTTTTTTTTAGGAGCTGAACAAAAGGAGCTCTCTTCTCGGCTCCAGATTGATCCTGTGATTGAAGATACCTTGCAAGTGACTCCAGGTTAAGTCTTGTGATCTTTTATTTTCAAATTGAACACTACTGGTCAGTGAATGTTAAAATATAACTTCCTTTTCAAGTAATTATACTGATTTCTAGTATTTTCTAGTTTCTGCATCTCTAAGGAATAAAAGCGCTGCATCAGTAGATGTTCAAAGTCTGAGAGGTTTTAGGTGTGTGTGGGCACCCTTCAATGCTGTTTCAGCAAAGCCATTCCAGTAACAAAAGTTTGCTGATCTGGCCTAATATGGCCTATGGCGCTTCTGTTGATCTACTTCTTTGTAATTAGCAAGGAAGTAAAAATGTTTTCTGGTAGCTACGAGTAAGAGCTTGAAACAAAATAAAATTAGTTTATTGGCCATGTAAATTGATATTAAAAAATATGCAATAAATTAAGAGTGCAACTACAACCTTATTTTTCTCTTTTCTATGTAATTTTTCTCTCAATTCAGATTACTATGATGCGGAATCTATGGTCCATACAGATACTAGGTCATTTATCCTGAAGAAGCCCAAGTTATCTGAGGAAACAGTGCCGCAGAATCAGCAGCTGGGAAAGAGGGCCACAGAGGCAATACGAGTACTCTCAGGACGACTAATACAGACACGGTAAAAAGTTAATTCTTCTAGGACTGTTATTATTCAGAATGCTTGTTTGTGGTTTAGATGGAATCATTCAGTCCTACTTGTGCTTTGTCAGTCCATTCAGGATCTGTGAAATCATGGAAAATGGACTGACATTGAATAGCAGAGGAAAAAGACTTCCAGAAATCCTTCTAAGTGTAAAGTAATTCCCAGGGTCAACTATAGCTTGAGCATGTCTTTAATTTGCAAGAAATAAGAAGGAACTGAAAAGTACTGCTCTTCTTTGTCATAGCTGTTCTGATTTCTGAAACCTTAGTTAAGTAATAATGTTGATTAAGTTGCCTTTAGTTCTATACCTGTTTCACCCTGAGATTACACTTCTTAAGAAATGTCTTTCAGTGCGGTAATGAGTATGGCAAATCCTGAGCTCTCGGTGCTGGAGGGAAAACAGCACATTCTACATGCAGGTAGCTCAGTATCCGTCAGCCAACAAACAGTTAAGTGGCATGTGGGACAAGTGATTTAAGGCTCCTTACTGGTGAGTTTGGCCAAGAGAAATTTCATGTCAGCTTCAAACGATGTGTTGTAGATGTTTTTTCATTTCCCCAAAGGAACAATGGCCAGTGCACAGTCATCTTCCTAACTTGTTAAAGGCCTTGATAGTTCCAGCTACCAAATAGTTTTAGGTGTCTTACCTGTTAAAGAGTTAAAAACCACTCAGAACAATATGCTTCATCACTGTGGGTTGTTGTGTTTGAGAAACTGTTAATATTTCCTTTCCACGAGCGGCTTTAAACAGCCTGTGTTAATTAAAAATAAACCCAACAATGACCAAACCTCGAAAAGGGCAACCTCGCAGTGTCACAGGTGAAAACTGTGGCTGCGCTGTGGGAGAGCCATAAATTTTTACATGTGTGTAGGTCAATTTCTGCCAGCTTGAACTTGAAAGTTCTGGCTAGTGATGTTTTTAATGTGTTGTTTTTCTCTCTTCTTAAAGGCATTCTACACTGTAGTTGCTTTTAGCCTAATTTCATAGAGAAGCAAAGTTTACACCATCATTGTGTGTCAAAGATGAGAACTCCATAGTGTGTTTCCAAATATTTAGAATCACATGCCATTCAGGAAATCCCTCAGGTGAAATGAATGGGACAATGGAAGATTGGAGAGAAAACGTATGCATCCCCTGTTTTTATACTCCCTCCTTTATCCACATTGCCTGCTGTCAGATCCAGGATACTAGGCTAGACTGATCTTTCTGTCAGGCTGACCATCAAAGTTCTTAGTGTCAGTATTTCAACTCTCTTCCTCATTCTAAAAACTTTTACACCTGCTCTTTCGTAATGTGCTGCTCAGTATTTTTGAGCAGACAATTGTTTTGTGTATTAAAAGGTTTATGATTCCAAGAATGGTATTTACCCTCACTTTTTTGGTCTCAAAACTGTAAATTCTTCAAAAGAGTAATCGCTTTATTTTACTATGTCTATAAATGAGCTTTTGGATCTGTCCATTTTGCAGAATGCAACAAACTGAAACGTTCTCTACCGTATGCCATTGAAAGCTGTATTTCTTATTAGTGCCTCAGGGACACTAGAAGGCAAACTGTTAATGAGAGTACGTTATTAGTAGTATCAAAAGAAGGTTTGTTACTGTGTGGGCCTCCATAGATTAGCTTGTACTACTTTTAGTCACTAGTGCAGCTCACTTTTACTCAAACCTCTCGAGTTAGAAAATCTATTTTTGCTACATTTCTTTGTTTGATAGAGACCAGCTTGCACAGCCAGAGAAACCTGCTAGTCCCAAGTTCATCGTGACGCTGGATGGTGTGCCCAGTCCACCGGGATACCTTTCTGATCAAGAGGAGGAAGATATGTGTATAACTGAAGGATTAAGGCCAGTTACACAAAACATGTATGCCGGCAAAGGATTGAAAGGCCTTCGAGCACAGCAAATGCAAATTGTAACCAGACAGCTAGAGGGCTGTGATGGTAATGATGCTTACCAACAGGATCTAACATTTATGTGGTGGTTTGATTGTGGGTAGAACTCTTGGAGACATCATTCTTAAGAAGTCAAGGTGATAGTGTTTATTCTTCAAATTAGAACATTCTTTAGGCAAATGAAATGTGGTAGTTCAGTGGGGCCATATCTTTAGAAGCCTCTGTCTTGGTAAAATAGAACAATATGGCACATAAATAATTGCCAATACTGGGATATGTGGAGAAAGTTTGATTTTTTCATTTGAAAATGTAGTTTGTCTTCATTGCCAGAAATCTGCACTTCTGGTTGGCCCATTGTCGTTTGTCCCCATGCTAACAGACAGGAGGAATTTTCACTGAACGTTCTGCTGTGTCTTGAACTTTAAAAAAATATGTCAGGTGGTGTTAATGTTTCTGTCTAGATTTGTGATACCAAAAGGAACCTGTTAAGTATAAGGTGTTGGCAGAGTCAAGTTGCTAGAATCTCTGAAAGTAGAACTTAAACAGTGTATGATTTTACTTGGAGGTTTGTATATTCAGGATACCTTTTGAATCACACGGGAAGTTGTTTGCTAAAGCATAGGTTTGGATTGTTTAGAATGCTGACACGGTGATGAAAAATACAGAGGATATTGTTTTGTTATAGGCCTGTCGAATACTTGCCTTAAGGTCATATTTGGATTCTTTTTTTTTTTTAGTTTTCTTATGAAAATAAAGACCTTTATTTTCCATAGTAGCAGTGCATCCAAATTTTCTGAACTAAATAACAGTATTTGATGCTATACAGAGAACTCTTAAATTTCATGGATCCAGCTCTAAATGTGTAATGCAATTATGAGAGACCTATGAGGGAAAAGCAAACAATCTTTTTAAGTCTGTGTCCTTCCAGTCCCACTGGGTGCAGAAGTACTACACATATCAGGCGGTCTTAAAGAAGAAAGGAATGTTATATATCCGTTGGCACATTTTTACTAGTACAGTGAAATACACTTTAGAGTACTACCCTTGCAAATCTGTGCTTTTACTAGTATACTCTGTTTCATACTGCTGACTAAAGCTATTTGGTACAGGAGTGTGTCACTGGTAAGATCAGAGAGGTAAGTCTAGCAGTCCTGGAAAGCTTTCAAAAGCCAAAGGTTTAGGCAGATTTTGGAAAATAAGACAACAGTAAAGGTATATACTTAATCACCTGAATTTTCAGAGTGATGCTTTACAAATAACGTTAAATAGGAGAAAGTCAAAGCCCCCAGGGTCCTGTGGAGCAGTGTAGGTATAGTATGTTTCAGCTTGGAATTTCTTAAATGCTTTTTGGTTTGGAGGCTCGGTTCGGGTAACTGAAGTGGATGTGGTGTATGTCCGAGCAAATTACATGAAAGTGATTCTTTTTCAGTGCGTGCCCCCATACTAATAAATCCTATCTGCTTAGTGTAGAAATTGATTTTTTTACTGTATCTCTTGAAATAATTTTCTAGAGCCAAAAATATTTTGGAGAAAGGAAGCATAGCTGTTAACACATGGCTCAGCAGAACCGTCATAACTAAGGTTTAGTTGAAGAATCTTCGTCTTGTCTGATCAAGATCTGGTCTGTTTGACTTCAACACCTCAATTTGGATTGGTGAAGAAAATTAATTTATTTTTCTTATAAACAGTGCAAGTTTGATCTTTTATCACCAGAAGACAGCTGTCATTCCAATATTATGATTTCTTTCACTCTGTGGTTTTGGAAATTTTCTTCAGATGATAGGATTGTACATAAATTTTTAGTGTCGTGACTTTTTTTGATTAATAGAGGCTTATCAAGAATTGGGTTAAAAGGAGAGCAAGAGTAGGAAATAATGCTATATATCATGTACACCAAATTGCATATAGAATCATAAAGGTTTTCAGCTAGTTCTTTTTTCTTTTTTTCTTTCGTTCCTAGTGGATATGGAACAGTTACATGTGCTGCAAAAACAGGAGAAGGTGCTTGAGCGCTGCAAGTACTGGCCTGCCTGTAAAAATGGAGATGAATGTGTGTACCATCACCCCACGCTACCTTGCAAGTGAGTAGTGCAAAGCTCATCCACTTGACATGTTATTTTTATTTTTATTCTTATTTCGGTGCTACAAATTTCCCTTCTGTGTTAGTAAATACTCCATGGCAGTGTAAGTCTGTTACGGTAGGGATGGGAGCTAGACTCTCACACTGGAATTTCTTTGGTTTCCTTCCCGTCTACCATGTGTCAGAATACAGCGATGTTTTTAGTTAGTAGAGTCACAGCCGTGCTCAGGCAGGAGAAAGCTCAGTTGAGCAGACAGGCTGGTGCTGTTGTGTTGCTTAGAGATGTGGGAATCGGTGTCTTCTTAAAACAACAGCTACTCTTCTGCTAGCTGCCAAAATGCTTTTGAACATGTTAGGGTACCATTACATGGCAATGCAGTGATTTATTTGTTTTATTACTTGGCAGCAGATGCTAACTCTTGAACATGCACTGTGCCTTTGACTTCTCTTCCACAAGCAGCAACGGTCTAGAAAAACAATTTCTGTTTTGAGGTAGATGTTACCGGATTTGGAAGCTTCCCTTACTCAGACATTTGAATTTTGTTTATAAATCCAACATAACTAAGTCCAAAATAACACTTTCTCTTCAGTGAATGAACCAGGTTACCTAGGGAATTCTGTGCCCCTCTGTGCAAAGGTCAGAATTCGCAGTGCTTTTGGTGCTGTGCACTGCGCACTAAGAATGATACGTCTTAGCTTGCAACAAGTAGCCTGCTGCCGAACTCCACTGAGTGTGGGGTAGTTCAGTTATTTACTGCGTGTAAAGAGTGTCCAGAGGGAGAATGAGTACAGATCTGTTGGTGTACAGCTGGTACACTACACCCACATGCCCTGCTTTGGAAGTAACTAACGCACATCTGCAAGCCCTGTTGTAGTTCTGGCTTTTTGTGATAATTCTGGCTTCCATGCACAGCAGCTGCTGGGGAATTTTGCTCTGGGTATGGGCTTATGACTCAATTTCTTTTCCCTCAGAGTTTTTCCTAACTGCAAATTTGCCGATAAGTGCTTGTTCATCCATCCAAACTGTAAATATGATGCAAAGTGCACTAAGCCAGACTGTCCTTACACTCATGCCAGTCGACGAACCCCCCATCCATGTCCTAAACCAGGTGAGCACCTCTTGTTTTTTTGAGCTTTAAATGAAAGTGCTGAAGGGAAAACAGGATTCTTGGAAGCAGAAACTGGGAGTGGTGAAAAAATAATTTTTTGCTTGATTTGACTTAATTTTCTTTCAACTCTTAATGCTAGATGAAGAATAATAATCCAGTGTTAGCACAAAAACCGTTACCAGAAAAATCCCTGAACGCTGTTACGCAGGAGCCCATGTGAAATCTGTGCAAGGCCAAAGTGGTGCCTTGGTCTGAAGGCATGAGCCAGCATTGCAGTTTTACTCTAATTTGTTTCTCAAACTGGATACATGTTGTACTAAGAGCTTGTGGCACAAATCGAAAACAGAAGTTCCTGGTTTTGTGTGAACATTTTTTTCTTTAATGACACTGCCGGAGTTAACTTAATGTAATAACGAGATGACTTTCGGGGATGAGGTTACCTAGTGAAGGCAAAATAGCTGTGTTTGGATTACAGGCTGGTATCCCTGAGCCTTTGAACAGTGCCAAGGTGAAGGGCCTTTACTCCACTGGAGTCATGATCTTTTGGAAGTGGTTTAGCCTTTCATCATAGTACGATGCAGTTTTGTTACTTTGCCAGAAGGCAGAGTACAACATGCTCATCGTCTCCTGTATCGTTTCCAGCAGCTCCTCGGTATCGCTGGAAAATGCACTGCCTGCGCTTTTCAGTCTGGTAGGCTTAAACTCTAGCAGGCTTGCTGCTCTCTAAATTTAACATTTGCATGTCTCTGTCTACCAGGATCTTGCTTAATTTGTTGGAAGCTTCACCATGACCACGGTACCTTCTGCTGTGAAATGGTGAAGAACGATGACCCAATAGTCTTGTTCTGCCCCAGGACGAGATCCACTTAGTGCTTTGAGATATGCTTCTCGTATTTCTTGCAGAACTTTGGTGTATTGTAAAACGTAATTTCTTGCAGAAGGATTGATACATTCAAGTTTGTGCAGAACTATATTGAAAAAGCAGTTTATTCTGATCCAGGCTCACTTCCTGTTCTGTTCTTTTCTACTGTTAGCACCACTACCTACACCGTCTGTATCCCCCAGTAGTCCGCTGTGCAAGTTTTTTCCTGCTTGTAAGAAAATGGAATGTCCATTTTACCACCCAAAAGTAAGAATTGTCTTCTCTCTTTTCCCTTCCTTTCCAGAAAGATACTTGAAATATGTTACTTTGGGACAGGAAATGTCACTAGCATTTTGCACTTTTTCCTTTTCCTTTTCACATTTTATCTTTAGCTCAGAAACAGAATATGCAAAAGCAGAGACTTGAAGAATTTGAAAAATTGTATTTTTGAATAGTCTGCCTTTCTATCAGATGATTCTGGGGAATTTCAGCCAGCCAGCCATAGCACTTGTCAGAAATCTGCCCAGCCAGGATGCTGAGGGCAGAGGAGGAGGACATCTTATACCCTATATGGAAGGAATATCTTTCCAACTCTTGACACTTCCTTTGGATGTGCGGCAATATACAGGAACTTTAAAGATTGCCCAGTTACCCTGAAGTATATTAATGTGATTTATATAGTACAAGAGTTTGTAACTCGGACACTTCTATTCTATAGAATTGTGACCCTGCGTATCCTTACGCCAGTAAGTTTAGTGCTTTCTCAAGCCTTAACGATGCTGAAATGCAGTGGGTTCCCAGGACTGTTCCCAGGTTCTCTGGCTTTCCCTCTGTCTTTCAGCAGTGCTGCATCACGCTCCTAACTTGTACCCACAGATCAGTTGAACCTGAACTCTGTAAACCCTTAAAAGCAAAGCAGCTTCCACCCGTCAGTGCAGAGGCAGTTTTGGAGCATCTAGCTCTTAATCAGTGCTTCTGAAAAAGGATTTCCCTATTTCCTTATTCTGCCCTTGGGTTGAACCGATGGCAGCAGTCTGTGTAGCTGTCGACTCAGTTATCTGTCGGATGTGCCATACAGTACTGCAGACGTGCCTGTGACACGTCCCAGGGTGGCTTGTTGGGTAGTTCCACCAGCCCGCTTCACGGAGGCTCTCCTGAAACGCTGTCGTTTTTAGCATTGTAGATTTAATACCCAGTGTACAAGACCAGACTGCACTTTCTACCATCCAACGGTTGCCGTACCTCCACGCCACGCCTTGAAGTGGACTCGGACTCAAACCAGGTGAGATACTTCTTATTTTCCTTCATTAGGCTTAGAGTGTATGTTGGGACTTGTGTCACAAACGTTAATTTTACTCACAGGAGTAATGTGTGCGTGATGAACAGAGATTGTATGAAGAAAGATACCTGTTACAGGCATTTTTTTTTTTTAAGAGAACTCTCTACTGTTTGTTTTTAGTAGTATAAACATTAGTTAATGTGATGCAACACTGGAAAAACAAGTGCCCTGCAGCTAGGATATGGCAGAGTCACTGGAATCCTGACTTGGACGTGTTGAACTGAGGTTTATTTGAGTAAGGCTGAAAAGCCAACATCAGCTCTTCTTTACTGTTGTTTTATCTTGGGTCTAAGCTGTCTTTTTCCACAAAACGTTCAGATGTTTCTTGGAGTGTTTCTGGCAGAGCAGCTCCTTCCTGTCATCTATCCATGATTTCATAAACTAGTAGGAAACTTCCTAGAGCTGCAGTCATGCGCCTGTCTTAGAGAGTCAGCTCACACGAGCCTTTCACTCCACCTGATCTCATCTGCAAAGGTCTTAACCATGACTGGGGCAGGACGCAAATCAGTTCTCAAAGCAGCTGCACAGACCGGCAGGATTGTTCCTTATGTGAGTTTTCTCTTTCCCCTCAGTGAATGATTATGGTACAACTTGGGACTGAACTTTGCCTCCTTTGGACAGCAGCGGGAAGGAAGATTAACCACCAGGGGAACAGGATGTTAGAAAAATTCATGCATTTTGAACTTTTAATATACATTGTTTTCATAAAATGAGATCGATTGCATACTTGAAATGTCTCTAATTTTCCAAATTTGTAAGTTTGAGCAATTTTACATTTTTTTTTACAATGTAAGAAGAAAATGTCTGTGTAAGAAAAGTTTTACTTCAAATTGCATTAAAAACTTTCAAAGCACGTTCTGTGTTCTGTTTGGGTAACATTTCTTGCTTGAGATTAAGTGTGTTGAAGACTTAAGTGTATCATCAGGTCTTAGAAAACTCATTCCTGTATTCGGATCATCCTAGAAGTATTTTTGTTCAGCAAATGTTTGGTACAACGCATACAACCAAAGTGATGTCCTAGCAGATAGCGACTGAACTCTTCACCTGCTCACAGGGAAAAAAAGAGTACAGTGTTTGTCTTTAGGGTGTTTTTTCCATGTAATAGCCATCATAGCCGTGGTCCTTTCTCCAGTAGGGAAAAAATAAAGACAAGGGAACAAAACTGCTTCATAAGCAAGAACAATTAAACAGTTGATGATATTGTGCTCCATTTAAAAAACCTATGAAATTAAATACTGCATCACTTGAAAATAAATGGTTTCAGATGTCTCCATTTATACCAGAAAGATAGAAAGTACCTCTCTGAATCTCTGTCTGAAGAATCCTTTTTTCTTCCAGTACACCGGACTACTGGGCATATTTTGACATTGTCTCATTTCAGAAAGTTGAGAATAATCCCAGGAGGTGACCAGAAATTGCAAAAAATAATCCCAGGAGGTGACCAGAAATATGTTTGTGGTATTATAATGATGAAAAGTGTTGAGCAATAACATAAATGCACTTTTTTATTAAATCTTTCATATCTTTTGGGGAACTACATTTCCACAAAAATATACAAAAGAATTTCTTTTTACAAATATTTACATTTGATATCAGAAAACAATGTTAGCTACATATTTTAAACTTAAATTTGACAAATATAGTCTTGAATTCTGAAACTTAACACTCCAGGAAAGTATTTTTAAATTTTTTTTGTTGTGAAATAAAGTACTCAAAGTTCATATTCAAATTTAAAAAAATCTTAATGCAAAAATCTGACATTTAATTTTTTTTATATATATATATATACTTTAAATAAACGTACAACATTGTTACAGGGCTTATATGTTCATGGTGGAAACCAAAATGGAGTACACTTAAAACCATGATCCTTATTACAATAATACATGACCATACCTTTGGACTAGTTTAAAATACTTTTTTTAAAAATTTTTTAATTTTTTTTTAAGCAAGAGGGATTACCTGACACACTCCATAATGAAACACAACAAATCCGAACAGACAACTGGATTTTAAGCTTAAAGAACTATAGTAAAATATTTTCCTAAGGTGACCTGACAGGGGAGCAGAGGAGGACAGGATGGGCTCTCACCAATGTTGTACAGAGCAACACTGAAATGAATTTCCAGATGAGACTGCAAATCACATTGTTTTTCCATTGAATTTTCCAATGCCTTCGTTAGCTGCTCCTTTCAGAAAGAGCTGCCACCATGAGGCGATCTTCCTTTTCAGTGTGAGCTGAGGAGATAATTTCTAAGGGCAGCAGCAGACTAATAGTAACCTCCACTGCTGAATCTCAACAGCTTTGATGTTTCATAACCTACTGTACAATGTTCAGCATAAGGCAAGCTGCTGCTTTTTCTCTGCGGGGGAAAAAAAAAGTGAATAAACCAAGCCACAAAGCTAAAAGTGTGTGTATTTTTAAGGGGAAGGATTCTAATGCATTTACTTAGAGCGTTACATTATTTTAAGTGATCGTTGTGGTCTTGAGTATATTCTTATGTGAAATTTTACATTAAAAATGCACCAACTTTTTTACAGATGTTAAGTAATGCAGCTTTTCCATTACTTAATATAATATGCTGTATACCGCTAACTGAACTACAAAGCATAAACGAACCTTGGAATTACCAGATACTGCCTTTTTTTTTTAAAAAAAAAAAAAAAAAAGAAGAGGAGCTATTTTGCACCTAAAACCACAACACAATGGTAAGTAGTAGCAAGTAAAGGAAAAGTAGACTAGAACCGTGGAAAGTACTACCCAACAGCACCAACGTTTCACAAAAGTACAGAAAACCATTTTTTTCCATGCAATTTGTGCCTGTGTTCATGCTGGGAGTTTCTTTAGAAAATGTGTTTATTAAATTCCCAAGGAATACAGTATAGAGCATGTCCTGGGTGTGACTGGTGTTTGAAAAATTCATGGAGTTATGGAAGTACCATTTACAGCAGCTCCGTAGCTGAACATGACATACTCAGATTTTAAGTAATGTGCTGGAAAAAGCTATTTAACTGCTTTGCTTCTCAGGAAGAATAAATACCCTATTTTTTACCTGCTGGGCATGGAAGGATACCCCCCCCCCCTCCAATTTCAAGAATTTGCAACTAAGTTAACAGAAAATTCATTTTCAGCAGCATAACGCTTTGTTTTGGCTTTGTGTTGGATGTAAGTCACCGTAGTAACAGTAAAGCTGTGGCTGAAGTTGGGTGCCCTCTCACAGCCACTACTTTGGAAAAATACTTATTTGGGGGTTGGGAGGGGGGAAGGTGGGCTAAGGGCTCCTGTGGGAAGAAGATGAAAAGAGAAAAGAAGGGTAATGGTAAAAGCTACTGAATGAATAATTGGAAGAATTACACGAAAAACTTCCCCCCCTGCCCAAAAGGCTGATAATCCTACAGAGGACCCAATCTGAACTACCCCTGCTGCTCCCCTCCTTCGAGCCCACCAGTGCAGCGCTTGTTTCCATGATCTGTAGTTCTCGCCTTCCACCCTCCTCTCCTGCCTCAGCCCCCCGAGGCAGCCGCAGGCGGCAGCAGCTTTGTGACACCGGCAGTTACACGCCGTGACGGGAGCACAGCATTTGTCTCCTGCGGAAGAAGAATTCCTCTTACGAAAATCTGGTAAAGCACGAGATGGTGTCATCCTCCAGTTTAAACCACCTGATACGCTGGATGCACTAGTTCAGCGAGTACAACTGGCTTTCTTTTAAGAATGTAGAATAGTGTGAACCAGACACATCTTGACATCACTGGGACAAGCATGACAATAACTTGGGAGACAGCTTCAAAAAAGAAAGTTTGGGGTTTATTTTTTGTTTTGGTTTGTTTTTTGAAATAAGCTCTCACATGGCATCTGCGCTCAAACTGAGCAAGATCTGCACTAGTAAGGGCAAAACTACTTTGTACCGTGTTCAAGTTACCCCACAAGAAACAACAGAAGCTCAGGCAACTCGTATTTTGGCTTTTGGAAGAGAAATCCAAACACCCCAAGCGACAGGAACATACTGCCTCTCATGGCCCAAACTCCACTGTTCTCTCGTAGGAGGAGAAGCATCAGCCCAGCTATTTGTGCACAGATTCTATGTTTCTTACAAAGAGCTGCTACAGATGAAAGTATAGGTGCCACTTGGACAACTGAACTGGAATGAGTTTAGTTGGTTTTTTTACCTAAAGTTTACCTGAAGTCAATTATTTCCTTATTTTGTAATGGTTTATTATGGGACAGAATCAGGAACTTCACTATGGTATGTACTGATAGGCCTACATTACATTACATTACATTCGCCTTCCCTGGCTTACTCTATCTACGTTTGGAGGCCTAAAGCAAGGAGCCACTGAAGGAAAATTCAGCTCGTGCAAGACTTGACTCGCCCTCTGCCCATACCTGTCTCCATCGCACCTCGAGTCAAACAGAACAAATACCGGCCGTAGCTTTAATGTCTGTCATCTTAAATGCTGTGCGGTCTGGGAATGGAACCAAGAACTGGTGAGTAACATTTCAACAGGAAAGAAATGAAGGAGGCAGTAATTGATACCGATTGGTTATGAAGAGCTTTCTAAAGTACAGCATTTCTTTGGTCTAATATTTTCTGTTTAAAGAGCGCATTTAAGCCCAATTGTACAGGAAGCTACAATATGGATAAATCAGAAGAGGCCTGATAAAACAATCCGTTTGGTTTATGTGGAAATGATGAGTAGCATTTTAAAATGCATCCGTCAACCCTTTTACCTGAGCCCTCAGTATGCCATAACATTTTTATACTCCCAGTGTTTTCTTTGTTACCAACATGTGCACAGGGCAAGAGCTGTTCCCCCCGTTGGCTGCTGTACTTCAGCACTACGTAGCTGTCGCACAGGTACAGGAGTGGAAAGGGCAACAAACAGAAGCAGCTGCATCTTCCCAAAACAGAGCCAACAAAGTTGCCTGCAGCTTTTCCTTGAGCACTTTGCTGCTCTCCTGTCCTTAAACTCCACAACCAGCCACTGAATACTTCCCATTTGAAACCAAATGTTTGCCAGAAAGTGACAGGACTCCCCAGCCACCACCACCCATGTTGGTTCTTTGGTCCTGCCTTTGCCTATTTATGAGTGTTCCTTCCTCTGTTTTCCTTTGTTTTCCTTTCTTTCTCCTTTTCTCTGGCTTTATATTTACTGGTTTCCTGTTACTGCTTCCTCTGCCCTATGTTCCATAATTTAAAAAAGAAGTGGAAATTATGAGAATTGCCTATTGTCACCATGCTCAGACCTTACACTTTTCATCATTGTTTTTACACTAGGAAGAAAAAGAGAACACATGTTCCATGCCTATTTTTTTTACTTTTTTTTTTCCCCCAATGAAAAAGTGAATTGGTTGGATTGCTGGTTTAATAGTTAACAAAAAACCAGACCAAGGCTATGACTGATATGCTGTTGGTAATCTGAGAAAGGGATGGCGAGTGGTTACCCCTTCTAGCATCAAGTAGACAGGAGAAAAAGCCCTATCAAACCCACCTCCTAATTTTTAGTTACAAATTATTTTGGCAAGGAAACTTCTTGTGGCTTTTATGCATATTATACACCTAAAACAATTATTTTTTTTGGTCTGAAATAGACATGCAAGGTTTAAGGCTGAAGTCAAAGTTAACTGAAGAGCAGAAGCTGGAGACAACCAAAGAAACGGGCTCTATCTAACCACACCGCAGGGGTTGGTATAAAGAATGCATAGCAGGCTTTGGCAAGCTCACATATCTATATGCACATGAGCAAAAATCTAATGGAGCTACAAACTTTAGGAAAACAGCAGATTGCAAGGAAGCATAAGAAAATTGTGAGAACAAAAGCGTTTGCAGTGCAATACCGCGGGTGATGTTAAAATCACTGACGTGGCAGTTTATTTCGTGACTCGCAATCTTACCATCCTTTCTGCATTGTCTACGGGATGATTCATTTTGCCCAGAACTCTGACAAAATGACATTTGTCTGTAGCTTATGCTAACAGAATTTAAAGAAATAAGCTTTAAAGATTAAGGCTCGTCACATCCGTGACACCGATAACGAAACAGGGAAACATGTCACCTTGCCCATATAAGAACTATATTTGAAACCAAGACCCTTTAGCTTGTCACACTACTACACCAGGCACAGCAAGTCCAATAAGGGACCCCAGTGCACAGGCCTGGAGTGACATCCACGTGCAGCTGAAGACCTGAGCACTGCTGAATGCCAGCCAGAGAGCAGGCGAGGTGCTGCACAGGCAGACGCGCAGGGCTTGTCGAAAGAAGGGTGCTGTTGGCCTTGGCAAAGTGGCAAGTCAAGCAGCGGGGTTTAGGCAGCAGCTGAGAGAAGTGACCACAGTTTTAATCTAAGCCACCCCTGAACGCTATCAAAGCCCTGCTCTTGGTATTGAAGTCCTTTATTTTGATCTAGCTTCCAGATTCAGGAGATAACTTGGCCGTGATGTGTCTGCTTTCTGATGGTAGAATTCCAGGTCAGTGTTAACCTGACCTGTACGAAGTTCAGAGCTATTCTGAAATGAATCTTGCTACCCTGAAACCGACACTGAGCAAAGTCAGAAGCTACTCTGAATTTGGGCCTTCCTTCAGCTGTCAACAAGTGATACAAGTAGCCTTAATTTTCTGAGATGCTCTTTGGTTTTACACCACCTCTTGCCTTGTCCATCAAAATCAGAAAGTCCTATAACAATGACTGCCTCCTTAAGAATAAAAAAATTAAGATTCCAAATCTAAACAATTAAATACATTTGGCTAATTTGTTCTCCCTGACTTAATCTCAACCGTGTTCCTCAGTTCCTGCACTATAGCAATTTTCAGTTCTAAATGTGTTTATTTTGAATTTTTTTTTGTTCCTAGGAGCTGAATTCTCTTTCTCTCATTCTCTTTTTTTCTAAGCACATTTAAACAGCTTTCAAGGGCACATTTATTTTTTTAAGTGAAATGTTATTTTGCTTGTATTGAATCAGTTCTCTAGTTTATTTATTTTATCACAAAAAATACTGCTAACTTTAAAGATCCCAAAGATGTATGTTTGCTGCTAGCCAGAAAAGAGTTAGAAAGACAAGCTACAGAAAGAAATCATCCACTATGAGTGATTAAATTGTACAAAGAACTTTTGCCTCCTCTTCCTTGTTGCTTTCTCGAGCTTCGGACAGAGCCCTCCTGCCCACGTTTCTTCTCTCTGATGCTTCTGAACAAAAGGCTGCCACTAGTCCCACCACATTCCAGCTTCTTCCCTGACCTATCCCACGGGGTTATGTCACCCTCTGCCTTTTCTGCTGAGCAACCAGTCACGAGCTCCCACTGCCTACCAAAACAGACAGACTGTTCCCATAGACACGTGCTTCAAGCACGGGTGGCAACAATTAGCAAGTTACTACAGTAGCATTTAATGTAAACAGCAAACGAGGCACAGTAACAAGCACCGTCACAGACGAAATGACCAAGAAACCCACAAAGCTGCCATCTTTAACTGCGCTCAGAGTCAGCTGTTCTCTTCAGGAGAGAATCGCAGCTTGTCCTACAAAACGTGCTCCAAAGGAAGAAAACTCCAGCTGAGGCTCTACTCACTCTTCTCCTCAACATTCATGACCATTCCCAGCTGGCTGACCCCATTTTACCTGGCAAACCGCTGAGCAGTTTTCCAGGGAAAATACTATCTACCAATACTGGCTGCAACAGGAGGAACAAGGCTGGTAGCTTTGTTTTTAAAGAGCTCCTCAGCTTCCAGCTCCCATCTCAGCCCTTTACAGCAGCGGTGCGGTCTGGAAGAGAGCGAAGACGCAGGGAGGGCTGGAGGCTCAGGCTCTCGTGCTGCAGCCGCCAGCCTGGCACTGCCCAGGGCAGCCCCGCTGCCATTCGCCCCTCAGCTCCTCGCTGGCACTGCACCGCTGGCGTGGCATTTGAGATTCCTCAGGGCAAAAGCACCAACGGACAAACTATCCGTGGAGAGGCACAGCATTAATGAAGGGGGTGGGAGGAGGGAGGAGAAGAGGACATGACCAGTTACAGAGATCAGAAGAACAAACCTCTTGATGGTCCACATACCTCTTTCATTGGGTGCAGGCCTGCAGAAGATCATGAGTCTGGGAGACACCAAGCTAGGATTTTGAAGGGAAAACTCAGAGAGGCAGAAAAATTTGGACTTTGATCTGGTGTTCTGAGTAGGACAGACTACGAGGGAGCTCTTAACAGCCATCCAACCTGAACCGATAAAAGGCAACTTTAAAATAGAGGCAGGACAAATCTTACTTCAAGTCAAGAAGTCCTGCACAGACGTGTTTAATAAGGGAGAGAATCACAGCTATAGAATAGCATACTGCATCCGAGTTCTCTGGCCTAGAGAAGATTTAAATGCCGGATACTAATCTTCACATAAAACAGGCAGGCAGGCGACAAAGTTAAGAGACAGATCAGGTCTCATCTTGATTCTCATATGCAATTCCCCTGAAGTCAAAAACGTTACCGGCAAGATCTCCCTGTACACTCATGACCAAATCCACGGAGTCTTTTTGCTCCTGTAGAATAGCAGCTGCATGACTGGCAAGACTTTGCTAAGAACCATCACACTGAGAAACCTGATAATTGTTTAGTTTATCAACTTCTTTAAAATAAATACGTGTTATAGCTTGACATAAAATATATCATCTAAGACCATTGGGTAACTAGCTTTGTATAGCACACAACAAGCATTTTGGGGCCTAGGAGAGCACGGAAGTCTGGCTCATTAACTTTTCTCTCCCTTCTCTTCCATACGTAAACCCTCCCATTCCCTCTACAACCACCATGCACACAAGATGCTTACAAGAAGACATCAGGTTTTTTTTTCTCTTTTACTTTTACCTGGCATAAGAGAATGCAAGAGGTGAATAACATCAAAGCCTACCGACTGACCTACAGAAATGCCATTGTTAAAGCAACGCTGACTTACACAGAGAAAAAGAGCTTTATGTTCACAGCAGAATGTCATTATGAGAGTAGTGCTGATAATGAGTTCCCTTCCGTTCCCTTCTATGTTGCATGAAAATTAACTGCACTGATTAAAACCCAGGTTCAGTCTGTAATGAATCTCTATGACATGACTGAGACAAACAGCTACGAAATCTTCCTCACTTGTACCAAAAACACAGCTTTGTTCAGGTTTTCATTATCACTGAAATGTTTTTTCAACTTAAGAGTCTCAGTTATGTTGCAGGATAGAATAAACACACTCATGCTACAGGTGACAGCAGGTCTGTCCATTTAAAGAAGCATATGACTGGACATTTTTTACAATCGGGAGAGACATCTGATTGAGACCTCTCCCAGCTAGTCCTAACTCTGTTAAAAAGTTTGAATGTACAAAACATGACGTTTGGAAAGTTTCTATTCTCTCTGAATCCCCCCTATGACGCTGAGAAAATAAAATCAATTCATATTGCTATGAAATTCTATTTTTGCAACTGGTGACATCCCAAGCTTTATCAATTATTAAGCCTATAAAATCCTCACCCTCGTCCACATTTCCAGCACAGAGGCTAACAGCCCAGTCAAGTAACACAGCAATAATCCCTCTTCCACTGAGAATACTTTTATTCACAAGGCAAAACTTGGAGTTAGACTTTTAGGTTGTGGGCAAGGCACTCGCAAAGTGAGCAAATCTATTTTTGCTCACGGAACTAATTTAATGTTTAAGTGCAACAAAAACACTAAATTAGCCATGAAGATCATGCACATCCAACAGCTTTCACCAGACATGACTGTGACCCAGGCCTCTAAATACAGAATTTAAGTCTTAAGGAATCAGCTGTCTTATTTTCTGCTTCACCAGATGATGTTTCCTTTTGACTAGTCATAGAAATATAATTTCCATTATAATAATTAAACATTTATTAAAATACTATATATTTAAGAGTTAATATATGGTTTCTTTCAGTAATAAAATATGGAATACTCTTTTTTCCTATGATACTCGGATCCCAAAACTTAAAGGAGAAACATTCATGCTGAAAATAGATCAATGTACAGCACTAGGTCAGAAATAACATCTCTTGATTAAAACCCCAGGATCTTACTGTGAAACTGTACATTGATTAACAACTAATTTTTCCCTTTTATCCAAATATTTCACTTTCAACATCTGGCAGTGAGTGAAATACAAACCCGGATTACCCGACACTGAAGCAAACCTAATGGCCTCAGCGTATTTGTTGCAGTCCATCCTTCTGTCAGACTCTAGATGCTTGTCTTTCTGAGACAGATTGCTCAGTGTCTTGGGTCAGCACCGTTTCTTAGGCATGCAGGGCACAGTAGAATGTCACATTGCAATCCTGGGTATTTCATGCCTGGTACTTCATGCAGTGTCCTCTTTGCAAGTCTCCACGTCTCTCTCAATGAGGCATATGCACACATTTCCAAACAAATAAGCTGTGATTTCAAAAAGGTATTAAATATGAGATATAAGAGACTAAAATATTGTTGAAAGAAATGGTTAACACATTTCTCAAAAGAAAAATTTCAGTTAAAAGTATGATGCTCTGAATACAGATGTAAACATATTCTAATGTATTAAATCTTAACTGTTCATATTAACATCTAGGCTATTTATTTTGCTGCAAATATCCATTTCTTCGTGTACAAACAGAAAAGCAAGCATGCAGATAAAAAGACGAAGACTCTGAACTTGAGCTTTATACTGTTATGGACTGTCCATGTCCACTGTTGTGTAGTTTTTGACAACAGTGGAAAGGGTACATACCTGCAGTCATCCCCTCCAGCACTGACCACGTATCTGTCTCCACTTGTAAACCGAATATTTGTTAAGTGGGCAGAGTGACCTAAAAATCGTTTGTGTTTCGCCTGAAAAAAACCCAACAACAATAAAATAAGAGTCTAAATACTCTGTGTCCTCCAAAATCAACCAAGGCATGCATGTTATTGTCTATTTTTTTATTTCATCACATATTTCTATCATTCAGAATGTAATACAGGTTTTCAAAAGTGAAAGATCTCCTGAAGAAGAACTACTTTGAGCTGCAACGCAGATTAAACTGTCACCAAATGGGACAGCACCTGCAAATTGGGAACAATCCTCAAGCCAACATAATAAAATTAAGTATGTCTTGTCACAGGACTAACCTCTAAATTTTGTGTAAAATTCTTAACACTGAAAAAATTATTTTCATTATAAGTGTGTAAGCAGTTTACAATGTGCATTCTCAAACCCTGAAAATTAACAGTGCTAGTGTTAGCAAAAAAATCTGTAAACTCTCCATCCATGGAAATACACAGATGGCACTAAAATTACCAGCTGTCTTCCTCATCTGTCAAACGGAGACTGGAGATGAAGATAAATAAAACTAGAGGGATTTTCAGTACGAAGGCACTATGCTAATGCAGACTGGCAGACAATCTTACCACCCACAAGAGCTTATAGCCAGAGCTATTGCACAAAATGGCAGGAAAACTTTGAGGTAAAAAGCATGCTTATGAGACCATAGAGTTAAAGTTACATAGATGCATTAAAAAAGCTACAAATTCAGAGAAGGAAATATTTCCATCATACATCTTCTAGAGAAACAATACGAGACCATAACATCAACAGTACTTCTTGTTGTAATGATGCAAAAACAAGTCCTTACAAATTTTTCAGGACATGGAAAGTCAAACAGTTTGACCATGCCAAAATCATCGCCTGTTACAAGATTGATTCCCGAGTGAGAGACGCAGGCACAGTTTACATCAGCTTTTTCAGCGTGCCTGGACCAGATTCCAATTACTTCATCCCCTAGAACACTGAAAGAGAAGAGCAAGTGATTCTTTTGAAAACTACAGCCAAAACAACAGAATAAGGAAATAGTAAGCAGCTCTCATATTGCAACTGGTTTTATAAAAATGTGATTTTATTCTTACTCATACACACCTCATATAGATTTTACTCTGTAATTAATTTTTATATCATTCCATAATTGCTTCTGAAATGGATTCATTATATTCAAGGCTAGGTTGGATGAGGCTTTGAGCAACGTGATGTAGTGGAGGGTGTTCCTGCCCATTGCAAGGAGGTTGGAACTAGATGATCTTTGAGGTCCCTTCTAACCCAAACCATTCTATGATTCTATAATGTAATTCCCAAAACAACATGGCCCATGACAACACTAAGAAGCTGAGGTGAAATCAATTGTACTAATATTGTCCAGTGAAGTATATGACAAAAAAAAATTATAAAGGACAATTAAAAATAGAATGTCATAGAATCATAGAATGGTTAGGGTTGGAAGGGACCTCAGAGATCATTTAGTCCCAACCCCCCTGCCATGGGTAGGGAAACCCTCTACTACACCAGGTTGCCCAAAGCCTCATCCAACCTGGCCTTGAACACTTCCAGGGATGGGGCACCTACAACTTCTCTGGGCAACCTGTTCCAGTGCCTCACCACCCTCTGAGTGAAAAATTTCTTCCTTAGATCTAATCTAAATCTGCCCTCTTTCAATTTAAAGCCATTGCCCCTTGTCCTATCACTACACACCCTTGTAAAAAGTCCCTCTCCAGCTTTCCTGTAGGCCCCCTTTAAGTACTGGAAGGCTGCTATAAGATCACCCCGGAGCCTTCTCTTCTCCAGGCTGAACAACCCCAACTCTCTCAGCCTGTCTTCATAGCAGAGGTGCTCCAGCCCTCAGATCATCTTTGTGGCCCTCCTCTGCACTATAGCATAAGCATTAGATAAATAAGTTTCAGCTTTTGGAAGATAAAAATATGTATATTCTCATTATAACTATGTTTTGTTGATTCTGCAACATTTATATATCAATAAAATGAAAAGTTTCCTTGAGTCTAGTAAAGATTCTTCATTATAATCAGGGGGGGAAGAGAAATTGTCCTAAATAGAAAACATAATTATCTTAAGATCCCAAACCAGACATTTATAGAAAACTTCCTTTGTAAAGCCTTGTGAAAAGTTGATTTTTATTCAGCTGTGCTTATAATGTATACGCATATTTCCAAGAATGCACAGAAACAAACACCTCATCATTTGTTAATACCCCAATGATTTGGCATTTTTTCTGTGATTCTTTCCCCCCAAATTAGAGCACAGTACACAATATTCACAAAGGAATTATTTACTTCAGACATACTGAATTGGGTCAGAAAACACAGGTTTCTTTTTCTTGTACCAAAGAGGTGACAAAAACAGATTAACCAAACAGAAAACAAAAAGGTCACAACATTAGTTTTCAGAGCTCTCTGAAAAGCTCTTTGTTTTAGTTGTGTCTTGCAGCAAACAGTCAGGATTATTATGGTTTGAAGTGGTTCATATTTGGAAAATTTTCAAGTATTTATTCTCAGTTTTTGTCTGAGGGTGCTAATCAGAGGACAATAATTGAAAGTAGGCAAAGGAGCCTGAAATAAGGCACAGGAAATCAGATTTGCATAGAATATAAAATAAGTTCTTTAAATGTGAAATAAACATTAAATATGGTATCATTCTTTGTGCAATTTCTAAGTCTATTTTGAACGAAATATAACAACTTTAAGGTATTTAGAAGTACCTTTGTATACCTTTTAATACGCAAATGTTAATAGCAACTTTAATATATAGATACCATTAGTGTAATACTGTAAATAAAACTTGAATTATCACTTGTATTGTCTTTTCATGTTTTCATATGTTTTCATTTTCCCTGTACTCTTATCCTCAAATCACTATTTTTGAAGCACATAGTGCGGTATTCCAAGTAATTTGCACAGTGCAATGAAGAACTACTGAGGCTGATGGAGATACATCAAAGGAAGCTAGAGATGCACAGCAAATAGAAAGGCACACATTAGAGAGATCAGTTTTTATCAGATGCCCTCACTGGTCAAACAGCTCATGTTCTACAGAGGGAATCTGCTATGTACTGTCTTCTCCTGTACTTACCTGATCTGTTGCCAGAGCAGATGGGTGCATTAAAAGAAAGTATCTGACTGAATGAAGGGATGAAATATGCTTTTAAACAGTAAGTGCCTCTCCTGGAAGTAATAAGTGTTTTGACAGGTGTAAATATCAGAATCATTTACCTTGTCCAAGTAGCCCATGTTATTCTGTCAATCACAGCCTGGTCCACAAGCTGTTTTCCTGAAGGCACTTCATAGACTTGCCTTTTGTAAGACCCAGTAGAGACCTTTGAGATGACCACAGAGAATTCAGGATGTATGAACTCATTTGAAAATATGAAAATATAATTCTAAAGGGCTTTGAAAAGCATTTTCTTTTACTCTATAAGTAACCTAGCTATTAATGAAACTTGCTCAATGAGTTGAAAATTCTCGAAACCCTACACAAGCATAAAAAATCCACAGTGATAAATCATACAAAATCTTAAAATGTCTAATTAATAAAAAAATAATTGTAACATCTCACATTCTGCACATATTCATTCTCTACATATCTTGTGTGTGTTAGTATGTCTGTCTGTGTATAAATAAATAAGGCAAAATAAACCCATATCATTAAAACCGACATTTCAGCCTGTAGGTGTTGATTTGATAATGAGAGAAGCTTTTTCCTCCTCTCAGATGTGAACAAAACATAGAAAGCAAAGTATGCCTACTTTATTTTGATTTTAAGAAATGTCCTGAGCCCTGTGGCTGGGAGTTGTAACACCATGATTTTGGTGCTGCTCCACAACGGTGAGCACTGAAACAATGTGTAATGCTACCACTCTGGTCAGAGAGATGAAGAATTCACAGGTCCCTGGGGCTTACAGAATGATAGACTCTTTTAAGATAGACCATCAGCATCACAGAGGTAAAAAGGCAGGTAGACACATTACAGTGATTTTGAAATCTGTTTCTTGTTCCTGCGTATTTCTTGTATTTAATATCCAGGATAACTATTTTCATCGTTGTCATGGCTTGATGGGGGGGGGGGGGAGGTCCGGGTGGCAGAAGCTGCCCATCAGATGGGACTCCCATCCCCCACGGGTCTCTTTTCTTTTTCCTCTTTGATTCTCTCCCTCATCCCTGGGGGTTGGGGAGGGTGAGAGAGGGACTGTATAGGGTTTAGTTGCCGGAGTGGCCTAACCCACGACAATCATCCATTTATCACTACAAGAAAGTAACAGTCTAGTGACAGTAACCTACTACACTCCCACATTTCATCACAGAATTTAGCAGCTGTCAAAGGAGAATACTTGCAGAATATCTGTCACGAGTATGTTTTCCATTCAGTATCTTGAACAATCAATGACTGATACCTGGAGATAAGAGCTATCTGCAGAGAAGTCCATCTGGATCACAAAACTTGGGATATCTTTGCAATAGCTGACTCGATTTAGTGTTGGACCCAAAGTCAGATCATAAAAATCCACTGCATTCTCACTGGAACCGACTGCTAAGTAACGAGAATCTGGGCTAAACCTGAATAAATAACAGGGTTTTATGAACACAGGTTGGCACTTGCAACAGATTCTAAGATTTGAGCACAGATAAATTTGCATTTCAAGTATCCGCTATCCAGAACTAAAGAGGGAGGCAGAGTATTTTGTCTGCTAAGCAAAATAACTTTTGAAACAAAATTTTCATGGAACGTATATGCAGCAGAAGGTGGCAATAATTTTGGTACAGCTGTCACACATAAGTGAACTGGGACCATCTATGGAATAACTCTGTACATTATCTGATCTCATTACCATCTCACCGGTCTAACAACTTTGTGACATACCCCGATGACTTTGACTCTCCAATGCTAAAGTTACAAGGCTACAAACTAGAAAAATGAAATGCTGTAAACGAAGAAAAGCCAGACCTTCTAGATGAAATGTACTGAATAAAAAATGTGAAATCAAACCTTTAATCTGCCCAATGTGTCTTTGCACAGTAGTTTCTTTTATCCTGTTTTCTTTTCTAGTCTCGAAAGCCAGTAGTTTCCTGAGCTGAACAAATTCCTCACAGCCCCTTTTGCGTTACTAGGGAAGTTTCTTTATTTCTCTTATCTCTGTTTATTTCTGTTATTTCTGAGGCATGCCTTGGGACAGCTTTCTGATTCCAGCAACGCCCTAACTCCCAGCAGGGCTCTCCTGCTTTCCTGCAGCAAGGTCTCTGTTTGCTCATATTTCTCTCACTCATCCCACTTTGCTCTCCAGAAGCTTCCCTTAGCTGATCACGATCAATTATCTCACAGAAGGAAAAGTTTTGTCCCCGACTCGGGAACCAGAAAGCAAAATTTTACTTTTGCTAACTCCTTTCTAACAAAAGACAACAAAGAGCAAACTGACAGACAGGCATTTCCATTGTCTCTCACATCCAGTTTTCATAAACTTCTGATCTCATTTTACCTCCTACACATCATCTCATCCTGCTCCTTTTCACACCTTCTCACCTGCCCCCTGATTAGGATGGTCTCTTCCTATTGTCCATTTACTTCCCCATTCACACTTCATTTTAACTAATCCTTGGCATTATCATCTGACACTTGTCCTATGATATTGCCTGTTTTTTGACTGCTATCTCTTATCTTCATGTATCTCCTCCTTCCTTTTTGTTCCTGGTATCAGAGTAATCACACAAACTCCACAATCCACTCACTGATTCTAGCTCTCTGAAATATCATTGCAATGCTCCTCAGAACATAAAATTGTATTTTTAAAACTCAAAATAATACAGATTTCTAGAATACTACAATAGACAAAGGCATTATATTTTCTGACCTGATATCTTGAATTGCTGATCTTCTGTCTCTTTTTTTCCCCCAAATTTTTAGAGACGTCACAAGCAAGATAATAAATTCTCCATTTTTCATGCCAATAGCTACCATATCCCCTTCTGGGCTGTAACAAACAGTACGAGCTGCGTGTCCTAGGCTGACTTTGTTCAGCATCTTCTGTGAAGAAATAAAAACCCAGAAGAGTAAGTGTTTCTGTTTTCAGAAAGTATTTCTGAAAGTACCTTATGCTAACAGTTTGCCACTATCGGATGGATTATTCTCAGAATGCATTAAAAGACGAGTTTCAACACCACCACAAGTCTGGGTTTATTTTTTTTTCCCTGCACAACAACTAATCTCCAACACCTACCTTTTCAGCAATATCCCAGAGTCTTACAGTGCCATCTTCTGCAGCAGAAAGGAAAAAATCTCTGGAAGGATGCGTTGCTAGGCCCCAGATTGGTCCATCCATATGACCATTAATTAGAATGTTACATGCAGCATTTTTCTCTCCAACTTCAATTATTTCGGCATTTCTTGTCCCAACAAGAATTTTCCCCTTGAACAACAGTGAAAGAACGATCTCTGATATAATATATTAACTATTCATGATGAACAGTAATAAGGATATAATCCAAAGCTATAGTTCTGTCAAGGTTTGCTGAAATCAAGTAATCAAATATAATTTATTTTTTTAATTCCTCTATGATTTATTAAAGTACAAAGCTGTACATAAATCATGATGCTAGTTGTTGAGTTATTGCTTGTAAGTCAGATATTTAAAGTGTGAAAAAAAAATAGAAATCCTTAGTCTTTAACAAATATATACAGAATATTATCCTGAGTAAGATCATCTGAAGTAGATTTTTTTTCTGCTGTTAAGTTCTAGACACCTTCTCCCTCAACCTTTAATTTCAAATACTAATTAGAAGAGAAGGAGCAAGCAATTTATCATATATTTAATGCTATAGATCAATCCACAAATTCTAAGTTTTATTTTAAAGACATGATGCTTTCTTTACCTTGCCTCTACAAACAGAGCGAACACAGTCCGTCATTTGTCCTGTCTCTAGTCTGAAGGCACGACATCGTTTCAGCTCTTGATCCCATAGCTTAACTGCTCCTCCTTCCTTTGAACTATGAAGAAATCAGGGACAACTATGAGTATAATGTCTGGCACAAAAAATGACAATTAACTAATCATTCATTTATTTAATCACAATTGTACAAATTACTTGGATTAACAACCTCTGTTCAACTTCAGAAAAACAAGTAATCCACCAAAGACTAGGTAACTTTTTAATGTTTAAAGCTGTATTTCAAACTAAATGTTTTTGCCTTCTCTCAAAAATAATAATGTTGTGATAAATAACATTGCAGCATTTAGTAACATGATAAGGTTATTTGAAGATTACTTTTGATTATAATAGTTCAGACCTTTTCATCTTAAGGAGGGAGAACTAGATAATCTCTTTGGTAATTGTGTATTTGTACTTGGACAAACACTACCTGACTGATGTAATGAAGTACAATTGAAAATTCAATATAACTGATAACCCATTCAGGTAATTTATTTTACACTTGCCTATTATTTTTAACCAAAATAAAGTCATCATAAAATGGTGAAGAAGCTTGCATGTGTGCTTTAGAAAGATGACTTCTCTAGAAGTTAAAATTATGAAGAACTATTTGTACAGCATTTAGATTCTGATTCGTCTCTCTTAACTTCAAGTACTTAAGCAAGGCACCCAGATCAGATTCCTAGCAACTCGAGGCCTTCTCTTATAATCGACAGAAAAAAATAGGGACTTGAAGCTCATGTGGGCTTACCTGTACTTTGGAGGTAGTGGCTACTTCTTTTCCTACCACTGATTCAGGGATCTGAAAGAGACTACTCTTCTAGCTTCGATGTCTCAACTGCCCAGTATTAGATGGGATGAACCCAAACCTTTTTTAAAGATTACATGTGCATGCAGAAAAAAGAAAAAAGAAGACTCACGGCCTTTCTTTGCCTCCTGTAACAATCAAACCGTCTCTTAATGTGGTGTACATTGTGAAAACAGGTCCATTGTGAGCTTTGGCCACAATTCGTATCAATACATGATCTTTCCAAACACAAACATCTCCACTGATAGTACCTGTAAATGTCAAGTTATTCTGAAAAGGGGAAAAATAGACTCATCATCTGATTCTGAGTAAGGCAGGAAGAAAAACATTCAGAAATAAAGATCATCACCATTTGCATTTAGGCTAGATTGCTTTTATTTGATGATGTAGAAGATAAAATTTTGGAAGGGGTAATAAGAACCTATAGGGACAAAACAATGAGCTACTATATTCTTTCTCGAAGTCTGAAACATGCTTTCTTGTAGCTAATAGGCTCTGGGCTGCAAGAAGAAATGCAATGATTTGAGCTTCAGCCATAGGGTTATCTGTGTTTTCAGCCTATCAGGGCTGCAAACTGTGTTAAAAAAAACAGAAAACCAAGAACAGTTTTGACACTTCACACAAACAGGCAGTTTGCACTCTCTTGCTACGTACACTATGCTTGCAGTTATTTTTGTTGTTAGGTGAAGGTACTTGCTGGATTACAGTAACAATTAGTTTATGAAGAAAACAGTTTGACTTAACTCAGAACTAAAAGCTGCCTGTTTACTTCTGCTTCCGATTTTTGAAAGGTAATAAAAATAAATTTAATTACCTCTGAAATTTAAGGGAAATTTATTAGGATAGACTTAAAACCAACGGGAACTGGTTATTGAGAAAAACTATTTTAACTTATGTAAACAACTCTCAAATTCAGTATCGCGCGTAGTATTTCAGACTAACAGTATGCATGTATATATTTGGCAAGAACACTTGCCTTGACTGAGGTTGATTGATGTTCTATATCCTTTTTTTAAGGGGAGTGTCTTAATTAGTGCCCTAATAAATGAGTAAATAAAAGAGGACTAGAAATGAACTTGGGAGCAGATCCACTGTGAAGATGCAGCATAACTGTTGGGCTGCTTCCAAATCCTGTTTAGAAGCATCTCAACTCGCTCCTTCTGAGACAAAATCAAGGAGGAAACTAATCCCAGAACCGCTCCCTGCAGGAAGTATGGAGAACACACCAAATTTGGATTTGGCTTTATTCAGTTTGCCCAGCTTTTTACAAAACTTTTGCAAGCTTTGTATCCTCAACTAACCTCATACCATACTCCAGGACATTCAGCATACAGCCTGATTTTCACACTAAGAATCTGTCCCTCCATAAGAAAGTGCACAGACTAATGCCTGGGCTGTGTGTGTCTAACAGTTATCATTTGGAAAATATCTTTTTGCTTTTTAGGACTCTCTCAAATCGGGGGGTGGGGGAGAGAGAGAGACCACTCTGGAAAAGAGATGGTCTCATGAAAAATGAAACCACAGGCCAGTTACAGTTTGAAAAATCAAAATCAATAGTATAAATTCAGTCTGGACCCAATAGGCAGATCAGCAAGCAGGACAGTAACACACACAATAAAAGAGAAGCACCACATCACAAAAGCGGCTATCTGCCCAGCTGAAGACATGAGTGCTGCTCGTACAGACCAACTCCTGGAATGGCAAAGCTGTGAACTTAGCAACAAGGCCCGCATCTGTCAAAAAAACCCCAAAGCAAACCAAACCAAAACACTACTGCAGTCATTTAACAGTCATAGATATTAACGAATGCCCCAGGACAATGATGCTATTGGATCACGCATGAGTAGTAATGCATACAGATTATAATATAATCACTCCCAGGTGGGCATAAAATTAGCCTCATTTCTCCTGTTTGGTTCCTGCAGTCTAGAGTCAGCTTTGTTTTACCTGGATTAAACACCAAGCAGCATCTTATCAGTCCAAAGCACATACATTTGTCTCTTTTGAAAACACACAAATCCATATGCTTTCTTCTTTTCTGTTCTGTACTGTACTAGTTTTAACTAGCAGATAGGTATTAGAAACGCTAAACTGAGTTTAATAAAACATCTGACATATTCATTAGCAAGTTAGAAAAGTCTCATTGAACTGAATAAAGGCAGAAGAGTTCAAAAATTTTTGTTTGTATGCATTTTTTAATAGTTTGTTAAGGTACCTACCGCTCCAAAAGCTACAGATAGCATTGTTTGCATTCGGGCATCTTCTATGGAGCTCAGCAGCCCTTTTTTACTGAGAAGAGCTCTTCCAGCCAGTGTCCAGAACCTTACGTGTTTTACTCCCACAGAAACAAACTGGGTATCTGAATCTGGCCTGAATTCTGCTACAAATATACGCTGGTTATGACCAGCTCGGCTGGCAATTTTGGCACCTGGCAGAAAGAAAATGGACATTTTGAAGTCGTTGAGAAAAATATACATTTATAGTTTAAAAAAATATAAAAATTATGGAGAATGATGAGTCATCCAAGACCACACAGGCTGGGGAGAAAAGCACAAACTGCTCCTAAATTAAAACTAAATTAAGATGCAGCTAAAAAAAAATAATTTAATAAGACCCAGTAGCAAAGTGTAGCAACTAATGAAGGTGCAATCTACTCAGAATTTTCAATTTCCTCAGGAGTATAAAAGAATCAGGAGCTCAGATCCAAGTAAGTTTCCATCTTCTCTTAAATTCCCATGACTCCTCTGAAAATCCCAAACTCTGGACAAATTACAAAATGCTAATGAATGACTTCTCTGCAAATTTTGTCCCAAGCTAGAAAACCTTTTTTCTTTCTGCAGAAAATGCAGAAACTGACTTTGTTACATACAGTCTTAGATTCAAAGGTAATGCTTTTAAAGACGTGTTAAAGTAAGGTAAGACGTGTTAAAGACGTGTTAAAATCAGACGTTTTGACCCATATGAGGATTGCTTGATCTGGATCCTTAGCTGCTGTGTTGAATCTGTATCAACTCTTAAGCATGAGCACAGGCACTTTCTGACGATAGAGCAGCGAACTGCTGCACGGAATTTTACCACACATCCTTCATACTACCTAAGACTGTAAAAATACACGTTTGACATTGTGTCCAGCTCCACAGGATCTAACAGAGAAGCTGTGAAGGATCACTTTTTAACTCGATAGCTGATCTTTAAACTTCTGAGAGATACTAGCTAATCAACAGAAATCTCCAAAGAAAGAGGAATAAAAAAACCTAAGACTAGAGAATCAGTTTCATAATCTGAGCATGGCTTTGTCAGACAGAAAGGAGATGAGGAAAGGAGCTGACCAAATCACTTTAGCCTAAATCTTGAACTCAGATCAAAGCCAATCTGAAAACACCTAGGAGAGCTTAAGACATCAATTACATAGCTGCATAGAGGAGCTGTGCGGGCATCACATTTATGCAATTTGCAATTTTAGGGGGATAATTTTAGGAGTACAACAATCTAGTCATTAATCAGACTTTAGAGAAAAATAAGAGCAGAGAAGAATAAAAAGTTTTTACAAAGAGCTTTTACCAAGCAGCAAAGAAATGGTTTAAAAATACAAACGAATTAAGACTACAATTTTCTTTAATTATTCTAACTAGAAATCAGTGAACTATCTTCATCTTTACACAGCAGTTTCAGGAGATATATTTAGCAGTTACTAGAATGGGTAAGTATATTTATTTTACCTATTCTTGTGCAGTGCATAGTGCACAGCATTCATTGCAGTAATTTTCAATCTGCTGATATTTTTATGTTACAATCGCTATTGACTCAAGCCAACATACCTCTAACAACATAAACACATTCTACAAAAACAACCACTTTCTCACCTTCCTGCCACTTCCAAATGGTAATGGTATGTTCGGGATCCAGCCCTATGGAGAGCAGCAGTTTGCCAGTGGCACTGAAACTGACTGAGCAAACGCCCTTTGAATGGTAGCACCGCAGCACCGACAGTGTCTGCTTGTTCATTGCATCCCACACATGAATAGAAGGAGCTGTAGCTACACAAATACAAAAACATGTAATCAGTGTGTTTTGAAAATGTCTAATGATTTTTTTTATTGAAGCAGTTAATATTTTTTTAGTAAGACAAATAAAATTGTTCTGGTCAGACAGAAAATAAAAAGAAAGAAAAGAAAGGAGATTTTGGCCTCCCTTTGGAAACCAATTTACGGCAAACAGGATCATTAAGTAGGACTAAGAAGTTGGCCTCATTTCACTACAGGAGATGAAAACTTTGCTTAACCTGTTACTGGACTTCTGAAGCATAGCAGAAGCTCTGAAAGCAAGCTGTCTTCTGTTTTTCTCCTAGTAAAACTTAGCTCAGCGTGCTAACTCAAAAACCTTTATAAATATTGAGTAAATCATCAAGAACACAATTTCTACATGGGGCTTTTGGACAACTGATAGCTACAGAGAAATTAGTTTACAGTGCAAGGCCAAAATCTCCTTTTCCACAAAATGGCCATCTGTCTGAAATGCATGCTCTCATAGGAGAATTTCAGCTGAATAATCAGCTTGCTTACTGATGTGGAAGAAGTAGGCTATTTAATTTAGTTTGCATCGTTTGGACTGCAACCTCCTTGCAGTAAGAACCGTCTTCCCATGCTACTAATGTATGTGATCACTTCTATTATGATGACAGCTAGGTTTTTTTCAAATGCAATGCTTTCTCCAAAGATCCTGCAATCCATATATAGTTTGCAATTTCTGAATAGCATCTAGAGCGTTTCCAGGACAGTAAGATTCTCTCTCAAACATCTTTACTTCTGATCTCTAGTAAATCTGACTGCAGAGTCTGGAGGTTACTGGGTTTTGTCATAGACTCAGATTCACATAAACTAAATTCTATTTCAGCTCCATGCTTTGCATTTCTAATTAGCTAAATTTAGTCCCTCAAAGGCACACATATGATGGGAAACAGTACGCACAGGGACCTAGGTAAAATTTCAGCCACATAAAACTAAGTTTTTAAGCACAATACCACAGCTGTTCCAAAACAGTCTTTAGAACAATCCTCCTAATTTCTTCTGTTTCCCATAGGAATTTCCTCTCATAGCACCAACATGCTGTTATCCTCACCTTTTGAGAGGTACTACAGCATAGTATAGTCATGCCATTAAAACAGAAAGGGCAGGGGATGGCAACAACTAGCATGTCTCAAAATTTTCAGCAAATTCCTTGCTGTCCTTATGAAAAGTTGAGGGAAGGTAAAGCTTTATTATGGCTCTGAACTGTTTTTTCCTCTTCAGCGCTCCCCTTGGTAGTACTCTGTATTACCCTTGACCTGTGCACATCCACTATAACCTTGGCCAAAATTTTTCTTTCAGGTGGCAGACAGAAACTTTCACCTAGATTTCATGAGTAAAACCTGACAAAATCTTTTAGAGCAAGACTTGCAGGACAGAGAAGATAGACTCTTGATTCCTCCTACTTGATGGTGTTATTCTGAAAGTCTCTGTCCTGACATTGCATCCTGCTTGTCCACAAGCAGCTCTCCAGCTGCTCAACATCTGCTCTCATAAGAGAGATTTTCTAAGGTGTCATCTCCATCTCAGAGAAGTTAGATAAAGCTACCATGGACTGGCAGGACAAAAAATATCTTCAGTAAAATGAAGAAAATCTATACCAAGTCATTACGAAACTTAATTTCCAGCCTATTACAAACATTACTGCTTCAAGAACCCCTGCATCACTGTAGACAACAGAAAATCGGAACTAGAAAAGCGGAAGTTGTCAGTAAGAAAGGTGCCAAATAGCCATCGATAAGTTTTAAGTGCAACTATGCAACTTTCTAATGAAGGCAGACAGTAGCTTGGATTCCAGACTAATGGTTCCATAAAGAAGAAAAAGTAAGAGTGCTGGTTTCAAGCAGTGACAACAGAATTTAGTAATATACATAAGCTCAAACTAAAGTTGCAGTAGGAAGAAGGCAAGTGAGAGGGGGAAAGTCTCCAGGCATTATATGCAGGACTAGAGATGTTCTTTCAAATAACCAACCATATCATCACTGCTTCTTTTATACAGTTTAAAAGTGTGGGAAAAGGTACCTATATTCTTCCTCCCATCCTTAGAGCAAGCACAATTTGGCATATTTAAAAGAAGTCAACACACATTAAAAATGCCATTGTATATTTGTTCTTCACAGAACAGGCTTCAGATCCACACGAAGATTATTATACTTTCTAGGTACACATGAACATACATTTATGCATCTCTGAAGATGTGTCACAAGACAATTATGGCTGCTCAACAATGAACTCACTCACACATGATGGTGATGAATTTTTACGATTACAGTTGAAAAAACAACATCTTAATAAAAATTAGCTCAGTCAAGACTGTCAAACTGTCAAAGACCCAAAATGATACAGAAAAAATTAAACTGACATCATAACAGGCATTTTGGATCAGTGGTAATAACTGCATGACAATCATACATAAATGTGAAAGGTGATTGTTTTTTTCACTCAGTCACCTAGGCCTCCTCAATGAAATTTACTTTAGAAACGCATATTTAAAATTATACTCAATTGAGTGTCTGAAATAAATGTTAATTGTCAGCCCCAACATGTCTATAAAACCTGCAGGCGTTCACAGAAACGCTACAGTTGCAGTACGTATTAGAATTCGCTAATCACTGGGCAGCAAGAAGGGAGTATGTTACAGTAAAAGTAGATTTTAAGTGTGTTCTAACATTTTAATTGTTTCTATATTTACAATTTGCTGAGCTGTTTATATTCAATGCTGACAGTAATATGACTGATACAAGGTTTTAATAAACTAAAAATGAATTCACGTCACTTATTGCTCTATAAAGCTGTAGACGGCTACTAGGTAGGCTGACTACACCTGAAGATGTTAAAATTTTATTTCCCTTACCTGACATATCTGCTGAGTCTCCTGTAATGGAAAAGCAGCAGAAAAATAATTAGACCAGAAATAATATAAGTGCTAAAGAAAATATATGCCACATTTAGTGTAATTTCTTAACACACACCTTGATGTCATCTCTTTCCATTGCAGCAGCACCAATACTGCTTTTAGTGTTAAACAATTACTGATAAAAGGCGGTCACATCAGAAATAAAAATTCATAGAGTATCTTTTAATTTCCATTTTGAGTTACAACACAAAAAAACTAGTTTTAGTGTATGTTAGGTCTCTCTCTACCAAACTAAATAAAAACCATATTTTACATGTTGCTGATATTTTAACAAATTAAGTAGAAAAAACCCCCGCTGATTGCTATTCTGCTAAGAAGTAATGTTTCAGTCTGATCTTGACAAGTGGCAAATGCACGCGAAGTTCTTCTATAGAAGCATTAAGAAACCACAATTATAAAGGCTCAGGTACTGGGAAGTATTACAGAGACTCTGCATAACAGCATTGCCATTTAAAAATACCTGAAATAATGTTTCTGCAACTCTTTTGAAGATTTAAATCATGATGGTTTATGTTTGTGCCAGTTATATCAGTAGGAAAAGTAGAAGCAGTTAAGTATGTTCTTTACGGAGTATGTACTCCTTAACATCTGTTCAGAATCTAAAAATAAATGTTGTTTGAAGATGTTTTAATTTCAGATCATTTTTCAGATTTAATTTCCTCTTTAAAAATACGTTTTGTAGTTTAATTGTTAAGTGTCATCTGTTCCTGATCTGTATGCCTTAATCTATATTACAAAACAGTTAAAACTGTTCTACTGCTAGTTAATGTAGAAATTATTATGAAATAAAAAAGCATTAAAGGTCCTGTGTTTCTTCTCGGGTGAGACAAACACTGAAGAAAATCCATGCAAAGAACAAATTTTCACATTTTGCCTACATTCTTCTCCTATATTCTATCATATGGAAAAGCAAACAAGGTCAGAATAAGAAATATGTTGAAAAAGCAAATTCCTGAAGACAATAAAAGGTCTGTAATTCATGCAAATGTTCTTTGCAATCAAACCGTAAGAAAAAATCTGCTGATAATTATTTCCATTTAAATAATTTCCATTAATGATTTCTTTAAATTGATGTGAGGCAAGAAACTCACCAAGAAATGAAGCTATTTTAGCTAAGCAGTTACTACTATTAATGAGTCAATTTTAGTGAGACATGCACTTTAAAATCCAAAGGACAGAGGGAAGCAGGTAATAAATGCTGACAAACTGACCATAGCGAGATGAAACATCTAAAACAAATCTACAGAAGAAAAAAATAAAAGCTATTCTGGCTAAAATAAACTATGGTGTTTTTTTTGTATTCTATGCACTAAGGAAAACAATATGGTTTTGAATCTGCTGAGAAACAACTGAAGCTATGAAAACTGCAATTGGGTTGTAGGACTACAAAAATTTCACTATTCTGCAAAATTTTGAAACAGCAGTATTAGTTCGCCTATGCATATGTACAGTGGTATTTTTTCTTTTTAACCTGGTTCCTTCATAAAGCAATTTTAATGTTACTATGAAACATATATATTTTCACCCTAAATCTAGATTTATCTGTAGGGAAACATTCAGGTTTTGGTTCTGCCTAGAATATTACAGCTATGTATTATCAAAACACCAGTAGATATTATAAATCTGCCTGACGAGATAAAACCTATATAAAGTGACATCTATTTTAAGAATTCTGAGTTTAGGCCATATAGAAATGAAAGACAGATCAATTAAGCTTCTTTGGAAGGGCTGTGACTCTTTGGAAGGCCTAACACAAGCTGATAGTTAAATAAAACCAGTCTAATTTCATGGGGCTTAAGATTTCTAAAAAAATATTTTTGATAACACTCCAAACAAAAGATAAGCTTAATCTTCTTTCAAGCCTCAATGTTTTTTGTTCAACTTTATTAAATTACACTCAAAACATATAAAGAGGACAGGTAACTGAGTAACACTCATACAAACGGAGATAGCAAAATCAAATATTTTTGTGATTTATCATGAACTCACAAGGCCCTAATTGCATGCTCTTATGTTAATTTCTTTTTACAGAAATACAAACATACCTACTTGGCCAGTTGCCACTATGTTGGTAAACTTGGGGTGCTGGTTTACAGTGAGGCACAAAATATCGTCATTGTGTTCCTGGTAAAAAGACTGAGAGCCTAAAAAAAATACATATAAAATAGTTCGACTTTAATTAAAACATTTATACACATATAGACATGGTTAATATTTTAAAATTTTATAATATTTGTAAGAAAACAGCATTATGGTGATGGTGCAGTTCAGAGCTTAAAACCAGGAAACAGAAACTCCTAATTTTTTATCTCAATTTTAACATGTAGCACTCAGTAACTCTGAACCATTCCCTCAGGTTTTCCACATCAAGTTGCTTAAATATCACAGAAACAAACTGCATGTGTTACTCCTTAAGAGGTCTCTTTTATCGAAACTAAATTGGTTACTGAGAATGAACATACGTGATACGGAGGACTGAAATGTAAACCAAACAAGAAATAATTAACTTAGTCTTAGAAAAAACATTAAACAACTATAATTACCCCATTGTTCAGCTGTTTTTGTTTCTGTGATCATTTTAAAAAGCAAATTTCAGAAAGCTAATAGAAAAATAATCAAATCTTTGCTTTCTTCAAAATTCAGTCACCAGAAACATTTCAATATAGTTTGCTTATGCAGCTATTATGAATCATCTCTACAGACTGAATTTTCAGAAACAATTAATAATTTTCCCACATACTTTTATAAGATTTAAAGCATACCAGTTACTTCACAAACTGTAACTCCATGTGTGTGAAGAAACACTTTTCCTCAAGTGGGTTTTCTCCTACCTGTTGCCACATTATACAAGATCCCAATAGATGCAGTATGATATATTACATCAGCACCATCATTCAAATAGTGCACGTTGTTTCTGCAGTCCCTCCCTCGGTACCCAAATACCAGCTCCAAAATGAGGTCCTAAAAAAAGATATTTTCCTCTATTAGATACTCAAGACCTTAAAGCAGTTATGAACTTTACAATCTTTTCCAGGATTTTATTTTTCAAATGTGTCCTTATGTAGTAAAGGCAAAGGAGTTTAATGATGTCTCAAAACAACAGAAACTGAGATCGTGCCTTTCTTGTCAGCCCACATTGCTGCTCATTCTTGTCATACACCGTCACATCATCCTGTCATCTCTGGTGGATGCTGTAGTATATTTCTATGTGTACACACACACGTATAAATACACAGAATGAGATACTCATACACATGCATATAAATAAATAAATTACAGTGAGCAAAAGAGCACAGCTCTTTTGAAGAAACTAAGAAACAAAGAATGACAAACACTGGTCCACAATTTAATTCCAGCTGGCAATTAAGAAAGCTGAATTACAGCCTAAAACTTCTCAAACACTGAGGGCAAAAGGCCATTTATTATGCTACACCAAACATTGTTTCATATAATAGAAAATATTTCAGTTGATATGAAGAACTGTGTTTTTCAAGGTCAGATGAAATTTCCACTTCAGATTAATCAAAAGTGAGTGTATTTATTTGCATTGGCCAGGCAATGAAAAAACAAACAGGTGCCTGAGCTAAAGGCATCATTAATATATTTTTTTTAAATAATTTTGTTTTTTAAAACTGTTGACAATGATGAATTTTAAACAGTTTTAAAATAAATTTTTAAAAAATTGCAGTAAAAGATGTTTAATTTTATTAGCACTAATACACACATTAACAATCCAGTTATCTAAACAGGACATACTGCTTTCTACACACTGCATTTAAAAGGTTTTATTGTTACCAAGAATTAAGTTGTGCTCCATTTCATTGGCAAGAAAAAGTAATATCAGGCTTTTTTAGACTCTCAAAAAAAAATTTCTCTCCCACTTTTTTTGCTATTTACTCACTATTCAATATTTCCATCTTTCATACATTTAAAATGAAACAATCATTTAGTGTGTCCACAAATGTGTCAACTTCTGGAAAAAAAAATTCCTAAAAGGAGAGGAAGAGGAGATCAATGTTCTTCTTACCTCTATAGGTCTCTTTTTTTTCCCAACATTATTTGTCTGAAGCTTCTCCGGCTGTGGCAATGCCCTACTAACTGGTGGTCTGAAATAAAGAACTGTGAATAAGAGAAGGCTGTCCGTCACCCATTCCATACTAACACAGTACCTTCCAACCTGCTACTGCATATGGAAAACTTATAGCACTATCCTGCTTAACTAATATTTGCATTCAACTTTAAAAGAAAGACCTTTGTCAAAGGAAAAAAAAACAAATCATCACCTTTGTTTACATGCTAGGTTTTCCAACAATTCTTTGACAATCCATGAGGTTAATGCAAAAGCTTCTTCTATAATGAACAACCACTGATACAATATTCTTAGCATTTTCCATGCTATATTCTCAAGGTACTTCCATCTTCTCTGTAGCAATTTTTATTGGACAAACTTTAAAGGTTTACCTGATTAATCTAAATTCTTGAGATAGTCATTCCTATTCCCCCATGCTTTCAGAAGGCCCTAGCTTTTCCTGCTTTTCTAATAGTTTGTAAAGAACTCCAGGTACACCTGCCCATTCACTCTTACACCAACAGAATCAAGTTATTGATCAATGCTTAATTGGAAGTAAACTATCACCATGCGAATGCATGAATATGGGCCATAACTTATGTTCCACTGTTCTGAATAGCCTAGATTTAATTAAGAAATCTCAACAGATATGTTTGAGAAATATCTGTAACATATCTTTCAGATTATGCTCAACTGTTCATATAAAAAGAAACATACAAATAAGTTTTATTTATCAAACTTATGCAACTATTTCCAGTCACTCGCAGGAGCATTGGTTATTGATTCTGTACATACAGCATATGTTGTCATGAAAAGAGACCTGTACATTTGACCCTCACCTTATCATTGTGTGCTACTAAAATGGAATCAAATCCAATCAAGTAAAACCACTGAAAGGCATGATCAAAAATGAAAGGCACAGATTCTGTATGGGCAATGAGCTTTCTGAAAGCACTTCACAGTGATACAGAGAGTAAAAACTTGCCCTTATTCATTCAAGTAAAAGAAGAGACAGAGAAAGAGAGAAACTAATACAGGCCAAGTCCAATTAAAATTTGTAGGGGTCGGTGGGGGTAGGGAATTAGACAGCTTCATCAAACATCTGAGGTACATTTACATTAAGATTTTTCTCTTCTCTTGTAAAGAACAACTTTTTTTTTTTTCCAGTATCTTTTTTGAAATGTTCACGCTTACCTCTCAGAATATTAACAAATGAAGCTTTGTTTGGGTTTCAGAGTGTGGAGTGGGTTTTATGTTTGCATAAAAACATAAGTACTGCTTAAAACTGAACAAATTCTAGTGCTTACAATCTCTGAAGTTAAATGGCAAAATAATAACCAGTTCTCTGCCTGTGCAATCATAAGCCTTTGAAGAACGAACAGGGTTAACAAGTTAAATGAATTCCACACAACCATGATTGTATTTATCCTGTTATTTTATGGCTAAGAATTATAGTTATTGAAATACATCTAATGTCTGATTTATGTAACAGGTTAACGATATTAAGAGCTGCTAATCAGCTTTTTCCTATCTATAGTTTATTACTTTAAATTACAACTAAAATTCCTTAATTCTTTTGATACCTCCATAATTGCTGCTTATTTATTAGGTAACTAAGAGCACACTTAAAAATGCAAGTTCCTTAAAAAACACTTACACGAAAGTGGTTCCTTAAAAACCACTTACATAACATTGACTTTAAATCCGTTTTTAAATTAAGAAAACACAACATGTACCTTTCTCTTTTTAAACATCGAAATCAGGAACAACGCTCAAGTGCTGAAAATTGGAAGACTGTACACCAGTGATTCTGTTGGTCCTAACCATTAGTTTCCCCAAGAATCGGGGGGGGGGGGGGGGGGGGGGGGGGGAAGGAACCTACAATAAGTAGCAATGTTCATTAGTTTTCCACCTCTTCTCTCATCCCATGCAGCAGCTATAAAATCAAACAAGTACAGCAGGAAGAGTATTGCAGAAATGTGAGACTGGCATGCTGTTTGTTGTGCATGCTGCTTCTACTGGTATGTTAAGAACCTTAAGAAGTCTTCTGGAGAAAAAGAAATCCAGCTGTCAATGACATATTAAGGACTAAAAAGAAAATCACAGTGCCATCTCACTCAGCTGTGAAGCATCAACACCCGAGATATGATTACCAGCCTGCACCTACACCAGCAGAAAAAAATCCAAACCTTCTTGAGGAATGGAAAGTAGAAAAAGATACAGATACACACCTCTTACAGTTGCAGAGAGCCTTCCTAGCTGAGAGAGAAGCATAATTTCTGATGCTTTTCAGACAGCAAGGAAATCTTTAAATGTAGCTTCCTTTAGACTGCACTGCAGCCAGCACATGGAACAAGAAAGTCAGATTCTAGATCTAGTAATCTTGCATAAATTTCTCTATTACTTTGAAGAGCAGACTAAGAAGCATATCAGTAACTAATGCCACTCTAAAAAAAAAAAAAAGAAAAAAAATTTCTGAAAAGTAGCACAAGAGCGAATGAAGATTTCAGATCAAAGACAGGAGACTACTGTTCATTACCACCAAAAATCTCCACCTGATCTGAAGCAAGAAGTCCAAACTGTAGGAAATTGAGTCTAATTCTCTTAGGACAATTCCCAACAATCTATCCGTAAAAGTATTTTTATGCCCACCTCGATTTAGAGCTTCTAAGAAGAAAAAAGGCATTCCCAGAAATGCAATTATTTAGGAGCAACACAGCACATTTATCAGTTGTCAGAGGCTAGTGCTGTTCAACTGCTGTTGCAAAGAAAAATCAAGAGACTGAAAGAGGACTGCGTGGGTCAGGGGAGATTCAAGGAAATAAAAAGGATACATCTAAATCAGCAGAGGAAATCCCTGTAACTGCATATATGAGGTAAAGAAAATGAAAAGTAGGTTCCTAAGTTTTTACCCTGAAAAGAAAAAAACAAAACCAAACAAAAAACGAACCACCAAACCTAAGCTTTATAGCAGTAGCAACCTCGATGACCATAGGTCATCCAGACAGCTCTGGAGTAGAAGCGAGTGACAACGCTGGTGCTGAGCAGTCGGGCAACATGCAAGGGCTGTAGGGTCCATCACTGGAGGTCAGTCCTGCTTTATAGATGGGGTTAGGGGAAGATTGAGCAAAACTGCCCAATCCGCCTCCTGCTCACTCCAGAATGCTTCCAAATATATTATATTTTTAAATTCTGATTTGTCATGGACAATCCAGCAACAGTCTTATTACTAAAACACAGCATAAAGAGCCCTTCTTCTACTTGTCACCCTCACATTTGACACAGAGCACTCAAGCCTCATTTCTTTCCTTTCCCGCCGCCCTCCCTCTTCATTTATATCCCTGAAAGACAGAGATAAAAAAGCAGAAAAACTAAAGAGATCAGGAGAGCATATCTGAAGTCTCATGGAAACTGTAAAAACTGAAAGGACACGGTTCTAGCACAGGTTTATATTACTGAAACAGAACTGACTGGAAGTGAAGATTTCTCTGCTGCTCGGATCTAGAACATGGCATTTGTGTAACATTTGCTCTGTGCTAATCCCTTCTGATACCACGGGAGAAGAGGTAAAACAATCTCACATACAACTGCTTGGAAAGACCACCTGTACTTAAAGGCTGTACAGATAAACAGGTACAAATACAGGCTGACATCCATCCTTAGGCAATCATTAGAGTACATTTACATTTGTACGTTACCATACAAAACAGTAAAGTGAATGCACACTGGTCAGTAAAACTCGACAATTTATACTCAGCTATATTATCTCACAGGTCACCTAAATAACTTATACAAGCAACCATCTATGAAAGACTAATTCTATATAGATTCAGAGCAGTGGAACTGGAAAGCAAATTACAAGTACGTATGTATTTTTTTCCCAATGAAGTTTCAAGATGCCAACTTGTGATTTAAAAGCAGGAATGTTGAAAGACACTAGAATACATTTTCCAAGTGCTTTTTTTAAAAGTCTGAAAGCTGAAGACGTTTTTCATTTGCTATTTAATGTGCAGGAAAGTGACTAATGGCATATACAACACACAGTGGGCATATACTTGCACGTGTAACTGGCTGCATGCTCAAAAGCTGTGTGCAAAAGATGCGAAGGAGAGCATGAATAACATTTCGGGGTGAATGCACATATGGATGGGGTCAGTTCGAACATGTGGAAGGAGAGTTCCAGCCATCTATCATAGGGGAAATAAATACCTTAATATTGGCACTTTATTTTCAACATGAAAATACAACTGGTATTATGTATTTTAGTATATCTTGTTAAGAGACCATAACAATGGAATACAAGCATTTTGAAGTGCTTTATCAAACAAAGAAATTCCTTTTTCATGGTTTTAGACATAGATTCAGTATTATTGATACTGCTACCCATGTAGTCTTGTATGATGTTGTACTTCACTCTCTATTTTCATTACTGATTCTGAGTTTCTCAAGTTCTTAACAGAACAAGGGATAGTCTTCTGCGGTTAATATAAACTCTCACCAATTCTTTGAGTTCCATGGTAACTTACGACAAAGTCAATTACAAAAACTATTTTTGTTCTAAAAATCCAAGTGTTATTTTGAGCATGACTTCATAGAGCAAACTACAGCTGCTGGTATAAAAGAAAAAGTCCCTTCCTGTGAGGGTCACCATAGCTGCACCTCATAATTTGGGGGACTTGTAGAGAACTTAGGAATTGATTTTACACTAGCCTTCAGCATGAAGTGACTTTTACTGCCCTCTCCAAATTTTGGTGTTGGCAAGCACTAAGTATAGAATTAATTTTAAAAGTAAGGAGGAGTTCTTTCCATTTACTCTTGGTAAGATTTTCAAAGTCACTTGTGAAACTTTAGAGGTCTCGTTTCCATTAAAAGATAATAAAACCTAGTAGTTTTTAAGTAGTACCTCTGGATCACGATTATTTTCATGTGTCCCATGAGTAGTAAGTGACATTTTGTACACGTTAATGCAGATATAGGTAATCTAACACTTAAATAATTTAGCAACATATACATCTTAACATGTCAGGTGAGGTTGTCCCATCAAATGTAAATCAACCCACTTTTGAGCTGGATAGCTGTCCACTAGGGACTGGAGAGAGTGCTGGTCTCTACATTTTAATAAATATTATTGAAAAATACTATTTGTAAAACATAGGCAAGTTTAATGGTCTGCGTAGTTAATTTTATACCAGTAGATGAATACATATCTAGCTTATTGTATGGAACAGGACTACAATGGATACATATAAATTTAAAACTTGTAATACAGCAATATTCTGAAGAGAGATAGGTGCATGGTATAGCACCCAACATGACAGATGGCTTTTTAAGAAAAATGGGAGATGACAGTAAAATATGGACTAGGTAGCAAAATAAAAGCATTACCTGGAACCTCTTTTCAGCAGCAGATGGGAAAGAGAAAAGAATTACTTATACAAGTTTGGCTGAAAGCTAGGTGTCAGTGACTTATTCATAGAATAAATTATTATTGACTCTAGTTTGCTTACTTCCTTTTACAACAAGGGGATTATTCATAACATCATAGATAATATAAATCTATTATTTGTACAGAAAACTCCCATTCACTTAAATGGGAATTATGAACATGTGTTGGCATGAGAACATAATTCTTAGGAATTATTCCTACTGTAAACAGAGAAAGAAAGCAGAAGCAGGCCCAAAAATCTCTGTATATCAAGTGTTTGAAGAGTTGGCAAAAATACTAATAAAAATGCATTCAGTTATACTAAAATAGAACTATCTCAGCTATTCAAAATGTGTGAGGCACTGAGCACTGCTGATATTCAATGTTTTTTCATGATTACTTAATTCAGTTTGTTGACTGAAAGTATTTCAACATCCATTTCACAAATCTGTTGCACTGGATGGGTTTTCTCAGTCACGAATGATGCACACTCCTATACTCTGACTACAAAAAATCATTATTAACCATCAGAATATATGAGCATGTACAGATTATTTCCTAGTATTTGTTGTACTACGCATGGGCACTTTTCATTAGTCTGATTAGCAGGTACACTTCCTTTGTCTCCATTTGACTTCCTTTTAAGAACTACCCAGCAATTTCACTGTAGCAAGGAGGACACTAGTTATCAGTCTTTTTCACTTGTAGTTGAAGCAAAAATAATTTCTCTCTCATCTGTTAGGGAAAACTTCCCAGAAAATTAGGAAAACAGTGTTAACAACTTACAAATGGATTTTTCCCCCCTCTCCCAATGAAAATAATCTGTTTTACTGAATCTCTTATCATTAGTTCCAACTTTAATTTTGCAGCACAAGACTGATGCACTATTTCTTCGTACAGGAAACTGCAAAATCTTTTTTCCCAATAAAATTCAAATGTATCTTGAATAGGTTTTACAGTCAATAATATGCAATTCTTCAAGGAGTACAGAATTCAGATACCTTCAGATATTTTTCAGAGTAAGTGCTATGCATTGCAAATGCGAGTTTCTCAAAGAATGGAGCACAGTTTTCTCCTACAATTTTCCTGAGTCCACTGAACCAAATGTTCATATAGTCAGAGGAAAATTTCATTTGGCAGTTTCAATTCTTTAATCTCCAATTCTACTTTTTCCATCTCATGATGTAAGTATGGAACAAGATTTTCCACATGGATCACATGTTGCGTATCTAATTATTAGCTGGCAAATATTTACATACATGGAGGTACGATCGGATGCTTAATTGGTACAAGGCAGATTTCATAAAGGCTTTTGTGCTGCCTTCCTCACTGAAATATGCAAGACTTATGTGGAGCTGTATTCAATCTATCTAGCAATATGCCTGTGTTTCAGTTATCCTTTTCTTGAGAACTCTGATTTATGCATATTGTTCACATAACTTCTTACGTGGATAAAGTCAGCCTACACAGATCATAACCCAAATATACATCTTCCAACGCTCATCACTGGGCCATGCAATCGCTCCTCTAGACATTTCTTTCCTGGTCACATCTGATTATTTTATTTGCAAAACGAATAGTTTTTTTTCCTTGCATTCAAAACTAGAGATTATTTGGTAAACCTTGATAGATACTTTGGTAATTGGTTTTTTGATTTCCTCAAAGACATGAGTTTTAGCTTAGCTCAGGGAGGTAAAAATAACTATCTCAAACTGGTAAAAGGAGACCATCCCTTTCCATAATGTTGTTCCAGCCTACTGTGAGTGCTCAGAGACACAGTAATACAAATAACTAATGATAATGAAATTATTGCTTGTAAAGAATGAAATCTCCAGAAATTACAGAGTTTTCAATCTCGAGGTTAATGCCCTACACTAAGATACATACCAATGTGCAGAAACTCATTTACAGAAAGGTTAGCTTCAAAAAGCCCTGCTTTATGTCTAAAACTGTTAAAAAATAAGAAGTTCCCTTTAAACTTTTCTGTAACCTAATTTATTCTGCAAACAGAGTGAACAGAGAGAGAGAAGAAGCTGCTATCAGAAAGTCCCTTGCTATAATTTTTTGTTTTGATTTCTGGCTTCTCCCCTCTCCCAAATCACACAATTTTACAGAGCAAAAGGAGAAGATAAAGCTGAAATTTTTAAAAAATAAATTCGCAATTTATGTTATTTACATTCATATCACAAGTCACTAGACTGGCAAGCAGAAAAATCTAATTGCATTATGTTCCTTTATCCAAAACATATGGAAGATGTTTGTATAAAATCTCTGAATTTCTCTTTCAATAGCAATTACAAGGTGATAATTGTGAGGTTCAGATATAGGAAGCCTCATCTCAGTAGCTTCCTCACTCTCTCACCGCCTTGAAAGTATAATTTAGGTTTATTTACTGTCTGTATCAGGTTAAAAAAAAAAAAATCTTCACTTCTGGATCAGTAAAGGACTAGTTTGTAAATAGTTTGTTAGTTCCCTTCCTATTATGAATACACAAGGGACTAAAATATATATTTTTCCATATGTACTTACACACACACACACAATCCTCAAGACCAAAAAAATAAATTAAAAAAAAAAATTGGAAGCAACTTTGCCACAATGGCTAGTTTTGTATTGTATCTGGGAGTGGATGCAGAGCATCTAAAGAATTTTCAAAAGGCATAAAATAACTGGGATCTTCCCATACAAGAGATCTCAGCACACGGACTGAGTAATGGCATGTATCAAGAAAACAGGATAGTGCTGACTATGGAACAAACTCTGTTTCAGAGGGTTTAGTTGCTTGCACATCTTTAGTATGGTAAATTTATGGTGAAAAATTAAACCAGAATTCCTGGTTGTTTAGTTTTGAGATCTTTTGGTACAGCCATTCTCATCTAAGGTACATTAATCACAGCATCGTCCCTTTGACAGTGACAAATAGTGAGCACTTCAGGGCGTATAAGAACAGAATAAGAATAGAGTGGTATTCCCCAGATTCTTCTCACAGCCTCCAGTGATTTGCAGTTCAGGGAGTAGCTAAGCCAGAAATGTTTTCAAAATTGACCATCCATGATGGCTTTTTCTTCTGAGCAATTTACTTAGCACAAAAGTAAAGGATAGAAACAGTTTTCCAATTTATTTTGTGCTGCTGAATATCCATAAAGATATTACACAACCACATTAGACACACAATATACATCTTTTCACATAAAAATGTTATCTATTAATATTATTATTCATAAATTACAAAAAAATTCAAATTACAGACATAAGTGCTCCCTCATAGCCAATGCCATTTTGTGTTTTCAATAGACGTTAAAATAAGTATTCCATTGTCAATGACATATTATGGAAATTTTACTAGTAGAGAATGGCGCCTCATTAGTAGAGGTAGCCTTAAACTACACTGCAAGCAGACCTTCAACTGATTGAATCTGAATGAAATTTTGAGTTCTGGCATCTGTAAGTTTCTCAAAAAATGTTTCTGAACTTTAAGGCTTCAACATATTTCTGTTCAGCATATCAACTTTAACAGCATTAGCATCTCTTATTTTCAAAAAATACTTGTGTGTCTCTTATTTTCTTTCAAATACTGAATTGCTTAGATAATATTGTTTAAAAAAAAAAAAAGGCCCAGAAAAAGTGGGGAAAATATGTCTCTACTGAAGGGAAAAATAAAGACAGTGCTGCCTAGAAGTATGAATTGATGCCACTCACATCTCAAGTTAATGTGCTTGCCATAAAAATGATTTAAGATACAGAAATCCCCACTGCTTCTAGTAAAACTGTGCTGTTGTGAAAGGAAAAACAAATTTTTTTAACTTCTGCTATTGCAAGGATTAAAAAGTAATTTATGAGCAAAATCAGAAAATTGAGGACAGGACACTACCTCTTTTGGACAGCAAAAATAATCTTTTGTTCAGATTCATGTTCTGGGAGTTGCATTTACATTTTGAATTAAAGGTCAATGGAAGAAAATTATTATTGTACACCAAAAGCAGAATCTCATGTTTCATACTTCACAGAGAAGTTATCTACCCACCAAAATGCAGTGTTTTACAGCCTCTTTTGCTTATTCTCCCTTTCTGACCCTAAGGATTCTTTCATTCCTTTCTGTAGAGCTTCAGCAAAAAGAAGTGACACTGTTTTGACTTACTTGGTGATGCGTATTTGTATTTTTGATAGATTAAATGGCCTAAAACTTTGATTTCTTCTGTTATTCTACTACTTACAATATAAAAGGTGAGATCAACTTCACCTTTCTGGTAATATTAGAATCAAAATAGTTTTAGTGAATCAATTTTTGGTACCCAGTTGAGTAATTTCTGATTCTAAATCCAGACCACGATCTCGGACTACAAGTCTTGGCCTCACAGATGTGCTTTTGTGAGACAGGAAGAGGAAACAGATTTCAGGTATGCTTCTTCCTTTAGTGTTCTCCTATTGTTTATCTCATTTAGTACTCTGGATATTTAAAATCATATTCCTTCTATATAGAGAGAACTTCACTACTCAGCAAGAGTTTATGAACTCCACTTCAGCTGTCAGGTACAATAATCTTAAGTGGTAACTAGATTTTTGGTATGGTCTTTAAAGTCTTTATACATAGCCTTAGAGTTCAATTATCTGGTAGTATTTATCTCCATCTTGTCTCATAGAGAATTAAACTCTTTCTACACTCAATAGTAAGAGAGGTTCAGATACTTTCTGATAAGGAATCTCCTTTATACACAAAGTCAAAATTACTTGGAAGATATTCTCAGTAGTACATTCTACACTAGTGTGTGTCTATTGGAATCCTTTTATTCCCAGAATCACAAAGTGTTACTACAAGAAATGTATCTCTTCTAATGCTTGGCAGTCAATATAACAAGCCTACGCATAACACGGTATGCCACAGATGTACTACCCACGCTCTGAGCAGTACACCCAAATACCCTGTAAATGAACAAACACAGAAAAAAAGTCTGTATAAGTTATACACATACTCTGTGTAACTTACACAGAACACTGACTTTACAGATATACATTTTTTTAAAAGCTAAAAAACATAATTAATTGGATAGAGGTTGCTAGTGGTATGACCTAAAATTTAGATGAAGACGGTGGCTTTCTTGATTATGTCAAACTGTCTGCAGAAGGATACACAGAGATTAACACAATTCTATCATCTGTCACCACAGAGATGTGATTTCATTCTGGAAACCGGGCCCAGGTAGGCATGAGAGGGGTTCTCTTTCCTTAACCAGTGTAGGTCCAAGTGTCCTGGCAGTTCAGTCTGTAAGTCTGAAGGGTGGCCTACAGCCTAAGGATCTGCGGTGCTACAAATGTAAAAGTATGTTTTTGAATACGCATATATTCTAAATAGAGTATATGCAAAAACTCATTACCTAATTGTCATGGCTTGATGTGGAGGGGGTGGGGGTTCTGGTGGCAGGAGAGGGGCTTTGCTCCCTGTGACCTCCCTGGTTTCAGACCTGGTCCTAGCCACCAGATCAGACTGCCATCCCCCTCGGGGTTGAGCCAATCAGCGCCTCTGTGAATTGCCCTATTTAAGTCGCGACAAAGGAGCCGCAAAAGGTGCTTTGCCCAGGAGCCAGGAGAGAAGGGAGGAGGGCACTGCCCCTGCTCCCTGGTTCTCAGTCGGGCGGCTGCCTGCGTCGGGCTGGCGCCGCCCATGGAGAATGGCGGCGGCAGAGCCAGCTGGGGAACTCGGGGGCACCCCACTCCCGGGCTGCCCACTGGGCTGAGTTCACCTGGAGAGGACTGAGATCTGAGAGAAACAGCCGCATCGACAGCAGGTCAGTGAGGATGGAGCGGGAGGAGGTGTGCTGGAGCCGAGTTTCCCCTGCGGCTGATGGTGAGATAGCAGGCGGCCCCCCTGCAACCAGGACGGCCTCGGTGGAGCAGAGACCCACTCGCAGCCCATGGAGAGAAGATGCCTGAGCCTGAGGATGGTCGTGTTGGGACGCACGACAAGGCAGAGAGGCATCTGGAGTCTGCGTGACGACCCACGCCGGAGCGAGTGGCTACAGCTCCCTAAGTACCCGAGACTGTGGTAAAGCCCACACTGGGGCAATCTGTGGGGAAGGATTGCTTCCTGTGGGCTGAACTCATGCTGGAGAAGTCTGTGGATTTTTCCTCATGGGTAGGGGATCCACTGGAGCAGGGGAAAAGGGTGTAAGGACTCCTCCTCCTTTAAGAAAGAAGCAGCAGTAACAGCACGGAATGAACTGACCTGCACTCCCCCAGTCCCTGACCCCTGCACTGCTGGGGGGAGGAGGTAGAGCCGGGAGGAAAAGGAAAGGGGGGGGGGGGGGGGGCAGGGAAGGAAGGTGTCGGTTTTAAGATCTGGCTTTGTTTCTTTCTATGCTCTCAAGTAACTTGTTTTGTTCCCCTTTGTCCTTTTAAGTAACCATTAATAAACTGTTTTGCTTTAAGAAATCCCAGTCTGTTTTGCCCGGGACCATGGTTGGTGGGTGCTCCCTCTGTTCTTGTCTCAACCCTCAGTCTCTAAATTTTTTTTTTTTTTTTTTTTTTTTTTCCCCCCTCCTCTCTATTTTCCTGGAGAAGGAGAGACTGTGTGAGTTTTAGTTGCTGGATCAGCCTAAAACCACGACACTAATGCAGACACATAAGCGAGTGACTCTGCATGTCACATGAATGCTACGTGGACACAGCAGCTCAGATCCTTTAGTAGCACCGGTGCATTGGTAAAATGCTGCAGCCAAGTCAACAACGCTTCTCTGGTCCCTGAAGCTTTATTAGCTCCAGCACAGTGGTGCAGACACGGTTGATACTGCTCGTATAGCCACTTCAGGCATCTCTGCAATGTGCTCCTTGCACTTTTATTCCATGTTGGACCTCTACACCAACACTGTGATACGGTCTTACACAAGTCCACACGAAGTTAGGCGAGCTCTCTGATTATAGCTACTGAAGTCAAGCTGTTCCTTAGCCACTCCAAAGTATTGAGGAAAAGAGGATGAGGTTTGATCACCTTCTCTCAAGTACTCTATTTAGCACTACTACTTCTCCAAGCAGCTTAAGTGATTAAAATGTGTTTGATCCTGGAACTTGAGTAAAATGAACTTACCTCACTACCCCCTGCCTTCAGAGAAAGCAAAAGGAAAGGGAAATAAAAATAATGTAAAAGTTAGTATCTATGAGAGCAGACTTACTAAAACATTTACCAAACTTACACAATATTAACTTCAGCAGAACAGAAGTTAAAATGCCTACAGTAACCATAACCTGGTTTTATTTGTCACAAAAACTTTTCTTTGAAGTTTTAGGGCCTCAAACTTTTAAACAACGCAGGCAATGGAATTCTTTAATGAACTTTTGTGCATTCTGAATCAGAAACTAGTTACCATACTACAGAATTAATTTTCCTTAATATTTTATTTGAAACTGAAAAATAAGTAATTAAAAACCTTTAATCACAGCTTTAATTAACAAAAGTAAATATAAATTCAAAATGTTGATACAATGCACATTATTTCTTTTTTATTTCCACATCAAATACATCTATTTAATAAACAGAAAGACCATTGTCATGTAAATGCAAGACAGGGAGCCATGGCTTTACACGTAGGCATCCATTCTGTCATTTAACAACACAACTTCAAAACAAAAGACGACACCAAAACTCACACAAACAATAGTTTGCATTTCTCAACAAGGGCATCACAGATCTGTCAGCTTTGCCGTGGAAAGAGGCACGTGCATTGTAACAGAACTCCTCACATCCCTGCAGGAAGTTTCCAATCTGCTATTTCTCTATATCCTTACACCTAATCATACTGTGTTGTGTTTTCCTCACTTCCCTCTCTTTAATAGCAGCATTCTGAACTGCCACTGTATCGTGGCAGTTTTTTTTTCCCCTCACATACATTGCCCATGTCTATTTTGCTGACAACAAACAACTTTCGGGGTCCTGTGCTCAGCTGCAGATTCCACAACAGATTATGTTCTAGTAGTTATGAATAATTTTCTTATTTCACATCTGCTTTACCTGCTGGTCTTATTCTACTCTCCTCTCCTCCCCACCCTCTTCTCTTCTAAAGCATATGAGAGTGAACAGAGCAATACAACTAACATCGCGATCAACTCGTTTTCCAAGACTCATTAAGAGAAACTGCAGAACCACTGTGGACAGAATTTTTCAAAGAAAGGTGGAAGTTATCTGGAGACAGAAAAATGCAAGGAGCAATTACAGCTGAATTAAAGTAGTTTGTTGGCAAAAAAAACCCCAACAAAACCTGAGAGCTGTTTTCAATAAAACAATTGCACAGGTTCATCCTATAATGCCACCACTAGATAACACTCAGTATTTAAGTTTCAAAAAGAGTATGTTATCAAATACCAGCAAATAACTCAATTATCTCAAGAAACTCTCCAAACATAACAATATACATACATCACTCGTAGTCTTTTGTGCTCTGTGAAAAAGCGATATAGCCTAGTCCTTAGGCAAGACTGAAGTTGTCGGGTTTTTTCCTCCGAAGAAACATCTCCACTCTTTTTATGCATGCTCTTTTAAGTTGTATATATATTTCAGTGTAATTATGTTTTACTATTAATCCTCTTTTCAGATGGCTTGTCTAGAATTCTAATTTAGCAATTACCTTTCATCTAAGGTTGGCTCCTTTTGTTGCAGATGAGGCTTAATTCCAAACATTGGTCTAATGTTTGTTGATAAGGCTTTGATGGTGTAATTAATTTCATTTTCCCTTGTCACATCACTGTCATAACCTAACAAAAATCAGAGTGAACAATATCAAAACAAAAAAAGACACTAGAAAAAAAAAAATCATAATTTGTGTGGGTTTCAGCAATATACTGGACTACATGAACAATTATACCACATATTATTAGTAACATAAATATGCAACAGAAAGAAAGTGGCTGGGAATCATGAACATTGTTCATAAAAGACATTCTAAATAAATTTCTCTAGGATATCTTTGTGAGGAAACAATTAACAAAGATTCAAGAGATATTCAAAGCTGCCCCATTTCTGCTTGGTTGGTCTGAACTCAGGGTAACAGACAAAGGACCTCCCTGCATGACACCTGCTGTTAAGTTCTGGAAGACTTAGCGCCAGGTTGTTCTCAATTTCAGGATACATCCATTAGGATGGAATCTATAGGTCTGCACAGGGTTCCTACACAATGCTTGGCAATAGTCAGGCACATCGAGATGATGTTTTTGTAGTACATATGGCAAAAAAGCTAAATAGTGACAAGGTTGTTACTTAGCCTCCATTATTTTTTCCTAAGAAAAAGACTGCTAATGCTAACTTTATGCATAGTTCTTAACTCTAACTGAAATCAACAGGACTTGATGAATAGAAGTTTTTGTGGAAAAAGATGTCAAGGTCTTTTCTTGTAAAGCTTAAGAGACCTCTCTTTCAGAGTACATTGGAAATACAGAGCTTAAGAGGGCTCTTTGTAAAGCACTAGAGCCTAGGGAACGGTATTGGGCAAAAAACAGGTCACAGGCAGAAGTTGAACAAAAACTCTGAAGATTGTAATTTTTGATTCAGAAAGCTAAAGTTGACTGAGTCTCCCTGTAGGCAATTATATTACTTTGTGGATGTAGTCTTCAACTTTAAGCAGAAAGATAGTGCATAAAAATTCTTCTCCAATGAATATTTCATATGCCTCTAATATTTAAAGTGTCTCTTTGGTCATTCAGCAGATTTCAGTGAAAACGGAAGTTAATTTATTACACAGAGCTATTTGAAGAGTAGCAGCGATAATTTAAAAATGCTTGAACACTGAGGATTTGACAAGGACGAAAAATTGCACTGGGCAGCAGAGAGCACAAGTTTGGGGACTTATGAACACTTGGAATTATAACATGAATAGGAAACATTTAGTATGGCAAAACAACAGAATTTTATTCTACAAAATGTAATTAACACTTCATAACTATTGATAATATGACCTTGCCATAGACTGTTCCATATACGAACATCAGTCTACCTCTGCCTCCTATGCTTTCATGTTATGGAAACACATGCTATAACATCAAGGTATCTATGATCTCACATTAGACAGATTTCAAAATAATTAAATCAGAATCAGTGTGATGAATGCATTTTTCTATATAGATTTTTGGAAGTTACCTATAATTGGCACCTAATATTATTTCATTTAAAAGATGTCAAGAGTCTTTTTATATACTGTGACTCAAAGCAGTAAGTCAAACACTTCATTTACCATTTTCTTCACAACAGTTTATCAGTCCTTTTCCCAAAAAGAAATTATACCTAAAGTTTTTTAAGTGTCTTCACTATTTAAGATTAAAAAAACATATATAAAACTTGATTATTTCTAAATTAGCAGTTTTCCATTAATAAAGTCTTCTTGACATAACATAATCCAGCAAGTCTTATAAATTATTACTGACCTCCATCTTCTTCAGAATCCAGATCAGATTCTTCACTGTCACACTGCCTGCTATCCCGATGTCCTTCCATCTCGTAAGTCCACAGCATTAAAGAGGTGTCTGCTCCTCCAACAGTGACCAATAAACTGTCGTCATAGGTCCAACGGACATTTGTTACATGGGTACTGTGAGCAACGTACCTCTTAAATTTTCCAAACTTTCCCTAAGGGAAAAGAAAAGGCACTGATCAAATTTAACCAGTCTGACAGATAAAACAGAAATGAGTTGCCAGTGCACAACAACATGTTCTTAACTTCTTTACAGTTTATGCTTCAGTTGTTTTGCATTTATATGTATCACGTGATTTGCCAAGTTCCTCTCTATAGCAACTTCATGAAATAACCATATTTCCATATCAAGCATGCAAGAATTCGTTTATAAACAGATTCCAGCAATAAATACTGGATTATTTTTCCTAAAAGAGAAAACAATTTAACAGATTAAGAACAAAATGTACATAGCTTATTTTGAGTCAATACTTGCGCACTGTTACCATCCCTAGCATGTCAAAATGTTCAAAATTGAAGACATATTTACTGATAAATATACATGAAAACTAGAAAGGTTCTAGAAGAACAGTAAAAATATAATGTGCTTCTAGAATGGCTTTTCTATGATGCATGATTAAATAATATTAAAGCTCTTCATCTTAGAGAAAAATGACTGAGGTTGGACAGAATGAAGGTCTATAAAATCACGAGTGACATGAAGGTCAGGAAGAAATGTTCGCTGTCTTCCAAAACAAGAGCTTAAGGGCCTAAAAACGACACTGATAAAAACCACACTGAGAATATTAATGCCTAAGATATTAGACAGTGCCTGTCCCATTCCCATTCTTACAGCTTTTCACACGCATTTGCATGGGAAAATGACAGTGACAAGACACTGCCTGAGATGGCTCTTTACTCTGACCTGGAATGGTAATTCTTACTAACCGGAAATTTGAAACATTGCAAATTGCAGTGTAATATTGAATGCCTTCTTTGATCATAAAGACAAAAGTATAAAAGCACTACTTTGTTCGGAGCAATGAATTTTTCAAGTCTTGAAAAGGCAGTTTTATTAATCTTCTCCATGAACAGTTAAAAATTACTTACTTTAGCAGGGTATCGAAACAGTTTCACAAATCCAAAATCATCTCCTGTGGCTAATACTTTACTATCACTAGTGAGGCATGAAGCAGTTACATCTGTGACTTCACCAATTATTGGCCAGATTCCTTCACAGCAAGAGCCCAAAACACTTGTCCATGATGCCCAGCCAATCTTTTCTACCTACAAAAAGAACCTGTTTGAGACAGAGCATGCTTCCTCCCAGGCAGTTTTCTTCCATGCCTGATTTCAAGAAAAAGTCATTGCATCGAAAGATACATCACATCAAAAAGACAGTATTTTTACATATTAACTACTTATGTTCCGAATAGTCAAATTTCATTCAAGACCTTTAATTTTACCTCTATTAATTTCCAGTTCTAAAACCTCTAGAAGTATTTAAAAAATTTTTACCTTACCTGCCCTTCCAGGCTAGAGAAAACAAATCACATTTTTCAACACTGCCTTTAATCTCATAGAAAAGAAAATATTATTTGAAAATTATCCATTTTCACTCTCTGACCTATGACAATGCTCTGTGTCTGAGAAACCAAGTCAATATTATAGCTACAATATACTACACTTATCTATGTATGTTATGTATGCTATAATGCATTGCTATGTAAAGAAGACACGAGGTCTTCCACAGCAAGGTTAGGGTTAAGTAATCTGCAATAGGTTTTCAAAGGTGTCTAGGTACCAAAAGAGGCAAACAGAAGTCCAGTGAGATTTTCATGAGTGCATAAGTCAGACAAACGTCCATTTCTTAAAAGAAAAGACAAATGTGATAACCTCTATGTATTTTATAATTCTGATTACATTATCTAATTGAACATGCTGCAAAAAAAGGATAAGGGACAGCAAATGCCTAAACAAAAGTCTTTGCAATAGACCAGTTAAAAGTATAGTTTATACATCATCCCCTCTTATGCAGTACAGGCAGTTGTATCATAAGTCTGATGATACTTGTACTCACCAGTACAAGTTGGGGACTGAACTGTTGGGGAGCAGCACAGAGGAAAGGGACCTGGGGGTCCTGGTGGACAGCAGGATGACCATGAGCCAGCAATGTGCCCTTGTGGCCAAGAAGGCCAATGGCATCCTGGGGTGTATTAGAAGGGGTGTGGTTAGTAGGTCGAGAGAGGTTCTCCTCCCCCTCTACTCTGCCCTGGTGAGGCCTCATCTGGAATATTGTGTCCAGTTCTGGGCCCCTCAGTTCAAGAAAGACAAGGAACTGCTTGAGAGAGTCCAGCGCAGGGCCACAAAGACGATTAAGGGAGTGGAGCATCTCCCTTATAAGGAAAGGCTGAGGGAGTTGGGTCTCTTTAGCTTGGAGAAGAGGAGACTGAGAGGGGACCTCATTAATGTTTATAAATATGTAAAGGGTGACTGTCATGAGGATGGAGCCAGGCTCTTCTCAGTGGCATCCAATGATAGGACAAGGGGAAATGGATATAAGCTGGAACATAGGAGGTTCCACTTAAACATGAGGAAGAACTTCTTCCCAGTAAGGGCAACAGAACACTGGAACAGGCTGCCCAGAGAGGTTGTGGAGTCTCCTTCTATGGAGATGTTCAAAACCCGCCTGGATGCGTTCTTGTGCGATCTAATCTAGGTGGTCCTGCTCCGGCAGGGGGACTGGACTAGATGATCCTTTGAGGTCCTTTCCAATCCCTAACATTCTGTGATTCTATGATTCTGTGATTTGCATACAAGTTAAGAAGGCCTTCTATTTCCTCACCTCCAAACTGGGAATTGTCTGTTTCTTCCCACGAGGAGCTTCAAAAAACAACTGCTCTTTAGCACCAGTGTTGACCTGCAAAAGCTTCCCTATAAAACATATTACATATTGTATATTAGCATTAATAGAAGATTCCATTTTACACAAACAAACAAACAAAGTTACTTGAAATTTTTGTTTCTAACAGCATTACACAAATTATTTGTTTCCACTGGAAAAAATTGCATACATAAACAATGGATCTGGAAGTATGGGCTACTGAAGACCTGAGTCCTTTGACCTTTTAAATTCACAGTCCTTCCTCCTCTCTTTGAAAACTGTAATAATGCATCACTTTTCTCTCCTGTTTATGGTTGTCCCCCAGATGGTAGATAAAATTTACTGGGTCTAATTCAGGGCTTGTTTGTGACAACTAGTTGACTAGTATGCATGTACACTTGGGACTGAGAAGCACATAAGCTGTCTGGCCAATGGCTGCTTCCAAGCAGCTGACTTGTGCTTGCCTTTATATTACTTCTTTTCTGAGAGAAATATTTCTTTCCTCTTCCTGTTTTCAAAATTCTCAGAGAAAGTAATCTTACTACACTCTTTCAAATTAAATTGGACTGTTTCAAAAGTGATTATGTAGAGGAATAAGAGCAGGAACTAATAGATTGGACTATTACACTCCATTGGTTTCGTATGAAACAGGACTAAAGTTAATATTTAAATTAATCATTTATTAAGACCAAGGAAGTCAGGAAATCTAGTCCTTCTGCTCTTTTTGACAACAAGGATATATATTCCTGAGCTACATATGCAACTGCATCATGCAGTACATTATTCAAGAAGTAGAAGTCAAACGATAAACACAGAAGATGTAAACAAAACCCCATACAAATCAATATACAGAGACAATATATTTTACTTAAAATTGAACAACTTCTAAATATATAAATAGTAATAAAAATCATGGTTTTATATTTAGTCAGATGCTGTGAGCATATTCATAAACTGAAGAAACAAATCTGTCAACGGCACCATAAATGCATCCTGTAGATATACTGTATTTAGTCTATAATGTAATCAGTCTTCCAGCAGATTTTTAGAATGAATGCTACTTACCTCTCACGTCCCAGTCCATGTGTGTGATATAGCTGGAGGCTCCCTTGCAGATTCCTACTCGTTTACTGCTCATTACATTGTAAATATCTACAAAGTTTTCACAGGATGCCACAGCTAAATACTTCCCAGCTCCTAAAAAACATCAGTAGAAACATAAGTTTTTATCACTAGATAACACTTCAAAAATCGTAGTGCTGTGTCTATTAAACACAAGTACATTGTGGAACTTAGCTATATGCAACTCAGATTTCTTTGGAATGAACTTGCTTATTTCTTCAGAGTCCTCGATAGATTAACATTCATATCGCAACAATCAAAATCAGTATGAAATATACAACCATTACAACATTACATTTACAAATAATAAAAACTATTTGATAAAATTTTATTTTATTTTATTACACTCAGAGTGGTAAGGCTTAGGTAATCAGAAAGTAATGTTGCACAAGAATTGGTATCAGTAATTTGCATCAAATTTCTCCTACAAAATAGCATTTTCCCTGAAGTAGTATTATTAGTTTAGGCCATACAATTGAGTTCCTAAATAAGAGCTGTACTATTTGAAAGAAACTAGACTCACTGGGAATGCTAAACACTATAGGGGGAAAAAGAAGAAAAAAGGAGGACACCAGATCTTTCTGACACATCAGTTTCAAGCATTCTCATTAGCTAACAGTAACCTCAGCGAAGAGCCAAACTTACACACCTCATAAAGTGAAACTCTAGGAATCTAGGAAGGCTGCTGGATGTTCATGACTTAAAACTGTTGCATTCTGGAGGTTACTATGAGCAAACTCATTCCAATAATCTCATCATTAAATGAGAAACATAGGACTTCACACTCAGTATTTTCAAAATGTTAATATTAGTCTTGCTGATTTGTTACATGTAAATACTTCTTTTATCTTTTAAAGGTTATAAAGCTTGTTTGAACAACTTTGATATAAAAATCTTCTTTTTAAATCACTTACCAGGAGAAAATCGGATCTCTGAAATAACATCTTTCCTGTGCTGGAAAGAGACTAGATCCTCCAGGGTATCTGCATTAACTATCAAAAAACTTCCATCATTGAGACCAACGGCTAATGCTTTTCCATCAGGAGAAAAGCAACAACATCTGCCTCCTATGAGGAATACAGAAATGGCATTCAGGTACATTTACAGTGAGTAATCCTTCTTTTAGATTTATTTTTAGAGTAGTAAAGGAAAGTTATTCTTTTAGTGTATAGTCTAATGAAATGTTTTAGATGCTGTCAAGATAATTGCGAAGCTCTACATCTGCGATAGCACACAAATGCTATTGACAAATCAACAAGTACACAACTCCAGAATCTTAGATTACATTTATTTGCATATTGATATATGTTCTACACTAGTAATACAGATTAATCACTATTGTCTATACATATTTAATTTTCTCTCCTTCTTAGTATATAGTGCCAGTTGTTTGTTACCATTTGCTCTGGGAAGGAGAACGCAGCATTATGTGGTCACTACGTCATATAGTCCTTTTAATAAACACGTCAATTTTTGAAAAACAGTTTAATTTCCAATCTAAATTTATTTATAGTCAGCTTATATAGATTTGTTTCCATGCCAGAGTTTTCCATTGGTGTAAATATTTTTCCCTACTATTTGTTCCTCTGAGTAACTTGTAGACAGTAATCCTTTTTTTTGCTGTCTCCACCACAAAGCTTCTCGTTCATTATCCTGTAGCAACTCTTTCTGCATACTCAACTTTCAGCTTCATTTCATTCAGCTGAACACAGATGAGAAGTGTACACCAAAAATACTCTGATCAGTCTCTCGTAAAATACATGAATCCTTCAATATGTCCTGGGAGAAATAACCTCACTATCACATGTAATTGTTATCCTGTGATCAGCTACAACATCCTGAGCCTTCTGCTCCTCAGTTACTCATCAGCTACACAGACATTTTTTCTTACAGTCATTGAGTCTTGTCTTTTTTAATTACCACATTATTTTCTCATTTCCACTACCGCAGTCTGCAGAAGTATCCAGCTCTTTCTGCACAGTACACATGTACTTTTTAAGATCATCAAAGCATCTCAAAATGTGTCTCATCAGCAAATTAACTCATCACAGTCCTTTTCTGCCAAAACTACTCTTAAAAATATTAAGAAATATCAGCTTTAAGACTTGAGCAGACTTCACCAACTTGAAACTTTCTTGTTTGATTTCTGATTGTGCCAACTAATGACTCTTCTTACATTTACTTGATCAATCTAAGGTTTGGATGAAAGTGCTTTACTGAACGCCAAACAGATAAAGCCTATTGTACTCCTTTGTCTAACGAAGCATATAGATAATTAAAAGCCTGTAAGGCCAGTCTGGTCTAATCCTTAAAAAAGTCTCATTACAGGATGTATTTACAACAGATTTTCCATCTGTCAAAATAGAATTTATTTATGTAGTATACGACAAGTAAGAATTTTATGACTGTTCTCTTTCCTTGACATTCCAGATTCTTCTAACTTTTGCAAAGAAGATAAATTCGGCATTACTTCTAAGATTTCTTCCAAAAATTTCTAGATTCAAAGTCCTCCACTGTTCAAAAAAGCTTGTAATACTATAAGCAACATGGCAGATTTATGTAACTTTTATCACAAATTCACTGACTTAAATAGGTTACAGTTGCAAATAATCTTAAGAGAAGTATTACATAGAAATCTTTCATACAGATTCATTAGCTTAAGGGCTACATAACTCGTGAACATAGCATTGATAAAATAATTTGAGCAAAGAAAGGAATTTATTCAGTCTTGCTTTTGAAAGAATTATATTGCTAACAAAATATCAACTGAATTCCGTTAAATATTTTCATATTAAGCATCTTACCCTTCTTCAATTTGCGAACAGCTAACATACAATGGCTAGGAGATAAATCCCATATTCTTAAGGTTTTGTCATCACTTACAGTGGCACAAATAGGTAAATGAGGATGAGTAGCTAGACCCCAAACTTCACCCTCCATGTGACCCTGAAAAAACACAATGAATCAGATGACTTTGTATTTTAAACTGAAATATGAAATAATACATGTAAGGAAGTTTAAAAAAAAAACAGCACAAACAGGCATATCTTTTGAGGATAATAAAGACATATCTGAACAGAAACACAGAACACCTGAAAAAAACCTCGCCTGCTACTTACAGTAAAAGTGCAAATTACAGTAATTAGTACTAGAGAGACTTTTTCCTGAGAAATAACCCTCACACACATCTATGTCACTGGCATAGACAGTGGGGTCAAGTGCACCCTCAGCCAGTTTGCAAACGACAGCAAGCTGCCTGGTGCAGCTGACATGCCTGAGGGGCAGGATGCTATACAGAGGGACCGGGACAAGCTCGAACAGTGGGCCCATGTGAACCTCATGAGGTTCAACAAGGTCAAGTGCAAGGTCCTGCACCTGGGTCAGGGCAATCCCAGTATCAATGCAGGCTCGGGGGTGAAGGGATTGAGAGCAGCCCTGAGGAGAAGGACTTGTCCACCTTTTCATCCACCAGCACCCACATGAGCCGGCAATGTGTGCTTGCAGGTCAGAAAGCCAACCGTATCCTGGGCTGCATCAAAGGAAGCGTGGCCAGAAGGTCGAGGGAGGTGATTCTGCCCCTCTACTCTGCTCTCGTGAGATCTCACTTGGAGTATTGCGTTCAGCTCTGCTGACCTCAGCACAGGAAAGACGTAGACCTGTTGGAGCAGGTCCAAAGGAGGGTAACAAAAACGATCAGAGGGATGGAGCACCCCTGAGTGAGTTGGGGTGGTTCAGCCTGGAGAAGAGAAGGCTGCAGGGAGACCTTATTGTAGCCCTTCAGTATTTGAAGGGGGCCTATAAGAAAGATGGGGACACACTTTTTAGCAAGGCCTGCTGCAACAGGACAAGGGGTAATGGTTTTAAACTAAAAAAGGGTAGATTTAAACTAGATGTAAGGAAGAAATATTTTACAATGAGGGTGGTGAAAGATTGGAACAGGTTGCCAGAGACATGGTAGATGTCCTGTCCCTGGAGGCATTCAGGGTCAGGTTGGACAGGAGCAAACTGATCTAGTTGAAGGTTATCTCTGCTCGCTGCAGGGGAGTTGGGCTAGATGACCTTTAAATGTCCCTTCCCACCCAAACTATTCTATGATCTAGATTTTTTTCTTTACCTTAGGTTCTAATATATTCTTTAAAAAAATCTAGTTCTTTACTTATTGCATTGGCCACTCAGAAGTGTGAATTAAAGATCCACAGATTTTTATTTAAGTATGAAAGAAAATCATAGGATGATATGTTGTAAAAAAATCTGGTTTGTAGTCAGGCTTAAGAAATGCAGTCTTTTTGGTATGGCAAAGAAAACCGGAATGTTTTTTAAATAATTACAAAGAATATCTAAAAATAAACCTCAAGGAAACAATTTGCAAAAACAATAAGAGTAATCAGTATTCAGAAAAAATTAATAGGGAATTTGGTGGAGGATCCACTGTTTCATGTTTTTTTTATTTTTTATTTTTTAAATAGAAATATGATCTTGGCCTGTTTGAAAGGGTGAACTTGTTGAACAAATTAGTACATGAAATTCTGTGATCTGTTTTGCTCATTAAAGAGTCATAATGGTCTAGCCTAGCATTAAAAATCTATAAAGTAACTTGCTAACTTCACTAGTGATTAAAATCCTTGCTATTTCACAACAGTCTTTAGGTTAGAAAATAAAACAGCGTTTATGGTATGGAATATTTGACTGCTATTTAACATGTACCTGAACCAGCAGAGTTATTGGTCCACTTTTATCCACCTCCAATATTTCACCATTCTTTGTGCCCACTAAAATATGACCATGTCCTAAAGATATGGCACGTATAGAAGGATTATCTTCTAAGAGGAGACCTAGAAGGTTAAAGGACAGAAGATTCTCAAGTGTGCCTTATAGAGGATTTTTCACATATATGCACATTACATTCTCATCGTAGAAAAAGATACTTGGTAATAAACAAGTAAAAACACATTCCTCCATGGAAGATCTTATATGTTTGTATTCATTTGGGAATATTTAGTAATTACCCAATTACTAAATCTTTCTTCTCAACCCAGTATCTCTGAAGTTTAATCAGCTTGACTCATTGGAAATCTTAGTGAAAAAAACGTGCACGTGAAATATCAACTGTACTGCTATATCGCTAGCATTCATGGTACCTTCAAATCTAGCTTTTTATTAAACAGATATGAGAATGAGATACTCTGTAGTAGAATGTTTTAGTTAATGCGTGTTTCCATTTATTATTTTTGAAAATCAAAGCACATGCATTAGAACACAGCAAATGCAAATTTTTGAGGTGGGAGTGGGACGAGAAAAGGCTATCCAGAATGTCAAAGAGGTAAAACTGAGAAAAAAAATCAGCACTAAGATCAAGAATAAATGGAAGAAATAGGAATAATAGGAACTAAAATGTTCTTAAATAATTTCAGAAAATTAAGTCCTAAAATGAACTAATACCTTAGAAAACTAACCATAATTCTGAATTCCATTGCTCCTCCAAAACAAAAAAGATTGGACAAGATACATCATGATTAGAATATAATCGGGTTTTTAGTTGCCACTTTAAAAAAATAAATAAATCACCTGGGTGATTAATTCAGGCAGATAAGGAAAATATTATGATCTGCACCCATCAAATGTGCAGACACTACAACTTACCATTCACCTCCCAACAGAAAAATGACTTATTTAGAATCAATAAAGCTTTTAAAAAATAATTTTTAATATTCATTATGTCAAATGCGGATTTCCTTCTATTGGGGAAACCAGTTCCATGGAAAGAGTTTTCTAAAGAAAGTGTTTTAAATAGAATAAAAATAGGATAAAGTCTGTGTTACCTTTAGACCCAGGGGCCAAAGCAGCCCTTTTGATGGCATAGGTTTTGAGACAACGCTCAAAGGTATCGTCCCAGAGAGCTACAACCCCATCCTTTCCTCCAGTGACAAATCCCTGGGTGGGGGGAAAAAAATATTTTTTTAAAAATAAATCACAAGTTATAATCAATTATTATCTTTCCTTAATTTTTCAGTGATTTCTGCCAAACCTGAAAATTGATTATATACAACATTGTATTGCACAGAACTACAGATTGTAGAGATGAAAAGATCAGGAGCAACAAAATTCCTGATTGAATTCCCCTCCTGACCAAGGCAGCACAGCCCATGTACATAGGCTGGATTTAAAAGTTGTAACCAATAAGCTTCTACCACACTAGAAAAACAATCTAACTGAAATTTGAAATGTTTTTCTTGATTAATTTAGCCTCAATATCCCTTTGGCATTTCACCTCATTACTCCAAGTCAAACTTAGTACCACTCACAATTTTATCAGTGCTTAAATTGTTCAAATATATGCATATTTGTGCCATTCTGTCTCCAAATATTATTTACAGCTATTTAATGAAGCAACAGGTATACTTAATACTGAAATCACTAGTACTTTCCTTTGGGAAACTTAGTTCTTGCACTATGAATAACACATGCTTTGTCCAAAGCTACTATACTGAAACTCAAAGGTGGAGTAACTTATCTAACCCAGCAAAACACAAACATACATATAACTTCACACACACAAGTAATCTAACTGGAACACCCATTCAAATTTAACTACATGCCTAAAGGCTTTCTGGAGTCAAAAGAAGTTGAGAATCAGGACAGAGTACTTATTGATCTACAAATTGAATGCTTCTACGAGTAGATGGTAATTACAGCACAAAATAGTAAAAGTATGATCTTCCTCTCTCACAAGCTCACATACTCCATTAAACTTATGGATGCTTAAATCAAAAAGTACTTTTACTTATCGTAAGTTACTATTACTTCTTTAGTAAGAGGTCATGAAAATTACTGAATAAGATGTGTCTGGACCACAAACGTTTGAGAAACAGCATGCTACATAACAAGAATTAGAGACATGAATAAAACACTATTTTGAATCTGGACCTCACAAAGCTCTTCTGTAATGGAAACAAAACCATGGATTCCTGAGTTTGGGAAAGGCCTAACTTCATGGACTTTTTTGTCCAGACATCAAAAAACAATGAACAGTTCATTTACTTTTTCCAATGCGTGCATGCTGAACACAGGACCATCATGTGCTTTGACAGTTTTTATGAGAAACACATCTCTCCAAATACACACATCCCCCGTAGAAGTTCCAGAGAACGCCATCTCTTCAGTCCAGCCATATACTGCACACATCATTGTATCGGTTCTTCCCAATGCACCTATGCAGCCCTTTCTCCCAATTAGTCCTCCACCTGGTTCAAACCAAAAACAAGTCATCAGATCTTTGCTTAGAAATATTTTCCAAAAACTATATAACCTTACCCAGAGCAACAAGTCCTTTTCTTCTGGTTCACCCATGCTCCCCAAAAAATGGAGCCTGAGAAGAGTTTCAACAAAATAAATTTTTTATACCATGTGGCACCTTTCAAGAAAAAAAAACTTACTTTTAACTTACTACTTGAATCTGGATTTGAATATGTACATATACCCACATAAACATCTAAAGAGAAAGTGCAGTTGTAAACTTGCATCTAAACAAAAAATTTAACATCTACCACACAGTTCATAGAAACTCTTAATGAAATTAACTTGAAAGAAAAAAAAGAAAAGTTTAAATCTTGACATCCCATCCTTTTCACAATATGTTTTCAGTGAGAGGAATTCTAATTTTATTTGAGAGGTTTGCTATATTGGCCTCTGGATAATAGAAATGTTACAGCTACATAAATTTTTAAATTCTTTAAAATACTATACCTAAAATAACTTGACAGGCATAACACCTAGTAACCTCTGGCTAGAAACTCAGATTTATATTTTCACAATCCTTAGAGAAACTGCATGTGGTGTGACACAGAAGCCCCTCAGGATCTGACGCTTCATAGTGTTCTCATATTTACAGAGGCAAGGTCTCTGAACCTCTCCATCATCACGTGGCACTGAAGAAAATTTAGTCTGAAGCATAGATTTTGGTGTAATTTCTCACATCAAGTGCACCTGCTCTACTGCAGGTTTCAGAGACCTGGCATTTGCTAAGGAGCACTGATACTCTACTCACACCGCCGCCGCTAAGCTTGTTTCACGGTGACTGCCTTGCCAGTGAGCCACGGCAGTTTCACAAGGACGGGCTGTAGCATTAAAGAAATTTGATTCCTGCTGACTGAGCAATGCCAGAGAGAAAAGAGGCATTTTAAACAATTTAATGTCTTTCTTCAAAATCTCCATCTCCAGGCTTTTATCATAGTTAGGATTTCTTTCTAAAGAATTGAGAGCAATTCGTTCAGTAAATATTCTGACACACTTTGTTCTTTCTATAGATAACAAGCACAATTGTTAAAATAAATAATTTATATAGACTTCAACAGCTTGCTCTCAGGCAATCTTGATTAACTTCTGTTGGAGCCAAAACTGAGAAACCCAGTGTCGTTTTTTTCGTCACAGACTTGTCTCTCCACCATTAATCTTTATCAGGGACTCATGTGAGTCAATAGGCACAAATTCTGCATGAATAATTAGAACATTCTGAGCAGATAAACTAGTGTTCTGCAGCACATATGTCTTTACATACATTTTGATGTTTGAAACTATGAAGTTCACGCTAGTATCAGGGAATGGATTTTTCAGTCTTCAAAATTCTTCAAGCAGATAACACAAGCTGCTTTATCTTGGTTTTTAATTGTCAAGTTCAACAGAGGTATCTAAACAAACAGGTCTCAACTGACACAGGTGTCCTCTTCAAGTACTTTGTCTGAATTTTTGTATGTGGATTTTTGTAACCTTAAATTTATTTATATTTGTGCCTCCTTATTCCAAAAACTCTTCTATGATTTTAGAGCAGCTCTGTAACATTTTCAGATGTGCTACATTACTATTAGATATGAAAACAGACAGCAGGACATCTAGATCCTTTCTACTTGTGTAGCTCTAGCTCCATCACACATCGATCTTAAAAAGAATTCCCACTACTGCCATAATGCCAATTAACATTATTTCTACTAAGGCAAAGCTAACTTAGAGAGAGATATACAGAAAAAACATTTGCCTTTAATCCATTAAACATACTGTAAGAGATGCAACATTTATACTTTAAGGAACAGAAAATGCTGCAATTCTGAAGAGTTTCCTTACCTGCTCTACGCCAGAATTTCATGTGTTTAATTCCAACTGTAATCAATTTATCAGGCATATAAGGATTAATCTTAACAACGAAAATCTTATCTTTGCTTCCCCTGAAATGCAGAGCAAAATATTTAAATCAAAATACAACTATTCATATTTTAAAATAGGTCTTGGTTTGAGGTTCTTTTGCTAACATACGCCTTCTCTATCTTGTTAACATTTACTTCCAAATCATCAACAATAATTTCTTATGAGGTGGAAGAAAGCCAAAGAACTAACATACTGAGTCCAGTTCTATTTTCATTACCACTCAGTTTCCAAAGCAGGTGAGTAATTACGTTACTTCAGAAATCCACTAGGTGGCACACTCTTTACAAAAGAATATGCGTTTGCATTCGGTTTAGGTATACGGCATTTAGGCCTCTTGACAGCTCATAATGAAACTTAAAAGCGTCGAAGTTGTAAATCTTATTTAAAAGTCTTTCGTTTTGAAAATAGAGTGCCATTCTCAACCACTTTTAAATTTATTTTTCCATTTTTCTTGTTAGAATAAAACATATGCTGCTGTATCAATTCTAAAAGGAAATTTCAGTTGTTTCTAAAAACATTAAAACCTGTTGTGTGGTTTAGATTTCTTATCATGCTGCTTTAAAATTAACGCCGTGCTTCAGTCTTATAGTTTGAAAAACAGCTTTCAACTATGTTTGCTATCTACGCAAGGAAAAAGAAATGCTTACTAGTAGATTTTTTTTCTTGAAAATACAGAAGAGCCTCTAATCTGTAATTTTTGCTCCCTGTTCCAGAGCAGCAATAATCTTTTGCCTTCTGTCGTGTTCAGACTACTAAATGAACTAGTAGCAAAAAGCATGAACCAGTTTCCTTCCAAAGTCACACTGTAATCTTCAAAGTATAGACACTGCTCTCAAAATTCTATTCAATTCCTCTGAGTAGGTAGAAGGAAAAACTTTTAAAGTACAATTAAAAAAAAAAAGAATTATGTGAGACTGGTGGGTTCAGAGAGTAGGGGGATTTAAAAAAAAAAGAAAAAGAAAAAAAAAAAATCATGTGAAAGGCAGACAAACGAAAGGCCCAAACTACTATCTTCAGAGAAGCCATGGTAACTGGACTTCAGACAAATAACTGCAAAGGGGGTACTCTTCTTTATCTACATCATTTATTGAGGATTTTCATTCCTCAGTGTATAAGTAACTCAAAGAGTGTTTAAAAAAAAAAAAACAAAACCAAGAGAGTTAACGTCATTGAAGAGGAATAATGTATTTGATGGATAAAATGGAAGTTGATACTTTTTAGATTTTATCCGCAGAGAATAATAAATCCCTTTCAAACCTACCTAGAACAGTATGTAGAGTATACATACTGAATCCAGACAGAGTGGGGAAAAACCCACTCACATTACTGCTCTATTTAAAGTAATAGATCCTTAGAAACAATAAAGTCAAAGGTTTCAAAAACATTAGTCAACATCAGAAATAAGATTCTATCTTCTACATTAAAACTCTGTTTAATAAACGCATATGAGATAATCTTACTTAGTTCAACCTCTTGTTCAAAGCAGAGCTAACGTTAAAGTTAGATCAGGCTGCTCAGGACTCAGAAAGGAAAAGGAAAGAAAGCTGAAGAAAAGAGAACTGAGCAAAATGCCTGCAAACTACTATCTGAAGAAAGATATGACCTCTGATGAAAAAGATCTGAAAAAGCAGAGCATACATCATCATCTCTGGGAGGGCCAACAGAAGCACATGAAGTGAGTTTTAAAGAAATTCTTTCAGAACACATTAAATAAATATAAATAAACTTTGTCCTCTGTGTCTTCTGCATCAGTTGAGCTGTCACTGTAATAATTCTTGTTGACTCTATCAGAGCTTCAGTTTTTTCTTCTAAAGGACGTTTTAAGGCTCTGCTAAATGTTATTGCCAGCATCATTTAAGTGATAGAAACTGCCAATTTATGAGAACTATTATTCTTTAACGAATGTATTTTGCTTACTGTCATTCAAGAGTATGTCTAGGTACAAATTTTAAAACAAAGTTAAATACCTACCTTACTGCTGAAAGCTTTTCTCCTTTCTTCCAATCCCAGAGTACAATAGTGTGATTGTCATCTATTCCAACAGAAGCCAATCGTTTCCCATCCGCTAGAAAAATAAATTTATGATTAAGAGAGTAGATAGATAACATTATGTTGCAATAATAAGAAATCATATCAAAGAATATTATAACTTCACAAATATTATAAGAAAAATGTACAAACAGGTAAATAATCATATGACATATACTTAGAGGCGCATCTGTTGTCTGTTTGCTTTTAAACTTGAGTGGTCAATTGGATGGAGTTCAGGACTTTAAGTTATCCTGTCTAAAAACTGCACGTAGATCCTGACACGTATCCCACATTAACCTCCAAAAAAAGAAGTTATTCGTGCTCACTTGTGATCAATGACTTTCTGACATGTATTCACTTTTGAAATTGCTATGCATCTGTGCCAGAATTTGGGAATGGGATTCAAGTCTTGAAAAAGGAGAACCAAAGAAAGGTAAGAAGCATCAAAGACCCCAAACTACTTATCTTTGTGATCACACATTTTCACTGTGAGGCTAGAGATCCTATCTAGTAAATCCAAACCATTAAAGAATAAATAGAAGCCAGTGGAGAAGAGGAAATGCAACATGGGTACAGGAATTCAATGTATGGGGTGCAAAAATCTCAGAAGATTTAACTGTCAGTCTCTAATTAGTATAAGGTGGAGAGAGAGGCTGAGTTTCTGCCCAGAAGAACTCCATAGCTGGACTTGCTAATGTGATACCCAATTGGTCCGCAGGATTTAATTTAAAAAAAAAAAAAAAAAAGCACACCTGATCAATTTGCTGAAAAATTTGCTTACACAGTTGTAACGCAGACACAAGATCTGTGTGTCTGCCTCACACAATCAAAAGAAATCCCAAAGCGTTCAGCTCAGCTACTAAACAGCACAGAACCTGTTCTTGCATTTCCTGATGTGCCAGACTCCGCAGGAGCTCTTTTTAGTGAGTGATCACTGTAAGACAGCCTCTCGCAATTGACATTGATAACTGGATAGTATTTTGAATACAAAATCCTCAGTATAAAGGAATTCCCAATTGCTCATTAGAACCGATTAGCTTGTATTTCATACAGAAAAGAAAAATGGTAGATAAATAAATAAATAAATAAATACTTATTACCTGAAAAATCAACAGCACAAACACCGTACTGGTGATAGCCCTTTAATACTGAGAGTGGTTTTATTGTTTCTGTATCCCAAATGTGTATTGAGGAATCTCGACCAACCTGAAAGTATATATATTTATAACCTCTTTTCTTCATTTCTCAGTTACTTCATACAGTTGTTTAAAAGTATAATATTGATAATTAATTTTAAAAGTATTTGAAAAAATTTATAGTGATAAATTTTTCCTAGTATTATTTCTCTCTGGCTAGCAGTATACTATTCCTCCTCCTGCTTTACAAATACCCCTCCCCAGCTGGTTCTTTCTCCCCTCCAAAGAACTTAGGTACATGAATCACAATTAACTAGAGTCTTCTTGGGGGCAGAGGGGGAAGCCCTTCATTGATTGCACTGTGGCATATTTATTCCATCAATTCTCTATCAATCATTTCCTATCTAAAAATAAACAGTTATTTTTACTGCTAGTACATAAGATACTCTATGTTTGAGAAATCAAGGTGACTTCTATTTGTTTCTGGTGTTATTACAAGTGCCAACAAGTCAGATTCTAATGCACCGGTATCTGTGGAGTAATCTCCACTAGAATGGCACTAATGCAGGTAACTAGAACTTGACAAGAAATGAAATATAGCTTACTCTTTTCAACTATGTATAAGCATTATTAGTCAATATTTACAAGATTATTTGCTATTCCAAAGGTTTTGCACCTCAGTACACAAAAAAGAGCTGCAAAACCAGAGGAGCACTCTCCTGTGTTTAAGACCGGGGGCAGGACCCAAGAAAAACTAGAATCTGTTTCTGGTTTTGCCACAAACTTAATACGTGATGTTTGCAAAGCTTATTGTAATATCTACTAACAGAAAAATCTGAATCAGTGTTGTATGGGGAATTTGATTACTGCATTACCTAATTTCTGCAGATTATGTAGTATACAACAGTATATAATGTGTATATATAAAAGAGTATATAATTGAGTTTATCGTCAAGCTGATAGCATACGGTATTTTAAAATACAGTAAATCCAAGCATATCTTTATTCATAGTCTCTACTACTCCAAAATTAAATAGAATCAATTCTCATATTTAGGGCTTTAATCTCTAAACTGACCTGCAAATTTATGTTAATCTCAAAACATTTTTTCACAAATTAAGGGCATTATAAGTGTATTTCTAATAAAAATTTCAGTTCACATATTATTATAATATAATAAATTGGAGAAAAACAACAATTATAATAATTATAAAAATAATTTGAAAAACCTGAAACATCAAAACAAACCTTCAAGTCCTGGTGTATAAATGTCTATGGGAAGTGACATTTGTCAAAAAACACGAGTGAAAAAAATTTACCTAAAATTACTCTCTGGTGAAATATAAAATGAATTATTATAAATACTTTAGCAATATTCATAACTGTGTTGCATGTACAAATAGTAAATAGTTTGGCTATAGGTGATAAAAAATATACAATGCAAGAAACTAAAATGCCAGCTGCTAACTTCATGGTATGTATTAAAACATTAATATAGTAACAAAATGGCTAACTTCACAACTACGATACTAAAAAAATATTATTTGAATTGCACATTTCCTCCACTTCTTATCACGAAGAAGCAATATAATGCTGAATAAAAAAAAAAAATCTATTCTGAAATAAAAAAGAGGACCAAAAAAAATATCAACTAAAGACTCTTCCCAGAATGAATATAAAGAACTGGAAAACAGACTTCTGTTGCAGTTTTTTAACATGATCACATCTGCAACAGAAACGCAGTCCTTCACATGAATAAATGTAGACTGGACCTCCTTACTCCAAAACAGGCTTTTCTAAATTCAGTAGTAACAACTTCAGATTCTTATTGCAGATAAACATGCATCCTACCTGGCCTGTTGCCACATAGTCTTTTAAGGGATGAATAGCAAGGCAAAGAATGTCATCATCATGACCTAGATAAAAGCGCTGCGTGTTCTGCTGTCGATTGTACACCACTCCCACTGCTGCAACATGGTATACAATTTCACCCGTCTGAGTGTAAAATAAATTGCTTCGACAGTCGTAACCTCTGTAACTAATAAAAGAAAAAAAGTTTGTTCATCAAAGTCATAACCTTCATACTGAAACTTTGAGATAAAATTATGCAAGACGCATTTAGCACGTGTGAAAACTCAGAGTACTTACCAATTACTCTTTTGGTGTATTAAGATTATTAACATATTTTCCCAAAGGAACATCAATTTATCAATTGCTTTTAGTATTCAGACACCAGTTCTGCGAAGCATTAGTATGAAAGTGGCTGCTATTTAATAGTTACTCTCCACAACTAGTTTAGAAGAGGAAGTAATAGCTAGTAATTTTCCGAATCACATGGAAAGTTTGGACATGTAACACGTAATTAAATGAAATACCCAAAACTATGGACGTTTTCTGTCTCTTACTGCTCAAAAATCAGGCAGCAAAAGTTACCACAAGAATGCGGACAACACAGATATAATAAAACTGAAAGTTTCTGGAAACTTGCTAGCAGAAAACAAACACATAAATTTTCTCCCATCTCAGTTTCTTTTTTAAAGTAAAATCTGTCTCCTTTCTGTGCTGATACAGTAACTGGCATGAGTAGGCCAATTCCCAACTGAGGTCTGTACGCACTGCACACACATTTCCTCCTAGGTGTGATTAACATTCAGTACCCCATAAAAAACAAAAGTGGCGTTTTCAAAAGGGATAGGGTCCTACTTTCAGAAGTAATTTAAGAGGTTGAGAAACCTAAAAAAAACGTAAACAAACAAGCAATTTCAAATTAGTGTTTTTAATAATGCTATCCTTGGCAGTCAATGGAGCTAACATTTAAAAATGTGTAATTTAAATTCATTCCTTCCTTTCTTCTGATATAAACAATACTCCATATACTCCTGAGACATCCTTTTTCCATGCTATTAATTTCCCAGCTAACTTCTTTCTGTTCTTTCTTCTCTTCTTACGGATCTTCACTAAATCAACTTTTTAATTATTTTACAATGATGCAGGCAGAATCATATAGATAAATTTACAGGAAGGGAATGACACTTGAATGTGTTTGAATTGGCCATAAATTATCTTTATTTAGGGATCATAAGGCTCTACCTAAGTATTTCTGCATCCAACTTCCAACTGAACTAGCTGAAAAAAGCCCTAAAGATGATCAGCAAGTCATTCTTGGCAAACAAGATAACTAAACTTTCACCATCAGCACCTGCAGACCAACAAAAATCTCTAACATCTGTTATACTTTTTATGATACTAATTTATTTCCTTATACAAAAGCATGTACCATCAGAACAAATTACACTATTTTTCAGAAGAAAACAAATGCAGGAACTTTTTGCAACAGGGCAGGTCTTTACATTATCACATGAGACAAAGATGTATCCGTACACGTACGGAGAAGTGTCATACAGAAAATGAATGGGGTAGCATTAAGACAATTACTGCATATGAGACACTTAGAAGGTTTAAATGACACAGAAATTATGCAGTCCAGGTAGAAAAGTCTTTCATAAAATTATATATATTTATAGCCTTCCTTGTGTACGTGGTGCAACCATGCACTGGTCAAGTAACAAATCTTTAAGGCAGTTGACTAACTTTAACTTAATGAATACTATTCTGAAAACTCCAGACACGGATCCATGTTCACAAATACTAGACCTATGCATTACTGCAAAACACCACAGCACGTACCTGGAGCAGGTCTGAACATCCTGTATTTCTTTTGGCTAACTTACACTGCACTCAATGGTACTTATGTCAGATCATATGTGATTAGAGAAAAATTGCTAAAATCATCTCACAAAGTTTTTAAACAGAGCAGCAGATGGTCCACGTCCATTCCTCCCCAGAGGCAGAATGTTGCATTTCCCCTTTTTGAAGTTCATGAGGTTCCACCCTGCCCAGATCTCCAGCTTGTTCAGGACCCTCTCGATGGCAGCAGAGCCATCTGGTGCACCAGCCACTCCTCTGTTTTTATTGTCTGTGATACTGTGAAGGCCAAAGCTGGGTCTCGTTAGATCACCAACAAGCAAAGTGAATTTCTTAAACCAGCAAAAACTGTGACGGCACAGAAATAAAAGCTTTTACACACATCTCCCCACTGTTTAGATTGGTATTCACATGCAGGTTCTTAACTTCAGGTTTGGTCCCAGCCCAGCAACTTTTCAGTGTCTCTCTCCTGAGTTACTGTCCCTTCAAAGATCTCCCTTTCCACTAGATGAGGCTCAGCTATATGTCTGCTTCCTGCTCTTCTCAAAGCGACAAAAAATTTAGACTCACAATACAGGTGCAAACTCTTCAGTCATGCTTCTCTCTCCCTCCACCCACATCCTTCACTAACAACTTCCCCCAGCGGCAACATGTGCCATATTTTGAAGCTAATTTCTGCTGACCTAAAGTGCTGCCTGCTTGTCCTGCCTGGCTGCACCCTTCTTTGATGTTCAGTCACTAGTTTCTAAAGGGAAATAAGGAGGCCTGCATGGATGAAAAAGGAGCTCCTGGACCAATTCAGACACAAAAAGAAGGCCTACAGGGGGTGGAAGCAAGGACAGGTAGCCTGGCAAGAATACAGAGAAATTGTCCGAGCAACCAGAGATCAGGTTAGGAAAGCTAAAGCCCTCGATAGAGTTCAATATGCCCAGGGACATCAAGGGCAACAAGAAAAACTTCTATAGATATGTCAGTGATAAAAAGAGATCTAGGGAAAATGTAGGCCCTCTCCGGAAGGAAACAGGGGACCTGGCTACCTGGGATATGGAGAAGGCTGAGGTGCTCAATGACTTCTTTCCCTCAGTCTTCACTGGCAAGAGCTCCAGCTGCACAGCCCAAGTCACAGAAGGCAAAGGCAGGGACTGGAAGAAGGTAAAACCCCCCACTGTAGGAGAAGATCAGGTTCGAGACCATGTAAAGAACTTGAAGGTGCACAAGTCCATGGGACCTGATGAGGTGCATCCGCGGGTGCTGAGGGAACTGGCAGATGAAGTTGCTAAGCCACTATAATCCATCATATTTGAGAAGTTTTGGCAATCTGGTGAAGTTCCCACTGACTGGAAAAGGGGAAACATAGCCCACATCTTTAAAAAGGGGAAAAAAGAAGACCCAGGGAACTACAGGCCAGTCAGTCTCACCTCTGTGCCTGGCAAGATCATGGAGCAGATCCTCCTGGCAACTATGCTAAAGCACATGGAAAACAAGGAGGTGATTGGTGACAGCCAACATGGCTTCACTAAGGGCAAATCCTGCCTGACTAATTTGGTGGCCTTCTATGATGAGGTTACAGCATTGATGGATAGGGGAAGAGCAACTGACATCATCTACCTGGACTTGTCCAAAGCATTTGATACTGTCCCGCACAACATCCTTGTCTCTAAACTGGAAAGACATGGTTTTGATGGATGGACTACTCGGTGGATAAGGAATTGGCTGGATGGTCGCACTCAAAGAGTTGTGGTCAACGGTTCAATGTCCATGTGGAAGCCTGTGATGAGTGGTGTTCCTCAGGGGTCAGTACTGGGACCAGTGCTATTTAACATCTTTGTTGGAGACATGGACAGTGGGATCGAGTGCACCCTCAGCAAGTTTGCAGATGACACCGAGTTGTGTGGTGTTGTGGACACGCTGGAGGGAAGGGATGCCATCCAGAAGGACCTTGACAGGCTGGAGAGGTGGGCCTGTGAGAACCTCATGAAGTTCAACAAGGCTAAGTGCAAGGTCCTGAACACGGGTCGGGGCAATCCTAAGCCCAAGTACAGGCTGGGCAGAGAACGGATTAAGAGCAGCCCTGAGGAAAAAGACTTGGTGGTGTTGGTGGATGAGAAGCTCAACATGAGCCGGCAATGTGCACTGGCAGCCCAGAAAGCCAACCGTATCCTGGGCTGCATCCAAAGAAGTGTGGCCAGCAAGTCGAGGGAAGTGATTCTGCCCCTCTACTCTGCTCTCGTGAGACCTCACCTGGAATACTGTGTTCAGCTCTGGAGTCCCCAGCGTAAGAAGGACATGGAGCTGCTGGAGCGAGTCCAGAGGAGGGCCACAAAGATGATCAGAGGGCTGGAGCACCTCTGCTATGAAGACAGGCTGAGAGAGTTGGGGCTGTTCAGCCTGGAGAAGAGAAGGTTCCGGGGTGATCTTATTGCAGCTTTCCAGTACCTAAAGGGGGCCTACAGGAAAGCTGGAGAGGGACTTTTTACGAGGGCATGTAGTGACAGGACAAGGGGCAATGGCTTTAAACTGGAAGAGGGCAGATTTAGATTAGATATAAGGAAGAAATTTTTTACATTGAGAGTGGTGAGGCACTGGAACCGGTTGCCCAGAGAAGCTGTGGATGCCCCATCCCTGGAAGTGTTCAAGGCCAGGTTGGATGAGGCTTTGTGCAACTTGTTGTACTGGAGGATTTCTCTGCCCATGGCAGGGGGGTTGGAACTAGATGATCTTTAGGGTCCCTTCCAACCCTAACCATTCTATGATTCTATAATATACAATGACCTACAGTAACTAAGAAGAAAGAAAAGAAAAATAGCATATCACAGTATGCAACATCGACAGTTTAAGGACATGACAACATTCCGTGAGGGGCAGGGATTATAAAGGCAAGCACAGTGCCAGAGAAGATATCCGGACCTATCGTTGCTCAGACGTCATTTTCCTGTTCTTTCACTCTGCACTGCACTCTGTTAAAAATACTGGATTTCCTATGCAAGTGGAGGATAAAAAAGCAATTTAAAAAAAGCTCAATATGCACTCTAAATGAGAGTATTTTAAAAAGCATCCATGAAAATATGTATGCTGAAAGAAATAATGCTTTAGAAATACTGGACATTGAGCAATTTCTTACAAGCTTAGCAGCCACCTATAAAAGTAAAAAGCATTAAGACAGCAAAAGGATTTCAGATCCTTTTACTTGCAACCCAGAAATTCAAAATTTTCCCAGCTCCTGTCATAATGATAGCCTATATAGCCTAAATTAAGCATACTGAAACCGAGTATGTTAATGCCATAATGCCATATATCACAGGACTACGCAAAGCATCCAAAATCTATCTAGGATGCAGGAAAACAGTTCTTAGTACTCGTATCTGTAACTTTTTATGATCAGATGTTTGGATTTTAGTTCACTTCCTCCAGTTATAAAAACAAAATAGGTACACAATCAGTTGTTTACAATTAAAATAAAACCTATTATGCCAAAATATCGAGCAGTACAAACAAAGACGTTTTGTAACCCAGTTAAACACATCTGGTCTTTCCCACATGCCAGTTTACTAACTCTGGGACTGTATAGGTACATAGGTACTTTTCATCTGAAGGATAAAGCAATGGGCTTTGACAGTCCAAGCAGAGTTGAAAAGAGGCACGTTTCAGTGTAGAAGATCATTGCCTGAGAATATGCTACACACCTCCAAACTATTTACATTTCCGTATTACTAAACCAATTTTGAACTGACATTATTAGCTAATCTCAGAAAAAGCATGAAGAGAAACAATTTCTTCCCATGCAGAAAACAAGCTACATTAGTAATTTACGAGGCATCTTGATTAGCAACTAGAAACTAAGTAATAATGAAAGCAAGCTCTGGGTCATAGTTACTGGATAATACATAACAAGGCACAATAAATGTAACACCGCATTCTGCAGTAGTTGATATTTTCAGCAACAGGCAATCCAACCATCAATCCAGGACTGATCCAAGTTAACATGACAGTAACTTTCAGAACAAAAGATAGCTACCTCAGTACTACATAGGAAAAAAAATTTTGCCCTTACCAAGGTCATGAAGAGCAGGGAATGGATTCAGTTTGAGATTAAGACATGTAAATGTAGGTGTTCACACGTGTGTTATATATATTATCACCTATAATTTAATCAACAGTGTTGTAGTCAATACAGTCAACGGAACCTGCAGGGCTACTCATCTGATCAACTAGTCAGCATTTAATTTTACTTGAGCCAAATCACTCCTTATGCTCCACTGACTACTGACTGGATGTCTACTGGCTGTGAAGAAAGTTTAGATACACACATAGAACCAGGTACTTTTAGGCACACCTGAAGCTGGATCCTACCCACAGCTGCAAGTTACACACCTATAGCCAACGAAGGGGCAACTTCACAAGTGCTGTCCCCTCTGGGAAACGAGTCAATGTCCATAGTTTGATGCTGCAAGCATTTCAAAACTTGTATGTTTCTCTTCAAAGTACATATGGGAAATTTCTGTCTTTGCCACAAAATTAGAGATTATATTTTTGGTTTTAAAAATACTTCCGCAATGGCAATATTTCCTTAACAGGACCCACTCATAGCCTACTCCCTTCAGATGCTACTTGTAGGTGTTTGTAGCCCTCTGGTACGAATCCACGCAAAATGTCATAAGACTCATTTAAGAGTATGAGAAATCCAGTATCATCTTGAAACCATAACCAAATTTTATCTTACGATAAGGTCAGTTCAATGAATATCCTGAGACTCAAACTAGATCTTGCTTAAATCCTTTGAATATTAAAAAAAAAAAAATAATTCTTGTGAGATCAGCAGCATAGCTTTGAGAGAATACAGGACATAAGTGTTATGTTTGCATCCTGCCAGGAGAAATAAAGTATTATAAGCATTGAGTCTGAGAAAGAGGTTCCTCTGAATATCTCAGAAGATGTATCCTTTTTGTTTCTCCACTGTCAAAGACATGGCAGAAAGAAAATACAGGAATTGTCAAAAAGAGGCCAACCAGGTAATCAATGTAATAACATGTTTCTAATCATGATTGCATCAGATCTCTTAGAGAAAGATGCACTTAAAGATTAACCTGTTAATAGAAGTTGCTTTCTCATCTGTATGAGTCAGTGGCTGACTCACATACTCAGTATTATTGTTTTTATCCCCTTCCAAAACAGGAAGTAACCAGAAGTTTAAAAGATTTCTTACAGGATATGAAGAGATTTTTAAAAAGTTCATCTTTCAAGGCAGTTGACAAATTCAAAACACGAAACCAATGTGCTCAAAAGCAAAGAAAGGAAAAAGAGCTTCCTATTCCCCTGGTTCAAAAAAGCACCACTTTTTACACTTTCAAGGAACATCCAAGACATTTCCATTGCAGCTAAAGAAAGTTGAAGCAAAGCAGATCTCCTGAATCAGAGAATATGCCTATTACTCACTTGGATGTGGGTCACTTTAAAGTTAACAGCCTGGACATTGAGAAAAATCTGTTGTTCAGCATGGATTCTTCATTAGTTTCCTTGATGCCCACTGGGTAACCAGACAGAACACAACTGGACATTCTACTTCTGGTCATTCCTGGATATTCTGGTCAAGCTTCACTTCTGTTGTGAAGGAAATAACAATAATCCCAAAGATCCAGGGCCCTTGCTTGTGCTACATCTTCTTCAGGATCATTTGGTTCGATTCTTAGACCAAATTTTAAAGATTACATACAGCTACCCACCTTAATATATTTTCTACACAGAGAGAAAAATCTTCAACTGAGAATTCTAGAGTGTCAAGAACAGAAAGAAAAAAACAACTTCGTACCAAGCTTCCCAGTTGTCATTATTTCCAAAGCTATTCCACAGACTCCATGTCTCCTACAGACAAAATTGCTGAGTTGAATAATTAACTATTTGGGCCAATTAATTTATTAATCATTCCATGTGGAGCCCTTCTAAAACTGCTTAAGAGTCATTATAAAGACAGACAGTATCAGTAACTTATCTCTGCATTTAGTTATCTCTAAAAAGAAGTTGTATTCCTACGAAGAGGTACTTTTTGAAAGGAAAACACAATATTACCTGACTTTCAATGCCTTAATTTAATAAAGGCTTTGGTTTTGTTTTCTATCAAGGGAATTTATATTTCTGATCATTATTCTAATGTAGTAACATCTACTGCCAGTTGCTTTAAAACACCACATCTTTGTCCTGATGAAAAAGTCTTCACTTACGGAGAATGATGGGAGACTACCAATACTAAAGATGAAATCGTAAGATTTCAAGGATGCATCTGAAAGTCATTTTGTTACTCAAATCTGCACCAAAAAGAGAATGAAACTGAATTTTAACACACTTACAGGACATATTAAGCATTAACTTTAATTCCTAAACTAACAGAGGGAAGTGTAAATGGTCTCAGATTAGTTACAGTTCTCTTTTTTTTAAAAAAAAAACACTGATAGAAACACCACTTAGTACAGAACCAGCCATCTTCAACTACACCAAGTTTCTGTCATAGCTTCCAAAATAATACACCAGAGAACCATTACTTTTCAGACACTGAAAAATATGGGTGATAGCCAAATATCATAGTTAGTCACCTCTATTAAAATAAGAAGTATAAGCTAAAGTTTCAGTGCTAATTCACTTTAGAATTCATGTTCAGAATTAGTCTAGCTTGGCATCAAAGCTTTCTATTAATTTAGTGTAAAATTTTTACAGAAATAAATAAAAACAGTAAATCACAAAGCAACTGACCTAAAAGTCTCTCATCAGATTATAGAATTATAAACACCAATCTACAAAACACAGTCTGCTTGTATACTTTAAAGAATCCTAGTTTTCATACCCATGAACAAAATGTAATCTTATGCTGTTCCCTGGAGCTCGCTCTCGCCTCTTAGAAGCTGCACTTTTTCTTTTTTCTTTGCATTGCTCTTTAAGTTGAGGTAGATCTTCTTTGTAAACCTTTAAGAAAGAGCATACTTATAAATTAAGAGATTCATAAGAAAAGCATGTTTATGAGAATTCAGCTACAGTTATCACCCACAAAAACTTTATACTGACATCATTGGAAAAAATCTCCAATTTCTTCTCTGGGCAACCTGTTCCAGTGCCTCACCACCCTCTGAGTGAAAAACTTCTTCCTTAGATCTAATCTAAATCTGCCCTCTTCCAGTTTAAAGCCATTGCCCCTTGTCCTATCACTACATGCCCTCGTAAAAAGTCCCTCTCCAGCTTTCCTGTAGGTCCCCTTTAAGTACTGGAAGGCTGCAATAAGATCACCCCGGAACCTTCTCTTCTCCAGGCCGAACAGCCCCAACTCTCTCAGCCTGTCTTCATAGCAGAGGTGCTCCAGCCCTCTGATCATCTTTGTGGCCCTCCTCTGGACTCGCTCCAGCAGCTCCATGTCCTTCTTACGCTGGGGACTCCAGAGCTGAACACAGTATTCCAGGTGAGGTCTCATGAGAGCTGAGTAGAGGGGCAGAATCACCTCCCTCCACCTGCTGGCCACACTTCTTTGGATGCAGCCCAGGATACGGTTGGCTTTCTGGGCTGCCAGTGCACATTGCCAGCTCATGGTCTCATCCACCAACACCACCAAGTCCTTCTCCTCAGAGCTGCTCTCAATCCATTCTCTGCCCAGCCTGTACTTGGGCTTGGGATTGCCCCGATCCGTGTTCAGGACCTTGCACTTAGCCTTGTTGAACTTCATGAGGTTCTCAGAGGCCCACCTCTCCAGCCTGTCAAGGTCTCTCTGGATGGCATCTCTTCCCTCCAGTGTGTCCACGACACCACACAGCTTGGTGTCATCTGCAAACTTGCTGAGGATGCACTCAATCCCACTGTCCATGTCTCCAACAAAGATGTTAAATAGCACTGGTCCCAGTACTGACCCCTGAGGAACACCACTCGTCACTGGCCTTCGCTTGGACATTGAATCGTTGACCACAACTCTTTGAGTGCAACCATCCAGCCAATTCCTTATCCACCGAGTAGTCCATCCATCAAAACCATGTCTTTCCAGTTTAGAGACAAGGATGTCATGTGGGACAGTATCAAATGCTTTGGATAAGTCCAGGTAGACAATGTCAGTTGCTCTTCCCCTATCCATCAATGCTGTAACCTCATCATAGAAGGTCACCACATTAGTCAGGCAGGATTTGCCCTTAGTGAAGCCATGTTGGCTGTCACCAATCACCTCCTTATTTTCCATGTGCCTTAGCATAGTCGCCAGGAGGATCTATCTGCTCCATGATCTTGCCAGGCACAGAGGTGAGACTGACTGGCCTGTAGTTCCCTGGGTCTTCTTTTATCCCCTTTTTAAAGATGTGGGCTATGTTTCCCCTTTTCCAGTCAGTGGGAACTTCACCAGACTGCCACGACTTCTGAAATATGACGGATAGTGGCTTAGCAACTTCATCTGCCAGTTCCCTCAGCACCCGCGGATGCACCTCATCGGGTCACATGGCCATGTGCACCTTCAGGTTCTTAAGATGGTCTCAAACCTGATCTTCTCCTACAGTGGGGGGTTTCGTCATTCTCCCAGTCCCTGCCTTTGCCTTCTGTGACTTGGGCTGTGCAGCTGGAGCTCTTGCCAGTGAAGATTGAGGGAAAGAAGTCATTGAGCACCTCAGCCTTCTCCATATCCCAGGTAGCCAGGTCCCCTGTTTCCTTCCTGAGCGTAACTTGTTTTTAAATTACAACCAGAAACTCTAATAGAACATGCTAGGAACACATGTAATCACTTTTATTTCTCTATTGTATCTTAGAATTTTGAATACACCAGATAATAAGATAATAATTCTAAAGGTTTTGGTCAGTTCCTTCTCAGCAATCAGTTTGCTCAGAGATCAGTTGAGATCTCCCCAGTTTTCTGATTTCAACAGGTTTTCATAAAAGACCAATTTAAACCCTGGGAAGCATTTCAACTGCCATTAGAGCTAAAATCTTTACCTGTCGACGATAGGTGATCTGTGTCTCTTGCTCAATTTCAGAGTCCAGCTCTGGAACATCAGATTGATCTGAATCTGATTCATCACTATTAGAATCAACTAGACACTCTGACACCAAGAAAACAGAAACAGAAGATGAAGCAACCTAAATTACAAACCAGAAAGTGTTTAAAGTAACCGCTATATGTTTCTGATTTGATACTCAATGTGTGTATTAACTACAACATAAACTGCTAATAATTGACGGGCTGAGAGGATCAACTCTGCTAATAAAGTAGAAAGAAGCTGACTTGTAAGTATAATAACTTTTTTGTTTGGTTTTGGGAGTGAATTAGTTTTCATTCATTAAAATTATTTCATCAACATGAACATTAGGAGGAAAGGAAGAAAGAAGAGAATGAATACAAGTATAAAGCAGAAACTAAGACTTGCAGAAAAACTAACTTAAAGAGAAGTAAAGAGCTCCAAAGAAAAACTTATGGTTAGGTGAGCCGCTGATATGAGTAGCAATTCTTCAGGCAGATTAGGAAAAAGAAAAGTGATAAAATTTTCAGTGACTATGGACAAAAAGAGTAGTCATTTAACGTTTCTGGCTTACATCTGGGAAAAGCCAGATAATGTTGTAGCACAGAGTTTCATTCCAACAGAAACTGAAAAGAATGCTCTGGCTGATAAATGATAATATATTTGGATCTTTCTGCAACCTTTAATTGAATGTTGCACGGTTTTTGTTTAAGAAACTAGACACAAAATCAGTCTAGAACACAAATGGATTTTAAAAGATCTCAAATGTAATTGCAAAGAGAGAATCACCACTCAGTAAATGTTTCTAGAAACATGCATTAGAGAGCAATCCTTGGAGGTATGCTACTTAACATTTTTATCAGTGATCTAGAGAAAAACAATATTGCTATCAATAAAGGTAGCAGATTATAGAGTTAGAAAAGCCATTAACAGGACAATTATCAACAGTGTGACAAAACAGATGTATATTGCACATACTGTCAGATAGCCAGAAGTAAGGCTATATTTCCAGGAAAACAGAATCTAAACAATGTAAACAAGGAATCAAGTTGAAAATGAATTCATACCATGAAGGATCAAACCAGTTAAAGGCTTTTTGGAGGCTTCATCAAGGAGATGAAGAGAACTAATAGTCTTGTCTTTCTGCATTTGGCACTGACACAGCCAGCACTGAATCAGCATTCATTTACCTATTAGCTGAGTCCACACTGACATGTCTTCATCTGATTCTAGCATTTAAAGGGTGAAAGAGCCTATTTCATTGTAACTCTATATACTTCTTTACCCAAAGGACTCTCTAAATTCCTTCAGGAATTTCCAAGTGAGGCACTCAGTTAATCGTTTGATTTTGGGAAACTCGGTCATAAGAATAATTGCTGTATTAGTCACCAGTGGAAACCTGAGCTACATTTTTTTCTAAATATTAAAACACCTGTAGTCTGCTTTAAAAAATAAAATGAAAAAATAATAATTATAATGCTTAAATTATCATCTAAATACTTCAAAATTTTAATCAAATGAGTATATACATCTTTTTTGTCCAGTGACATCTGGGGATCCAGTTGTTGTCAATTTAGTAAAGGGTGATACGTACAAAATCCATAAATTCATATCTATGGTCTGAACTTTTAAATTTTCCCTTTGCACAGGGAATACAGTGGTGAATTTTTTTTCACAATCTTGCTAGACTGAGCATACAGGGTACAGGCAAGTATTAGGCAACGTTATCAGGTACTTCATGCAGCTGCAAAGTTTAAAGAACAACAAAGTTTTGCAGGCTGACAATTTTGAATATTTACTTCTATACTTGCACTAAAGAATTTTACTTCTCTTTTAGCCTCCCCTCCTCCCATTTCTTTTTTTTTTTTTTGAGAGTTTACTTACCTTGGGGTGCTATATGAAGAGAATCTTTCAACTTCCGGTCAGGGACAAATTTCCACTGAAAGACTGAATGATCAGCTCCTCCAATGGAAACAACCCACTGGTGATCGTGTGACCATCTGACATTTGTCACGTGAGCAGAATGACCAAGGTATTTTTTAAACTTTGCTCCTAGAACAAGAATAAAAATCTCTTTCAATAAAGGTGGAATAAATGTTTCAGAAGTATCTTAGGAAAACATATCAAAGAATCCTTATAAAAGTAACAGTTTAATTAAGACAGTCTAATTACTAGTGATATTTTAATTAATAGCAGCAACTTTTTGCAGTATTCCCAAATACCAATCTGTCTTTAAAACAAATTTTAAAATTTGGATTCCAGGATATAATACCTTTAACAAGGCAAACACAAAGAGAGAAGACATATGATAGTGGTTTATGAGGTATACTAAAGGAAGATTTTTTTAAAAAAAATTTGTTGTATTAATTTTATTTTTTACAAGCCAAGATTTTGCCAATTATTATTTCTGCATTGAAAAGATGCAGTTATTTAAATGTTAAATTACGTCTATTTAGCTCTCTGAAAACACTCCTATGTATGTGCTCATAGCACTGGTTCCCACTGTTTATGCAACTCAAGTGCTCAGCACTTCTAGCAAATCATATTCTCACACCTTTAGTAGTAGTGGTAGTAGCAGATACACATCAAGTTAATGTTTTCACTGACTACTACAGAATTACAACACAATCATTGGATTAGTTACTAAAACGGAGTTTCTAACAGAACTCCATTGTGCACATTCTTGTGCCTTTTCTTTGGTTTTGCAATTCTAGTGCAAAATAAGGGATAAAAAGGGAACAGATTCAGTCTTCTTCAAATGGACAGAAGACTGTTTTCAAGAACATCTTTTTGGATTACCTCAGGTACCAATAAAAGCCTTATCACTTTGAAAATAAAACTGTAAAGATTGAAATTTCTGTGAAATTAAATGTTTTTTAATATCGCCTTTTACAGAAAGAGTTGAAAAATCTACAGGGGAATATCAGAATAATAATAATAAAATAATAATTATTATTATTATTTCTTTAAGCACATATTACTTGAAGACATATACTGAGACCTATCATGAAGATCATGCAGTTGTAGCCAGCATTAAACACGGAATGCTGCAAACAGCAGTGATGTAACATGGGAACTTTTTGTTTCCCCTTTCAAAACCTGGAGACTTGATCTAGTCCCCAGACAAACTTTGTAGGTTAAGAGGACTCTTCTTAATAATAGCTAGGGAACATTTCACAGGCTTTCTCTGATCATCGACATGTTACCAGCTTGAAGACACAGATCTCTGCTGTTGATAACTTCTTACAATTCAACTTGAATGGTGTCTAGAATTGAGTTCTTCAAACAGCTCTGAAAAAATGAAGCCTGTCTCGTCTAAAAAGATATGCATCTCTCCTCTGATCACTCAGTCCTGAACAGTAAACTTGAAAATTATATACATTGCTTCAGGCTTAATTTTTAAAATTTTTCACATCAGATTTGTCCTTATTGCTAGTAAAATTTTGAGGGAAAATGTGCTGGAAAAGTTTTTAAACTTCAAATAACATACAGTGGCATACTCTGATTACAGGACCAACAATTTATTGCCTCTAATCATTTAGTAAAGTTACTTTTTCCAGTTCCTAGCCGAAGCCTCTATCACACAGATCCAGAGGAAGGAGGAAAATTACTTGAAGACCACAGTAAAATATTTAAGATATGTATCTCATAAAAGGGTAGATATTGAATCACCTCATGAAATTCTATAAAAAAAAAGAAGTATTTTACGAAATAAAATATATATAAAACTTTTCAGCTATCCTATTCAAAATGCAAAATAAAATACTCTTTCTATTACAGTTGGCAACACATCAGTCTATTATTGTGTGCCACCTCTGAGCGCAAACTAAACTTCAAAGAATAAATATTGGCCATTAATTTTCAAAACCCCAGTTTTCTAAAACCTTTTTCTTCAATAACCAAAATTTAAAATCATATGTTTATAATTAAAGTTACTACCTTTTCTTAGACATGGGTATCGAAAGAGCTTTACTATTCCATAATCATCAGCTGTAACCATAACTTGCCCAATAAAATTTGCATCCACAGAATTTATATCATTTATATCTGAATATTTGGGCCAGATTCCGTTAACTTCAACGCCAGAAACACAGGTCCATGATGCCCACTGAACACCTTTTAATTCTTCCTTGTTTGTTACTTCTTTTCCACCTAAGAACAAAAATAAAGTCTTTTTTCAATATTCACTTATGCAGTTTTAAAGAATGTAACTTTTTTTAAATTCTCCAGAAACCAAATCCAAGTGAGACAGAATTAAAAACTGACTTCTAAAACTGTCTTGATCTAATATTGTCTATTTTGACCAAGAGTATCAGTAGCAGGGCTTCTCAAGACTACTTAAGAGAAGATCATGGGTTTGGTACTTTACAGTTTTTATTATTTCTTGATATCTGCTTGAGGCTGTGTTATTTTTAAATGTTTATCAAAAATATACATGTAGTCATTAAAAGATAAAGTTTGGGAAAATTTTGTTGCTGAACTATTCTAGAAACCTGGATTGTTTAGAGCAATAACTGAAGAACTCATTTACCTCTGGCCACTGTAAATTACTGAAAACACCAATTTTATGATTAGATTCATGTTACACTATTTCACATTATCTTGATCCATAATAAGATTGTTCCAATCCGAAAAAGGTTCATGTAAGAGCTCAACAGGAGGAGGCAAGATGCACTTGCAGCCCAGAAAGTCAACCAAATCCTGGGCTGCATCCAAAGAAGTGTGGCCAGCAGGTTGAGGGAGGTGATTCTGCCCCTCTACTCTGCTCTCGTGAGACCCCACCTGCAGTACTACATTCAGCTCCGGGGTCCCCAACACAAGAAGGACATGGAGCTGTTGAATTGGGTCCAGAGGAGAGCCACAAAGATGATCTGAGGGCTGGAGCACCTCTGCTATGAAGACAGGCTGAGATGTGGTTGTTCAGCCTGGAAAAGAGAAGGTTCCAGGGTGATCTTATAGCAGCCTTCCAGCAACTAAAGGAGGTCTACAGGAAAGCTGGAGAGGGACTTTTTACAAGGATGTGTAGTGACAGGGCAAGGGGCAATGGCTTTAAACTGGAAGAGGGCAGATTTAGATTACCTCTAAGGAAGAACTTCTTCTCTCTGAGGATGGTGAAACACTGGAACAGGTTGCCCAGAGGAGCTGTGGATGCCCCATCCCTGGAGGTGTTCAAGGCCAGGTTGGATGAGGCTTTGAGCAATCTGATCTAGTGGAACGTGTCCCTGCCCATGGCAGGGGGGTTGGAACTAGATGATCGTTGAGGTCCCTTCCAACCCTAACCATGCTAAGATTCTATGAATTGTTTTGATGAAAACTGATTCAAGAGTATCGGACAGTTCAGTCAAGTTTTCAAGACAGTGCTGTCTTGAAAATATTTACAATAATGGGTTTGTCACAAACTTTGAATCTATAAACTATATTCTAATATTATGTAACATACTAATTTTCTTTAATAGTCCTCTGCCATAAAAGACACATTTGAACTTGCGTTATCATTAGACTGCCCAGCTAAATGTCATTTTGATATTTTTACTCATTTTGAAGGTTGCACGATTGAATCATATATGTATCACAGCTTCTGTATTTCTTTTGTTTCCAGCGAGTAATTCCTAACATTCTGGCATCCTTGTATCAGATACTCTTATTTTCTCTACAGTTACCTAATCTTGTTATACTTCCAAATTCATTTGCATTCTGATTGTTTCTATTACAAATTTCTCGCTGTAAAAGCTCTTTCAAGTTAAATTCCTCAGTTCTGCTGCAAACATAGTTCTAGAAAACCAGATGACTCTTCTGAGATGCAACACGCTGATTTTTCCACACATTTTAAAAAACATACAGTGCAAGCAAATGATAATCCATTTAATATCCAAGCTCAGTAGAGTACAAAGGTATTAAGCTATTGCAAAACTGAATTTGAATGCAATGTTTTTCTTTTCCAAAAATATGAGAGCATCTCTACTATGAAAAGATGCATAATAAAGAATAGTAAACATATAAGGATAATATAATATAATATATATATAAGGATAAGAATATTTAAGTAACTTTACCAGAAAATGCTATACTTAAAATATTTGCTATATTTGAACATGAACTTAGAAAAAAATTTCTCTATAACCCAGTGCTTTGAACCAGGATGTACATTTGGCTGTTTTTACAAAACTACTATACGTTCCTTCTGTAATAAGTAACAAATATCATAAAGGCAACTCAGAATCTTACTTGGCATCCTGTAAAAAAGTCTCTTCCCATTGCCATCATTGGTCTGTAAGTATTTACTGTCTGAAGACCAATCCATATGGGTGATGAAACTTAAAGATCCAATACATTCCCCAACTTTCTTGTATCGCTGAACAACACCATATACATCCACAGAGCTGTCATTGGAACCAACAGCCAGGAAATTCCCATCTGGTGAATATTTCAGTTCATGAATAGCTTCTTTCCTGTCTTTGATATGAACAACCTCAGTCATATCTCTGTAGTATGAAAGAAAGCATGTCATAAGTATAGAAGAGTCTTACCATACTGTCAAGTTCCCAGTTTTAAAAAATGGACAAAATTGTGAAATGATGAAGTGAACTTTACTATCATGTGTGCAAACACAACACTGCTATTTTTAGAGCTGAGTAGGGCTTCATGGTCAAAAAAAGGGAAGGGAACAGTGACACAAGAAGGCACTGCACTGGGCTGAGGGAAAACGAACAAAAAGAACTGTTTAAGCTGGGTCCACAGCAAAAATTAATCAGGTAGATTACCAGGTATTTATTCACTCATGGAAGAAAACTTCACTGACATGAGACACAGATCTCATTCTCCCTTTAAAACTGTGGGATCACAGCAACAAGGCAGCACTGTTTCTATATGCATGATGTGCTAACCGCAGTGTTCCAACACATGGAAACAATCTAGGAAGTCTTGAAAATTTACTTGTGAATAATTCAAGAATAATTAACAGCTAAAACCTAAAGTAAAACACTTCCTAGAACACTGCCATTCTGTGCAAATAGACCAATATGCTTTTTCAAATGTGTTGTTGGAACAACATGAACACATGTAGCACACATTTAAAAAACCTTCTATCAGTAATTTAAAGCAGAAATGTAAGTGATCTCCTCATGTATGGTCACTACAGTGTCAATATACATACAATTTATAAAAGCAATTAGATAACATGCTTGAAAGAGTCAGTAACATATTTAATTTTAACTTTTGTAACATACCTAACTCGGAGCACAGTGAAAGAGCCGTCCTTCATTCCAAGAGCAAGATGGATTCCGTCAGTACTAACTGCAGCACAGCGAATGGGTTCCTCCATATTGCACCGGGCAATCAGGGCATGGTCTATTAAACTCCAAATTCTAAAATAAAGTAATAATTACGAATGTAAGGAGTGGTTTGTGACTAGTCATAGATAGCATGAAGTCTGAAATTTCTGCAGAATGCTGGATGTGGTAGTGTCCTATATTAAAATAATTTTCCACAAGGAGAATCTAAGACAAAAGAGTGAATTTTGCATACAGCAAAGAATATTCTTATATTCAAAATAGTGAGAAAATATCTAAGGAGAAAATGTAAGGGCAAATTAATATTGTTTGATTTTCTGAATATAAGAAGAACAGCAATATATGCCAATAGATACTTTTAGACTACTCTGTGAAAATTCCACTATTATTTTAATCATGATAGCCAAGAAGAACATTAAAGAACAATTAAAGACTTTGCTCATTAAACATATTCTTTCCTATTAACAAGTCATTATTTGTAACTCCTTACATATAACTAGATAATTTTAAAACATATAAGTTTTTACTACATGATACATTACAACATCTATCATTTACAAGATGTATCTGGAATCCTAGGGCATTATTTCAATATTCATAAGTTACTACTGGTTTGCTCAACCATGTTACATTTAAGATATTTTTACAAAAATGTCCAATACATTCGATTTCTAAGAAGAGAAAAAGTGATTTTGACAAAAAAATCCCAACTTGTAAAAGGGAGTAATTTACTGGGTTTTCTCAGAACATAGAGTCTACTTACTATACATTCATTAAGTCTTATGAAACTCCCAAGCTACAAGTTAATTCACATAATGTGAAAAAGTGAACATAAGAGTAAAAACCCTAAGTTTTCATCACAATTTTCTTCATTGTAACCTGTGAATGCCTAACGTAACTCCTGAAAAGGCAACACTTACAGGATACTTGTGTATGAGTACCTAATGTTAGGCCAAACAAAATTTGTTCAAATTTTGTATATTTCATTTTATGAAATATGCATTTCCACTGTATTTTACTACTGAAGAGCACTCATGTCATGCATAAATTAACTGGTTGAGAAGCACTTTGATGCCATATTTTCATACCTTTAAAATGCACACATTTCAATTCGGTTATCTACAAAATGAGGAGTTTGTATAAAACTGTATGCGGTTAAACAAACAAACGAGATTTAACCTGACTGATCGATCATCGCTTCCAGTCATTGCTAGCGGTTTTGTAGGATGGACAGCCAAAGCCCACAGCTCTCCTTCACAGTGCCCCTGCATTATCAGGAAAGGCTTATTACGCTCATGCACCACAATCTCAAAAATTTCACTATCTTGTGTCCCAACGAGTATATGGTCTCCTCTCCAGCAAACACTTCTTACAGACAGACCTGTAGAAGAGATCGTTACTGAGATACATCCTGAGAATTTCTGAAACAAAGGTACCGTAGCACATGCCAAAACATAAAAGCCAGAAAATGTCAAGAAGGATCCATATACCTTCTCTTATTCCTCCATTTATTCCTTTTATCTATTCCATATAACACATATTGTCCTTGGAACATTAACTTTTTAAGCTTAGTATTACAAAAATTAAAAAAAAAACTGGTGAACCTTATTTTAACAAAGGACATGTAGCCAATTCTTTTATTACAAGATCTCTGACAGAGAAAGACAATACTGACATTTGAATACGAAATTATGCATTTTATGTCTTTAAATTTCAACAAAGGTAGCAGACAATATAAATTAAAATTTCTGATCAAGCCATGGACCTTAGTACTAACTAGATGAACCTAAATTATATGTGACAGAAGCATCAGTGGAACATGCGTTATGTGTAAGACAGTCAGAGTCCAATTCTCCCCAGCTTGTCTCCGAGACGCTTCCCCTAGAGCAAATCTTTGTAACATCTTATAGTATCTGGAATTATTTTTCCCACTAAACAGAAAATAAAAAATAAATCAAATTGAAACAACATATAAACAGATAAGAAGGGTTTATGATGGAATTTAACATGTGTTTCTAACAACTGAATTAGTTTCCAGGCTTAGAGTGGACGTGGGCACTCACAGGCTATACCTGTTCATACTTAAGGCTGGGAACAATAAAATGGAAGTTAGGACAGTTGTACACTGAGCATCCAGTCTTAGGTGCCCAATTTTAGGAATATGCACCGTTTAAAACAGGCTGTGTTTATTACATTCCGATAGTGCAACTCAATTTTGCCAATTTCAGGTGTAGATAACCAGATGGTAGCAATGTCTAACTTAATTCACTTTGCCTAAACACTGACTTTTGTGGAGAGTAGCTCAAGAATGATGTTTGAAAAACTACTCTGGATTAGTATGTGAGACAAAATTCTATCAAGCGAGAGAAAGGAATATTGTCATGGTATGAGTTGATGTGCTTTTGAAACATATTTTTAACTAGGTAGAGGGAAAAGAAGAGCCATATGTTATTCAATTTACATTGGAAAAAAATTGCAAGACTCGGAAGCGGTGACTGGGTGGGTTAGCAGGCCAGTCTGGTGTATCTGCACTGATCTTTTAATTCCAACAAACCTAGCTTTAAAAGCAAAGCTCCTGACGGTGCCTACTTACCATGCTTTGCATTACGAGACAGACTACAAATAAAGACTCCCTCCACATGAAACAGAACTGAAAGATGTGCTCCAGAAGTGCATTCAGTGCACTCCAACTGCAATACAAGGCTCAGTCTGCTGAACCAGAGGAGAGCTAACGCCCCTCAAAACGCAGATATATCATGCTGCTCTAACTCTCCACACCAACTGTTTTGTTTTACAGATTTGTTCTTATTTTGCAGCACTGGTGAATATGACCACCTTACCATTCAGCCCTATAATCTAGACATTATATGACTACGTTGTCTACAGTAACTAAAAATTAAAGAAAGAAACAACCAGAGTCTTTGATGAGGACGATCAAGACATCTGTTTTAGTAATTTGGAACTTCTTATGGCGGAGGGAGACTTTTTGAAAAACAATTTGGCTACTTGGAGATATATCTAGAGTCAATTAACTGCTCCGCAAGCCATTCACAGTGATACAGAACTGGAGTTCATGTTCAAAGATAAAATCACCAAGAGATGAGGTATAGGAGCAGCAGAAAATGCAATAATGAATAGAAGGACAAGTCATAAAGGCAATCCTCAAGAGGACACAATAAGAAAAAAAGACTGAAGGGAAAAGATTGAGGAAACTGAATTTGTTAAAGACAGGATTTTTAAGAAGCTATTAGCTCTGTCATGGGCATTTGACAAGCCAAAAAGATGAGGATGGAGTTCACATAAGCAATCAACAAGAATCAAAAGAGCTCATGGGAAGGGTCAGTTCTATGAAAAGTAAAGGAGACAATCTGGAGTGGAGAACAAGTTTGAAAGAATGAAACGAGGAATGAAACACAGCTTTCAACTACATGCAACAGAGCTGGGAAACAGCAGTCAAGTAAATGTAAATGTACAACTGAGTCACTGTACCCCAAGGCATTTAAAATGGAAAGTATTCCATCTTGTTGCAATATTTCACGATCTTGGTGGGAATGCCAAGTCAACTACAGAACACAAAGATTTACCTTTTAATCAGTTAGTTATTGACCCTGAATATCTGATTGCCATCAGACATTCTACTACATCGTCAAATTCTTGGCAAGATACTAGGAACTAACAAAGTGACTGGGGGCAAAGAAAACCAAATGCCAACAAAAGCAATATTGTGACATTAGTGCTTCAGTATATGTTTGTATTCTTTTCCTGAATCACTACAGCAACAATATCTTTAACACCAGCAGAACATGCTGAAGACTGCTAGATGTAAAATTTTAGCATGACACAAACTGTATACTGAAGTCACTGGTATATGTAAGCAGCTCTAAGCACTACAAAACTGTAGACTACATCCAAATAGCTTTTATGAAAATTTGGACAACTAGCAAATGCAATTTCGGTACTCTGCTGTTTTACGTTGCAGATCTCATTGTGTATTCTAGGTTCTCTTAAAGCATTACTGTTCCTTGTTAAAAACTGCTGTGCTGTAGAAAAAATGTGCAGTTTATTGGTTTAGAAGAAAAAAAATAAATCTCTGTCTACAACTTCATAGTATGTTTTACAATAACTTTGAAGGACTATGTGACCTTCATACTAGTGGGCATGATGAAATTTCTTTTCTAGTAAATAGTTCACAGTAACATACATGAAGTAACCTTTTTGGGTTTTTGAAGTCTTGTTCAAAACACTGGTAAATTTCCTACCTTATTGATATATCAAAAGCGACAAACTTCTTTTTACCTTTATATCCCTGGTCTGTTTCCCTGAGATCAATCACAGTAATTGGTTTAAAATTTAAGTCCCACAAGCGAACACAGCCATCCCTGCCACCAGTGGCAAACCCCTCTTCGCATGCATTCATGCTGAAAATTCCTGCCTAAAGAGAGAGAAAAACATATTTTTAACAATACACACAGATTAGAGATACCAATATGGAAAGCAGAACTCTTGTTCATGTCGGTACTGATTGTCTTCCTGTCTTCTTACCTGTTACTGTTGAAACTAGCATAAACATATGCAACTAACACCTGCTTTAACTATGAAAGAGTCTGAAATGCTAACAAACTCAAAATGAGCAGAACTTGCATTCAGTGACAGTAAGATATGAGAATTGTTGCACTACTGCTTTCATCCTGATGATGACGATTGCAGCGATGCTGCTTCTTATCCTTAGAAAGAGCTTAGTTTCATATCCTCTGGCCGTAGGGCTTGGTCTAACTCTCACAAATGTCAGCTTGAAGATTTCCACGGATGTCCATTAGGCTTGGTTAAGGGCCTTTGTTGCTATTATTCAGCTTCTATGCAACCAGACAAAAAACATCTGGGATTTTTTTATGTTTTAAGCCAAGGACTTAAATTTTTAAAATTTAAGTTTACAAGCAAAATAAAAGAAAACAGTGATCACGTTACACTATTTTAAAATACATAATATAAGCTCTTATTTTAAAGGTGGACAAAAGGAAAAATACCTAACGCATTTTCTTTAACTCACTTGATACATGTTTTCTTCAGAATAATGAAGAGGCAAGAATAATATATCTATTATTAAAATAAAGATACTGCATATACATAGCCAATACATTTGACGTAAACATGATACATTATCTAAATAGCATACACACCTTTTTTTTTTTAAGGTACTTACACAACTCGCTAGTCCTATTTTCAGAGGTACTTCATGCATTTCAGTAAGCAAAGCTACTGAAAGGGCAACTTTAGCTAGTAAACCTATGAGAAGCTAAAAAATTAAGTTCTATATTTATTGAAAATATTTAATATTCAGTTATGACAAAAGGAAACAGAAGAGCATTAAAAATGATGTAAGGGAAAATCTGTCTCTGTAATTCCTGTCAAAAAGAAGGTAGAGCAGTCAATAACAGACATATACCTTCTATAATACTGTTCTGAAATGTCAGTTTTATAAAGAAGTAAATGTAAAATTCCAATGGTTTCTTTGGTTGAGGGTCTGGATTTTACAGTAGTGAAGCACATTAAACCCAAAAGTGAATGCAATATGCAAAGGAGACATTGGCTTTTGGGGGAAACAGGACAAATGAGCAGTCAGTGTTGTAACTTGTGAGAATTCCCAGGTACTCGTGGCTATTCTCTCCTACCAAGTTGTTTTTCCTTCCTAAATTATAACAAAGGAAAATATCATAACGGACTGATCATAATGAAACATGGACTGTGTTTGCTTCTCTAACATCAGGTAACAAGGATATCACTTCTATAGTCGAGAAAAAAGAAATCTCTCAGCTTTCACAAAAATAGCATATTACTACTAGAATGTCAAATGACAATCAAAACTGAAACACCAGGGTGACAGAACTCAGATTTTTTGATGTGTCATGTTCATCCTCAGGATACAGACTTTTAAGACAAGCCATATTTTCAGGAGTAGTATGTGCCTAAACAGAAATGCAGTGGAATTTTTAAGTCGTAAGCAGATTAGAAGGCTAACTCCCATTATCTCCAACAACCTGAAAATCCTCTTTCTGTTTCTTTAGGAGCCTAGAGATTTTTGAAAATACAACCCAAGCTGTATTTCTTTCCCTGTGAGTGTCTTGTCTGTTTTACTGCATTAACCTTTTAGTGTCATTGAACAAATAAAAAGGCTAGAGGAATTTTGGCTCATTTTGTACCATATACTGAATTCTGCCCAAGTTCTGGCATATTTAAATCTTTTTAAGCTCTTTTTGGAATGTGACATTGATAATAGAATTATGACCTTTTTTCTTATTAAGTCTTTCTGAAATCCATGACTTAATCAGACAGTATTGATCAAGATAAGCTGAGAGCACCTGAAGAGCAGCAGAAAGGAATTCCAGCCATTCCCCCCAGTAAGTCAAATTCAGCGGGGGCCCAACTTAAACGCCTCTATACATATGCACGCAGCTTGGGGAATAAACAAAAGGAGTTAGAGATGTGTGTATGCCTGCAGGGTTATGATCTTACTGGCATCACAGAGACGTGGTAGGATGAATCCTATGACTGGAGTGTTGGAACGGAAGGATACAGGCTCTTTAGGAAGGACAGGCAGGCGAGACAAGGAAGAGGTGTCGTCACCCTCTATGTCAAAGACCAGCTGGAGTGCACAGAGCTCTGCCTGAGGATGGATGAGGTGCCAACTGAGAGCTTACAGGTCAGGGTTAAAAAGAGGGCAGCGACAGGGGATGTAGTAGTGGGGGTCTGCTACAGATCGCCTGACCAGGAAGATCCCAGTGGATGAGGCCCTCTATAGACAGATAGGAGCAGCCATATGTTCATGAGCCCTGGTCCTCATGGGGGACTTCAACCACCCCAATATCTGTTGGGGGGACAACACAGCAGGGCATAGGCAATCCAGGAGGTTCCTGGAATGCATTGATGATAACTTCCTTCTCTAAGTGATAAAGGAATCAATGGGGAGAGGTGCATTGCTGGACCTTGTTCTCACCAACAAGGAGAGGCTGGTGGGGAATGTGAAGCTCAAGGGCAGCCTTGGCTGTAGTGACCATGAAACGGTGGAATTTAAGATCCTTAGGGCAGCAAGGAGGGCACACAGCAAGCTCACTACCCTGGACTTCAGGAGAGCAGACTCTGGCCTCTTCAGGGATCTGCTTGGTAGAGTACCATAGGATAAAGCCCTGGAGGGAAGAGGGGCCCAAGAAAGCTGGTTAATATTCAAAGATCACCTCCTCTAAGCTCAGGAGCAGGGCATCCCAAAAAAGAGGAAGTCAGGCAAAAACACCAGGAGGCCTGCATGGATGAAAAAGTAGCTTCTGGACCAACTCAAACACAGAAAGGAAGCCTACAGAGGGTGGACGCAGGGATAGGTAGCCCAGGAGAAATATAGAGAAATTGTCCAAGCAACCAGGAATCAGATTAGGAAAGCTAAAGCCCTGATAGGAGTTAAATCTGCCAGAGACATCAAGAGTAACAAGCAAAGCTTCTATAGGTATGTCAGCGATAAAAGGAGGACTAAGGAAAACATGGACCCTCTCCAAAACAAAACAGGAGATCTCATTACCCATGATATGGAGAAGGCTGAGGTACTCAATGACTTCTTTCCCTCAGTCTTCACTGGCAAGAGCTCCAGCTGCACAGCCCAAGTCACAGAAGGCAAAGGCAGGGACTGGGAGAACGAAGAACCACCCACTGTAGGAGAAGATCAGGTTCGAGACCATGTAAAGAACCTGAAGGTGGACAAGTCCATGGGACCTGATGAGATGCATCCATGGGTTCTGAGGGAACTGGCGGATGAAGTTGCTATAGTTGCTATCCATCATATTTGAGAAGTCGTGGCAGTCTGGTGAAGTTCCCACTGAATGGAAAATGGGAAACGTGGCCCCCATTTTTAAAAAGGAAGGAAAAAAAGAAGACCCAGGGAACTACAGGCCAGTCAGTCTCACCTCTATGCCTGCCAAGATCATGGAGCAGATCCTACCGGTGACTACACTAAGGCACATGGAAAATAAGGTGATTGGTGACAGCCAACATGGCTTCTCTAGGGGCAAATCCTGCCTGACTAATTTGGTGACCTTCTATGATGAGGTTACAGCATTGATGGATAAGGGAAGAGCAACTAACATCATCTACCTGGACTTGTGTAAAGCATTTGACACTGTCCCGCACAACATCCTTATCTCTAGCTTGAAGAGACAAGGATTTGATGGATGGACCACTCGCTGGATAAGGAATTGGCTGGATGGTCACACTCCAAGAGCTGCGCTCAACAGCTCAATGTCCAAGTAGAGACCAGTGATCAGTGGTGTTCCTCAGGGGTCAGTATTGGGGTTGGTGCTGTTTAAGATCTTTGTCGGCGACATGGACAGTGAGACCGAGTGCACCCTCAGCAAGTTTGCAGATGACACCAAGCTGTGGTATGGATGACACACTGGAGGGAAGGGATGCCATCTAGAGGGACCTGCACATGGGTCGGTGCAGGACCTTGCACTTGGCCTTGTTGAACCTCATGAGGTTCACACAGGCCCAGCTCTCAAGCCCATCATGGGTCAAGCACTCCAGTGCCTCCTTTTTAATCCTAGATACAATTCAGGACATAAACGCTAACACCTAAAACAACATATACACTGGGGACTTATTCTAAGATATCATCTCTCCCAATATATACCGCATAGCAAGAAAATGGATTGCAAACATTTAAGGTTAACTTAGTAAGTTTAAAGTGGAGAGCCACTACTGTGAAATTTATTCTTCCTATCTAACAAATCACTCATAAAACAGTTATAAAACATTTAAAAAATGGGCATACTACTATAAAAAAATAAATTTAAATAGTTGTCTATACAGCTCTCCTTTGCTGAAATAAGTGGACAGTTATCTTTCAAATCTATGACTAGCCTAAGCAGTAGGAGAAAAACACTGCATGACAATGTGTTGGTACATGATACCAGCTTAAAACCATTCATTTAAGTTCATTATATTGTTTCCATCTATATTTAATTATTATTCAGCCAACAGACATAGGTGTGCAATAGTTTTAACAGAGTACCTGTTATTTAACCTCGAGTCTGTTATTTAACCTCAGTTTCTGACATCAATCCACACAACTTTAATGTGTACCTCTGAAAGACTATCTCAAAATAAATTATTCAGCTACTGAGAAAGCATCTTATGTACATTTACTATGCAAGGCAAAGCATAGCACTCAAGAATCTTTAAAATGCACAGTGTTTTTAAATAAGCGTACTATTTTGTTTTAATATTTGAGTAATATCTTGTAACTATATCTTAATAGTCATGGACTACCTTGAATTTAGAACATGTAAGATGATAAAATAAGTAGACAACTCTATAGTCTATTCTTCGCACTGCTACCAAAGTAAGAAATGTAACAAAAGGTATTTTATTTTTTTTTAGTCAAGGTATATATTAACTTTCCAGAATCAGATACACTGCCTACAAATAACCAGTGCCAATGAACTTACATATGTTTTAATGTTGCTTTGTTTTGTTTCTCCCTTTTAAAACTTTCATTATTAGTATTATTATTTAGGAGAGATGAGCAAAACTAGAATTTGAGTTTCCCACTGCCATCCAGTGTTCTCTACACATGAACTCCACGCCTTTACTCTTAATCCCTGCTCGTTTCATAGACTCATGGAATGGTTTGGGCTGGAATGGGCCTCAAAGATCATCTAGTTCCAAACCCCCTGCCATGCGCAGGGACACGTTCCACTAGATCAGATTGCTCAAAGCCTCATCCAACCTGGCCTTGAACACTTCCAGGGATGGGGCATCCACAACTTCTCTGGGCAACCTGTTCCAGTGCCTCACCACCCTCAGAGTGAAAAATTTCTTCCTTAGAGCTAATCTAAATCTCCCCTCTTTCAGTTTAAAGCCATTGCCCCTTGTCCTATCGCTCCAGCCCTGTGATCATCTTTGTTTCCATCTGCTCCTACTTTTCATTCCTACTTCTCTATATTAAGTCCTCTTCCAACTAATTCTCAAGTCATCCCAACCTATTTGCTTTCAACTTCTTTTTTTCCAACTCAAACTCAGACAGGAATCTGCCAGAAACTCTTCTTTTCTCTGTCTACAGCTCTCAGCATCGCTATGAAGAAAGACACATAATCTAGCTTAGCTGTGAGTTTTTATTTTGCTTGCTAGTGTTAAAGTTGCTATCCATTTGCTTGGTTGCTTATAATGGGACAGCATGGTTTATTTATATTATTGAACTACTCCTAAAATAAAAGATGTCTTTTCAGCTAGTGTAACTGTAACAAAGATAGACAACCTTTGAAAAATAACTTGTTTTCTATATGAATGCAGACCACTGCCAGCTGGATAGACTATATCCCCACATCACTAATGTGCTCGAGAAAATGTTTTCCTGCATCTCAGATACCTACTGCTTACGCTGCAAGAAAGGAACACATGGTACTTGATGCAAATAATAAGACACGTTTTCCTTGAATAAATTTTCAGTTTAATTCCAGCCTGTTGAGGAGTAATGATGTGGGATGATAAACAAGCATGCAGGGATGACAATTCCAACACTAACATACTGAACGGAAATTTATGTTGATTCTCTACTATGCACACACTGTGCTTTTAACAACGTATGCACATCACAAACATTATAATTTACACCTACATTTTCTTTTAGAAGAATGGATGAGAAGGACATGATTTTTAAAATTAAGTAAAAAATACCTGTAAAATTGAATGGTAATACATTAGTATGGCTGAAGAAGCACTCTTACTCCCAGCTGCTATATTTTGTGCTTACAATAGCCTGACAATATTATCCTTTAAGGTAATATTTTATTGAAAAACAAAGTTTCAATTTTGTTGGAAAGTAAGCTTCCAGGAGACAATTTATTGGGTTTTTCTTCCCCCTGAAATTGGTGAGATTTGTAGTGACTCTAATCTCTTGTGAAAATGAATTCCGAAGCCATGGACTAGTGCCTCTACTTAATTTTCAGTACTGCAAAGTACAATTCCATTCAGCCTAAAGGACAGAGCCCAAAATAGAAGGCCAGATGAGACCTACTTCCAAGGTCACCTGAGCTGTGTCCACTGACGCTACAGAAGATAAGGAGCAGAGCACTTCAAATGTTATCTTGTGGTCAAGAAAGAACTGACACAGCACACAAGCTCTCATCATCTTACATTTATCAGTTGGGTCATTTCACACCAAAACAGCTGAAAAGCACTGCATTATTCTGAGAAATAAACTGTTGCAATTCTAAATACTCCCAAGTAACAAATACGTGAATATACAGGACAGGTGTCTCCTACAGCACCAAACAGGTTGGGAAGGTACTTTCCTCCTAAGTATTGGATAAGAGACAAAGTGCGCTGTTTCCTCTGGGAATCCAGGTCCACATGTGCAATATAAGCATTTTTAAAATTTCATTTCACTAACTTTGACATCAAAAAGTAAATGTCCGCATCACCTTAGGAAAATATAGAATAGTACAAAACACTATTGAATACTAAATATGAACACTAAAACCAGATCTGTAAGTACAGAGTAAGAATTAGAGACTATCTGAAGGCTAAAATAGCCCCTCATGCTTCTTGGCTTATAATTTGAGCCCTCTTAAATACATTTAATATTCCTATAGATGGACATAGGAGAGCATACATGTGTGTATACATTTTTTTTATATATATATACACACATACACTTCTATGTATATAAAGAAATCTCAAATGCAAAATATAATCTAGCATATGTTTCCTACACTTATGTTCTTCAGAACTTTACTTTTTCATAATCAGATACACTGTCATTATACGGTCTGAATAAGTAGTCCAATCGCTTTTAAATTATTAGTTAATTCAACAAGCTGCAACCATCCTGAATGCACATTTCTAAATCATCAGTAAACCAAGAGTCTCCTTACTACAGACTGACTGCAACCTCTCCTACATACAGGACATTCATCGCTTTTTACCCTCTCCGCTCTACCTGATCTAATCATAAAGAGTAATTTTAATACTGCAGTTACACACATCATCCTACCCAGTCCAATACTGCCAGTTAAAACAAACGCATTCTTATAACAAAGAGTAATTAACTGTTAGTGATCGTTACCTAGAATTTCAAAGCTGCAATACAGCAACTCATATGCTTGCATTTTCACACTATTTTAAATTGTGAATAAGAGAACTTCAAATATTATCTTGAAAGTCAATTGCTTTCTGAAACGAAAATCAACCTTCAACCAGCAAATAATATAGCTTCATAAAGTTACCTTAACCTCATAGGTTAAAACAACCAGAAACTGGTGGGCTTTGTTTTTCAAGCTAGAGGTTGAATCTTGCATTATGTTACTGTATATAACTTACGATCATGAGAGGAAACGAGGACTCTTATAGTTTGGCATGCACAGATTAGACTGCAAACCACTAAGTCTTTTTTGGCTGCCTACTTTAATCACAAAACCATATGCTTTGAAAGAATATGGAAAATATAATGAAAACGTACATAGCAAAAATACAATCACTTCATAGTCGCATTAAACGTATTGATTAAAAGAATATCTTACCAAGAACTTCCAAAAAATTTTATTAAACTTTCACTGATATGTCTTCACTTTTTAAAGCTGTATACTGTTCTAAAAAGCTGAATGAATACAGTAAAGGGCAGCAACATAGGACAAGGAAGAATAATTGAGTCAAGTTAAAATGACTAAACATATATGTCTATAAACGAGCTAGGTGTTAGGGCTTACATTACAGTTCATAGAATCAAAGGACTCTAGAGAGCTATCAGACATCCAACCAGTAGGACCCAATTCACGGAATGACAAAATAGCTGATGTTGGGGGAAAACTCTGGAGAGCTGCTAGTTCAAAACTCTGCTCGAAGCAGGGTCAGATAACAGCAGGTTGCTCAGAGCTGCGTCCAGCCATGTTGTATTTTCAAATGGACAGTGATGTGGATGGAGACTCCACAGCCTCTTCAGGAATCTATTTCTTTGTTTCAACACCAATTGCCTAAATATAGCAGTTCAGGTCTTCTGAGATGCTTTTGGATTAATCAGACATCCACAAAAGAAAGTCAGATAAAGCAGATTCATATTCTTGGAGGAAGGCAGCTATATACTCAACTCCAGCACATAAAATATCACTAAACATACCCACATATGGATAATTAACAGAGTAATACACGTCTACTTCAGGGTAAACTTAAACGCATTCCAGACTCTATTGATTACTAAGTGCTCCATCAGTGATAATGGGAGACAATACATAAATACACACCTAAATGTATTTCTCAATCTAGCATTCACTTTCTATCACTTTCTACCATAACAGTGACCTTAAGTAACAGAGAGTAAAAAAAATTAAAATATTCAAATTAGATATACTGAGTCTCTATCATTGAAATTGTTTAGGAACACAACCAGGTGATCTTGCACCACCCTTTCTTTCCAGCTCTCCAGAAATCTATTTAACATTTTATATTAATTTAAAGAGATATACTTACAGCATGTGCTCCCTGTATTGTCCGCACAAGATTGATTCCTTTCCATACATATATATCTCCATTCAGTGCACCGGAATACGTCACTTCATCCCTTGCACAGGCTAGGCACAATATAGTTTGGAGATCACCAGTTTTGCCAAAAACACCACGTTTTGGTGTCAATGAATTGCCACACAAGCTCCAGAACTGCAACATAAAGTGATTTAGAAAGATGGACATTTTGCTAATATCCCATAATTTAATATGTACATCTGAAAGAGAAGTACCTTACCTGCAAAAGACATCATCATTCTTACCCTTTTCTCTGCTTTAGGTCTTCAGTTGGTTAACAACTTTTTATGTTACTAACCAACTTTATCTTTCCATAAAATCAGCATAGCAGACTAGCTGGGAAAGAGTTTTGGGGTATCAGTATCAAATCAAACCGAAATTCTTTCAAACTATAATTTGTGAGTCAGTTGTATTTTCAGTCATTTTTGAAAAGCATTTCATAGTAAAATTATCTGATCTTTCTTTGATGTAAGCACTTTGCAAATGCTGCATTTGTATTTTATGTTACTTTAGGCATTTAAAGATGCAATCTAAGCATGTAAATTTCTGATAAGGTTGCCATTTGCTCTGTTTGAAAGCAGCTGATTTTATTATAGACTTACCACTTCTCATCAGAACCACTGATCATGCAAAGCAGCTATCTAAGGCAGAAATTTTTAAGAACTTCCTAACAAACCATTATTACTGTGATTTACATATTATAACTTCCATTACAGCAATCACAGGAGCATGAATCTCCTCCTAGGTGATCCAACATGTACTAAAGACTCCTAAACTGAAGACATGCAAAGAGCACAATACTTGCCAACCAAATCTCCAGCTACACTCTAGTTTCTGAAATCTCTGCAGACAAGCAGCACTCGCATACTCCCTTCAAACCCTCCTGTTCAAACATGTAAATGTGCACTGGAAAGTCAACAAGCTGCTGGAGTAATCCAGTGCAAAATGTGAAAGCATTTATTTCACCACTGCTGACAGGTTATTCTCATACTGTCTCGGTGTGTTCCCTGCATATGTGTTTACAAAACTGTATTTTCACAGCAAGTCTCTCTGTTACCAAAATATATATTCAAAATTCTGGGCAGAGACTTCAATTAACACAGGATAATGTAAGCACGTTTTTTACTAGCAATACCATAATTAAGAAATAACCATATACTAATTAGACAAATCCCTGTATCTTAACTAGTATTTCTTTAACCAAAGCACACAGGTCATAGATTACGTTGTTGCTTGAGAAGTAACTGCACAATCACTGCGTATATCAAACACCTAACTCCAATATGGAAGTACATAACATATCTATGAAAATCAATTCCTCAATATCAGTTCATTTGGAATTATCTACATAACTTGATTAAGTAGTATTACAATTTGAATAAAATATAAAGTGATGAAAAAATACAGTAATATTACAAACATAAAAGTAATTATTATATCTGAAAGAATAATAAGAAGGGACAGTTTAAGAAAAGTACACATCACCAAAAAAACTCTTGCCTGATCCAAATGCCTATAAATCTCTAGGTTTCAGATTTTTAGTTAATATTTTCTCAAAGGAAATATGAATTATTTTTAAAATGCTATTGTTATTTAAAGAGGCTTAATAGAGCCTTAAAAGCTGCTGAAATTAACTTTTGCTTATCTAAATAGGTATGTTTTGACATTATAAAGCAACCTTTAATATACTAAATCACTGCTGGCAAATATTAGCTCACTACTGGCACAACAGCCTTTTTAGATCTTGAAGTAGAAAAAAAGATCATTATTAACCAAGCTCATGGAAATCTGTAAATGGCATGCTAAACACTATGCTAAATCAAAGACGTATGCAATCTAGCCAACACATTGAATACTTTTTCCAATAAACCATTAATAAATACATACTAATCTAGAGGTTTTTTGTATAAAAAGCAACACATTTTTCCCACCATAGGAATCTACACATAATAGTAATACAGAATTTTCAAGCTGCCATGTGTATGAATTAACATTTATTTCATTACCTTGATGTGTTTTACGCCACAGCTGACGAGCTTGTTTGGCTGGTACAAATCCCAAGAAATATCAAATATCTGCATAAAAAAAAAAACAAGGATGTCAGCAGGGATGGCCTTTCTAACATGGGACAGTTAAAACAGTAAAACCTTGTAGCAAATTAACAGACAGTGTGAAATGCTTTAAATGGAACTATTGGAATGACTTTTTTATCCCCTCATTCAATACTGAAATTGCAATGTATAGCTAATATTAGCTGTTTGGTATTTTTTTCTCCTAGAGTAATTACATGATAATACAACATAAAAGTTCATTTACAGACCAGAAAAATATAAGACATTATTTGCATTTTGATTTCCCATATGGGTATCAAGGTCTAGGAAGCGCATTAATTTTGCACTTCCCCTACATGTTTACAGTCTCAACAAACCATACACAAATAAAGTGTTACACATTTCATTTTAGAAATAAATGTAAATATCTTAAATATCTTCACATATCTTAATACATATACAAGCTTTATGTAAATTATTTAATAAACTAAAATTACATTGACACTTAAATTCTTTAGTTCTACTTACTCTATCTGTATGACCAGGAGCCATTGATAACAATTTTCCTTTTCTCCAGTCCCATACACAAACCGTATTTTTTGAATCCAAGCCAACTGAGACCAAACGCTAAAAATCCAAATAAAATAAATAAATAAAAATAACTCAATATATTGATGAAAGCTAAAGTCATACTTTTGAATGATAACAAATTCATAACACATATGAGTTAGAAGGAACAGCTACACTTTGATACAGAAGAAAACTAAACATACAACATCTTATGTCAAAGTTTCCGTAGATGCGCCTCTTCAGTTACGACATCGTATTCACAATGAAGTAAGACCTCGGATAACAAGATATTTCTGATTTATAATGTCTAATATATATATATAATTATATATAGCATAGATGGCAAGCAGCAGTCAGGCGACATTTGCAAAAAGGAATCATCTCACTGAAGTTAATGAAACTACATGCATTTACATATAACTCGCAGAATTTAAGTATTTGTTTTACAAGTCCAAGAGATATAAAGGAAAAATATTTTCTTCAATCTTCTTGGAAACAAACAAAAGACTGAAAACAGTTAAAGGCTTTAGGAGTCTTTTGCTTGAATCTTCAAAACATGTATGAGTAACTATTCCTTTCTGAATCCTTTCTCAAACCAGAATCCAGTAAGACCACGAATGCACAAATTTCATGAAGTCTTTAATATCCACAAAGAGTCTGAAACCAGTTAAACTGTAAAACCAGGAAGGACAAAAAGATGGTTCCAAGAAAAAACAGAAAAATAAAAATCTGAGATCTTCCTATGCTCTGCAGCTTGTTTTGTCTTCAACTGTGAAGATATTTTGCACAGATTTCTTGACATAAATCATTGACCATATTAGCCAACAGTCCACTTTTACTGTATCTGTTAACAAGACAAAAAGTTATTTTTCCTATAGAAATTCTCAACAGAAGGACTAACTATATTAAAGATTGGATAAAAAGAAACTGAGTAATTCCGAGTTTTGTTTTTAAAGAAAATTAAATTATTTTGTTCAGTTTATGCATGAATTGTTACATCTTAATTTTTTCAGTTTTTTTCACTGTTCAGCAGTTAATACCTACACACATTAAAGACAAATTTCATTTCAATTTCTACGTAGATTATCAAAGTGAGCTTGTATAAGCAAACCGCAAACTTAACTATTTTTTTTCCTGAAGACAGAAATCTATTTGCAATAACATCATTTCTTCACTGTCTGAAAGGCTCCAAGATTATGAGAAGAAAAAGAAACAAGTTAAATACGATTGGTATCCATGCTCCCTATTTATTAATGCCAGCCTCAATTTTTCAGATACTGCAAAGTCTAGCCTTTTATTTCATCTTTGAAAGCATTCTTGGAAGGAACACCAGCTTCAATTCATCTACACTTCCAAGCAGCTCAATTTCAGTCCTAGTGCGGAATGAGAGGCATAAACGCAGACTCATTTTACAATTACTGCACATTCATCACAAAAAATTTGGGTGATGCCTTTCCAGACATAAGCTGATACAGTGACTTCTCAAAAAGGGAGATTAAGTGATGTTCTCGGTTCTTCTAAGCACTAGAAAACCTTGTTACCAACCAGCACACCCCCAGAGCAGAGTAGGGATCAGAGAAGAGCAAAAAAATCAGTGAGCTCAGGGAATAATGTACCATAGCACAAGCTGAATTTCTCTTAACGCCAGGAAGACTGGAGGGTAATCTTGGTTTTACATAACACAGTTGCACCAGCGAATCTATCAGGTTCCCCAAGACAATTAACAAAGTATAATAAATAAAGGATAAATAATGTCGTCCTGAGCTAGCCAGACCAGCTGGGGGCAACAAAGAGAATGTGTATGTGGCACAGTCCGACATGAAGCTGAAAAACTGAACAATTAACCAAATGAACTTTGAAGAGGCTATGAGCCTGACCTCACTTCAATCCACATACTCCTTCCCAGTAACTGGAGATGACCAGCACTGTGACAGTGATCATATACAGACCAGTAATAGGAACCACATTTTTCTTGTGATTCATCTGTATATTGCAATTGCTTGTGTTGTGATTTCAGTATATTGCTCTATCACTCTACTAAATCAAAATCCCATACAATGCCAAATACATCAAATAAGTATGTTTAATATCAAACATTAAACCCTCTAAAAGAACTCGGCCAGGGACTCTGACAAATTTCGATTTAAAAGGATAGGCAAGATGTAAACAAACATATTTTGAAGATCTTTATGAACTGGATTTGTGTTTTACTGTATTTCCATATGGATACAATTCTGGAGATGCAGATCTTGAAAAACATGTATCCAGCTTTCCTTTGAGACAACAAGATTCTAAAAAATGTCATGAAAAAGGTGATCACGTGGAAATGCTGAGAAAAGCAGACAGCCTAAATTCTGACCGTTTATGGCTTTATACATAAGACTCAGTACTGGGTACACCTAGAACAAACCACAGATCTACATTCAAATCACTCCAGTACACACAGGGGATGCATGACTGCATTCTAAAAAAGAGTTAGGGGACTTCAACACCAATTGGATACATTTTGACCTTAAATTATTAAGGCTGCTTAAGTGAGGAAATGAAACGAGTTTACACAGACAAGAACAACAGAGAGAAAAGATATCGTTGTCAAGTAGAAATGATGTTCTAGAAAGAAGCTGACTCTAGAAGTTGATGCTCAAAACAATGAGAAACCTAAACAATAAAATCTGTAGATCATTGCTACAAACTCAAAACCTCCCTGCAACAATTACAGCATGTTTTAACAAAACAGTTATGCACAGTTCATCTGTGTTCGATAGGGCTCCAATTGATACTGTCTTAACAAGGACAGCAACCGGTCACTACAATACAACCTCACTTGAGAAAGCAGTAATAAATAACAGACACTGACCTTTTGAGTAAGCAAAAGGAACTGAGAGCGTAGCTAAATCTGAATATCCCATTGCAAGGCTAAGTGGGAGGGGAAGAAGTGCTGCCCAAGACCAGGAGAGCACAACTGCAGAAAGGACTTTCATGGCTAATGCCTCTTCAGCTGCCATCTAATGTGCATTTTACATTTCTAATACATCAATCAAGAAAGCCTCTTTACTCATAGAAGCAAGCATCTGATAAAAATGACCTCCCTCGTAAGTAGCAGTTTTGAGAACTGATTTACTACTCAGAGAATGTTTTAAAGTAACAAAATTATAATTCAATAAAATCTTTTTCTTGACTCTTAGGTCCAGGATACATGAGTCTCAACGACCAATCAAAACAGCCACCCTTGCATGCAAAATGCATGGCAGAGAAGGGGATACTGTCTGAAGTCCAAGATGAGGAACACGACAGGACTGCCATCACTTTGTGCACAAGACATGCCCCTGCACAGGGGAGGTCCACTACCTCCAACCATTTCGTGTAACCCTGAACTGTGGCCCAAAGACCACAAGAATCTCTGCACTCTACTTTCATCTTCATTCAAAACTCTTCTGAAGTTATACTTTTCTTGCCAAATCAGAATATTGGTCAGTCACGACTAATGCCAACTCTTTTCCTCGGCTTGACAACAAGCAGATAAAACTCGAGTCAATACACTTCCTTAAAACCAGAAAAAGCTACATAACCAGATTTCTGACAGATGAACAATTTATTTAAGTTTTTGAAAAAACAATATTAATTACATACCTGACCATCTAAATCAAAAGCCAAGCAAGCAATACCATGTGTGTGAACATCTTTCAGAACAGACACAGTTTGCACAGTGTAAGAGTCCCAGACGCAGATGTACGGCTCTTTTCCAACTTGACCTGTTGCCACCAACACACGTTCAGGATGCAAAGCAAGGCTGCCAAAGAAAAAGATATAAAATATTTTTGTATGAAACTTTAACATTTGCCTAGTTGGCTGCATTAATATTTCTCCTTAAAAATTATTTTGTAGTATTCTCTCATTGATAGCAGATATTGACAACTCATTTTGTATCAGAGATTCCACAATAGCTGTAAAATTCCCTTTATAGAGTACATGCCACCATCTTTCTTGAATTTGAACCTTCAAGACTTCTCCATTTAAACTAATTGCAGAATAGATATTAATCCTCTGTTCCAAAATACAGAGTTTATTAAATTAGGTCAGATTTTCATGCATTAAAAAAAAAAAAGTATCTATTTTCTCCTTCTTTCTATTTCTTAACATTTAAAAACACAAAGGATGGACAACAAAATTTAGTATTTAGCTATCCACACATCTTTCATCCATGGAGGGAGATGCATCTCCAGAAGGGCTTAATTCCACATACTATTTGACATCCTTTTTAATGAGCCGACTGACACCCTTCTGAAGCTACTACCTCTGTGCTCATCGTACAGCAAGCCAAAGCATGACTAACTTGGACTAAATGCTATTACCAGACTTCAGATGACTAAACTGAAGTGAAATAAAGATTATCTTAAATGTCTTAATTTTAATATAGAGCAATCAGGAATAGTTGATTTTGAATACTTATTAACTTCTCATATTTCAAACATTGCAGAAAATTTTCTTATAGTTTGTATTTCAGAGTCTGTCAGAGCCTACAGAGCACCGTCACAACTGTTTTGTCAAATGTGGGACCAAGCTAGAAAGCATGCTAGTCAGCAAGATAGTTTTTTGTTTTATTTATGCAAGCAAGCTGCAAGGGAGGACATAAGGTCTGAAGAATCATATTTCATAATACAGAAAAGTAAGAGTATATTCTAATAGAAAACCAAACAAGCTACTTGATGACATTCTACACAGACTAGGTATAGCAGTCCATGATGATGTGAGAAATACCACATGTAAGCCAGGAAGGTAAAATTTCAAAAGCTGGCTATTTCATCTGGCTGAAAAATTTCCTCCTCTAACTAATCATAGAGTAACGATCTTGAGAGACTGGTGGACATAATCACTAACAACATATACTAAATATATTTATCTTCTGAACATCACTTGGAAAGGAGGAAGGTTGAGCACTTTGCAACGGTAAAATGAGCTTATACCTGAACACAGATTTTGATATATGAATTTCAAAGGCTGGAGACAAGGGGAGTCTATAAACATAGAAGAAATAGTCAGGATAAAGTTCATCAGGAAATGATCAGAAAAAATCTCAGATGATGTACACATTTTCTATACACAAAAAGAGCACGACAAAAAAAAGCTAGAAGTTGCTTAATATTTCATGAAGTCATACTACACTATGCAATACACTTTTATATTTTTTTCTATTTTAATATAGCATTTCAGTCAGTTGATATTGCTTGACAGATTCCACATGCACAACTCAGAGAGGAACCTTTAACTTCAAAATTTCTACAAAAGGGAAAAAGCCTCTGGACATTTCAAGTTTTCTATAGGAATTCTTCTTTGCTACTCCACATTATCCTCAGCAGCGGGATCAAGCAACCAACATTTCCCCACTTTGCTTCTCTTTAATTCCAGAGTTATTTCTTTGGTTCTTCCCTTCCTTCTTTACTTGACATAATTAAAATTCATAATTAAAAAACGATGCAGAAAAGAGATGGCAGGCAAAACTTATCACATTTCACTTCAGTTCTGCCACCTAATCCTGACCAACACCTGCACATCTCCCAGAGCACACACAAGCAGATGGTGTGCATATAAGGAAAAAGGAAAAGCAACCGGAGGGGAAAAAATGCTTCATTCAAAATGAGCTAACTTTTATAATGACATCAGAGAGAGGGAGAGGTAAGACCACACGGACAATAAAGAAATTCAAGAAAGTAAAAGAATAAGCAAGGGGGGGGCGGGGGGGGGGGAAGACAGAGACTGGAACTAAGAGAAAAAGTAAAACCACAGCAGTCTTATGACTGATGCACAACCTCTTCCATCACACACTTAGCTCTGCTATTACTGCTCTGTGCAGTTTTAGGCAAGTGAAAACCATCCCGCAACTGCAACTTCGAAAAATGCTCCGGCACCACCGCAGACGCACACACATGCAAAATCACCCTGACGCCACACATTCCGGCAACCAAAAATTAGCTTACCATGTTTTTAACTAAAGACCAGAAGCAATAAATGCAACACATCAGAGGTGGAAGGGACAATGGTAAAGGCACTATCAACAGCCAGGAAAACATTGTCCTAGCCCAAATGTGTCAACTAATTCCACTGGAAGCGTATTAGGTGAATAAAATTATTCTCTAATTACTAAATGGCAAATAATGCCTAATAGCAATATCACAGTATAAGTTCTTTCTATATCATGATATAAAATACTGGCTTAAACAACTGAGCTCAAATTCTGCCTTCATATAGAATAATGCAGCCCAAATTAAGATCCAAAGCCTATATTTTAATCACAGCAGACAACACTATAGAATTACCAGTGTCCTTCCCCTATCACTTCAGTCTCTATAGTAAATTGCTAACAACCTTTCTAGACAGCCATCAAAAGCAGAAGAAAATAAATATATAATACATATTTTAAAACAGCAAGCTTTTTTAAAAAATGCCAATATGCAGGGATTTCAGGGAAACTGAACAGCAGAGCTGCTGTCAGCAGCTGAAGAAATACTTACCTGAAAAGACTTTACGTCACCATTTCTTCCAAACCAAAGAGTGAAGGACAGGTTAAAGTACTACTTGCGAGTATTTTATCTCACTATCAGGACAGATGGAAAAGGGAAGCATAGAAAGAGTCAAGGGACTGCTATTTCTATTACCAACAGGAAGAAAAGGAACTGCTACACTTATTTACAGGATTTTCCTATGAACTGTGAATGACATGATGCTCTTCCTTAAGTCTTGGCTATTATTACACCCATGGGGCACCATGGAGAATTCAGGGTCTGAAATTTTGAGTCCTGATCAAAACTCAAGCATTAGACTCCAGTTTTTAAGCATTATGGAGACCATTTTCAGTTCTTTCATTGGACTATGAGTGATCAAGCAATTCTTATAGGCACAGCAATTAATACAAAAACATAGTATCTCGGTCTAACCTCTAGAGTAAAAAGCATTGAGCGAAGTCACATATTTGGGAAGTTTTATTATTAAAACAGCCCTGAGCAATGCATTGTAAATAGCTTCTTAGTGCAGCAAGAAAAAACATAACTAGAATGGGTGCCCAGAAATGAATAACCATAAACGTTTGCTATACAGGGACTATGTTGACTTATGGGCATGATGCAGTTAACAGGACCAAACAACGAGTGCAATTCGTCTCTGGGTATCCCAGGTAAGATCCCCAAAACATCTCTACAGAGGTGTTAATAGTATATAATTATTGGGATGATATTTGAAGTAGTTGCTTACTATTCATCCAGTCAGTCCTTGCGGACAGTCAGAAAAGCATGAGTGGGGCTCAACTCTTAAGACAGCTTCCAAATCTGTTGGTGTGGGCTCTGTGAACTTAAGTACATTGACTCAATCAATATGGATTTTCTTACATTTCTTTCTCCTAGGGAGAAGGAGGAGATTCCTTAGTGGAATAAGAAGCTCTGCACTCAGAAGGAGAGAACTCGTGTTCCTTTTCCTGCCCTGGTAATGAAAGCTGGGACGACGCAGCCAGGTTAGACTGCTGAAACTGTGCTTGCATCTAGCCCACACAGCTAGACTGTAAACTTGTGCCTGATTTCTCTCCTCTTCCTTGAAGGATGACTAAGCTGATGAATGAAATGTCACTGTTTGTCCAAAAAAGGAAACAAATATTCCTAACAAGTTCTACAGGCCTTCTTGCTTGCCTCTGGCCTTTCTAATCTGGGCTTTTCAAGCACTGATGTTAGATTTAACATAGTGTTTCTGAAGAGGTAGATATGAAAGAAAATGTCCAAAAAGTAAATGTGACCATGAAACGAAGCAGGAACTGGGCTAAGAAACTGCTAAGTCAAATTAATTTTGAAATTGGCTATAAAATTTAATACTTGTCAGAAGAGTTCAGAAGTAGAAAATTTGAAAAATCTGCCCATCACTATTGCAACAAAACCAAATAGCTAGACATGTAGAGAACTGAGATTTCCACTGATACCTCTGATTGACAGGTCTTTTCCTAGATAGATGTTCAAAGCAGGCTGAAATAACAGTATTTCAATTTCAACAGTATACTGAAAAGGGTTATGTTTCTCAATTTAGTGCATTCAAGCTCCTCTTTTATACTTCATATAGAAAAGGTTCTCTCTCCCATTTAGAGCAGCGCACAAGCATTCCCACCATTTTGACCAGATCCATACACTGTACAATACCTATGTTAGATTAATGATTTTTAATATTAACAGCAGTCTATGAAAAAGAAAAGTATTAAAACTATCCATACTGCATCTGTTTGGGATGAGATCACAGACACGGACATGACCCTTCAATTTGTGTGAGGTTTGTTGTGGCAGGGGATCCTGAAGGAGAACAGTCTATAATAAACTACTGTTTTATAAAAGAAATTAACATTTTTCCATATTTACTCGGTTTGTGCTGAGCATTAATAGGCATTGATGAATACAGACAAGCTGCAGACAAGGATACAGTATTAAAGATGATGTTTCCTTAGCAACAATATTGATGAAAATCCAAGAATATATTCATGTGACTACTCCTGAGTTTCAGAAAACTAGGGCACCAGTAAAAATGCACAAAAGAATACTGCAGTAAAATAACAGCATCTCAGATATCTATTAATTAAGAGTTCATTTCAAGTGTGAAATTGTTTCTATGAATAAACACAGAAAAATATTTTCATTGTATGTTTACAGACATTTTACATATAGGTGTGGATATTTTCTTATTTGCTGTCAATTATCTATATTTCCCCAGAAAGAAAGACAGGAGAAACAATAAACCATTTCTGTCATACCATTTAAGTTGTGAAAGCAGAAAGAGCTGTAATCAGCAAACATCTCTCATCAAAGTTTAAATAGATCAAGTCAGAGCATACTTACCTCCCACAGACAAAATAAAGCAGTACTCATCATGGAGCATGACTACTGGGTCTTCCATATACTTACTGTCATAGCACCAACAACGTCAAATATAGCTTTCTGAAGATTCCTTAAATTGTACAAGCATTCAACTTCAAAGTAAGAGGGTCTGAACTCGAGACATGTAGTGTGGACTAAAACTGTACATTGATTATTCCCAGCTGCAGTTTATCTCATTACCATTCCATATTCTTCCCTCTTGGATCTGAATGTTTTTAGATTAACAAGAAACATTTATAAGCAACCTAGAGAATCCTAAAAATCGCTTTTGGCTCCTATCTCTTCCAAAATTCAGCAGAAGGGGAAAGAAAGAAAGAAAGAAAGAAAGAAAGAAAGAAAAAAAAAAAAAAAAAGACCAGATGAATTTCAAAGAAAAGGAAAGACAGAGTGAGTACAGTAACACTGATGCAAAGTTCCCAACACATCATAGATTTCATAGATTTCTAGGTTGGAAAAGACCTTAGAGATCATCGAGTCCAACCATCCCTAATCCCCATTAAACCATATCCCCAAGTAGATCATCCACCCTATTCTTAAACACAGCCAGGGATGGGGACTCAACCACCTCCCTGGGCAGCCTATTCCAGTGGCTGACAACCCTTTCAGAGAAGAAATACTTCCTAACATCCAACCTGAATCTCCCCTGACTAAGCTTATACCCATTTCCTCTTGTTCTATCACCCAACACTAATGTAAAGAGCCCTTCCCCTACCTCCCCACCATCCCTTCTCAAGTATTTGTAGGCTGTAATCAGGTCTCCCCTCAGCCTCCTCTTCTCCAGGCTAAACAGCCCCAACTCCCTCAGCCGCTCCTCATAAGTTTTATTTTCCAGACCCTTGACCAGTTTAGTCGCCCTTCTTTGGACTCGCTCCAGGAGCTCAATATCTCTCTTAAAGCGAGGGGCCCAAAACTGGACACAATATTCCAGGTGTGGCCTCACCAGTGCCGAGTACAGGGGCAGGATCACTTCCCTGTTCCTGCTGGTCACACTATTCTTGATACACGCCAGTATCCCACTGGCCTTTTTGGCCACCTGGGCACACTGCTGGCTCATATCAAGCCAGTAGTCAACCAACACCCCCAGGTCCTTCTCTGCCAGGCAGCTCTCCAGCCACTCTTCCCCGAGCCTATAGCGATGCTTGGGGTTTTTATACCCCAAGTGAAGGACTCTGCACTTGGCCTTATTAAAGCTCATGCCATTGGCCTCAGCCCAACGATCCAGTCTGTTCAAATATGAAAACTGAGGAAAAAGATTCTGGGAACTATATGCCACTTTACATAGATGCCCATTTTTGCCTTCAATAGTCATGTCCTCCACTGCTGAGGAAAAGATTGGCTTAAGCTTTCTAGTAGAAGAGATAACATCTCTGGAAAAGAGATCAAAAATAAAGATATTCCCTTTCTTTTCAAATATGAACTATTTTGCCAGCGCCAATAGGAGAACTCATGTTTTGACTGAGTGAGGTGCTGTTTTTTTTCCAAAATCTACATGATCTTGACACTTTCATTACCAGGTTCTCACTATCTGAGGAAAGCTTCTTGCCCCCAAGCAAAATTCCTTGCATTTTCCTAGCCAAATATCTTCTCACAGAAAGTCAGAAATATCATATACTCCAAAATGATTTGGAGACAAATTTGTTAAGACAATGTCCTATTATATTTTACTAGTTCTTAATTTGAAAGAAGCAATTCTGATTATAAGAACTGGTGGTACAATAATGTGACATAATAAAGCTTGAAGGTAATCAAGGAATGGAATCCCACCTAAAAAAACCCAACAACTTCCTTCTTTCCTTGTGAGACAATGCAAAGACTTAAGATTAGTTATTAGTTACAATTATTATTATTAGTTATAAACTGTCATACATAACTCCCCTAGTACCAGCAGCAACATCGAAAAAAAAAAACAGAAGGAAAAAAATGAAAAAAAAATACAGAAGAGCAAGATCTGCAGAAAGAAGAGGTACTGCAACCAGCTGTCAACAACTTAAGAGGGAGGCAGCCCAGCTATTCAGCTCCTTTGGGTCACTAGGTTTGATAATCCACAAGAGACCCCTTAACAAATCAGCAAGCACTGTTAAATGATTTGGTTAGGATCTTTCAGTCACAAAGGCAGAAAAAAGTTCTTCACTCCTGAATACAAGTGGCGAAAAGTACACAAATCTACAAAACGATCGAAGATTAAAAAATTGAGGGAGCCTAAAATTAAAATAATGGAAATACCGATTTCTCATTCTAACCAGTTTAAAAGCTAAGAAACTACTTAATTAGCTTAAGTAAAGATTATCATGCTGTAGCTACTTAATTATGTGGACACTGAGACAAGTATGGCTATAAAATCAGAACTGATTTAATGTCAAATAAAGTTTGCAATGAAATACAGGCTAGAAAGGGAAACCGAATGGCAAAAATTATCACAGTTGTAATCATTCTCATTTTTCAGTGCACAAAAACTCATTTCACTGTTTGCTGAATCAGAAAGATATAGAATAAATTATTTAAGGTCAAAGAAGCATTTACATCAAATCTTTTAGCCAGGAAAATTTCGAAAATTTCTTTCCAGAAAAGGTTATTTTCGATGCTTCTGACCTCACAAGTTAACTAAACAAACTTGTTTGAGGTACAAAGTTTTCTTCTTTCTAAATCCTTCACTATCATGGTAAAACCCTTAAAACAACCCTTCATCCAGTCATTACTGTTTGCTGCTTCTCCATAAGAAATTTACAACAGTTTTTAACTACTAATCTTCCTTCTACGATTTTTGAAATTTATACTAGATCTTCTAGTACTACATAGGGAAAAAAATAAATCACAGATGGTACAATTTTCTTTCATATTTCTAAATAAGTAGATTAAACAGCAATTCAGTCTTCTCTCCCATGGGATATGTTATGAAAAACTTATCCGAATATGTGAGAATTTACCATCTGAATATTCAAGAGTGGAGTCACAGAATAATTAGTGACAACTTTTGAAAGGTTTTTCTTTTCTACAGAAAGGTCACCTTGATAAAATTAGCAATGGGCTTAAAATAAGGAATGGTGGGAAGAAGGTAGTGGAAGAGCTGCTAGTGAAGTAAGCCAAGATAAACACAATATTCTGTGCTTCAATGGGCTGTATTTCATTACCAACCAAAGACGGTTTAGAGCAGAACAGAGTACTAAGATAAAGGTTATCTTGCCAACCCTGGTGACTACAGATACATGAGAGTTCTTAGAATCATAGAATCATAGAATCGTTAGGGCTGGAAGGGACCTTCAAAGGTCATCTAGTCCAACCCCCCTGCAAGGAACAGGGATATCTCCAACTAGATCAGGTTGCTCAGGGCCTCATCCAACCGGGCCTTGAACGTCTCCAGGGATGGAGCATCCACCACCTCTCTGGGCAACCTGTTCCAGTGTTCTACAACTCTCATGGTAAAAAATTTTTTCCTAATATCCAACCTGAATCTACCTCCCTCTATTTTAAAACCATTACCCCTTGTCCTATCACAACTGGCCCTCCTGAACAGCCTCTCCCCATCTTTCTTGTAGGCCCCCTTGAGGTACTGGAAGACCGCTATAAGGTCACCCCGGAGCCTCCTCTTCTCCAGGCTGAACAGCCCCAACTCTTTCAGCCTGTCCTCATAGGAAAGGTGCTCCAGCCCTCTTATCATCTTCGTGGCCCTCCTCTGGACCCTCTCCAACTGGTCCATGTCCTTCTTATGTTGGGGACTCCAGAACTGGACGCAGTACTCCAAGTGAGGTCTCACGAGGGCAGAGTAGAGGGGAAGAATCACCTCCCTCAACCTGCTGGCCATGCTCCTCTTGATGCAGCCCAGGATGCGGTTGGCCTTCTGGGCCGCAAGAGCACATTGCCGGCTCATATTGAGCTTCTCGTCCACCAGTACTCCCAAGTCCTTCTCCTCAGGGCTGCTCTCGATCCATTCTCCGCCCAGTCCGTATTTGTGCCTGGGATTGCCATGACCCAGATGTAGGACCTTGCACTTGGCCTGGTTAAACTTCATGAGGTTGGTACGGGCCCACCTCTCCAGCCTGTCGAGGTCCCTCTGGATGGCATCCCTCCCTTCCAGCGTGTCGACGGCACCACACAGCTTGGTGTCATCGGCGAACTTGCTGAGGGTGCACTCCATGCCACTGTCCACGTCACCGACAAAGATGTTGAAGAGGGCCGGGCCCAACACGGACCCCTGAGGGATGCCACTCGTGACCGGTCTCCACTTGGACATCGAGCCGTTGACCACTACTCTCTGAGTGCGGCCATTGAGCCAATTCCTTATCCACCGAGTGGTCCATCCATCAAACCCATGCCTCTCTAGTTTAGAGAGAAGAATGTCGTGCGGGACAGTGTCAAAAGCTTTGCACAAGTCCAGGTAGATGATATCCATTGGTCGACCCTTGTCCACCGATGCTGTTACCCCATCGTAAAAGGCCACCAAGTTGGTCAGGCACGATCTGCCTTTGGTGAAGCCATGTTGGCTGTCACCCACCACTTCCTTGCTCTCCATGTGCCTTAGCATGGTTCCCAGGAGAATCTGCTCCATGACCTTGCCAGGCACAGAGGTGAGGCTGACCGGCCTGTAGTTGCCCGGGTCCTCCTTGTTCCCCTTTTTAAAAATGGGGGTTATGTTCCCTCTCTTCCAGTCATTGGGGACCTCGCCAGACCGCCACGACTTCTCAAATACAATGGCCAGTGGCTTGGCAACTTCATCCGCCAGTTCCTTCAGGACCCGCGGATGGATCTCATCAGGTCCCATGGACTTGTGCACCTTCAAGCTCCTCAGATGTTCCCGAACCTGCTCTTCAAGTACAGTGGGCGGTGGTTCATCCTCACAGTCCCCGCTAGTTCTTTCCACAGCTTGGGTGGTAAGACAAGAGGCTTTATCAGTGAAGACTGAGGCAAAAAATTCATTGAGTAACTCAGCCTTCTCTATGTCCCGGGTAACCAGAGCACCAGTATCCTTCTGGAGGGGGCCTACATTCTCTTTGGACTTCCTTTTGTCCCCTACATACCTATAGAAGCATTTCTTATTGCTTTTTATATCCCTTGCCAAATTCAATTCCTTCAGGGCTTTAGCCTTCCTCACTTGATCCCTGGTCACTCGTACAGCTTCTCTGTATTCCTCTCAGGCTGTCTCCGCTTCCACCCTCTATAGGCTAACCTCTTCATTTTCAGTTGGTCCAGGAGCTCCTTGCTCATCCACGCGGGCTTCCTGGTCTTTTTGCCCGACTTGTTCTTCATCGGGATGCACCTCTGCTGAGCTTGGAGGAGGTGCTCCTTGAATGTGGACCAACTTTCCTGGGCCCCTCGTCCCTCCAGGGCCGCCTCCCACTGCACTTTGCCCATCAGGTCCTTGAAGAGGCCGAAGTCCGCCTTCTTGAAGTCTAGGGTACAGAGCTTGCTGAATGGTTTCCTTGCTGCCCCATGGATCTTGAACTCCACCGTGTTGTGGTCACTGCAGCCAAGGCTGTCCTTAAGTTTCACATCGCCCACCAGTCCCTCCCTGTTGGTGAGCACAAGGTCAAGCATGGCACCCCTCCTTGTCGGCTCCTCTATCACCTGCAGGAGGAAGTTGTCGTCCACGCATTCCAGGAACCTCCTGGACTGCCTGTGCCCTGCCGTATTGTCTCTCCAACAGATGTCAGGGTGGTTGAAGTCCCCCATGAGGACCAGGGCTTGTGACCGCGAGGCTGCTCCTATCTGGCTATAAAGCGCCTCATCTGCTCTGTCCTCCTGGCCAGGTGGCCTGTAACAGACCCCTACCGTAACATCCCCTATCCGTTCCCGTCCTCTAATCTTGACCCATAAGCTCTCTGTCAGCTCATCCTCCGACCCCAGGCGAAGCTCCACGCACTCCAGCCGGTGGAGCCAGCCGGTCTCTTCCCAAGCTCTTGAGAATACCAGGCCTGCAGGTGTTCTGTAGGTGTTAGTAAGAGGTGTTTTCCTACAGAAAAGGAATCATAGAATCATAGAAGGGTTTGGGTTGGAAGGGACCTCAAAGATCATCTAGTTCCAAGCCCCCTGCCATGGGCAGGGACACCCTCCACTACACCAGGTTGCCCAAAGCCTCATCCAACCTGATCTTGAACGCTTCCAGGGATGGGGCATCCACAGCTTCTCTGGAAAACCTGTTTCAGTGCCTCACCACCCTCTGAATGAAAAATTTCTTCCTTAGATCTAATCTAAATCTGCCCTCTTCCAGTTTAAAGCCATTGCCCCTTGTCCTATCACTACATGCCCTTGTAAAAAGTCCCTCTCCAGCTTTCCTGTAGGCCCCCTTTAAGTACTGGAAGGCTGCAATAAGATGACCCCGGAGCCTTCTCTTCTCCAGGCTGAACAGCCCCAACTCTCTCAGCCTGTCTTCACAGCAGAGGTGTTCCAGCCCTCGGATCATCTTCATGGCCCTCCTCTGAACCCGCTCCAGCAGCTCCATGTCCTTCTTGTGTTGGGGACTCCAGAGCTGAATGCAGTATGCCAGGTGGGGTCTCACGAGAGCTGAGTAGAGGGGCAGAATCACCTCCCTCCACCTGCTGGCCACACTCCTTTTGACACAGTCCAGGATACGGTTGGCTTTCTGGGCTGCCAGTGCACATTGCTGGCTCATGTTGAGCTTCTCATCCACCAGCACTCCCAAGTCTTTTTCCTCAGGGCTGCTCTCAATCCATTCTCCGCCCAGCCTGTACTTGTGCTTGGGATTGCCCCGATCCACGTGCAGGACCTTGCACTTGGCCTTGTTGAACTTCATGAGGTTCTCACAGGCCCACCTCTCCAGCCTGTCAAGGTTCCTCTGGATGGCATCCCTTCCCTCCAGTTATGTCTGCTAACATAAAAAAAAAGCCCCACCTGTACCAGAAGCATAAACAAAACAGGAAAGAAGCATGCGAAAATGCAAGAATACTAAAGGGACTCCAAGGTCAATGCGTATTTGGTAGGCAATGAAAGCTGTTGCACGTGCTCATGAACTTGTTTACTAAAACCCACTAAAACGGAGAAGATGGATAAAAAGCATTCATGAGAAATGCTTCTAAGAAAATACAGCTCTTCTTCTTTAAAATTATGTTTATCTCAACAACACTGATCCAGTTGACTATTCTCAATGAGGTAATGTAATGTATACTCATTATTGTAAACATATGCTGTAACCTGCAAAAGATAAAGTCACAATTATTTATAAATTAATTTATTACTGAATAATGCTCCAAAGGCTATTTATTTTGAGAGAAACTTGTTACTAAAAATGCAAATATCATGTAAAGGGCAACCTCCGTCTAAAAAAACACGAAACCAAATATTTACCAGTTCTTCAAATTTTCCTGTTATTTGCTTAAGTACTCTGGAAGACTTTAGCTTAAAATGTCACACTCACCACAATAAATCTTGAGGCAATTTCCAAATGCTGTGAGATGCCTTGTCTTGATCTAAGATAAAGCATCATTCACCTTGCTTGCTCTTGTAGAGGGATTATAAGCAGGGAACAAGGATTAACACAGTTCTGAAAGTCAGGAGAGGGTTTATACAGTTGTCAGCTAACCAAAACAGAATTAATCCACTCATTCTGCATGCATGCTGTCTTGATAAAACGGAGACATCTCACCACCACTCACCTTCAACGACTAAAATGTATAAATGTTTTTAAATGACTTCTACCCTCAAGTATGTTTTGCTTTTTTCCCTAATTGTGTGTACGTATGTTTGCATGCACTATATCACAATCTGACATTTTCAAGATCTTCATTATTAAAATAAGTTACCCTATAATTCAGAAAATTGAGGGGTTACTGTTATTTTTAACATTATATCCAACTAGATTTAGTCACAAGAACTGTACCACTTAAACAGAAAGTAGAAAAACAATTCTTTTCCATCTAATAAAACTATGCCATATCTATAAATTTCATTCTTCAATTCTGGTAAAGAAAAAAATAAAATATGTAATCAGGAGTGAAAATTGTGAGCTAGAGGTGAGAACACAATGACTTTACTATCACTATGAGCACTTTATAAACATGATTTTCAGTTTGGACACATTTGCTTTACTACTAGGTCTGGTCCTTTGCCTCAGTTTTGTTTCTCTTCTGTTCAGTTGAATTTGTCACCTGAATCAAGCATTTTATTTACATATAATTTTATGTCAAATATCTAATCAATATACTTGTATGAAGCCAAAGGAAGTTTAAATTCTATCACATCCTATAGTCAACACAATGTAAAAGGCAAATGAAAAATTTCCCCGCATGTCGTCTGTCACAGATCTGTTAAACCATCAGTGGAAGCACCACTTGTGGTACCTATAAAGCTGATCACTTTGTTCAAAATTACATTATTCTCTCCAAAGTTATGGCACTAACTCTTTGGACACATTTCTCTTGACTCTTGAGTTCAAACCCGCAAGAAGCATCCACTCCAAGTGACAGCAATCCTCATGAAGAGGAAAATTCAAATCTGAATAGAATGCCAGGGTCTGCTCAGGTGTTCTCCTGTGCCAGTCACAAATCCTACCCACTATCCATTGACTAGGCACAGGTTGTTCTAAAAGGATGCATAGATCCTTTTTTTTTTTCTGAAGACAGGGTCCTGGTTCTGAGACTGAACATGCATCTCAGCAGTTTGTTAGCTAAACTGAACACAAGGAAATCTCTTAGAACTAATCTGAAGCATATGTTTAAGATTCTTTTATTTCCACATACCTATCTCAAGACCTAGCAACTGTTTATATTTGGATGGTCTCAAGTAAAAAAAATTCCTATGAACAAAGTGGTTTACCTCAGCTCAGAAAAAGAGGCATTTCAATTCACAGCTCAAGAGGAGTTATTACTCCCATTGCAAGAATCCACTGCCTTTCAGCATAGGAACATCATTCTGATGCAAAACACTAATCCATAGATAAACAATACCAAGATCTCTCCCAAAAAGTGAGCCCCTAAAAATATTTGTCAAAGACAACGCCATGAATATTTAAGCCATAAGAAATTAGACATTGTTGTTAGGATGGGAGTTAAAATAAGGGAATTGGGGTGGGGGAGGTCTGTGCTAAAATGAGAGGAAGTAACACGCATTTTTAAAGAAAAAGAATTAGACTGATCTGGGCATACGGATATAGGTCTTGATTCATCCTGTCTGCAGGCCAAAACAACAGGCACTAGAAGGAAAATTCCCCTGAAAAAACCTGGAAGATCAAACAGTGACATGAAATTACAAAACTCTGAAAAATGGCTGAAGGATTGTCCATTGTATATTCTGAAATAATATCTAAATACCCAGGGCTTTCACAGAAGGATAAGCATCAGGCATCATCTTACAGATCCTATTCAAAAGAAAAGGGAGTCTACCAGAAAGCTTCTCAACAGTAATGAGGATTCCCAGTTAAAGGAAAGTCTTTTTCAACTACGCCAAGGAAAGTAATTCTGAAGAAGAGATACAGTATTTCTCTAGAGGCTTAATAATACAGGTATCCTCTAGCAGCTAGGTAAAATGACAAGAAAACTGCTTTTCTAACAGAAATGGTCACACAAAGACATCTTGCCTTAAGCGCAGCATAGAAGTGGAATATCTCAACTATCACCAAAATAACAGCTATGTCAGGATGGGGCCTTCAAAGGACAGAATTTCTTCATGTTCACAGGCTGATGAGGATGTCTCCAAGAGTGATTTCACTCAACTCAGACATCAGCTACTGATGAATTTCAAAGTTTGTGCTCTTAGTAAAGCTGACACCACTTTTGCCTTTTTCATGACCAAAATTGAAACAGAAAGACAATAACTTGGAATGAAAATATAGATGGTCAATACCAAAAACATTCCAGGGATTTGTTATCAGATGGTGCACACAATGGAATTCTTTGTGGTTTCTATCCTTTGCAATATATAACTGATAGGTATCATAAGCCCAGCTTAAAAAAAAAAAAATAAAAAAAATCAATCATACCTTTTGCTACCAAGAGTTAAGGCAATCTTGGCTGATTCTGACCTTTTTTGTGCAAATCAAGCACTGCATTTTGAAAGTCTATTACATCGTAATAGCTAGCACAGCAATGCAAATAATGATATTGGTTATTTCTTGAAGAAATGAAACTCTTTTGCAGCCACCGGAGTAATGAGAGCAATCTGTGCCCTAATGCGAGTAATTTATACGTATCTGTAACGTTCTGTAAGGTGCTTCACTGACGCACCAGGGGAAATTCGTACTAGACCAGATGGCACACACACCAGAATCTCACTGTGTACAGAATCTTGACTCTACGTATTTTGAAGAGAATATTCAATAGCATCTAGGTCAAATATTCAACTGAACTATTAAGACGGTCAGGGGAACTTTCACACTCTGCCACATAAGTTCAAGGAATATTATAACTTTATTTTTCAAGTTTTTTCAAGCGGTCAGTAACTTTATCTACTACGTGAAAATACCAAAAGCAACAGATTATTCTAAGTTAAATAAATGTGTTGTGAATAAACCAATTTCCTTGATAATACTGTAACAGCATTATAATTCTAAGTGTATCTTAAGAAATCTAAATTTTAAATTGAGCATATGACTGATCTTTACCAGTCCACATCAGACAGCTTTGCTACTTTTAAAAGAAAAATTATTTATTACTCTAAGTCCTTGATGCTAGACAAAAGTGCTGTCCTAAATCACAAACGTAACTCTATAAGTGATGCAACAATATTTTGAAAAACTGGGTAAACTACACTTTGAAGTAAAAAAAAAACCTTGAGATACCATAAAATGTAAAACTAAATTCTCTGACTCTTTTAGCTTTATGTCAATGTCAGCTTAAACTTTAAAAAGCCCAAAACTGTGGATGACATAAAACTAGAAATAACTTCTTACAATTTTTGTTCTTTTGGGGAGTCTTATTTCAGGTTTTGTTTGAAGAGATGCATGAGTTTTAAAAAGCCTACAGTGCTTGTGTTAATGCTTCCAGTAAAAATCTAAATGCTTTTTTTTGATATGTCAGACAGAACCAGTATACTGTGTTTTTCAATCTGAAACACTTAGAGAGGGGAAAAAATAAACTCTTAAACAATTAACTTTCAAAGTTGAAGTTTATTTTGTCTTAACTGAAACTTTAAATTTTGCATTAAAAAGCCCCAAACATTTGATTTTAGACAAACCCTGCAAAAGAATTATTTTATTCAAACATGCTAAGCTACTGTCTATCACTATCATAACAATATTATAAACAGAATAATAACTTAACTTCATAATGTTGTTAAAAATCAACCAGGAACATAATCTACTTTCCTACCAACATCAAGAGGATGACTAATAAATTAAAACATTGAAAACACAGGAAAGCAGAAATATAACTGCTTTAACTGAAATTTGGAAAAGCTAAAAGATTAGGGCAGACCTCTAAATTTCTGCAGAAAATCCTTTAAAATTTTTAATGATCAAACATTTTTAAGGCTTTGGTTATACTTCCTGCTCTTCTCTGCTGTTGTCCCAGAGCCTGATGTTATTCTGAGAAAAAGAGCCAACGACCAAATCAAGAAAAGTATTTTCTACAGCACCAAGATGTTTCCTCATTTAAGTATTGACCTGATCTGACCTTGCCTGCGAGTGCTGACAGAATCAGATCAGAAGGTGATGTGACCGACTGCTGGCTATGAAAAGCATGATGCATGAAGGCAAGCTCATAAGCCTGTAGCTCCTTGCTGTGATGATCTACTTTAATCAACTTCCAGTATGTTTTAGACCTTCAATTCTGGCTGGATATTTTTGGTATTTCCATTCATGTAGTTTTAATTAAGAAAAATTAAGTTTTCAATGGTATGCAGACATATTAAACAACAGGCATACTCTAGTCCCATTTTAAAACTGAATCCAGGAAATATTTTATTCTGTATCCCTGAAATATTTTCATTTAAAAAAAAAAAAAAACAAATCAAAGCAAAAGATATTCTAAAAAGACAAGACACAAAGCTCTTGTTCAAAAATCTTGTAAAGAAGATTCAACAATAAATCTCCTAAAGAACATCTTCCAGCCTGTACAACATGTTCCAGAACAGCTCTAGAACTACCCAGAAAACCTGGTTTTCCTCAAAGAAAACGCAGATTATTCTCTCTCCCTCTGATCTGTTTAAGATGCGAACACAAATCTTCCCTCTAGACTTCTACACATTTGACAATTTGAGATTACTTAACATGAAAAGCTGGCCAGAGCTTTGTCCTTCTGAACCATGGCATAAAACGAAGCCGTCAGCAGAGTAATTATCTCACTCCTTGTCCTTACAAGTACTTATGCTGTAAGAAATGCTATTTTGACTGACAGACAGTCAAGATACTCAAGTCAGAGGCTCATAGGGGGATTGATTAGTTCAATTATGACATAATAGGTCCCATTAAGTCATGAATTTTTTAATGGAGGGAAATAAACTGATTATGTCCTTAAAGAACATCTGGAGACAACAAAGTGAGAGTAGAGGGATTTATCTTTAGTATAAACAAAACAAACATGACACCATATAAGCCTAAGAACAAGCTAAGAAGACTTAATTTTTAAGTTGCAAATCTAAACTTTCTGGAATAAAAAAAAAAAATCAATCCCTCAAAATATTGGATTCAGAAAATGAAAATGCCTTATTCACAAAGAAGTACATTAGCTTCGTGAATTAATCTATTCAAGTGATCTGGGTTGCTGTAATAAACCTCTCAGAATGGTACAAATTCTATGATTTCTGCATTACATCGCTTTCATCCTTTGAAGCAAGAATGTGGTTTCCTCATCAAGTGCGAATGGAGGACAAACTCCAGATGTCATGTTTGAGCAGGGATACACCAGCACACACTCTGAAGTCTGCTCTTCTTCGCAGGAAACAGTTAAAGCTACTAGGTTTCACAGTAAACATTCCATTGCATATCAAAAAATCACCACCTATTCTCAATGTCTAATTATTATTTATTAAAGAAAAAATAATGTAAAAAAATATTTCCTTAACTATAAACTTACAGGACATGATTTTTATTTGAATTTGCATGTGAGAAGAAGATCATAAATAGGTATTTGTAGTCAAAATCCTAAAGCTTTGGAACAGAACTTCCAATTCTGGAATCCCCCAACTGTTCAGCTTGCGGATCCAATTTGATTTTTGATTCGAAAGTCACTTGACCTGTCACTGGGCACCATTGAAAAGAATCTGGCTACATCTTCTTCACATTTTCTCTTCAGGTATTTATCTACATTGATAAGATCCCCTCTGAGCCTTATCTTCTCCAGGCTAAATGGTCCCAGCTCTCTCAGCCTTTCCTCAGGAGAGATGATCCAGTTCCTTAATCATCTTCGTGGCCCTTCACCAGACTCTCTCCAGTAGCACTATCTCTCTCTTGTACTGGGAAGTCGAGAACTGGACACAGTACTCCAGGTGTGACCTCACCAGTGCTGAGTAGGGGAAGGATTCCTACCAAAGACTTTCTTTGAGACTTAAGAACAAAGACTGGTTTCCTAGGACTAGCCCTAATAATCCAGAACGTATGCACCTTGAAGGTTTCCTAAGTATTATACAAGCAACATTTTGAAGTGTTTCCATGCATGACCTATTTCACATTTGAGGCATAACCGTAAGATGGATTTTACTCTTGTTTTCCTCCAGTAAAGTTACTACAGGATCCAAAGAGGGATGACTGGTCTTCTTCAAAGGCTATGACTGTTGAAATAATCAGGGAGATTACAGAGTTTTCTTCTAGAAAGAAAGATCTGGACTGTATATAATTCAAGGGCATACAAAGAATTCCTCACCAGAACACATTGAGGCTTGTTCTTCCTCTATCACATTAGTAAGTCAAAAGATAGAAGAGTTTGCACATGTAATGGATAATTAAGCAAATCCTCCTTATGTGGCAACTGTGGTATTCATTCAGTTATATTCCTTGGAATCTGAAATACACAACTAATGATGAAATTCCTGGTGAAAGCTCATAGATCTGCTGCCAAACCAACTGATAGAATTCCATCTGATAAAATTCTGTAGCTCAAATAATATCTATTGCTTTACATTTCTGCTTGACTGTCATCTGGAGTTAGGTCAGAGACATACCCCATTTGTTCCAAACAAGAATAAGACAATAAACCTGACAGCAGATATCTTAACTTTCAATCACTTGAATTATTTGTTGAGGTTTTTGAGAGCTAGGATGAATCTTAGGATGTCAGTCTACGGGAAGAACAGAAAAGATGGAAATAAAAGAATTTTCCTCTACATTCTTCTGAAACCTTCTGTTTGGCTTTTTCTCAGAAAAGATATTCTCTTCTTTCGTAAGGTTTTCTCATGGCATGGATCTAATGAAAAGGAAACAAAAGAGGCAGAATGATACAATGAAGTGGTAGGAATACACACCATCTTTACAGAAAAAGTCCAACAGCTACTCATCCAAAGTCATAACAGTGCATAGTTAACAAAAAGAGAGGATGAGGAAAAGACAAGAGTTGTCATTCAAAACTAGGATGTGACTAATCACTGCACTGCCAGGTTTCCTGTTGGCAAACCACAGCTGACAGTCGCACAGAGGAAGCCTGGACCTGCCTGCTGGAGAGCATTATCTAGTAGCAGTCTTAGAAACCAGCTGACAAGAGTCCAACAATTTCTTATATGCTGACAGTTAGCTAACATTGAGGGTGTAAAAATAGGTAGTAAAATCTCCTTCAAACCAAGATGGTGGACAGCACTAACACCAGAGAGCAGACACAATTTTAGTGATTTTGATTTTCACTATAACCTCAGGAATGCTGACACTAGAAAGAAATGGTTTATTTTGCCTTGGAAGCCAGGAGCAAGATCACAGAATCTCAGGTAGGACAATCTCTTGTAGATTGAGCCATATTCTGAAATATAAAAAGATAACAGTCTTAAATAAAGTGACCAGAAAGACCACAGATCAGAGTGGGCAGTTTTGGCTGTTTCTTTTTGTTCCTTGGGAAACAAAGTCCAAGATGATTCCTACAGAGTTCACAGCAACAAATAAGAAAAACTGTCTAAATCATAGCTTTTGTCAAGACAAGGGAACTATTTTGCTGAAAAGAGTCAAACCCTGTCTCTGTCAGAATACAGAGAAATGCTCTATTATTCTTTCTAGCTGTCTTGCATATACCTCTGCTTTCTGTAAGCGCGCGATGTACCTCTCTACGCTCTTGGATACAAGGGGCATGAAAGGGGAAAGAACCAAGTGTTTTTAGCCAAATGGAAGGTAGTACCAATTTCTTTCTCCTGTCTTCGTAGCAGGAGATCTATTAGCTTCTGGTACTAGAACTCCTAAAAGTAAAAAATTTTAATGTTTTCTGAACAATTTTTTAAGTTATGTTTGCCCCAAAAACAGAACTCCACAACTCCTACGGCAGACGATGTATGATTTCTTTCCCTCAACTTAGTCCGAGACAAGGAAAAATACACAGATTTCTAGACAAGCAGGGAAATTAACTTATTAGACACAGCCTATAGTTGCACAGCAGAGCTAGAGATTGCATTACTGGCAGAAATTCAAGTGTTATTTCTAGCCTAAGATGCACCAGTTACTACCTTTAGCAACAAAACCTAAATGTATCACAGGCATCTTAACCAAGTAGTCACAGTTTACTGGTGATAAAATTCTAGGAAGAATATACAACAGCACTACTATTTGCCAGCTAACTCACATGATAGATATTAAAAAAGTATGAGAGGGATAGCAACTCTTCCTAATTTGTCTCCCTTTGGCAGAGAAACGTAGTTCCTCTTCTTTCTTTGACCTCCATGGTTGTGCAGTTGTTCCAAGCCAGCATAGAGATAATGGTGCACAAGGACAGAGTTATTCAAACGAGTGCTAAAGTTTGAACTGAAGAATAGACATCACGGGAAGCGAAGTACACCTTTTCGCCAAGTCTACTAAAGATCTCAAAGATGCACTGGTTTGATCTTAGGTTTTGCTTTTTGTTTTCCATTGCATCATCGACGCCAGGTGGAAAGTTAATTCCCAGTAAAATTCCAATACTCTAAAGTTCACAAAAAAAGACGGTCACAAGGCTAGCATTAAGGAGGGGGGAAAAAAAAGGGGGGGGGGGGGGTGTGGAATGCATCAAAAGGAAGACTTATTCTAAAAGTCTCCTTAGAGTATGTCAGCATAGAGAACAGTCCTGGCAACATCAAAGGCTTTTGCCAGCAGACAGCCATTTAAAAAGGCGGATGAGTTCAGGGTTTCCAATTTTCTCACCTTCCATCACAGAAAGTAAAGTACGTAAACACACTTTTGCTAGCCCCGACAAATAAGGAGCCTCAACATGAGCATCAGTTTCCGGTATGACAAGTTAATACTCAGAGGGCGCATCTTTGGAAATTTTTATACAGATCAGGATTAAATACGATCCCCTTAGGGATTCTCAGACAAGGGAAGAACAACCTACATTAAATAACCCATGCTTCTCTAAACCAGTAAAATTCCAAAGAGAGGACAAAGGAAGGATCTAACCTGAACACATCAAGACATGGTTTCTTCCTCCTCTACTGTAAAGCAAACCAATCTACACCTCACAAGCTAGTTTGGCGATTTATGAAATCCTACAAAACACACAGTTTAAATCAGTAACTGTGCTGGTTTCAGCTGGGATGAGTTAAGTTTTCTTCTTAGTAGCCAGAATATCACTGTGTTTTGGATTTAGTATGGGATTTGGTATGAGAAGAATGTTGATAATGCACTAATGTTTTGCTAAGAAATCAAGGACTTTTCAACTTCCCATGCTTTACTAGTGTGCAGGTGCACAAGAAGCTGGGAGGGAGCATCGCCAGAGCAATTGATCCAAGCTGGCGAACAGGATATTCCATATCATACAACACCACGCTCATCATACAAAGCTGGGGGAAGAAGACGGAAGAGGGGCACGTTTGGAGTTACAGTGTTTGTCTTCCCAAGTAACCACTACATGTGATGGAGCCCTGCTTTCTTGGAGATGGCCAAACACCTGCCTGCTGATGGGAAGTAGTGAGTGAATTCCTCGTTTTGCTTTGCTTGTGTGCATGGCTTTTGCTTTACCTCTTGAACTGTTTTTATCTCAACCCACGAGTTTTCTCACTTCTAGTCTTCCGATGCTCTCCTCCATCCCACCACGGGGTAATGAGCGAGCAAGCAGCTGTGGTGCTTAGTTGTCAGCTGGGGTTAAACCACAACAGTAACTTTGCAGGAATAATTCACCTGACCATTCAAAATTAGTATCTCCCACATATACACAGGCCAGGCCGGATAGATCTTACCTTCCACAAACACAGTGGTCGTCCAAGTTATGCTGCTGACAATGGATAGCACCATCAAAGCAAATCAGCTGAGATTTCATGCACAATATTTTCCTTCTTATTGCCCTCCCAAAAGACGCAAATTTCCAAAGCACTTCTGCATCTAAGTGACATGATCCACAAGTGTCTGCACACACCCAGAACCTCAACAATAAAAATGCGTAGATGCATAAGAAATGGGAGATAAATAATGATACTCTCTATCCTCCAGAACAGTGGGTTGATTTCTGGAAAGTAATTCTCAGAAGAGATAAAAAACAAAAGACAAAAAACAAAAGCTCACCAGAAAGCATGAGAAATCCTTTTAGAGACAGAATGGAGCTGAATGACTGAGATTGTTCGATTCAAAAACCAGTCTAATAAAAGAGGCCCCAAGTGATCCTAATCACTTCCTTCTATTCAAAAAAATTGTTCGATAGAACTGAGGAACCAAACACTGAAGGAGAGCTCTCACATTTTCAGTACAGAGTTAACTGAGGCTGGCGGGGGGCAGTGAGGACACTGTGATTAAAATTGAGAATAGACATTTATACTGGATTATGTTATGTTAAAACATCTAAGCATATCAAAAATCTCACCGCAAGTTTATAGTTTTTTTTTTTTAATAAAGGAGGTAAAACTTCACAGCAGAAGACAAATTAACTAGTAGTGCTAGAAAGAAGTTTTCCATAGGAAAACATCCTCTAGCTGTCCATTAATCTAGTACTGATTTCTATTATTAAAGAACTGGTCTCTGACTTAAGAATTGCCAATTCCTCTCTTCCTGACTGAGACTTAATATTAGAATGTCACGCAAAACATGCTAATGATATAAAAGTTCTCATAATGAAGGGTACTAATAATAGCACCGTGTAGCATGCAAAATATGCTGCTTAGTCTTTGTAGCTATGGAGCTGTGCTCACGGAAGTTTGATTAAATATGTAAGATTTTCAGGTACCAGACTTGCTTTCACAAATGAGATCTCATACTTGTAAAAAGACACTCAATCATCCCATCGCCTTCGTGACAACATCACAAATGCCTCGGCATTCGGACAGCTGAGCCTATTAAAACACAAAAGGTGAATATTTTTGCAATACGACAGATGAGTTTGCTATCTTCAGAGAGAAAATTTAATAATACTGATTACTGTATTATATAATGTCATTTTTGCACCTGTTTTCTGGTATGTTAAAAATCCCTTTTTTAAATACTCAATCTTCCTACTATGACTGCTTTAAATATTGAGAACTAACATGTCTAGGTACCCAAGTTTAGCCAGGAAAACGACATTTAAATGGTACTGTGTTGCTTTTAGAAAAGGCATCAAGTGAAACACTGATTACTGCAAGTCTAATCTTACCATTAGAAATAGCCATGCTGCTTTTAAATCGAGCATTCTTCTTTAAGCATACTAACATTTCTGTATAGCTTTGCATTTAAGAGGTATGCGAAACTCTAACTGCATAAAACTGTAATGCTTTAACATATTTAGAATTATATTCTCTCAACACCAGTACAATTCAAAGCAAGAGAAACTCCAGTATGCCAGGTCACGGCACCATACAAATCAAAGTACGTTCCCACACCAATCAGATAAAGTCACTATATTCTTTCCCTCTGCTTTGCTGACTTTTGACAGATTTTTTTGGTTTAGTACTATTCTGAATAATAAGTTCTGTCACATTTTTTCCAAATGTAGCACGTTGTACCAAAACCAAGACAGAGTGAGCAAAACACTGTTACCACAGGAAAACATAAACAACTTCCCCAGTTGTAGCTCAAACTACATAATTCTCATACTATAAGAAGTCCCACTGAAACAAACAGTATAATTCAGAAGCACTCATGAAAACATGGTATTAAATGTATAATACTATACTACAGTAACTTTGGTCCTTAGATTAGAACAAGTAATGAGCCACAGCTTCCTTAGCACAATAGAAGTTACAAGTCTGGATTTCCCACAACACCTGACATCAGAGATGGTTAGCAGTCCTTAAGAAACACTTCTTCCTGGATTTAAATGAGAATGTTCAAGCATTAAATGATGCAAATAACAGTAATTCAAACTTCTAATTCAACACCGCTCGTACAACACTCTACAATGGTACATTGTCTGCCTACGTTTTTCTTCACGTTTTTAGCACCAAGGAAAAATATACTATAGACATGACACCCTTCTAAGGGATAGTCGCAGCCATACTTCAAAACTACTTAAATTTCTTCAAAAAATATTTAAGGAAAAAAAAAAAAGGGGGCCATTATGACAAAGTTTTCTAATGTGTCCAAAAGCTTAAATGAAAGACACAGCATCTATTTTGCTCTCCGCAGGCAATACCTGTTACTCATATGAGTAACGCGTACCGAATTTATGCCTTGGAGCACTAAGCATCATAAAAACAAATTTTGTGCTGTAAATTACCTACAAAATTGTCTATTGCTAGCTCTTACCCCAACAGGAAGAGCAAAGGAAATCAGAATTTAAAATCCATCCGCAATGACACCTACTGGAAGGGAAAGGACTGATGACTCAGGCTCACATCTGCCCTTCATACTCCTCAAATTCTCTCATTGACCTCACAACACCACTAGGCTTACAAAGGCATCCTTAGAACGAAAATACATTTAAGAAATAACACCGGCATATTTCTTCTGCAACATCAGCTTGTAATTTTATTGCATTTTTTTATGAACTTCAGCACCTGGTAACATTCACTGCCGAATGAACTACTGAGCTACAGGAAAAGCCTCAATTTTTCAGGAAAGGCTGATCTTTTAAGATTACCCTAAAAGTTGCATGAGTTACAGACAGGCCACTAATTCCCCACATAATCGTCGCCTTTTAAACGTGAGCCAAAGGTCTACCTGCCGCAGATTAACCTCCTCCGCAGCCCAAGTCCTTCAGGGCACACACGAGATTACTCTTCCTCCTCCCGCCGGCCCTCTGACATTCAGAGGTGGCCGGGACCGAGCAGCACCCCGGGCTGCCGCGCCGGCCGCTCCGGCGCACCAGCGCCCGTACAAGTTTGGGCACCGCTGGCGGGGAGGGCGCGGGGGCACAACGGCACGACCCGACAGCCAAAAGCCATTTCCAGGCTGTTCCTACCCCAAGCCTACCGAAGCCCGGAGGGGAGGAGGCGGACTATCATCCTCGTATTTCGATCCTGTCCCCGCATCCCCACAGCGCTGACTGGACGCGGCAGGCGGATCGCCGGGGACGGCACCTGGGGCAGGCGGCGGCGCGGGGAAAACTCTCGCCCCGCTCTAGGGGAGGCAGGAGGGTCGGGCGGGGACGAGCCAGGCTCCAGGGCCGGGGCGAGCGGAGGGGGCTGGGGCCCGCGGCTGCACGCGGCCGGCGGCGGGATGCGGCCCGGCTGCCCGCGGCGGCGGTACCTGATGATGTCGTCCTGGTGCCCCAGGTAGAATTTCTGTCGGTGCTCCCGGGGGCTGTAGACCACGCCGACCCCCGCCACGAAGTAGACGATCTCCTTGGCCGCCGTGTAGTAGAGGTTGTTGCGGCACTGGTGACCCCGGTAACCGTAGACCCACTCCAGCCGCAGGTGGCAGCTCGGCGCGCTCCGGTCAGCCATGTCCCCCCGCCCCCGCCAGCCGGGTACGGCTCTCTCCCGCCGGCGACCCCGCGGGAAGGGGGGCGACGGCTCAGCCGCCCCCTCCGCTCGGCTCGGTGTCCGCCGCGCTAATCCCTGGCCGCCGACATGAATGCCCGCCGCCGCCGCTCGTCCGCCGCCGCCTCACAGAGGGCGCCGCCGACCGAGCTCGCCTCGCCGCCCCGCGCCGCCAGACATGGCTGCACTGAGACACCGCCCGGGACGCGGCGCGAGGGCGCGCCGCCGCGCGGCGCCGCTCCGACCACCCCCCGCGCCCCGGCCCGCGCGTGCGCCGAGGGCAGCGCCGGCAGGCGGCGCGGCGGGCCTGCGCGAGCCGCGGCGGGAGGAGCGCGCGCGGCCGCGGGCGCTGCCGCTGAGCGGCGGGAGGCGCGGGCCGAGGCGCCGCGGGGAGGAGATGGCGGCGCGGGGAGGGGGGGCAGAGCGACCGACCGACCGCCGGGGAGTCGCGGGTAAGGGGCAGGAGATAACGGGATTCACCATGGCGCCTGCTTGGGTTTCGAGGGAGCTTTTTTATTTACAACTTTCTTTTTTTCCTTTTTTTTTTTTTTTCCTTTTAAGCCAAACTGTGTCTTCTCCCCCTTCCCTAAGTTTAGTTTTATGTTTTTACTGTCCCTTACGGGGATATACCGGTTCCTTGCCTTTCCGTCGGCGCGCTGCCGCCCGGCTCTCGGCAGCCGCCGGGGCTGGACGAGCCCCTCCTCAGCCGGGCTGGGAATCGCACCGAGGGCGCAGCGGCAGCCGGCTCCTCCGAGCAGAAGGCGTCAACTGTGATTTTTAGTGACTGATCATTAACGCTTTAACCCCTCTGCCTGCCTCGTACACTGCACAAAAGTCACTTCCCCGTCCATGCCTTAATTTCCTCATGACACAACTTTTCATCCTTAGATCTCAAAGCGTTCTACTTGGGAAAGTCACCATTTTCCCATCTCGCAGATGGGGAAGCGACTTTTCTGTGCTGCGTGAGGCAGCAGAGCAGGGGAACCTGCCGCCTGCCACGTCCAAAATTTGGGTCAGGAGAACGTGCTTGTCCCCAGCTTTGTCACACTATAGCGTACCTAGCTGGCTAAATAAATGGGCATTGCATGGTCATGCAAAGTGTTCTGCACTATAAACTTGGATACTTGTTCTAAAAGCTCCTGCATAACTAGCCCAGCTTGACAATGAAATAAACCCAATCGGTTTCCTATTGCTTTCAGCACAGATTTGGCTTTCCAAGTGTATGTATTTTGTCAAGATTTATTTTTAAATCTCCATTTCTTTAATTTCTTTTCTGCTGTTCATTGGTCGTATGGACATTTCTTCCACAAAACATCTACTTCAAATTAGTTACTTCATGTTCGAGACATTTTTCTGTGGTACTCCATTTACGTTTTAATTAGCGGGAGTTTTTGCTGTTAAATCTTCCTTGAGTAAACTTAATATTATATTATTCCTTTCATTGGTTTAGAAAAAAAATTCTTTTCTAAAAACATGCAACTAAGCATTCTAGTCAACTAGCCATATATTAACATTTTTTTTCACAATCTAGAACACCAAGAGGCGATATTTTTCTCAAGCTTTGACAATAAGGATTTTCATGACACCGGGATCAGATGCTGCTTTCAGTCTCACACGTTGATCGAAAACAGCACAAGGCACATAACAGAAGTCTGCAGAGAAATTCATGCAGCCTGTAACTTGACTCAAATATACAGCCAAGGAAACTTCCCCTTCCGTGAAAAATTTTCTGAAAGAAAGAAAGAAAAGGGCTTTTATCCCTAATCAGGACAAAAAGTTGTATATATTCACCAACAGATAAAGCAAATGTTACTTCCACAAAAGTCATGAGCAATCTTTTTCCCTTCTATTGGCTTTCTAAACAGCCAGAGCACCTTGGAACTTGAGTAGCCATAGTTTCTCAGGAGTCTCCAGAATGGGAGAGACTAGCCAGGGAAGCAAAATGGAAAATTCCCAATTAGCTCATTTTAGAAGTACAGAATGTATTATTCTTTCTAATCTGATGTTAACTCTGCATGGCTATTCTGCGTTGCTATCTCAGCTCTTTTCATGGGAAAAGTGGTTACAGAAAAAGTCCATAGCAATGATGCTTGGTCTCATTCTGGAAATAATACGAGAATGAACACTGGCTTCCTTTTAGGGAAAAAAAAAAAAAGTCATTTTTGCATTGCTTTCCCGTAAATTCCAGAGAATGTTTTGAATATCAGTATACATTTAATCAAACTGCTAGTAAGATTTTGTGCAGTCCATAAAGTTACAAGTATATTGAGACTAGAAATAAGATATTACAACTGCAAGACTGTTCCCTTCATAAGCTAAAGCTTATGAGAGTGTAGGCTCAAAAAATGCTGAACATACATCATGACTGAAGTAACTTGTTTCAAGCTTTTAAATGTTAATTGGATTGATTATCATTCGACAGAGGCATTTGATACATATTTGACTTCTGCTGTTGTAAAAGCTCATTTGAAAGTGGGAGTATTTTCATGGTATAAGTTGAGAATATATTAATTTTCTCTTTACTGCACATTTATTGCGTATTTAAACATGAATGTACAAAAATACATAATTGCAGTCTCTCTGCTTTCTGCTACTCTATATAAATACATACTTTTGTTAGCTTATTACTTAAAGTGAAATCCTGGGCCTCTTGAGATCAATACTAACGTGTGGTATTAACTACAATGGAGCTAAAATTTTAATCTTGCGGTCTTATTCACAACTCAGGAATTAGAACAAGAGAGTGTTTGGTTAGTGAAAGCAAATTTTCAGCCACGCATTCCAAAACCACTATTACTAAAACCGAAAAGAGAAAAGAGCAATCAGGAAGAAACTTTCACATGTAATGACATTGGCTCTAATTGGAAGTTTCAGATCATATTTCCTGCAACAAACAGGAGAACACCAATCTGCAGTTGGAAAAACTACATGTATGCAATGCAAGGAGGATGGGAACAGCTGCATGTCACACACCACACAAACAGCCAATATTTCCTTTTGATTGTTCTGGAATTGACTACAATCTCTAAGACGAGGAAACGCCCGAGAGAAAATTCCAAGAGGAAAACTATTCGTTGTCATAGTTTGCTAACCTTACGCATACGCGTAAGGGGTGCAAGTGAAATTTTACACACTCGGCGTCTATTTTTGCCAGGAATAAGAAGCAGTGTAGTACCACAACACCTTTCTCTCTCCTAACTCTGTCTAGTGTTCCCACTCAGCTCTGACACACATAATTCTTTTCGCCTCTACCAGTCTGGACGTCCCCACCCCGTAGCACTGGTACCGGGGCAGCCATCGCTCCGGGAACCTCCAGGACCCACGACATGCTCCCGCCGATGTTGTGTTCTTGTATATGATGCACGGGTACGTTTAGCCTCTGACAGCAGTCCCTCTCCATTCTTTTTCTTGGTAGGTATCCAAACTGGGCTCTCCCCTCCCAGCCCTCCCGCCGCCGCCCGCGCTGTCGGTGCTGGCGCTGTCCGCGGTGCTGATCTCGGCAGGCTGCACGCACGAGGCCGGGCGGGATGTTTTGTTAGACCTACGGTTATAATGGGAAATAAACGAGATTTTATCTAAATAAGACGTTCTATGTGCTTCTGTTAAGGTATTTTACAAGTGAAACGTGGTGCTTAGGTGTTTTGCCTCAGCTGCCTGTAAGGGGTTTTATGCCTTTCGTGTGGTGTCAGACACATCACTGCAAATCATGTTTCGTTAGTATACAGTGACAGAGATACATCGCTTCTCCAAACAAAATCAAATAAGTGGCCTTTTAATGTCTCGCATCATGTACTTAGAAGACATGCTCCTTAGCGTATTGTAAATATATATACAATGTCTCTCATGTTCTGCTAAATGGAACAAGGCTTAAAGTGATTTCTTAAACAAATGCTCTTGGAACAGCTAATTCCAGAGCACACAAGATGAGGGATTATTCTCTGTTAAGTCCTAAGTAATACAGAGTAGCTGGTTCAAGTAGTAATTATGTAATATGAAACAGATGAGCAACAGTAACAACATTAATTTCAACATCCTCAGTCTATTATGGGAACACAATGTCTGAAAGTAATATTTTGCAAAACTAAGAAACCTGTTTAATAGAGAAAGTCATGAGAATTACCTGCTACCATTTAATAGAACTGAGGCAAACACTAAGGATCACAAAGGCCTGTTTACTACTGGATAGAAATAAGAAGTCAAGGAAAAAAGACAGCATCGCAAACTCAAATGCTATTTGAATTAACTCTCCTTCAGAAAATTGAAAATTTAATGAGATATTTTATACTATGTCAGCCAACACATAAGATGCCAGTTATTAAGAAATTTTAAAGGACTAAGATATATTATTAAATTAACAATAGAGAGATAATTTTTTTTAAAAAAATAACGTTAGAAGTAGGAAGCCTTGAAAATAATCAGTAGGTCTACTGCATCATCAAGAAGCAAAGGAACCAATTAAGTCAAGAAAATGGCCCAGAAAAATAGTTATTGATTTCTTCACATCTCTCCTCAACCCAAAGAGTCTGGGAAATACAAGATGGGAGCGCATACAGGGTATGGTCACAGAAGGAGATATCTTTATAACAAGGTGCTGGAAAATGACGAGCTAAAGAGCAACAAGCCACAAGTACATTATACTGTACCTCAAAAAATTCTGACAATTTCAAAATGCTGTAGCTGACACGCTCTGAAGACAAAAATGTAATTGCTCTTTCATGTACTATGTTGAAGCATCATCCAATACTGTCACCATTTAAAAAGCAAGTTCTATTATAAACTTGGTAACTACAAATCCATATATTTTCTTTTGGTACTGACTGATAAACTAGACACAATGGTCAAATGGAAATGAAATAATTATATGTGTATGAAATCAAACATTACAGACATTAATTTGTCCTGCTTGTGCAAGATAAATTACACCTTGATAATCATAGGAATTGCATTCATTTGGTAAACATTCATTCTGGGCACTGGAAGAAATAGGCACTCTGTCGGAGTGCAGATCCTTGAAGAGACTGCACGAAGAAAACCCTGTGTAAATAAGGACTGGAGCTCTAAAGTTAGGCCTCAAGTGCAGAATGCCCTTGAAGTTAAGGATAAGAAAACTATGTAGTATGATAAGGGAGTAGTGTTTGCTTAGAGCAGAGCTTCGCTAGGCGGGTACCTGTTTGAAATAAGCTGTTAAATATGACAAGCATATGTATCATCCAATAATGGTGTAGAAAAGGTGTGGTCTCAGGATTATTGGCAAATACTGTCTATATAAGCAATAAGAACTGCGCAATAAACGAGACTTCCTGCAGCTAACTCATATTGAGTCGTCTCAGTACTTCTCCAAATCCCTTCTCCGCATTATGGCGCCCGAACAGGGACGGGAAAAAATGAGCTGGACTCATCGTTTCACTCGGGACATTTATTACTTGTTTTGAACGAGTGTTATTTTAGCGGAGAAGGGACGGCGACCTCAGGCGGCCCATCGGGGAAAGCCGGGCGGATCTACCCAGGCGGCCTATACAGGAAAGCCGACGATCCGCAGGATCCATTAAGGCGGCCCATCGGGGAAAGCCGTGCAGATCTACATACAGGCGGCCTATAGGGGAAAGCCGGAAGATCTGTAGGATCCACTGTCGCGGTAAGACGATGGAACGGGACGTTGCATTGTCGTTGTTGGGAAGCTTCTTAGAGAAGCGTGGATTAAAACTTGGAAAAAGATATTGGCCCTCCCTGATTGCAGGGGGGTATGCAAAAGATATTATCGGGAAACATGAAGAATTAGGAACCAAAGGAAAGAAGAAGTAAGCGACTGAAGAAAAAAAAAAAAAAAGAAAAAAAAAAAAAATCGAAAACTGACTCAACAGGAGGAGGTAAGCGACTGGGAACAATGGGAAGCATGGCTTTAATAGAACATAAGTCTGTAGTTAAAGTGCTGACAAAGTGCTAGAGAAAGCAGCACTATTAGCAGTTCTGACTTGATAAAACTCCCGGTACTCCTGGTTTGGGTATCAGCCCATGTACCGGAGGCAAGCTCTTCAAATATATACATGACAAGGACTTGGGGCACTATAGACGTTAAACTTTGGCGTGCAGCCACCTGTGGGGATGCTGCTGGCCTGGAAAAGTCATCATCGAATCTTTTGATCCAGGGCCCCGAACGAAAGACAGACTTATTGCTTTCCCCCTCTTCCAACGAAGTCGGTACACCGGCACTCCCGCGCCGCACCGCCCACCGCGCCCGGCGGCGCCCCGGGAACGCCGCCGCTGCTGCTGCTGCCGGTCGGGGCCGCGGGCGGCGTTTGCCTCGGCGCTGCCGCCCGTGCGCGGAGCGAGTCGCGGCTGGACGGGACGGAGACGCGCGGCGGGCCCCGCTGCGCCGGTTCGTTCGCAGCTGATGGTCCCTCGGCGGGAGGGGTCGGCGCCGGTTACGGAGCGCGAGCGGCCGGAGCTGCGGCAACAACAACAGCAACAGCAACAACAAGGGGGGGGCCGCCACAGGGCCGCTGGGTCGTCATCGCCACCCTGCCCCCCCGCCCGGCTGAGGCGAGGGAGGGCTGACACCCCCCCCCCCCCCCCCCCCCCCCCCGCCGCTGCTGCCCCCCCACCCGCGCCTGGCGAGCGGCCGCTTAGCCCCGCCCCCCCGCCCGGCTGAGGCCCGGGGCCCAGGTTGTACCGAGAGACAGCGCATCGTAACTTGGATCGTCTCGATCGGCATCGCGGGAAATAACTAATTCTCTTCTGTTCCAGCAATTTCAACAGTTAATATCAGTGTTGCAAAACCGTAAACGTGCATATTCCATTGTACATCTGCGAGCGCACACCACGCTGCCAGGGCCTATAGCAGAAGGGAGCAGGTGAGCTGAGCCTCTCACGAGTGCAGCTCTGGTACCAAACTCGCTCATGCAGGCAAACATCTTGCATGACTTCTACCATCAGAATGCTAACGCCATTAGGTGACAATTTGGTATAACAACAGAGCAAGCCCGCTCAATCGTACAATTGTGTAGTACCTGTCAAAATACGATCGTGCCACCAGTGAATGGTGTTAATCCTCGTGGTTTACGCTCGCAGGAACTTTTGGCATACACTTCGTATCAGACATATGTATTTTTGTCATCATAAGATATTGAGCATGTTATTGGTATTCCTTACAATCCTACTGGGCAACCGATCATAGAATACACACATGGTACTTTGGAGAATACGCTTTTAAAACAAGAATGATGGGGAAATCTCCCAATGAAACAATAGCTAAAGTGTTATAGGTGTTAAATCTCTTAAATCAAGAGCTAAATATTTTGGGATGAATAAAATGTCACTCATGTCAAAATCAGGCACAGGCAGGGTTACAGCAAGTAGCTTTCCAACAACTGACTGAACTGACTAAGAGAGCATTAAGACGTGTCCCTGATTTTGGGGACAGGGGAGGCTTCCTCTGCTTCCATTCGGCAGGGAGCACAGGAACCTTATGAGCATTTCTTTGATCAGCTACAAATGGCAGTTCAGAGATAAACAGAAAATCCGGCTACTGCAGATGTGTTGGTATTCCAGTTAGCCATTCAAAATGCTAACACAGACTGCCAACAAGCTCTTGATCTTATCAGAAATCGGGCAAAAAACGATTGCAGATTTAGTAAAGGCGTGTCACAATGTGGGCTCGGAACACTATAAAGCAGAGATATTGGCAGCTAAATGTTTTGGTCAACAGTAATCACTGACACGTTGGTGCATTTAATTCCTACTGGTGTCTTTGGTCTTATATCACAAGGATTATGTGCACTATTGCTGGGACGATCATCCACCACAAAATTAGGATTGTTTGTACTCCCAAGGGTAATTGATTCTGAGGAAAAAATAGACAAACAAACAAACAAACAAAACACCAAAATGCTAGTAACTGCTTCTGCAGGGCTATAATAGAGCTTAGCAGGGTATTCCTTCGCATATAAGGGGATATCCATGTACTATAGGGACTTCAAGAATGTATTTCCCTAACACCACCATGAACTTAAGTCATAGACACACCCAGAATAGCTGCAGCACGCATGCTTATGATAGCTAGTGCGATTCCAGAGCAGAATTTTGGGAACCAGCTAAAATCATTGCAGCTTCAATATTTGCACCAGGAGTTGGAGTGGCACAGGTGTTAACTATACTGAATAAGTTGGGTTGTTGGCTTGCAAAACAAACTAATGCTACAGCTTCTGCTTTATCAATGCTCTTAATTGACAGGATGGTTAAAATCTTTAGTAAAGCAGGCATTATATTGCTAGTAGTTCTTCTATGCATAGTAATAATCACCCCCTGCCTATTGTCACGCTCCCAGCGAACGGTACAGAGTACGGTTCATCAAGTAATGGTCATAGAAAAACAAAAAAGGGGAATTGTGGCATCATACACACAGTTACAGTTGGGGTTTGACCTTGATGATTTAAGCCTGTGCTCTTTTCTGAAGTTGGGAAACACCGATAAAGAGGGTGAGAAAGAAAAGGGAGTGTGAACAGCTGGTGCAGGGAGTGTGAGAAGCTGACATGGGAGTTTGGGAAGTTGATATAGAGTGTATGAGAAAATGATGTTTAGTTTAGCAAGTAAAAAATAGCTCCTTTTTAGGCATAGCCAATAGAAAAATTAAAATAGGTGCGTGCACTATTGTTTGTACCCAATCACAGCTGGGTGAGGGCCGCGTGGACACATCGTGGCCAGAGTAATAATCTATAAAAGCTGCCTATATAACAATAAAGGTCACTCTGCTATCACAAAAGAATTTTGGACACAGACAGTCACAGCTGCACAGCCTCCTTTAACAGTAATCATTAATGGGAAGGCTTTTCTGGCCTAGTTTACACAGGGGCTGATGTATCTATAGTGAAAAATCCTGACTGGCCGCCCTCTCGGCCTCTGATACAAGCCCTGGCAGCTGTGATCAGAGTAGGTGGAACACAGATCCCACAGCAGAGTGCACAGACCTTGTTAGTAGTAGGCCCAGGTAACAAACAAGCTATTTTGAAACCACATGTTTTTGATGTCCCACGTACATTATGAGGTCGGGATTTGTTGAATCGCTGGAATGTGAGGCTAACCTCAAATTTTTAACACACATCACTGATGTCCAGCCCTGACTCAAGCTGGCAAGCCGGTCTGGGTCGATCAGTGGCCATTAAAAAGCGAGCGGCTGGAGTGAGCTCAAAAATTAGTCGACGAACAGCTCAAATTAGGACATATAATTCTCTCCACTAGCCCATAGAATACTCCAAAATTTGTTATCTCAAAGAAATCAGGAAAGTGGAGATTTATGTTAAAAGATTTAAGAGCTATTAATGCAATCATTTCACCAATGGGTGCTTTACAACCGGGTGTACCAAATCCTACTATGATTCTAGAATGTTAGCATTTGATGGTGATTGATTTAAAAGATTGGGTTATTTCACCTTTTTACTTTTTTTATTTATTTACACCCTAACAATTGTCCTAGATTTGCCTTTTCAGTTCCAGTGCTTAACAATGAACGACCCACGCAACAATATCATTGGATTGTACTGCTTCAAGGAATGATGAATAATCCTACAGTTTGTCAATTGGTGGTAGGTGATGCTCTCTGTCAGGTCAGACAGCAGATCAGGCTCAGCAGATTGCAGGTGCCTGCCCTGACCGTCAACATATTGTGCCTTCAAATACTCCAGCAGGAGTAAATCTAACAGGTTTATGTGCCAATGAATTATGGCAAACTGATATTACTTATATTCAATCATTTAATCGATCTAAATATGTGCATGTAACTGTTGATATGTTTTCTGCCGTTGTTGTTGCTACTGCTCACACTGAAGAAAACCATGGGAGTACCAAAGAAAATTGGGACAGACAGTGATCCAGTAGGGTGCCTTCTTACAGGATTGGGGAGTGACTCACACTACCAGTATCCCTCATTCACCTATGGGACAAGTGGTTATTGAATGAATTCATTTAACATCAAAACAAATACCTAAAAAAAAAAAAAAAAAAAAAAAAAAAAAAAAAAAAAAAAAAAAAAAAAAAGGGGCAGTCTTCCGTATATTTCCCCACAAGAGTTAAATTTATTAGGACAAAATTTGTAGGTAGGGCCAGCAACAACCACGTTACACAAACGTGTTGTTTTAATCTAAGTGACCATGGTGAGTCCATCCACGAACAATTGCAATGGTTTGGAGAGCATTCGGGGAGAATTGTGGTAGAGGATTGTATATTGATATGTAAACTGTTTTCATGTTTTCTTATTGTTTGGTATATTACGTGTGTGAAAGTTGCTTGTATATATGCTTTGTGTCTTTTCTCCGATCGGAAGGTGTATGGATTCACCCGTAGCTACTGGAAGGAAAAGCGTTAACTGGTACCGAATTAATGACAAAGAATTACAAACTAGACTTAGTTGTGAGCACGTAACTTTGAAAAAGGAAGCTAGGAGAAATATGTTACAACTTAAAAAATCCGCTGTTGGCCAGCAGAGCACATACCTGGCGGCCTTGTTGCACGCACTGGCCACGCGTGCAGCAACGCCGTGTCAGTACCTATTTCATAGACTCTGCTGAGGGTGTAAAAGGGATGGCTCAGAGCGGAGCGGAAGGAGGCTGCAGAGCACACTGTGTGGATAAACAGGGGACGCCCTGAAGGTGCCGTGCCTGCCTCTCTTCTCTGCGATGACCCTGCTGAGTGACACCCTCCTGCTCAGCGGAATCTTGGATATAGCGGAAATAGTAAAGCCCTCAGAAAGGGAAGTAGTATGCTAGAAACTGCTTTGCAAGGCTGTACCAAAACAATATGCTAGTAACTGGGGTGACAGTCTCATGCACGGGGTTTTCTTCGTGCAAGAAAAGAAAGGGGGATTTGTCGGAGTGCAGATCCTTGAAGAGACTGCACGAAGAAAACCCTGTGTAAATAAGGACTGGAGCTCTAAAGTTAGGCCTCAAGTGCAGAATGCCCTTGAAGTTAAGGATAAGAAAACTATGTAGTATGATAAGGGAGTAGTGTTTGCTTAGAGCAGAGCTTCGCTAGGCGGGTACCTGTTTGAAATAAGCTGTTAAATATGACAAGCATATGTATCATCCAATAATGGTGTAGAAAAGGTGTGGTCTCAGGATTATTGGCAAATACTGTCTATATAAGCAATAAGAACTGCGCAATAAACGAGACTTCCTGCAGCTAACTCATATTGAGTCGTCTCAGTACTTCTCCAAATCCCTTCTCCGCAGGCACTCCATTGAAAAGACAATGAACATGTAATTTTCACAATGCAGACAGCAACTAGGGCTGCAATGCGTTTATTGATGGAAATTTGAGTTAGGAATGTCCTCACATACTGGTTTCCTAACATAGGGCTGGTAAAGGGATGGAAAAGATAGAAATATTATTGAAATTAAATTCATCCATCATTAGTATAGGAAACAACAACTTCTGGACATTCTAAATCAGAAATAAATCTGGTTAGGACAGGAAATGATGCAAGTACATCAGTAAATGATACCAGCTGACACTGCAAAGGGAACACAATTACTGAAAACCATATAATGGCTTCCCTAGCCATGACATTTTTACCAAAAGCTCTTGTTTTAGGGTCTCTCCTGTAATCCAAAGTTCAAATCTTTCTTTTGAAACTGAGAGAAGGGTTTCTACCATAATTTCAATGGCAAAAATCTCAGTCTAAGAATTTCTGTCACAGCACATATTTTTTTCTACATAAATGTAAAAGAATTTCTGCATTCAGTTCTAGATTTGAAGTTTCTGTAGTAAAATGATGTTTAATATTAGTGTCAGAAGTTAGGCACTAACATTTGTATTCTTTCTTAAAATGTCTATCACAAACTTTAAAAATTGGCTCAAAGCTCTGTGTTAGCACATTGGAACAGTTCACTAAAAACAATTCTTTTTAGTCTATAAACAACGAAAAAACTACTGTTTCAGACTGCCAACAATCTGACACCAGAATGTATTTTGAAGCCACTCGATGGAGCACTCGGTTTCTTTCAGCAATGACATCATGTTTACACAACATGGCTCTAGTCACCACACACACACTTGGATCTAAACAGCTTTTTTCAGCTTGCGTTTTATGCACAATTGTATGTGTACTGAAGTCATTCATCTAGAACTTGTATCAAGCACCAGCACTTCATGGAACATATGACAACCCAAACAGGCTTAAATGAGGTGCCTAAAGAGAGGCTGATTAAATCCCAATGCATTTTCTATCAACAGACTTACAATGAAAATCTGATTCTGAACTCGCAAAATCAATTGATTTCAACTGTTGACTAAACTAAATATAGAATGCAATTTATTTTAAATTCTACTTATGTGGCAGCTATCTTTGGCTTCATCTTATGATATTATCAAAAACAATGTGAAGCAACACCTTGTTTGCAGGCAGTGGCAATTTTTCTACCTGTTTTCAATTTTTTCTTTACAACTAGGATCGTGTAGGATGATCAACCCCAAAGCATATTTTTTAGTATTTTTGAGGGGACGAATAAATATTTCAGCTGGTCGATGCTAATTACCAGACTAAAATTTGTCAGGTCAAGATGACATCTTTTTACGTAGTAGTTGACAAGGTTTTCAAAATATAATGCACAGTACTGACTTTGCAAAAGCTCTCAAAAAGCTTAGCTGTCAAATGGAATCATGAAAGAGCTTAGCGGTAAGTCACTACATAGAATCCACATGTGATAATGCAGGTTTATCAAATATGACATCATTTACCAGTGATAATATAAATATTCAGAAGAAGTAAAGGAAACAAAATATTTAAACATTAAAAAAGAAACACTATTAACTCTCATAATGCTGAGAAACTTAAAAAATAGCATAGTACTATTAATCCAGTAGCAGAATGCAAATCTTGAATTAATTCACTTCATTGTATGACTTCATACTATCAGATTTGCCTAAACAGTGCAACAGATTGGTTAAGGACTGGAATAGGTGGCCCAAAGAGGCCTGGGAAATTCTCTGATCTCAGCTGGACAAGGTCCTGAGCAACCTCATTCTACTTTGAAGTTAACCCTATTTGGAGTGGGAGGTTGAATCAGACAGCCTCCAAAGATCCCTTCCGTTTAAATCACACTCTGATTTAGATGCTCAGTTCTGTAGGCTGGTTCTCTACAGTCATGCTGCACTTAAGTCGGACTACAGACTGAAGTAAAGTAAGCCTACTTTAAGGACAGCAGATACTTTACTTTAAATTATTCCAATTGTAAAAGAAAATATGGGCAAGAGACTGCTACACAACATAACTTTTTAGCGTAACTTACTGTGCACAAACCTCTATAAAATAGCTACTCCTCACAGTAGGAAAACAGATGTTTTTCCCACATTTTCACTCTCAAAATTGTAAATTAATAACAAAATGGACTAACACTCCTAAAAGGAAAAAAGTAGATTTGTAAGGCACCTACATAATATTTTGTGGGAACTAACAGGTATATAAAAAATGATGATGCTGGAATGGCTTTGTAATTAATTCAGTAGACTGAGTAGCAGGAGATCTGTATTCTCTTTCCTCCACTTTCATTCATATATGTATGTATATATGTGTCAGCAAATCCATTTGCATCAAGCTTTTCAGATATGATTGTTAGTATTATTAGCAGGGTTTCTACTTCGACATTTAGGATCCGCTGCAAATAGCTGTGCTAGCCTAGGTGCTCAAAACTTGAAAAGAAAGAAAGAGAGTCAAGCCCAGTTTTTTTAAGCTGAGCATCCAGTCATCAGTGGATCTTCTGCAAATTTTTGCAACCTATCTTTAAATGGAAATTACATACCAGATTTTTTCATGGGCCACTGTTTTTTTATAGCTGCATTGATTCCTGCTAGTGTGATGAACACCAATCTATATTCAGCACAGCATTTAGAGCATCTGTATCAAGCAAATAGTGCCTCATATGAAACACTAAAGATAAAAAGGAAGGTAACAATCTCACTTGAAGAACATCTTGTTCATCCTGTATGCTGAAGGAGGTGTGGATCTGATAACAAAGATTATATTCAGCCCAGTCATAAACAGAACAGGGCAGACCTAAAGTCATGTGAAGGTTACTGGCTTGGGACCTGAACAGTATTGCCACCTAAGTTCTGTTATCAACTGCTGGATGATCTCTTTTCAGCTAGACCATGGTAACCATGGTTAGGATATCATGTAGTATCAGCAAGAAGCAGCAATATTCTTATTTATGATAGCAAGAGTTACTATTGATTAATATTGTTTTCTTGGCTGGTCACAGAATGAAATCTGCACCTACTACTACAAATTACTTTCCTTGATGCTGAATTTAAGCCTCAGCACAAAACTCTGCTCTTAACGCAATTTCATTTGCATGACCTCTCCTAATTTTCTACAGTCAGTAAGATATAGGTTCTACAAGCATTGTGTGAACTGAACTTCAGATGGCAGGGTCCTCACTGAAAATAGCACGTAAAGAGGGAACGTCCTCTTTGTGCTCTGCCACAAGTGCTTGCCTTCCCAAAAAGCAGGCATTTGTTGTGGCCTGATCTGTAGTCCTGTTCGGATTCATTCAAAGCACACAAACCAAAACTCGCTCTACACTCTGTTGCTCTCAATTGTCCCAACATCAAATGTATCCAAATCATTAGAATGAACCCTTTTTGCATGTTGCCTTTCATGATGCCTCTTGTTCAAAGGCAAGTCAGATGTCTCTGCAGGTATACATGTGGTAACAGTGATGTTCATTTTCAAGCCCTTGTTAGCTGTATTGAGCAGTGAATTACGTCTTTCTTCTGTATTTTTACATCTTGAGAGAGATGAGTAACTGACAGAAGCAGTAGCCTGCATCTGAATGACTTAGCTACTGAGGGATACAGGACGTTTCTACACAGAGTTGTATAAGAAATTTTAAGGTACCAACAGAATTTGAGGAACTATTTATAGGTTCTATTCCTGGTTTTATCATAAGAATGTTAGTTCACGATGAGAGATAAGGCCTGTGAATTAGCTAGTTCAAGAAACAAGTATGATTGCTTGATGCATAGAAAACCTCCATGGAGACTTACAGAGAAAGGCAAAGTCAGCCTATAGCATCATTGTTTTTAAAATGAAAGGGGTCTTAGATATCGGTGAGTCCTGTCCTACTCTCCTCTTCCATACACAGTTTGTAAGAAGCTAAAATTCATTTACCTCATACTCATGGTTTAAATGTTAAGAGACTGATGCAGAAGAGTCATACGAACATTTGGAAAATGTGAAGTATTTTAGGCATATCAATAGTTTATTCTGAAGGAGTATTAAAGGAGGAAAACATTAAATACAGCTATCCTTTCAGAGCCAGTATTCGGTATCAGTTTAAAGTGCCCTTGTTAATAGGAAGAAAAAAATTTTATTAAAATAAAAGGTGAAAATGGGAAGCAGATTTAAATCTCTAAGCAACATTTAATCTTGACAAGTAATTGAACAATTAATTGAAACTCAACTGAAATCCAGTACACAGATATAGATGTCAACAAAACCTATGTTTTATAAAAAGCAATTATACAAACCCATGTGTTTTATGAATAAAGATGAATAACAATGGATTCCTAATATTCAGTAGAGCTTCCTGATATTTTCATTTAGAAATAATTATATTAAGAGTTCTTATTGTAGCCTGTCTCAGGGACATCTAGTTTTCAAATTAAGAATAAATCACAGACAGAAGAGGAATTAAACTGTCCTTTACTCCCGATTCCTGAATTTTCTGTTCTTGGTTCAAATAAATGAAGGCAAGGTTCAAATTACCTGTGAGATAGTGGTATGATCACAATTCTCCAGCTGTAAATAAAGCAGCACCACTGAATTTCCTGTCCTTTAACAGAAGATGAGTCTCTCAAAACATACTAGCTAAGGTCAGGTCACACAATTAATGTGCATAGTTTTACAAGACAACCACGTGACTTTCCTTTAATTAATCCTGGTGATTTATATCACATAGCTATCCCAAGATAGCATTGATGCGATGAACATGGAGGGATTCGTTATAGTTGGAGGACATTTGAGTATTATGAGCAAATTAAGCACTTCTACTTAAATTAATGGAAGGGGTTAACTACTAGACTACAAAACTTTTGGAAAGAAGAACGCAGACTAGCCTGTATTGCACTCAAGCCAAGCAACTTCCACCTTTCATAATATCACACAGAAATACTACTTGTAATATTTCACATAGTGAAACCCATCTTTCACTGGGACAATCTCTCTCAGGATATCACTATTACTAAATTATGATCTTTTTTTCTATCAATGCTAAACAGGAAATTTATAATTTGTTCTTCTCCCACAAATTAAGTACATCTCAGGTATAATTCCCCAAATTTATTTTATTCAACTTTCCATGAAATGGATTTTCCTTACTTTGGGAGAGGGTGGGTGAAAGAAGCAGATAGCTTTAGCAAGCTACTCAAACAGTATCTTAGCCCTGAACTATGGGAAAGAAACTAAGCAGTTTCCATACACATTCAGAATTACTCTTTTTTTCTACACACCATACACAAGTATGCCAGAGGAGATATTTCTTGAATTATAATGGAGATTTAAGCACTACTAATTCTACTGAAACCAACCACTAATTTCCCATAAGCCCCTGAGTAGCTATCTTGTGATAGGTAACACTTCCAGCTCTCAAATGGGATGTCAGATACATATTTGAATAAACGACATCAGGAAGGAAATGCTCCAGAGCTGAAAACCACTCCTTAATACCTTGCAGACATTGATGCCGGAGTCTGAAAGATACCATGTTCTCACTTTTGTGGAGGAGGACCAGCACGTTCAGTCTCTCAAGCTGTGACTGTGCGCTCCCAACAACAACAAATGTCACCCATTTGAGTGCGACTGAGAGTTATTTCATGCACTGCAGCCTGTGTGAGAAAACTCCTGAGAAGCCAAACAGGCTCTCCTGGCTTCTGTCAGCCTAACGACGATCACAGTTCAATGGCAGAGTCATTTCATTTACAGGCCAGTTGTGTAGCGGGGCTGCCTGCAGAGGACACAGGACATTCATTTGCTGCCCAGTTGATTGGATTCTTTTTAGATCTAACATACACAGCTTAAATGACTATGATTAACTTGCAAGTCACCAGTGGGTCACTTCACGCATAGAAAGGCATATGTACAAAGGACTACATTAAGCCCTGAGAGCAAAAAGCTTAGATGCAGAGAACTTTTCAGAGTCAAACTTCACTGATCTTTGGCTCAGACTTACCCAGTCGAACCTCAAGATAGAGAATGGCTTTAGAAAATCGGGGTATGTGGTACACCGCCCAACTATGCACTAGATAGGAATTTGTCTTTGTGGGAAATGAGAGGTGCAAGCTCCTTTTTCATGTTTACACAAATTAGTAGTGGCAACTGCCCAGAGGTGGTGGCAGGAGCAGGAGATGATTGCATTCTAGGCCAGCATCTGATCAGCTTTGTTACTGGCCTTCTGTACTTGCTCTTTTATACATGCCTCAACTCTGCACAATTGCTGGGCTTTTTTGTTTCACTGTTGGCATCAGCCAAATGCATACAGTATACTTTTTTGGGATAAGCATCAGGATTTGCAATAGAGGTTGGTACCAGATACCTCAGCAGACAGGTTGGACTCATTAGCATCCAGGAAGGCCACATCACCAGAGCAAACACAGCAGCTCTGAACCAGATATATGTGTGTAAAAGGAATACTGCTCACCTGACTTCAAGGAAACTAAGAAGAATAGGGATCTTTGAAGGCCAGAAGGCTTGCAGCAGACCCTCGAGGAAATAAAGCAAGAAATAACCTACGTATTGTTTTCCTCTACTGTAGAGTCCTTACAGCAGGGCTCTAAAACACCCTAATTATGTAGCTCTACAGTAAATATTCTAAATTAATCTATGCTTCTCAGAAGGTGACACAGAAAACACTATTTACAAGCCTGTGCTTGAACTGGGAAAAATGACCTGAGGCTGAAGTGCATGGCTGCCCATGCTGATGGCCTATTGTACAATCATAGAATCATAGAATCATAGAATGGTTAGGGCTGGAAGGGACCTTCAAAGGTCATCTAGTCCAACCCCCCTGCAAGGAACAGGGATATCTCCAACTAGATCAGGTTGCTCAGGGCCTTGTCCAACCTGGCCTTGAACGTCTCCAGGGATGGAGCATCCACCACCTCTCTGGGCAACCTGTTCCAGTGTTCTACCACTCTCATAGTAAAAAATTTTTTCCTAATATCCAACCTGAACCTACCTCCCTCTATTTTAAAACCATTACCCCTTGTCCTATCATAACTGGCCCTCCTGAACAGCCTCTCCCCATCTTTCCTGTAGGCCCCCTTGAGGTACTGGAAGACCGCTATAAGGTCACCCCGGAGCCTCCTCTTCTCCAGGCTGAACAGCCCCAACTCTTTCAGCCTGTCCTCATAGGAAAGGTGCTCCAGCACAAGTTAATGTTGCTGTTAACTAGGAGAAACATAGAAAAAAAGATACAAGAATTCCTCTATAGTCTCTTCCTATTACTCATCTCAGTATTAGTCTGGCAACACAAGAAGGACATGGAGCTGCTGGAGCGAGTCCAGAGGAGGGCCATGAAGATGATCCAAGGGCTGGAGCACCTCTGCTATGAAGACAGGCTGAGAGAGTTGGGGCTGTTCAGCCTGGAGAAGAGAAGGCTCCAGGGAGATCTTATAGCAACTTTCCAGTACCTAAAGGGAGCCTACAGGAATGATGGAGAGGGACTTTTTACAAGGGCATGTAGTGATAGGACAAGAGGCAATGGATTTAAACTGAAAGAGGGGAGATTTATATTAGATCTAAGGAAGAAATTTTTCACTCTGAGGGTGGTGAGGCACTGGAAGAGGTTGCCCAGACAAGTTGTGGATGCCTCATCCCTGGAAGTGTTCAAGGCCAGGCTGGATGAGGCTTTGAGCAACCTGGTGTAGTGGAGGGTGTCCCTGCCCATGGCAGGGGGGTTGGAACTAGATGATCTTTGAGGTCCCTTCCAGTCCTAATGATTCTATGATTCTATGCAACTCAGAGTCCAGAAAAGAACAGCCAGAGATATGGCGGCTGTGTTACTCAGCTCCTGTTTTACTTCCTCTTTCAATCCAATTTCCCCTCTTTTTCTCATGTGCCATGGCATAATTAATCGGCACTACCAACCAGCCATACAGTTAGTCCTAAACCATGATCAAGATTTGTTTGTATCCCAAGTCAGCCAAGAAGTTTACACGTGCCTTCAAGGACTTCTGTATTCCTGCAAGTAAAGTTTTCTTATGTAGTCTTATTTGACATATTCCTCAATGTACTGGCTTCCGAAATCCTGTTATCGGTGTCCCAGAAAGTGGGCAGCAAGTATTTTAAATACTTGCTGGACTACTTATCTGGCTTCTATGCTGTGTTTGAGAATTCCACAAGTGTGCAAGAGTGCCTCTACATATGCCAGAAATCAGAAATCAGTATTCAGATCCAAATTTATTTGACAAATAAATATCTTAGGCAAATGGATAGAGTGAGTTGCTTAGTTGGACAGGCATGAAACTTCTCCCAGTTTTATGTGTCATCTAACTTCAGCTGCAATGGATTATGTCTTTTTCTTGCCCTGAAGGTAGTCTGGTCATAGGCCCTGAATCCAATTCTTGGCTGTTTAGCTTTAATGTAGTTACTCTGGAGGAGGACTGCCATACAGGGCTCTACAAAGCACACAGACACAGAGACTTTGTTGTCTTATTCCAGGATTTTAATAAGTTAGAGAAGTGGAATGTGGCGACCCACAGAGATTATTATTTGGAGGAAGTACTAGACTGGTTAAAAGGTTCAAATTTGGGCATTTTGATAATTAAGATAAATAAGAGTCCCCAAACTAAAAAGCTCAGAACACTCCTCCATGCAGGAAGTGAAAGCCAGCATTGTCAGTGGAAAAGACTTCAAAGATGATGTGCATAGGATGATCTCCGTGCCAGCACCAGAGACAGGCCAGGCTATAAGCGTGCCAAGAAAGCACACCAGCAGCACACCTCGGGATTTGGCTTCCCCTAGTAGCAGAAGCAGGCTGTGACAGACAGTGTGCAGTTTTATGCCTGCTACTGAGGTAGGACTGGATTCCAGGGATGCAAATACCATCTGCACCAGGGGACTGGCCTTACTTGAAAGGTAACACAAGTTGAATCATCTGTAATTTTATGTCTAAGTGCTCTGCTCATACAGAAATCTGTCAATATTGGATCGAGTCTTCTTCACAGTGTTCCTTCAGGATCTGGACATCCTTTTTAGATAGCTGTTTCCAAGAATAAAACAGTGCCACAGTTTAGAGGATTGATGTTCTCTTAAGATTTTATGGAGGACAAACATAGATATGCTCAAGTCTATATTCATCCTCTGAATAGTGCACATAGAGAGGCAACATATGAGGGGAGACTTACACGTACTGTAACTGCCAGCTGGGGTGGACATCTTCACTTTTTCCTACCCTTATACAAACTTGTCTCTCCAGAGCACTTACCAGTGAAATGTCAATTTACCGTGTGTAGCTTCTGGAACACAGACAAAACCGCGATGTGATTTTGTCTCCAGGAGGAGACTGACAGTGTGTTTCTATTGTACGTGCTGGCAGGTAGGCCATGAAAGTAAATGGTTTGATAAAAGCTCAAATTCCAGAATCACAGCTGATTTACATTCGGAGCTATATAAAGGAAATAAAGGCTCTTCCTCACCTAAGTATTGCTGATAAATTATTATATAGATTCATCTCTTTAAACTTTGATCTAAGGTAGTTTTTTGCATTATGATTTTAGTCTGAGTGTTCACATTTCCATGGGGGGATGAGTTAGGCTTGCCAGGGCAGCACTTTTTGGATTCATACATTTGAAATAGATGCATACCATCATGTAGAAACTGAAAAAAACCTCCTTATATCTGCAGCCAAACAGAGAGCAAAAACCCCTTGCACATTACAACTTGAGAAGAAGAAAAAGAATTTTCTTGTCATTCTCAACACTGTAAAATCTATCCATTGTAAAAAAGCTGAAGATCCATCTTGATCTAATTGCTACCATAGAACAACATTAATTAAGCTTAATCACTAAGTCCAATGAATACCTTTCGCAATAGTGTAACAAAATAAAAATTGCTCCAGGACCGTCTTCCCCTTTATTTTGCCGAGTAGCCCTATGGCAGTATCTAAAAGGCAAACTTTGGAAGACTGAGACCTTTCTCATTATAGATAAAATCTTGGTGCTGTAAAACTATGGCGGAAGTCCAGTAATATGTGTATTACTGATTAAATAGACAGTAATTCTTTTATATGAAAAGTATTCACTTTCCACCTCTCCTCCCAAGAGAGCTATTTGAAATGGTTACTGCTTATCTTGGCATCCTCCCATGATCAGGGACCAAACACTGGCAGCTCACATTTTAGTCCCATTGGTTTCTAGTCACACAGCCTCGTCTCTTTTTTTTTTTCTTCTGAAAAGCCATCCACTTTCATTAGAGGAAATCCAAGTTCATCCTCCATATAAAGCATACAGCTTCATGCCTCTTCCTGCATCTCCACTGCTTTCTGCTGAAAAGTCAAGTCACCTTGAAGAGTCATTCTTTTCTCTAGGAAACAGAAAACACTGTTTCCTTGTCAAGCCAAACACCCTCAGGTGAGCCACAGCATGGAGTAGTCAATGATATCTATGACTAATCCACTACTTGCTCACCTGAATGCACAGCTCCCATGCTGACAGGGTGGAAACCTTAATCTAATGTGTCTGCCTGCAATCCCTGCTTCATTGTGTTTCGTTTCGATTCGCTATCTTAAATGGAAATCATTAAAAAGACTGTTATTATCAAACATTCTCAACATCCTTAGACATTTAATTTACTTTGTAGTCTGGAAGTAGTCATTAAGATATTAAGGCTTAAAATAGGTGTTCATGACGAAAAACTTAACATAGTAGCACTTCAGTTATGAGGTTTTTAAGATGATAGTGTTGGAATCAATAAAATTTAGGAGCTACTGGGCTCCTCTGTTTTCCTGTGCAGATAAATGGTGTTTTTAACTGATGTGGTGGGCTGTTCACAAAAGAAAACTGCCTTTTAAAACCAGCAAGTATAAACATTCTGGCATTTGTCTCCAGTAAACCAACAAGCAGCAGTTTGGCATTTTAATCTAACAACTTTGTAACTAATGTACTGACCTCAAAATGTGTCTCTACAAAGTGCCATTCACATTACGTTCTATAAAAAAGTAGCAGCCCAGATGTGCTGAATTATCTAACATGGTAACAGCAAGCATTTAAAGTGTGTAAAAACAGATCATCTCATAAACGTACACAACATTGGAGTAACTTCAAGTTAGTATTTTTAATAAATCTGTAGTTTTTGACCAATGTTCACAATCTCTCTGAACAGCACATACTTTTCATCGTGCTAAGCCTGACCATAAAACACATGCTGATGGATTCGCCATTTAAAAAAATTTGTAAACAGAATGGGATAATTTCATACAACTCAATAGTTACTCAGCCACAGTAGTACAACTGCATGGCAGTATCACAGTCTGACAGAGCAACAAGAAACACTTTTCCCTCTTCTGACCAACCTGAGGTGTACAGTGAGTCTCCTTGTGCAAGTCTCCTACATGTTTTGCGGGAATGCAGCACATACAGGCTCCTACAAGTACTTAAAAACAGAGAAGGAACAGAAACTATTGTACTATTTCCTTCCCACCCTTCTTAACTGGGGATGGCATGGGTCACAGAAGAGACTGCTCAGATCATTGTTTCCCTGTTGTGGTGGGCTGGCTCTGGCTGGATGCCAGGTGCCCACCAAGCCATTTTATCACTCCTGCTCCTCAGCTGGACAGAGGAGAGAAAATATAGTGAAAAGCTTGTGGGTTGAGATAAGGACAGGAAGAGATTGTTCGCCAATTACTGTCACAGGCGAAACAGACTTGACTTGGGGAAATTAGGTTATTACCAATCAAATCAGAGTAGGGTAAGGAGAAATAAAAACTAAATCTTAAAACACCTTCTCCCTTCTTCCCAGGAGAAGCTTTACTCCCTAATTTCTCTGCCTCTTCCTCCTCCAGCAGCACAGGCAGATGGGAAATGGGTGTTGGTGGTCAGTTCATCATACATTGTTTCTGCCACTCCTTCCTCGTCAGGGAAGTCCTCCATAAACTTCTCCAACAGGTGTCTTTCCCACAGGCTACAGTTCTTCACGAACTGCTGCAGCATATCCCTTCGATGGGGTGCAGTCCTGGGTCCCCCACAGGATCACAAGTCCTGCCAGTAAACCTGCTCCAGCATGAACTCCTCTTCCTGCAGGGTCACAGGTCCTGCCAGGAGCCTGTTCTGGTGTAGGGTCCTCCACAGCTGCAGGTGGATCTCTGCTCCACCGTTGACTTCCATGGGCTGCAGAAGGACAGGCTGCCTCACCACAATCTTCACCGTGAGCTGCAGGGGAGTCTCTGCTCCGGCGCCTGAAGCACCTGCTCCCCCTCCTTCTTCACTGGCCTTGGTTTCTGCAGGGTTGTTTCTCTCACATGTTGTCACTCTTCTCCTCCTGCTGTTGTTCCACAGCAGGTTTTTTCCCCCTTCTTGAATACGTTTTCTCAGAGGCGCTACCACCGTCACTGATGGGCTCAGCCCTGGCCAGCGGTGGGTCTGTCTTGGATGCGGCTGGCATTGGCTTTACTGGACACAGGGGGAGCTTCTAGCAGCTTGCATAGAAGCCATCCTGTAACCCCTCCACTAGCAAAACCTTGCCATGCAAACCCAATACACCTGTGCACTCTCCACGGGTCAGCCAAAACCCGGCTGTCTATAGTTGGCACCTCAACCAAGCCACTTACTCCCAAATTAGAATAAGCCACAGTCCTGGGACTGGCACTTCTGTTTCTCCATCTTTCCACCTGGTATCGATGTTGCTAGCCTGGATATCCATTTCATGGATCTTGGACAAACTGATAGTTTAGGCAAGACAGAAGCAATAAAACCAGAATGATCTCTTAAAATGCCAATGACATGACTTTAGCTATCACGTAGTGCTCATCCATCAGAGATTTTCACATCACAAACTCACTTATTTCTCCAAGCATCCCTAGAGACTTTTGTCTTCTTTTTACTTGGGCTGATAGTTGCAATCACCATCTTAAAAAACAAAGTAAGAGTAGTTGTATTCCATCTGTTTTCATCTGTAAATATCTCAGTCTTACTGTTTCTCTGCAAGAACTAATGAACTAAAGGAACTAATGGAGTCTGACAGACTGAAAATAGTGCTGTTCACAGCAATCTGTGCTTTTTCTCAAGCAGGACACCCGTGAAGATATACAACTCAATAGTTACTCAGCCACAGTAGTACAACTGCATAGCAGCATCACAGTCTGACAGAGCTGTGATGACATTTTACCTGAATGAGGATTAAAGGACTGTGTTCTTATTGTTTAGGCATATATTCCAGCTCGAAATTGCTCTTGATAATAATAAGACACGGTTAACAATAGCGGGGTTATTTGGAATGTACTGCTCTCAGTATTCAGCTCAAACTGCTCTCAGTATTCAGCTCAAACTGCTCTCAGTTATCAATGTATCCGCCTACGAGAGGCCCTGGCAGGGCCGGGCCGGGCCGGCGCTGGAGCGGTGCCGCAGCCCCCGGCCCAGCAGCGCACGGCAGCTCCCTGGGACCCTCCGCAGGACCGCGCGGAGCCGCCGCCCGCTCTTCCCGACGCCGGCCAGCGCGGCGCGCCGCGCAGGCCCTGGCGGGCCGAGGCGGGGCCTGCCGTCTCCGCGCCAGCAGCCCAGCAGCCGCGCTCCGCCCCGGGCCCCGCTCGGCAGGCAGGGGGCGGGGAGGCGCCAGGGGCCCGGCTGGAGCGGTCCTGCTGGCGAGATGGGGCTGGAGCCGCTGTTCCAGGCCTGGAGCTACTTCAGGCGGAGGAAGTTCCGGCAGTGCTCGGATGTCTGCTCGCAGCTGCTGGAGAGCCCGCCCGGCGAGCAGGTAGCGGGCGCCGAGCCGGGCCGGGCCGGGAGGCTGGGGGCGCCGGCGGGCCGGGGCGGGAGGCGGCGGTGCCGGTGCCGGTCAGCAGCAGGCCGCGCTCCCGCCGCCTCAGCGGCCCGGCCGCCCGGCAGGGCTCCCCCCACAGCGCTCCCCCGGTGCCTGTTGCAGCCGCCGGAGAGCCCCGCCGTGACCGCCGGCGGCGGGCCGGGGGGCGCCGGGCCCTGCCGCGCTCCGCGAGCGGGAGGGGGGCCGGGCGGCGCCTTCTCGCCGCGCTCCCCGCGTGTCTCCCGGAACGGGAGGCGGTCAGTGCGGTGCTGCCGCAGCCCCGGCCGGGAACGGAGAGAGGAGCAGTGCAACAGGTTCGTTGTACTGCTGGGAGTGCAAGCGTGGCGGGTCGCAGGACTCCCCGCAACGAGAATTTTAACTCACTCAAGATTTTGTGGAGTTAGAGGAAGATGCCAAACCAGGACTAACAATCAGGTCTGCTTAAGGCTGTTACTGTTGATTTACGCAGATGTTCAGGTGTCACAGTTCTGTACGGACTAGACCTCATAAGGTTAAGAGGCACCCATTTTAGCTCAGATTACGTGTGAGCATCACCATGGGCCAGAAGGTGTTTCCGTTCCTCTCTCTTCGCTCTTTCTGCAGCTGCAAAGTCTCTGGAAATGTTGGGCATGTGTTGTTCAATACCTACGTATTTTCTTACTTTTCTGTAAGAAGGAAGGATTTGAGAATGTTGTTTTTGGGTTATTTTTACTGCCACATTTGGAAAACAGTAATTGAATGAACTTAATCATCATAAATACTTCACAGTAAATTAGTAAATTAGTAAGTCTCAAAGCATCCTATTGCTACACATTTTAAGAATCTTGAAGGCAGTTCTTTTCGTCAGGAAAGAAAAGTCTTTAAGCTGCATAGTCACACAATTGTGTAAATGTAAAGCACAGTAATTGTTTAAACTGGTTTAGGATTGATATTTAAAAGATGCTTTTGTTTATGTTACATACTGTAAGGCACCAACAGGGAGCCATCAGCAGCAGTCAAAATTTTTAGCAGAGAAGGCATTCCAAGAAAATCGGTTCGGAACAGTAAATAGAATTGAGTATTAGTTCCGTGGAAGTCCTGTATGATTTATGTGTGTTTAGATTATCGGGTCTTGTAATCTTTGCATATGGAAGTACAACAGTTTACTCATGATAGAAACTCTTGAGGCAGTACAGATCATAACAGTAAGTAAGAGTCTTAAAGATCTTAGAGTCTTAAAGATAGTGCTTCTATTGCTATTCATTTATAATTTTTAATTAGTAAAATGTTTTCCAGTCTGTGATCTCAACATGGAAACATAAAGACAACTGCATCTTTACTGTGTGCTGAAGCTTAAGTGTAAAGTTTTTTTCTTACACCTGGCAACTCTAAACTTTTGCTGGGCTGTTTCCAGTAGCACTGGGGACGTTGAAGGCATCTGCAACTGATGGGAGTGGAGTGAGGAATAGAAGGTGCACAAGGCCGGGAAAAATGTTTAGGAGGAAAATAACAAAATAGCAATGACATGATTTAGATCCCATTTGGTTTTCCTTCTTTCTTCCAAATATTGATCACACATGTCGCAAATGTTTAAGCATATCAATTAAATTGTTTTCTTACCTTAGAGAACCACGGCCTTACATACCAACAATATGAGAGTTTTTCCAAATACTATATAAAGTATATAGTAATTGAGAGAAACAGTTGATCACTTAATTTAGTCTTTGAAGTGATCACATCAGAATTCCATAAGAATGAAAGAGTGAAAACAAACTAATTATGCTTTGAGAAACAGTGGAGGATGGGGATACGAGTAGTGTCTATATTACATCAAATCACAAGCTCTTAGAAGAGGTCCTATATGAAGTCTCTGAATTTTAAGATCAAGTTTCACTTGTGTTTTGAAAAGGCTTCCAGGTCATGGTTGCCTGCAAAGAACTGAATTTTATAATTTCACTATGTTCATTTCAGAACTATATTCCTATTCAGTTTTGTGTGAAAAAAGTACTCTTCACCAGCAAACCTACCTGAAATTTTAGATCGAAGAGAAATGTCTTTGCTTTCTGTAGAGGCGAACTTGAAATACGGTTAATTTGACTCTTGCCCCATATAATCTTTTTGAGGAATCCTTATTGAGAGCTCTTTTGAGCAGGAATTAATGACTTCTAAAAATATTTAAAACTATATAGATACTAGATATAAGGAAGAATTTTTTCACTCTGAGGGTGATGAAGCACTAGAACAGGTTGCCCAGAGAAGTTGTAGATGCCCAAAGCCCCTGTATGAGGCTTTGGGCAACCTGGTGTAGTAGAGGGTTTCCCTGCCCATGGCAGGGGGATTGGAACTAGGTGATCTTTGAGGTCCCTTCCAACCCAAACCATTCTATGATTCTATATCTACTTTATCTTGGAAAATATCAGTTTTCCTCTTCAACATTTTAGAAGTTCATGGAACGCTGTTTCAGTCTTTGTTTCATAGAGCAGTGTTTGAGTAAAGCACATCGCAAGTTTGCAGACACCGGCAAGTGGATTTTACGGTATGCAAATACTTTATGTGAGTGGGGTAACAGTTTGAAGGCTTTTTGAAAAATAAATGGAAAGGTGGTTATTAGGTGGCAATTACGCGTGTTTCTTCAGAAGGATCACGGAGTGTACTGTACTTCGTAGTGTATGATGTGATGGCTACACAGCCTTCTTCTGTCGTTCCCTTCTGTTAGGCCAAAGAGCACAGCTCCTGGCAGGAGAAGGTGTAGCAGTATTTATACCACCTGTTTATTTTGGTACAGCAGGTTGGAGAAACCAGAATACCAGTGTACTCAAGAGTGCAACTTGAACCAAATTCAAACCAAGTCAACATACAAAATCTTACACTTGAAATCTTTTCAAGTAAAATGTTTTCTAATTATCTAGTTAAAATACAGCTTTAACATTCATTGCAGACTTGACATGGAATTGCATTTCTCTTCTTCAGTCCGCTGTGCTCATCATGTTTTAGAGTTTACTCTTTTTATTGTAATCAACACAAGATCTTAACGTTTACTGGCTAACTGTACAAGCCTGTATTTTGTTATTCTGCATCTCATTTGTAAAGCCTTGCAGGTCTTTTCTCTAGCTATGTTGTTGCACTTTTAGCTTGTTACTTTCTAACACTAGATGCCTTTGGAAACTAATCTGTCAGGTCTATATTCTGTTAAAAACTTCAGGCAGAGAGTAAAGGAAATAATAATGTGCCTCACGAACGTGTTTTATACGTAGTTGAAACCCTACAAACTATTTTGAACCTACTTAATACACAGAATGAAAAAGCAAATCATGTCTGTGTATTGCAACATGTATACTTTGCATTCCATAGAAGCTTTATTTTTATAAAACCTCTGAAAGATATTAAACTCCAAGGCCAAACACCAAGGTAATTAGAACTCATTGTAAGTGACATACATTACTTCATTCTCCTTACCTAGTCTAATACTATTTTATGTTACTCTGTGTTTATTCTAGTGGTAGTGTATCAGTTAAGTTACTGTAGTTGTGAATACTAGAAAAGTGATCTAAGATTACTACGTTATTTTTTTTAAGTTAATTAAGAATCTGAGACCATTCTCAGGCAGATTGACTGTTGATTCCTGAAGTTTGTGTTACTTTTGAAGGTGGCATGTTAATGAAATCAATACTTTATTTCTGTCTTCTTCAGCCACCTACCAGAAAATGATGCTGTCTTCCATCTGTGTGAATTACATTAGCAGCATTTTAGTATAACCTGGAGAAATATCTAAAATGAAGTAGGTGTCATTTTTGGTACCTAACCCAATATGTGTGGTTTATTATGCTTAAAAACCACATAGCGATTCTAAAACATTTAATGGTCAAACCCTTAATGGCAACACTTCTGCAAATCAGGCCCAAGATATGTCGTTTTGGGCACCAGGAAAGCAGACAAATGACAACACTTAGAAAAAGTTTGGATTAAGTGAGCTGCTGTGCAGCACGAGGGAATACTTGACTGCTGTCATAACCATGCCATCTGTTCTCGTCCTCTTGTCCCATATTCTGCTAAGCGTGTGCCTCCCAACCTCTGCAGCCAGGAAAAGGAGGGTCTTATAAGAACAGTAGCCTTGGTCACTGTTCAGGGATTCACTTCTTTGAACAGCCTGCATTAGGATAGGATATAAACCAAGCCACAGGAGATGGTGTCCTTTAAAGAGATGCACAGAAATGGTTGAGTTAAACTGTGACTGTTAAAGGTCAGAACTTTTTCATGCTCAGACGACTAGCCTTCTCCCTTCTAAGACACGTAATATAACAATAAATAAGTAAAGGAAGAGACCAACAGTGCATAGTCTGAGAGTGTTATCACGCCTGAAAGAGACAACCTTGCTTTCTGAAAGCCACTCTGTTTTTCCCAGCTTTCAGCTGGTCTGTGAAATCATAGCACCACTGCTGCTCCATGGCATCTGCAGCACTGTCACAAAACTATGGGCAGCTGAAATCAGCTTTCTACAGTGGCCTTAGAAGTAGGTATTTTTGCCAGTCGCATTTATAAATGTAATAAGAAATTTTCTCGACCAGTACATCTTGATATATCTCTTAATTTACCACTCCCTGTACATACAGCTTATGTTTTCATCAGAAAATGTTTTTGTCACAAGAATAATGATTTTTAAGAAGTTATCCTTTAAGAACATGATAAAAGATGATTTGAAGGTCTCAAAAGTAAGTTTACCAATGATCCAATCTATAGTTAGATGTATATACATTTAGAAGCTGTCTTAATTGGTGTTGAACTCTCTTTGAACTCTGTCACCAGATGCAGTAAGCCCTAGGAGGTTTTTACAGTATGGTGTTGACCTTTTAACCAACTGGGCATGAATCAGGAATTTTCTTATGCAGCAATGTCAAATGCTATGCCATTATAAACTTGAATTCTTAAAGAACACGTGAATGAAATCAAAACATTTTGAAATCAATTAAGTTTTCCTGAAGAGTTCTTAATGAATAAAATGTGCTGAATGTTTTGATAGAAGAATAATTAGCTGCTGCTGAGTTAGATTTTTATGGAAGACTGAAATATTTTTTCTATAAAATGTCCTGTGCATTTTTTCATTTAAGAATTAGGAATATAAATTTTACTGATGGAATTTACTTCTATGCTGACAATCTTGTCTCATGATGGATAAAAGCTATATTTTCTATGACTAGCATTCAGTCATACAAACACATAAAGCAAGCACTGATGTTCAGTTTGATTATTTCCTATTGTAAGCAAACAGACGTTGTCTTCTATGTTTATAGTAACAGCATGACCTAGAGGAAATACAATCCAGGGCTGTCTCTGTTGATCATCCTGATTAGTTACCTAATCTGATTACTCTTCTTTCTGTTCCATATGTCAGATTCAAGGCAATAACTAGCACCAATGTATGAGGCCTGCTGTAGTTGAACAATAAAAAAAAAATTGCCTAATGTAATTAATAGACATATAGTGGATGTCCTGCCTTTAGGTTGATTAATGGTCTACCACTATGAGGATTTGCTTTTGTTCATTTGTCCCTTCTTCTCCCACGGTGAACTTTCAGCTACTATTGCTTGCATGCTGGTTTGTGTAATGTCATAATAAAGTTATCACAAATATTTTTATGCACACAGAACTCGATTTGGAAAAACACCTTCAACTGAAATCAGTTATTGGTTGAAGAGACTGTAATTATTAAGTTTATGCATAAAAAATAGTGATACATACAGTGAAGTCGTTGTTGCTGGATAATGTTTTTTAGTGTGTTTCTGCTCTTTATCATTTGAAGAGCATTTTCAGAATATACTAAGTTTAATATTCTGCGTGTATTAAATCATACTTACCTGAAATTAATTGTAGAATGAGGCTTTATTAGAATTCATTCCCTCTTCTAGGCTATAAGCATCAGAAGACTTAATTTTTCAGAATATTTTTGGTCTTCAAATAAACTGACTTTACACATAAACTTTAATTTTAAAATGCCCTCAGTGGATTTAGTGATCTGGGTTAAATCCTTCCTTCATTGCTTTTACAATCTTATTAATTTCAAAGGAGCTTTATATGTGTAAATGAAGAATAAATTTGACCTTTTGTTTTGAGTTACCGGCTTACAGGGCAACGCTATTTGTTAATCCTCTCAAAGAAATCTTTATTTGGAATCTAGTTCCAGTGGATTACTTGCATGAGTAACAACTGCTGGATCCACCTATGTTAAAATATATTAAATTTTAATGTTAATTTTTGTTGTTCCAGACTTGTGTTTAATTGGAGGGTTCTATCCCCTGCTTGAGGGTTATTTAAAATCTTAAGTTACTTCACGTCAAAAACTGAAACAATGTTTTAGGATGTATGAACAATACGTACTGTAATCTGCCATTGTGAGAGAGCAGTGTTTTTAGTAAGTGTTATTGGTCAACTCCACTTTTTTCCAAAGTGACAAGGGATGTCATTTCTGAATTTTTTAGTAATATGAATGCTCCTACGTAAGCAAATTTGTTTTCTTTTTAAATTATTGTTTAAACTAATGAACAGTGCCTAAAGTAAGATACACATCTGCAACATCAAGGCATTTTTGAGTTAGTGTTGATGTAATATTCCTGACCTTGTCCTCATTAGTTATTGTAGCACATATGGTATGGAAGATCACCTACTGCTCTTAAACCATTTTCTAGTACACCATGTGCTGTAACACTCGGACATGATGGGGTGAATAAAATGCAAGCTGAAATATCTTTATGTCATTTTGTTATTACTTAGAAGGCTAGAACAGTTTATTTTTTAGAAGACAAATACTATAAATAAACCAACATATTAAGAGAACTTGGGAGTTCATTTAATCATACATCTAAAATATAAAGGTAGTTTCAGTGCCTTAGTCAAGCCCAGGCACATCACAGACAGCTGAGATTAATCCCTCAGTTGATGTTAGTTCCATAGAATACTGAATTTATAAGCTGTGTTATGCATTCTAACACCGGTGAACAAGTCTATGATTCCAAACATGGTCCTTAAAAGGCCACAGAAATTCCAGTACACTACACAAGTAAGATGCAAGAGCATCACCAGTCTTCCAGGTCCCTGCTGTCATGGAATTTACTGAGTAAAAATGCTCAAATTGAAAGAAGTAGACTGTGTCTCATACTACAGAGGAAAAGAGTGAGCCTGACCTTGCCATTTTCTTGGTGAAACATGAGCCAGCAGTGTGCCCTGGCTGCAAAGGAAGCCAACAGCATGCTGGGCAGTGCTTCAGCTTGGAGAAGACATTGGTGTGATGTAATTTCCAGCCTTCTAATATGTTCAAGGAGGTTATCAAAAAGACAGAGCTAGACCCCTCGTGGTGGTGCATGGAATTAGGGACAGCAAACATAAATTGAAATGAAGGAGGCATTGGCTTGATATAAGGAAAAACATTTCTCTGTAAGGACAGTCAGGCACTGGAACAGGTTGCATAGGGGCGTTGAGCAGTCTCCATCCTTGGGAAGTTTTCGAGACCCAACCAGATAAAGCTCTGAGCAACCTCAGGGGCATTGAGCAGTCTCCATCCTTGGAAGTTTTCGAGATCCAACTGGATAAAGCTCTGAGCAACCTCAACTGACCTTGTAGCTGACCTTGCTTTGAGCAGGCCTTTGGACTAGAGACCTCCTGAAGTCCATTTCTAGTCTGAATTACTCTAAGTTTCTATATTCAGTCTATTACAGCTGGCTTAATTGTGATACGTTTACACAAGGCTAGATATGTAAGAAATTTCCCACTGCTTCTAGGAGCAGAAATGATCTGACTCTATAACAGACTAATAGTGGTTTAGAGAAAGTAACATTTATCTCCCACCTTCCTCGTCTCTCCCCCTAAAGCTAAGTAATACTTTAAAGAGGAAAGGTTCCTCCCTGGTCCCTGGAAATGAGCAGAAGCCCTGAAGGATAGTTTAAATATTATATAAATGTGTTAATTACACAATAAATTATCATAAACCTACATTTCCTGTTTTTAGTATTTGCTTATTTTTACCTCAAGTTTTCAAGGAGGTGCAAGTTCCTGCTTTTTGGTTTGTAATAAACTTCATCTGGTAGTTTTCCTTTTGCTTATTGGATGGTGCAATAAACAGCATTACTATCTAGAATACTATAAATACATCATTTCCATCATAAAAGTACAAAAAAAATTTGATATGTACAGAAATTTTCTTTTATGTACTTCAGTGATATCAGCATGATCATGATCACCCTCAGCAGCTAACAGAGATGCACAAAGTAGGATTTTATTGCATAGACATTCTGAAGCCCATGGCCTGGATTTGCTTACATCTTCCAAGTTTTTCTTTTTTTTTTTTTTTTAAATGCACCATTTTTCAGTTAATTAATTCTGTGATATTAATCTAAGATTTGGCCAACATGATCCAGCAGAAGCAAGAAAGCAAAAGGTACCTCAAAAATGTACTTACTGCAAATCTACTTTCATTATGTAAAACATTGATTAACTCCACAATGTGTGTAATTTGAGATAATGTAATAAAATGAAAATTTGGATATATGTCAGAGAGAAAATATTTATGCAAAATGTGGTGGTCACAGAGTATAATTCCATTTTTTTTTTCTGTTCTTTTTATTGTTTGGCATTTCCATTCCTCAGTTTCTATTTCCTCTCTTTTCAGGAGCCTGATTCAGAATACACTGTGTTTCAGGTAAAATTCTTTTCATAAATACAATTATTAAATACAATCATTAGGAAGATTTTCTAATACACTGAATAATATTTGTTTTGTTGTTGAATCCTTAATGGCATAAATTTGTTTTTCATCGTTGGTAAGGCAGTACTTTTGATAAGGGTATTTTAAATAGGCAGCTTTTATATTTGATAGAAGTTTATTTCTCTCATATATTTCCTGTAGGTTTGTTCAGCAGTTCAGTACCTTCGTGCCTTCTAAAAGCTAAATTGAATCTCTCTTGAACTGAACGACCTTCATCTGCTGATGAAATTAGCAAAAAGCCAATGTGTGTCAGTGCACATTTCTAATTCCTTTTTGCACACCTTGATTTTTCAGATATTTAGCATATCTGTGTGTGTGTGTAGAAATGATACTTTTGTTTCATATGAGTCTTGTAACTAGTTAGGAATTTTGAATTGTCTTCTTGTCTCCCAAGGTGAAGGTCATCTTTCTATAGTTTGAGTAACAAATTTGACGTTTTTCTCTCTTGCTGTTTTGATCAGAAGTCCTATAACAAACTTTGGTGCTGGCAATACTCTGATCTACAGACTGATGCTTAATTAAGGAATAAGATGAGATATTTGAATTTTTTATTGCCTGTGAAGTCTCAGACTAAGAGCTTCATTAAAATAAACTTGTTAATCTGCTCTTCCAGTTTTATGACAGATATTTGTCCAATAATGACAGAAACACATGTTGCTTTTAAAAATACCTTATCTCATGTTTGTTATTGGAAAAATCACAATGATATGTTTATGTTAAGAACTGGCCCTAGTTTAGCAATTAGTGCAGAGAAGTTGCTACTTTCAGTTCCCAGGAAAAGATCATTACTATGGGCAGCTTTTCTTATCTCTGCTGGGAAATTAGCCTGTGTTTGGTTATACCGAAAGCTCTAATTTCAGCATATTCCTGATATATTCTGTTCACTTCAGATATATATCTCTGAAAAAAAGCTGAGTACCATCAAGGCGTTAAAAATTCAACACACTAAATACTCATATAGAATAATGAAAAACAGCTAAAGGTGTTGCACATCTAACTGCAAATCTCAGTGCTAATTAAAGGTTGTCACCCTACTACATAAGAAGAAACTAAAGATAATAAAGCAGATCTGGATTATGTCTGTCTGGCCTAGATTCACATCATCCTGCCCTGTTCTTTTCTCTTCACACTTGAACAAAGGTTTCTAATTGTGGTTGAACTGGCTGACTAAATCCCTCCTTTACTTCTGCTTGGAAGAAAGCACTTTTAAAAAGAAAAGTTAAATATTTCAACATTTCTAGCTATACTTTAAATTTGGTAGATAGTTATAAAGTTGCATAGAAATATGAAGGAAGTATAGGGGAAGATGTGGTCTGAGACATGATGAATGAGAAGTGTCCCATTAAATGATTACTTACATTACTAAATAAGCCTGACGTCCAGATCTTCTCCTACCTCTTATTTAAAGAACAACAGTTTTCATGTGTTTGACCTTTAGTTCTATTAAGGTAGCGTCAGTCTGTTTCTATTTTGAAATGTCTCCTTAGAAAATCTTAAACATGCTTTTCCATCAGACTGCTGTATACTGTGTCAGAAAAGAAATGAATCTAATTATTTTGGCAGTGATTTTTACTCTGGAAAATTTATGATGATCTGTTCAGTATCTGAAGGAAGATCAGGGCTTGGTCTTGTGGCTCCCTTTATCATGCCAGCCTTATGAGTACATTACAGGCATATTAAGTTATCAAAGTGGTTGGATCTGCGCTTATTTTGTTGTTACTTTTGTATGGCTGCCACTGGTCTTTCTTTTCACCAGTGATTTGTTGTCTCTACAGTAAGCTTGTGACCAGGCTAGAATTATGCTTGCCTTTCCAGACTGCTCATGTAATCCTCCAAGACATTTAATGTGGTAATTTGTCAGTTCAGTTCACTAAGAAGTGCTCCAATAATCTCACAATCTGACGTGCTTAATCTATACATTTATACATCTGATTCTTTAGATTATCTTTCTAAGAACTGTTGCTTGCGGGTAGTAATGTACTGTATCTTTAACTGCTGGTTAAAAGATTTTCCTTTTTTCTCTATGGATGCCTGAGTAGGTCATTACTTTTCATTACAGTACCTTCCTTTCCCATCCCAGTTCAAATAAGGTGTCTGTCAGCAGGGTGGGAGGGTGGGGTTTTGAATGGTGCTGGTGGCTGGGGATTTCTTCAGAAACACAAGATCTCAGAGAGTTGCCTGTGACCTAAATTAGTCATAACTTTTCATGAGGCATGAAATTCTGTCCTCCAAACTCAGTGACTGTAGTTGTTCCACTCCAAAATAGTTGTCTAAAGTCTTGGTCCCCTTTCCATCTCCATCAGGCAACTGATAGATATACCCCACCGTTTAAGTCAATACTTTGTTCAAGGCTATTTAAACTGTTAAGAGAATAATAATAAAAAAATGGCAAAATTAGTGATTAGGTATTTACTTGGTGTCTTGAAGATATTTTACTATTTACTTTATCCTTATTCAGGCTGCCTGGAGCCTGAAAACACGAGCTTTGACAGAAATGGTGTATGTGGATGAAATTGATATGGATCAAGAAGGAATTGCAGAGATGATGCTAGATGAAAACGCCATTGCTCAAGTCGCACGTAAGAACGACTTTCACTTAAATACATTGAAGCAACAAGAACTTTTTTGGTCAGGATTATTGTCTAGCATGAAATAATACATACCGAGGTGACCTGATATGGGTTTTAGCTATTGCTACAAGAAGCGTTTTAGATTGTTTTATGGTTGCAATGTTGAGATACACCATATGATCTTGATGCAGTGCTTAGGTCAAAGTGTCAGCTTTTGTTTTCATAGATTCATAGATTCATAGATTCATAGATTTCTAGGTTGGAAAAGACCTTAGAGATCATCGAGTCCAACCATCCCTAATCCCCATTAAACCATATCCTCAAGTAGCTCATCCACCCTATTCTTAAACACATCCAGGGATGGGGACTCAACCACTTCCCTGGGCAGCTTATTCCAGTGGCTGACAACCCTTTCAGAGAAGAAATACTTCCTAACATCCAACCTGAATCTCCCCTGACTAAGCTTATGCCCATTTCCTCTTGTTCTATCTCCCATCACTAATGTAAAGAGCCCTTCCCCTACCTCCCCACCATCTTTTCTCAAGTATTTATAGGCCGTAATCAGGTCTCCCCTCAGCCTCCTCTTCTCCAGGCTAAACAGCCCCAACTCCCTCAGCCGCTCCTCATAAGTTTTATTTTCCAGCCCCTTGACCAGTTTAGTTGCCCTTCTTTGGACTCGCTCCAGGAGCTCAATATCTCTCTTAAAGCGAGGGGCCCAAAACTGGACACAATATTCCAGGTGCGGCCTCACCAGTGCCGAGTACAGGGGCAGGATCACTTCCCTGCTCCTGCTGGTCACACTATTCTTGATACATGCCAGTATCCCATTGGCCTTTTTGGCCACCTGGGCACACTGCTGGCTCATATCAAGCCGGTAGTCAACCAACACCCCCAGGTCCTTTTCCGCCAGGCAGCTCTCCAGCCACTCCTCCCCGAGCCTATAGCGATGCTTGGGGTTTTTATACCCCAAGTGAAGGACTCTGCACTTGGCCTTATTATAGCTCATGCCATTGGCCTCAGCCCAACGATCCAGTCTGTTCAAATCCCTCTGAAGGGCCTCCCTACCCTCGAGCAGATCGACACAGCCTCCCAGCTTGGTGTCATCCGCAAATTTACTGAGGGTACATTCAATCCCCTCATCCAGGTCATTGATAAAGATGTTAAACAGAACTGGACCCAGCACTGAGCCCTGGGGAACCCCACTGGTGACCGGCCTCCAGCCGGATTTAGCCCCATTTACCACCACTCTTTGGGCCCGGCCGTCCAGCCAGTTTTTAACCCAAAGGAGGGTGTGCCTATCCAGGCCAGCAGTTACCAGTTTCTCCACCAGAACACTATGAGAAACTGTATCAAAGGCTTTACTGAGGTCCAGGAAAACTACATCCACAGCCCTTCCCTCGTCAACCAGGCGGGTCACCCTGTCATAGAAGGTGATCAGGTTTGATTGGCAAGACCTGCCTTTCATAAACCCATGTTGACTGGGCCTGATCACCCGGTTAACCTGTATGTGCTCATTAATAGCACTCAAGATAACCTGTTCCATGACTTTGCCCGTCACCGAGGTCAGACTGACAGGCCTGTAGTTCCCCGGATCCTCCTTCCGCCCTTTTTTGTAAATGGGGGTAACATCCGCCAGCCTCCAGTCCAGCGGAACTTCCCCAGTGAGCCAAGACTGCCCAAAGATAATGGACAGGGGTTTGGCAATGACATCCGCCAGCTCTCTCAGGACTCTCGGGTGGATACCATCAGGCCCCATAGACTTGTGGGCATCCAGCCGAAGGAGCAGATCCTTGACCCGTTCCTCTTGGATCACAGGAGCTTCGATCTGCTCTCCCTCCCTGCACTCAGACACCGAAGGCCAGCTCACCTGGGAACTGCTGACCTTATTATTAAAGACTGAGGCAAAGAAGGCATTAAGGACCTCAGCCTTGTCTTCATCCCTAGTGACTAACGTACCCCCTGAGTCCAGTAGGGGCTGGAGGTGATCTTTAGCCCTCCTTTTGTTATTAATATATTTATAGAAAGACTTTTTGTTGTCCCTTACGGAGCAGGCTAGTCTAAGTTCCAATTGGGCTTTTGCCTCCCTGATTATCTCCCTACATGCCCTAACTTCCTCCCTGTATTGATTCCTGGATGCCTGCCCATTCTTCCAAGACTTGTAGACATCCCTTTTTCTTTTGAGATGTTCCCAAATCTCCTTTGTTATCCAAGCTGGTTTTCTACCCCGGCGGCTCGACTTCCGGCACACAGGGACAGCTCGCTCCTGTGCCTCCAGAATTTCCTTTTTGAATAGTAACCATCCCTCCTGCGCCCCCTTACCCTTGAGAGCTGTCTCCCATTGGACTTTGTTAACCAGACTTCTAAACAGCCCAAAGTCAGCTCGCCCAAAGTCCAGCTTGGCCGTTTTAGTGTTCCCCCTCCTAACTTCCCCTAGAATTGAGAATTCTATTATCTCGTGGTCACTAAGCCCCAGGCGTCCTCCAACCTTCACATCTCCCACAAGACCTTCTCTGTTCACAAACAGCAGGTCTAGGGGAGCTCCTTCTCTAGTCGGTTCACTAACCAGTTGTGAGAGGAAGTTGTCCTCCACACTCTGCAGGAACCGCCTAGACTGTTTCCTGACTGCCATGTTATACTTCCAACAGACATCAGGCAGGTTAAAGTCACCCATAAGGACAAGGGCTAGTGAGCGCGAGACTTCCCCCAGTTGTTTAAAGAATAGCTCATCAGTCTCACTGTCCTGATAGGGTGGCCTGTAGCAGATACCCACTACAATATCCGCCTTCATAGGCCCCTCTTTGATTTTCACCCATAGACATTCTACTAGGTCATCCCCAACATTTAACTCTAAACAGTTTAGATCTTCCCTTACATACAGGGCAACCCCACCACCCCTTCTACCTCTCCTATCCCTCCTGAAGAGTTTGTAGCCATCCATGGTAGCACTCCAGTTATACGAGTCATCCCACCATGTTTCAGTGATGGCAACTATGTCGTAGTTTCCCCGGATAGCAAGAGCTTCCAGTTCCTCTTGTTTATTGCCCATACTGCGTGCGTTCGTATAGAAGTTTTGTCAGCTCTTCTTCTACATCTCTGTACTCACTAGCTCTTTTCCATCAGTGCATTGATTTCTTTCACTCCTTTTGACTTCTTTAGGCACTTGGGAAACTAGAGAAAAATATATGCCCTTGATGTGCTGTGAATCTCATCCATATGCCTGTACTGTAGGCAACAGTCTGGCCAGATCTAACATCACCTTTTTGCATTGTTTCCCGCAAACATTTTCTGAACCGATATTCTCTCTTCTACTTTTCTCTATTTTTTCCTCTCTTCCTTCCCAGGGTAGTTCTTCAGCCCTGTTATTGTTTCTTGTATGCAGCTCTTTTCAGCTTCGTCAGTTCCCTACTAAATGGGCAGTAATTAGTCTTTCACTACTTTCTGACATTATTTCTATTTTTCCCTGTTTCTTTAGTGTACAAGGCCATGTAGGAATTTTTATGCGTCTCATTACATGAGACTCTTAAAAACCTACCGTGTCAAGGAGTTCAAGGGAAGAACTGGACCTAGGCCAAAAGTAATATTTGAAGCATTAAAAGCTTTTCTCATCTGGATAGAAGTAGGCAATTGCATATCTATCTGATCACATTTTTAAAAATTGTCATTTCATGCTTGATCACGTGTCAAGCAGTACTCAAGTTGTGTTTATACATTACAATAATCTAATTATATGTATCGGTCTTAAAACAGCATAATAATATAATTTAGACTTTTATTTGATTTTATGCCAAGAAAAATAATTTGATGAATAGCATTGAGAAATAAGGCATTCTGGAAATACACATTCCCACTATACTTAAACTGAAGAACGGTGACTTTCTATATAGTGTGCCACAGATTTCAAAGCCAAAGAAAATCAATGTGATAGTGTAGCCTGCACTTCTGAATCATTGAGATAAAACTTCACTATTTGTGCTTCAAATCCATGAGATGTGCCTGACTAGTATGTCCTTTTTCAGAAAGTGCAAGAACTTTCCAGAGAGAAAGAACTCCCTGCATTCTTTAGTAAATTATTAAATTTGTTAGCTTTTATCAGTGTATGTCATATCTTTAGTGGGAATATCAACGATAGCTCCAGCTGTTGCTTCTTTGTGTACGTTTTATCCCTAATATGAAGTCTTTATTTTCAAAAGTATATTTCCAAAGTAAATAGTTAAAAGTGTCATTAAGTCATCCAGTGATCTTTTCTTTGATAAACTAAACAATCTTCTCATTCTGAGATGTATCTTTTAGTTTTTGAGTTGAGTCTTGAAGCTCTGTTCTTAACCCTTTCCAATTAATTTGCATGCTATTTCAGTTGTAGTCACCCAACCAGACAACAATCCACTGACACATAGTAAATACATTTTTCTTCTACAGCTTGATTTTACTTTCTTTATACATCTGAAGTGTTTTCCTGTCACACTGTTGTATAAAATGTAAGTACAGATATCACTAGGGAGAGTGCAAAGAGGACAGAGCCAAGCTCTTTTCTGTGGTGACCAGAGGCAGTGGGCACAAACTGAAACACAGGAGGTTCCCTCTGAACATCAGGAAACACTTTTTTCACTGAGAGTGACTGAGCACTGGCACAGGTTGCCCAGGGAGGTTGTAGAGTCTCCCTCCTTGGAGATATTCAGAAACCATCCAGACAGGGTCCTGGGCAACTGGCTTTAGGTGGGCCTGCTTGAGCATGGTTGGACCAGATGACCTCCAGAGGTCCCTTCTAACCTCAACCATTCTGTGATCAGCTCCACTTTTACACGAGTTAGTAAAAATGAGTGCTTGCTGACTGTGGGCTTTTTCTTTTGCTGTTAAAGCATGTTAGCCATAGTTGGTCTTGACTCAGGGTCTTTTACTGTGACAAATATTCCAGGATATCCTACCCCACTATAATTATAGCTTACAAACTTAAAAATGTGTAGTCATACCTCCCATATTACAACTGGTATTGTCTGTACTTTGCTTACTAAGCAGTTCAAATTCTTTTCCATCAGCTACATGTCCATTTCTATTTTGCATCTGTCCTTATCTTCGTTTCCAGATTAAACTATCTTAATAATGATTTTGCTCTCAGTCTTGCATTACTAAATAATTGCTACAATTGTATAGGGTCCACTGGAAACAACTACTCTTCTGTGGTTCCTCTTCCTACGTATATAATGAAATTTGTCTTCCACCAGTTTTAAAATTTTTATAATTTTGCTGTGTCGATTTTCTGTCGGTCTTGTTTATTAATAAAAACATCCTGTAGTATCATTTTACAGAAAATTCCCAGTATGTTACCTTTGCACTCTTAACATCATCGATTTTATCAGCTAAGGTTGTAATCATGTTTAAAAGAGTTACCTTGACAATGTATTTTTCAGAAAGTCATACTAATTGACATTATGGATAATCACAGCTATTTCATTAACGAGGGAGTTAAAGGAGTCGGCCGCAGTCCTCACTAACTGCTGAAATTACGCTCTTAGATTCTGTCACTGTTAGTGGCCACGTGCACTGCTGTGGCCTCTTGATGCCTGTTTGTAGCTAGTTCAGTTGGGATTCTCAAAGTAAGGGCTGAGGTGCCTGGGGTGAGACCACGGAACTAAATCCTGTAAGCATTTTCTCAGTACACCAAAAGTACAAAACAATCGTAGTTATTAAAAAACATGTCTGGAAAAGGGATTTTAATGCCGTACCTTTTTTATATTATTGCAATAGTTAAAAAAAAGGCTCAGAAAGTAGAAGACTAGTTAGTTCATTGTCTGCTAGCCTGAAAAGTTGAAAGCCACTTTCTCCATTTCTCAGAAGAGTGCCCTAGTTGTCATGTTAGAAACTCTGGTGGACGGACTGTCCACCCTTTCTGTTGTGGAGTAAAAAATGCAAGATTCACAGTACTATAAAGAGCAAGTAATCAACAGAGATCCTAAACGTGGCCAGCCAGAAGAGAGAATCCTGAGTTTTGGTACTTATTTTAATATCACTTACATATTTAGTTGATTTTACCAAGAAGATCATCGTTTAATACCTTTTTTGTTTTATTTAACTTTAAACACAGCTGTAGCCAGGTGGCTACTATAATATTGGAGCAGAGATGCTTGGTATCAGCATGAATTAAAAAAGCTAGAAGATATTTAGATTGAGTTAGAAGTTACCGATTTGGACAAGTCTACTAAACTTGCTTAAACAATGGGCTGGTAGTATCTCAGAGGTAATTACAGCCTGAGGGCAGGAGAGAGAGAAGATTGAAAAAGGGCAAACTTGGGGTTTATCTTAGGGAAGAAAAGAAGGAAGGAAACCATCTACCTATCAGTTTTTCAGTTCTTGGAAACATCTGGAATAAAAGCTGTTCATAAGTATCTAGAAAGTAAGTAGATGAGTAACAGTGATTTGTCGAGAACTGGCTGTGTCAAGTTAAATTTCATTCCTGTACATGGTAACAAGCAGTGAACAGATCAGAAGGTATAGATGTCATATCTTGCTTTTAACAAAATTTTCAAAACCATCTCTTAGACATTCACTTAGGAGGCTAGAAAAACTGACTATAATCAAATGTCTGTGAAGGTAGTAGAAAATCTGCATGCAGGAACTAGTAATTCTTAATGCTTCACTGTCAAACAGAAGTATGTGAAAAGGGAGACCATTCATCTGTTCACCTGGGCTCAAGCCAATTCAGTATTTTCATTGATGACCTTTGGATATGGATGAGTTTGAACTTTACTGTGCCCTAAATTGTGGTTGAGGGTCCTACATGAGTCTAATGACAGGAGATAATTCTACATCTGCCCTGTAGCTGAAGGTTTTGGTTTACTTACTCAAGTTGGGGTGCTATTTTAGTCCCAGATAGAAAAGACACCATTTCAAATTAGCATGATCTCATTGTTCCAGTAACCTTTCTTACTCCAGTGCTATCTGTTGCTCCTAAGATATTATTGAGAATTGTTGTGGGTTAAGCCCAGTAGGCAGCTAAGCCCCACACAGCCACTCACTCACTCCCCGCAAGTGATAAGGCAGAGGATGGGAAGGGTGGAAGTGAAAAAAACATGTTTATTGTGGAAGGTTTCTTTCAACAGTCTGACAATCTATCAGTAGTACAGTGCAATATTTGCATTTTGTCTTCTTTGTCTAATGCTGTGTTCCCTCAGTTTGAACAAAAAAATCTCCAGTTCATTGTAAGATACAATCATTTTTGAAGTCCCCTGGACAAGGCTGTGGTATCTCAGTGTGAAGTGAGAAGTGCTCTTGTTTTATAGGACCAGGAACATCTTTGAAAATCCCTGGAACTAGCCAAGGTGGAGGCCCCAGCCCAGCTGTTAGGTATGTGGTTGTTTATTTTTTAAAAATGTGACTAGCTACAAATGAGCAAATCCTAAATTTAACTTCAGATATAATTTATGATATAAATAACTTCAGATATAATTTAATGCTTCAGATATAAGTGTTTAAATTCTCTATCAATAAATACCGCTCAACATAAGGATAATTGCTTGACATCTTCAGGCCAGTGACTCAATCAGGAAGACCTATTACAGGTTTTGTGAGACCCAGCACGCAAAGTGGACGGCCAGGTACTATGGAACAGGCTATAAGAACACCTCGAACAGCTCTCACAGCTCGTCCAATTACTAGTGCTTCTGGGAGATGTGTCAGGCTAGGAACGGTAAGTTGACTCTGTTCTCAGAACAGTGGCTTTCTTGGTCATATTATCTGGTACATTTGTCATTGTAGCGGACTTAAAAACTGCATCTAAACTCAAGTTTGAAGGAGGTGAACATTTTCAAAGTAGAGTTTGAAAATGTTATTTCTTGTTAGTCTCCTAGTCTGTTTATTTTAAAAATGTACATAAATTCACAAATTCACAAAAACTCCAAATTCCCGTGTTCTATGGGACTCCTTTTTATTCACTGAAGGCCACGAAAAGATTATGACATGATTTCACCATAAGTATGTTGAAACCTTCTCCAAGTTTTTCAGTTTACTACAAAACAATTACTAATCTCTCAGTGTCTGTCACTTCAGAAGATAAGGAAAATTAACTATACTAGTTTTATCCTGTTCTATTGGCAAAATTAATAAACTGCAACTGGCACAAATACAGATTAACATCCCATTAATGGCAAAATGTGGTATCTTCTCACTATTGCAGGTGTGAACTGATCATCTGAAATCTTACTTAGAAGATTTTTTTGTTATGTATCCCAACTGCAGAGCAATGCGTCTATAAATGCTTTGTTTATTTGGGTTTGGTTTTTTCTGATATACTACTAATATTTTGAAAATTTTCAGGAAAAGCGTAGGGAATCTTCCCACTTAAAAACTTCTTTCTCCCCTTCAGGCTTCAATGCTAACAAATCCAGATGGCCCTTTCATAAATCTGTCTCGACTGAATTTAGCAAAATATGCTCAAAAACCCAAACTGGCAAAGGTATGTAACTACTTTGGTTAATGTTGTGATATCTTTTTCTTATTTTCTGGCATCATTCTAATGTACATGGGATTGAGGATACAAACAGTGATGAACTGTTTTGTAGATGTAAAGTTCAGAAAAATAATGTGTTACTTATCTTTTGACAGTGGTCACCAGACTTGAAAATGTCTGAAGAGGTTACGTTGAAAGTATAACCTAGGAAAAATATTTGTATAACATAAAATATTCTGTGTACAAATAGATGGCAATCCTGGCCAAAAAGTGTTCAAATGGTTTGGATTTTCCCTTTGATTTTGTGGTATGGGTTAACATTTTTTATGTAAAAATATTTCATCTTTTTGTTCAGAATTCTTCTTCATTTTCAGTTAAGATCTTATGATTGACAGCAATTGAAACTGATACTATCCGCCGATGGAACAGGTTTATCCAGGTTATCTGCCAAACTTACGGTTTCAGCTCTGAGTGGAAGGGACCTAAAAGTTGTGTATTGATTTATCACTCTCAGGCCTTTCAGTTGAATCTTTCCCCAACACAACCAGCTGTATAGATGAAGGTGTTTACTGTGTATGCTTTGCTCACAAAAATCAACTGCTGGGCTGAGACCAACAACTAATTTTGCACAAGATATGAAACGACTCTCAGACGCACTCTCAGGAGCTATATGTGGCTAGCAACCTAGAGCTGAAAGAACCTGTATGTATTCCATCTGTTTTGTGAAACGTAGTGGTGAACACTGCTAGAAGACTAGCGGTACATAATAGTCTGCTGGTGGAAATTAGCTCCTCCAGTCCAAAACTTTAGTTAATAATTTTTCATAAACAATTAGCAAATTCCTTTGCTTTTTAAAACTTGATCTAGACTGATGTAGGGCATTGCTTTTCAATCTGGTTTTCAAAGGAAATAAATTTTGTGTGTTTGCACTATTCTTCACCTACTCCTTACGTCTCTGTCCCTTGGTGTCTTAACCAAACTAGGCAGAAGAATAGATAACAAATATGGTAAGTTCTAGTCTGGTGAGATAGTGAAAGACTCACAAACTGTTGTCTGAGAGCAGTTACGAGCTAGTTCTTTATCAGTTCTGAAAAGAACCGCAGGCCTTTTTTCCAATTACGTCCTTGCCAGGAGTCAGGCAGCACACACATTATTCTTAATCTATCACAGCCTATAAATTGAGAGAATGTAAGAAACGTAGGAAGGATTAAGAAACACAGACACATCCATGAGAAACTAGGCTTACTTCTTCAGCTTGAAGACAACTAGCTTTTAGGTGTGTTTGGTAACTCTATACTATTTAAGTAGGTAGGTTAGCTTTCTGATGAAGTATTTATTCTCAGCAACAGCTGTAAGGAATGAGGAACGTATATATTTTTAACAATTTTGGGTTTTAATTAGCATTTTCTAGGACAGTAGGGTAGCTCTGTTTTCCTTCAATTTCATATGAAAAGAGGCTTAAGCCAAAAACGATAAAACAACAGTCATAGAAACATCCGTAGGCAGCAAGTGTACTTGTCAATATTATGAAGCTAATACATTATGACATTAACATTTCAGACGGAATGTAAGACCTAAGTTTAAATTTGGAGCTGCATGGATTTATAACTTCTTTTTTAAACAAGACACCGTTAAGGCTAAAGCCAAAGCAGGAGGTGAGACTGCAGACTGCGCTCTGTGTTAAGAATCATTGATTAAAGTTTTAAAACTCTTCGAGCTGTCACCTCTCCCAAAAAGATGGGACAAATCTTGCAAGTATTAAATCCGCATTAATTGCCTCAGTCTTCACTGGCAAGAGCTCTAGCCGCACCACCCAAGTCACAGAAGGCAAAGGCAGGGACTGGGAGAATGAAGAACCATCCACTGTAGGAGAAGATCAGGTGCAAGACCATCTTAAGAACCTGAAGGTGCACAAGTCCATGGGACCTGATGAGATGCATCCGTGGGTCCTGAGAGAACTGGCAGATGAAGTTGCTAAGCCGCTATCCATCATATTTCAGAAGTCGTGGCAATCTGGTGTAGTTCCCACTGACTGGAAAAGGGGAAACATAGCCCCAGTTTTTAAAAAGGAAAAAAAAGTAGACCCAGGGAACTACAGGCCAGTCAGTCTCACCTCTGTGCCTAGCAAGATCGTGGAGCAGATCCTCCTGGAAGCTATGCTAAGGCACATGGAAAATAGGGAGGTGATTGGTGACAGCCAACATGGCTTCACTAAGGGCAAATCCTGCCTGACTAATTTGGTGGCCTTGTACGATGGGGTTAGAGCATTGGTGGATAGGGGAAGAGCAACTGACATCATCTACCTGGACTTGCACAAAGTATTTGACACTGTATCACACAACATCCTTGTCTCTAAATTGCAGAGACATGGATTTGATGAATGAAGCACTCGGTGAATAAGGAATTGGCTGGATGGTCACACTCAAAAGAGTAGTGGTCAACGGCTCAAAATGTCCACGTGGAGGCCAGTGACGCGTGGTGTTCCTCGGGTTGATTTTTGGGACTGGTGCTGTTTAACATCTTTGTAAAGTGACATGGACAGTAGGAGTGAGTGCACCCTCAGCAAGTTTGGTGATGACACCAAGCTGTGTGCTGTGATTGACATGCTGGAGGGAAGGGATGGCATCCAGAGACCTTGGTTTTACAAGTGGGCCTATGTGAACGTAATGAAGTTCAACAAGTCCGAGTGCAAGATCCTGCACATGGATTGGGGCAATCCTGAGCACGAATGCAGGCTGGGCAGAGAACAGATTGAGAGCAGCCCTGAGGAGACGGACTTGGGAGTGTTGATTAAAGAGAAGCTCAACATGACCCCACCTGGAGTACTGTGTTCTGTTCTGGGGTCCCCAACACAAGAAGGACATGAAGCTGTTGAAGCAGGTCCAGAGGAGGGCCACGAAGATGATCCAAGGGCTGGAGCACCTCTCCTATGAAGACAGGCTGAGACAATTGGGTTTGTTCAGCCTGGAGAAGAGAAGGCTCCAGGGTGATCTTATTGCAACCTTCCCGTACTTAAAGGGGGCCTACAGGAAAGCTGGAGAGGGACTTTTTACAAGGGCGTGTAGTGATAGGACAAGGGGCAATGGATTTAAACTGAAAGAGGGCAGATTTCAATTAGATATAAGGAAGACATTTTTTACAATGAGGGTGGTGAGGCACTGGAACAGGTTGCCCAGAGAAGTTGTGGATGCCCCATCCCTGCAGGTTTTCAAGGCCAGGCTGGACGAGGCTTTGAGCAGCCTGGTGTAGTAGAGGGTGTCCCTGCCCATGGCAGGGGGGTTGGAACTAGATGTTCTTAAGAGATCCATTCCAATCCAAACCATTCTATGATTCTGTAATTAACCTGTGTATTCACGTTTGTATATACTCATTCTACGTGCTTCTTCCTTATATATTTGCAAAGTATACTCTTGCATCTTATTTTAAGTTAAATTAGCTATCTTTTCTTTGCATGACTATGTCTTCCGATATTTTGAAGTATACAGGAATGTGGCTTCTCTTTGACTAGCATCAACCATGTTAAGGACTATGGCAGGAAACCCCATAGTAGACATATTAGATATCACCTGTCACCAGACAGAGCGTCTGGTGGATCGCAGTTAGCAATTGGTTTATGGCATGAAACAGGCAGTTTTATCTTTTTTAGCTTGAGGACTTTTTATAGAGTTATTTAGATATCTTTATCCAAGTGAATGTTCAGTCATTTAAATCCTTTTGAAGGTCAGGGCCTGTAGATAACAGCAGTAAATTCCTCATGCCAGCCATGCAAGAAAACATCTTTTTTATCACTTTAGATTTACTGACTTTTACTGAATGCTTCCCTGTTAGTGAACTAGAGGAGGAAATGTTCTGCTACGTCTTTATTTTCTATTCCTTGTTATCCACCTACTCTAATCTCTCTATAAATCTGTTTTTATTTATAAATCTTTAATGTCTTCTAATCATCCATTCAGAGCCTTTTCCGACCAAAGGTAGAAGAAAAGTAGCTTGTGGTTTACTTTCCTCACCAGACATGACAGTTCATTAGTAATTCTTTAGTTTCCTTATGGTAAATCTTTTAAGAATTTTGTCTAAAAAAAGCTGGTAAAAGAGTCACGGAAGCCCTTAGAAGACTACTGTCTCGTTCTTTATTTCTTTCCTCATGGGATAATATTTTATTTTGATTCTTTATGATGAATAATAAGAATTTAGAAGAATGATCTGTTCTTTTGAAGGAGATGAGACCTGGGTTTTAGATGCAGAAAAATATCAAGGTTCAACTCGATTGAACCTTGTGTTACTGGCACCCATACTACATTTCTGAGGATAGAGGCTTCCAGTCTTCAATTAGTTATCTAGTATATTTTAACATCATTTTATTCACTTAAAATGCCACCTCATTACCTGGTATGTACTCTTCTATGTTCTAGTGCAAAACAACTACAGAGTAGTCTGACTTGCTTATTTTTATACAGGACTGACCAAAGATGCAGTTATATTGCTGTGCAATTGTTGTGGGCTTGTGAGCAGTTACCACAGCACAGCTGATGCACGTCACTTCTTTAAGCTTTGGTGTTATTATAATGGTGCGTTTGAGTTTCAGAAGCGCAATATTGTTAGCGTTTATCATTTAGAAATAAAAAAGTTTTTCCTTTACATATCCAAAATTCTAAACCCTACAGGATTTAGAATTTTTTTTCCCCAAGGCAAAATTTGCTCATCTTACATTCTTAATAAACCTATTTTAATTTAAGTAGATTTGGCGCTGCATAAGCACCCAACTATACATTGCAAAAAGTCATTGTTAGATCACTTGTTGATTTTACAGTTAAAAAGTCATGAAAATGGTATCATTTTTTCAAATCTAGATTCACTTTCAAATCATAGCTGCATTTTTTTTTAAAAGTGACTTTAAGGACCAAAGATAATAGACAATTCCACTAATCTCTTATAACAAATTAAGAATTAAAATGCTTTCCTGTAATGACAATGTAGCACATCTATAGTTTTTGTCTATTCAAGTCTTAATTAAATGTAAATGTCAGCAATTGTGGTGTGTGAATGTGATTGCTTTCACAAAGAATTGATTTCTGCCTAACATAATCAAGACTCTGTATTCCTCTAAAATAATATTATCAATTTTTATCTCAAAATATGACAATGTTTTAAATATTATTCTGACAGGCGTTGTTCGAATATATTTTTCACCATGAGAATGACGTAAAAAATGTGAGTAGTTCATATGTTCCTCTTTCAGTTTTTATTAAGTATCATTCAGTTATTTCTATCAGTATTCTGCTAAACGAAGGATGAAGGTAGTACATCACATCTGAGTACAGAAGTGAAGCATTAAAAGTTGTTTGAAAGAGAGAAATGTTTTCCTAGGTGGTTAATGATCAGGGATGGTAATTTGCAAATAACAAGATACAGATTGCTTTCTTTTTTTGAGATGCAAAACATTCTAATACTTAAAACCAGGCCTCTCATCTGTCAATATAAGATCCCTGTGCCTAATGATTTCATGTTAACAGAATTTACTGGAGCCTGAGCAGTGGCTGAAACTACAGGTCAGGTAAGCTGAGCTGCCTAGAAAGTTCAGAGTGCCTGAGGCTTGAGAGTGGGCAACAAATTGTGAAAGACTGTCTGTTAACAGAAGAAGGTGAAAATACCTGACAAAATAGTTAAGTGATTGAATCGAACATCATTTGACATTTTAACCTACTGAGATGTTTGTTTATGCATTTGGGTGAACAGAAAGGAAAAGTATTTTGTGAAACTCTGAAAAAGTAAAATATCATTAGGACTTTGAACACATTTTCTAGAAAGTTAATTCCACAGTGCTGAGGTGTTTTGTGGCCTCAAGAGAAAGATTATATTGTCCATATTATTGTCTATAACATTTATTCTCCAAAATTTTTCCTAATTATACAGTCAGTTTCCCTCTTACTCTATCCAAAATTTTTCTTCTGTGGTTCTTCATATGTTACTGCACTTGAATGGGTAAGATCAAGTTTGAGTACATACTGTTTAAACTTTCAGAAATAGATAAAGGTGGCAAAACTTTTTTGGCAGTTCACCCAGGGAAATGAATAAAGTGTCAAAATATTTCATCGTTATGTTAGATATATGCACCCAGTTGAAGTGGAATCAAAATTTCTGCTTGAAGTTTGTTTGAACGAACCATTTATGTCAATAATGCATAGCTGACTAGGCAGTTATTGAATTTTCTGCAATGCTACTAACTGGTGTGTGACTAGATCTGAAGTTAAACTCTCCAGTTAATCAATAACACACAGAAAATATTTTGTTGTTCTTGACGTAGATCAGAACCGTTTCCAGATGTACTGCTATGTGAAGCTTTTTAATCTAGTATCAAATGATTATAGTTGTACACTGTCAATTTATTGCATAGCATTCTTTTAAGAGGATTGAATTGCAATGCACTATTAATCCAAAATACGATTGAAACAGTAAGTGCAAGTGTCAGAAATGTCAGAGAGAAATAGCAATTAACATGTGCATGTTCTAATACTAAATATGAAGAAAATGTCTAGGTTTTATGCCACTAATAATTAAAATTTATGTTTGTTACTGAGAACTCAGTTCACTAAGAATAAAAGGGTCACTTGATAAGGTGCCACACGTGCCTGTGACCTACACTTTAATGACATGCAGGATTCTCTGGGCTAGACAGTTAATTTCATGAAATGCAAGGAATTTTCCAAGCACGCCAGAAAAAAATTTGTAGGCTTTTTTTATACTGTGCTGCATGTATTTTGAAATCCTTGCTGATAATCCTGAATCACTGTCTTACAGGAAAAGTTTTCCCTATGTTTTTTTTTATGCACCCTAGCCATTTGAACAAATATCTTCAAGCAAAGAAGTGTCAGCTTAGTCACTGCTGTTTATTGTGTAATGAGAGGGAGATCAACATGTTTGATTAATGATAGCATCCTGTAGGAAAAAAAAATGTGTCACACTTCACAGTACAAGGTACCTTTATAATGTAATGTGTATCTCTACAGAGATTTTTTTTAAACTGTTCAGTCTGCTTTCTTTCATTTGCTATCACTCTTTTCTTCTGCACTTTCTACACCATTTTCAATATAATTCTATAGGCCAAACTGTCCTCTCTTCCTTTTGAGCCTCATCTGCCTTAATTTTTCTTAAACAAAAGAGAAATACTTTAACTTCTGCTTTAACTTGGCTGCATCACTGTTTATTCACCTCTCCTACCAATGGCCTAACCAACTAAATTCATTTTCTTGCTTCTCCCTGAAAAAAATTTAGTTGGTTAGGATTCAACAGAGAAACAATATGTATGTTAACTGTTTAAAAGTTAATTTGGATCTTACTTGATCACCCATTAGAACATTCACTGATATCTCTTGCACCTTTGTATTACCTACTACTGCGTGATGTTGCACATTCTTAAAAAAAACACACAAAACACTTTTCTGCATGAGATGAGATGAAAGAGCTTGGAAGACTTGGAAGCTTGGAAAATTGGCTTGAGTTTGTGACTGTATAGGCTGAAAAGCCTCTAATTGTGGACTTTCTGCATAGGTATAACTGGAAGACCAGTTCCTGCAGTTTTGCAAATAAAACACAAAAGTAGTAGTGACAATATCCTTTCTTTGTCACTGTGCTGATCTGGAACACTCTGTACTGTTCTCAACTGCATTATTATTTAAGAAGCGAAGGCAGTTTTATTATTTATCTTCTGTTTAGTATTCAGCCAGTACATAGAAAAAAAATCCTCAGCAATTTCAGTTGAGAAATATCATTAATCAATGTGCATTCAACTGGACAAACAATGGTAGAAACGCAGTTCAAATTAAAAGTAAATACATCTGTAATCTATCAATTATCAGAAACATGGGGATGCAAGAAGAGAGAAGCACTGAGCTTTTTCAGCACTTGAAAATGTATTCAAAGGTCTTTGATGTTATTTAATGAAAAATTAAACACTTCTCTGAAGGAATTACTATTACCCTATCTGTTATTGTTCTTAACTCGTTTCCTTTTGAACATGTATACTTAGTAACTGGCTTTCTGTATCCCTTGGGCTATTTCTAAAAGCCATTTTATGGGCTAAATGCTGTAAGAGCAGGGCAGTTTGAGACTTACCCAGAAATAGTTCAGCGGCTACTTTTTTCAGCAGTAGACTGACATCATATTCTACCATTATCCACAGGTGGGTAATGATGACAAGACACTTCGTCCTGAGGAAGAACAATGAGTGTGCAATATATACTTGGGGCCAGAAGTCATGACCTCTGATATTTCCCTAGTTCTTCCTAATATTCTGAAGTTTAGACTCTCTGATAGAAATCTATTTCTAATGGAATTATATTAGGTTTACAAACTATAGAAATCCAGAAGACACTCATCAAAAGAAATTGTGTTAAATTGACTATGGCTAATGTCATTTACTCAGCTACCTTATAGACTATCCTGTGTTGATTTGTCTACAAGTAAGACTTTAGTCGATAACTGTTGCTGGGAGAATTCCTGCCATTCAGCAGCACGTGAAAGAAGCAACAGACATTTGCTATCTTTTCCATCTATCTAATTTCTTGGTGCATACAATGCTATGTATGAAGTTACTAAGTTTCAAACAAATGTGCATTTATCAATTTAATTTTGCAATACAACAGTAAATTACCACAACTCTACAAGCTGTTTTATACTGAGTTCCAGCTAGTTGACAATTTGGAAGTCTTAGTTATAATACAATTTAGCTAAGGAAAGTAATGGTAAAAAAATGAATCTCAGAATCATTCTAAATAAAGTTACAATTAAAGAATCAACATTCTTTTTCATTTAAAAACAGCTTTGATAACAGCTCTGATTCAGTCTTTTCCCTTCTTTTTATTAATATGACTGCACCTACATTCAGCAATGCACAGGAGAGTGCAGAAGAGGCATAACACTTGCTACTGCTATTATAGATTAGTTTTAAATTAACATGCTGTGCAGATTGAACATCGATTTGTACCTAAACCGTGCAATTAAAAAAAAAGTTTGCAGCAAACTGAAATAGAGATATGCTAGCAGTTGGTATTGACATGGCAAGGTGAAGGCTTTGACTTTTTAAAGTCTATTTTAATCAATTTACTAACATTTCAAAGGCCACATTGTCAAAAGATCTTGCTATAATACCAGCAGAAAGTCTAACTACTAGTGTGTGAAAATCTGATTCTCATATGCACAAAGCCTTTTCAGGCAAACACTTTTTAGAAATGTTGGTAACATTTATAGTATTTTTGGATTAAAAATTTTTGATCACTTGTAAAGTATCAGAAACAAGGTTTTCCTAGTCCTTTCTACTTCCTTAATAGTATACAAAGAGACCTTAATATCAGAAACTAACTTCAAAACAAAGTTGTGCTTTGTTTCTTGATGTTAGTAATGAGATCCCAATAAGAGTTCAGGATCTGCACCAACAGGTAAACTGCTGATGTGTCTACTAAGCCTGAAGCAGTCTTAGTTCCCACTTTCCAATAACAGCCAGAATTGTTAGCCTTGCATAAAATAGTTATCAGAAATAATTAGGGTACCAGAAAGAAAGCTGAATGTGTAGCTACAGAAGGGATCATTTTTTGAAATTCAATCCTTCTCCTTCAATACTTGTCATCAGAGCACTCTAAGGAAAGCTCTTTGAAGCGTACTATTTGCAGTATGATCCTTACTCATTTTAAGTGGCTGCTCATGCTGCATTAGAAGCAGGTATGGTATTTGACCAACACACACATTGTTTATACATCTATAAGTGCAACAAAAGTAACTGATATTTTAAAATCAACTGTTTCCCAAATTTTCCCAGTACTGGGACGAAACTCCTTATGTACCTTCAGGTGAAAGAAAATTATTTGTCTGGAAGGGGAACAGGTAATTTCTATCTTGAAGCAAGCTTCTTCCCCTTTATAGCTGTAGCATCCAGAGGCCCTGTTGTGCAGTTTGCAAAGCCATTAAGAAACAAAAGGTCAACCGAGGTAAGAGCTGCCAACTGGGGTCTTTGAGGATTCCACCTAACTGGAAGAAATAGTGATGTCAGAATTGTAAGCCTTCCTCAGTTTTCTCTCTCCTGTCTCAGAGGCAGCGAATGACAACTGTCCGTTTCTCTTTGAGGACAGCATCAATGCAACTCCTTAGACTGAATTGCTGCAGAAAACAAAGTATTTATCTCACAGAGCCAAAAGAGAGCAACTTGTCCAAGTTGTCAGCTCTGCTGAGTTTGCTGTGCTATGTCAAATCAACACCTGTTGATTACCTGCAGCCTTGTTTTGTTAGCAGAAAGAACAGGAATCAAACTCAGAGGTAGATGTCACTAAACTAGGCTCTGTCTAGTATTTCAAGTATTCTTTTTTTTTCCTGGAAATTATTGATTTCTCTGCTTCTGAGTGGCCAATGCACAGAACTTTTCCATATTGTTCCTAACATATATAGCTAGTTTCTGATTTCTGTGGTCTGCAAAATGTTTATAAAAACAATAAAAAAGGTCAGTTCTTTGCTACAAAAATATTGTGTTTAAAGCTTTTGGGACGAATTCTGATGATATCCCTAAAATATAAGTAACAAACTTAGCATGGCTTTGATATGTTCTGAGACAAAATGGAATTGAAAAAAGATGGAACTCCAGCATTTGCTGCTTTGGTAGGTTTTGGTACAGAACACACACCTATTTGTTTTAACAGAAATGTTGATATTATAGCTAAAACATGAAATGCCATAGATTCTGTCTGTGGTGGCTGATGGTAGCACATTGATTAGCATACCTAGCATACCTTTTCCAATATACCAGATAAAAGAGATTTTAGATCTCCACGCTCTTCAATAGCTATCTATTTCTTAGAATATTTGTCTATTTTTCCTATCAGTCATAAAATAATTACTTAAGTCATAGACTTTTTAAAGGAAGTATTACTTACTTTATATATCTGACAGTTGCCAGAAGTGGAGGTAGACTGATATTAGCAATGAGATGACAATTTCTACAGTATTTCAAATGGGCTGAACTGATTTCTTTATTTTAGTACAGTTTTACTTGTTTGTAACAACTTTTAGCGAACAAGGATTGGAAGCTTGGAAAAAGTGTTTCAGCTTACACAAATGTTCTTTAAATTCTGAAACAGCACTTCAGGAGTCCAATAAAATTAGTTTTATATTTTCTCTTTGAATTAGTAGAAGCTGTTTGGATTACATGTTCTTATAGGGACAAATTATCCTTTCAGCTACTTTATGCACTGAGCTATAAAAATAGTAAACATAAAGCAGTGCCCCACCTCATGATTACCAGAACTTTTTGTTCAAAATTTTCTCTTTACAAAAATCTTTACATTGTTCACTTCATGCTCTTTCGCTTTGTGTAAACATTGAAGGTATTAATGTTAAGATGATGGGTTTGTTTTGGAAGGCTCTAGATTTGGCAGCCCTTGCCACTGAGCACGCACAATTCAAGGACTGGTGGTGGAAAGTCCAAATCGGGAAGTGCTACTATAGGTAAGCCATTGTTCGTTTCTTCTGCGATCAGTGAGTATGAGTTCAGGGCCCGAACTGCTGGGTCTGTTGCACAATACTGGACACTGAGAAATAGTTCAGTAAGTATTTAGTTGGGGAGCGCTGTGCTTACAGTTAAATCTCCTTTAATATACAAGGAGATTATGTTCATCTGCTTGAGGTGAAGGTATCAACATTGAGTACCTTTAAGTAACTGAATTAGTTGCATCTTCACCTTTTTTAATATGTTTCAAAGTCATTGTTTGAAAAGTCAGTAAATAAGTACAAAGAACTATTGTTAAAACATGACAAAATGAATATGACAATATTAACGTGAGAAATTAACTGTCAATGAGGGCTTCAGATTGATGAGATAATAAAAAATGAAATATTCACATTAGACACTTACTGCAAGAGGTGCATTGCCCAAGGAGTACCAGTTCCAAAGATGCCAAGGCCTCAGGGCTGACATCCCGCACCCGAGCATCTGATACAAATGACTTAGGAGTACTCCAGCATTGTGCAGCAGTGTGCCTCTCTGAGGAAAGGGTGGCAGCAGCGAGGAGGAGAGCTTGTTGCAAGCAGTTTAGAGTGGTTGCTGAGGATCTAGCTATGATTGTAACAACCAGCTCTACCAAATCAGGTGAAATTCCTCCTGATACAACGCTGCTTCTTGTAATTCAAACAAACACTGAGGCAGCTCCCTCTTTCAATCTTTATAATGTGTTTGTCCCATGAATGTAAAACATACAGATACTGTATTGGTTGTTAAAAAACTGAAGCATCATCTGCAGTCTTTACAATTCTGTAAGCAATTCTTTTATGAACAGGCTGATAACACAAAGCAGTTAGCCCTTTAAAATTCCATGTTGTACCTTGGCTTGAAGCTATTGCTTCTTTTTAGATGCTCAAACTAATGAATTTCTTCACTATCCTTAACCTTTTTTTGATGTTCTTTAGAAGATAAGACTGATTTATTTTTTTTTTTAAGCTTTGAGGTCATTTATCGCTTTCAGGATTTTCATGAATAGTGTTACAGAGACTAAAGCATCCAAGCAGGCACATGTATTTCCAGGATCCAAAATTACCTTATGTCCCCATTGACTGTGTTTTTTTGTTTTGGCTGGCCTGTTCTGACTGTGTTTTGTCTTTCTTCACCAAGTGTATGTGCTCTTTGGCTGAAGGAAAGAAAAGGTAATTTGCATATGAGAAAGTGTACCTTTTTGCTGTTGTTGGAATGGTACAATTCTCTTAATTTTGTAGCTTATATAGCATTTATAGATTACTGCAACAGACTTCTGTGAGGTTCATGTGCCATATATTGCCCCCTCCCAAGTGATCTGCTTGGATGGTCCTAAGTGGTGCCATTTACAGTACAGCATGTTTTCAACACACAGTTAAATATTTACTACAGCTACAAAAGTTTCACCATTCCCTATATGAGGCTAAGAGAAAGTGTTTTATAGATGATTAAGCATTCCCTAAACTTTGCAGTGAAGAGTATCTATATGATCTCTGCCATGAGTGAGGAAATCCTGCTCCAAAACCTTATGGAGTAGAGGTTGAGGCATGACTTTTAATTGCTCATTTTCTGCTGTCCACTCTGCACAAAGAGCAGGAGGGAGTCCTGTGAAAACAAAGACATCATTATTCAATTAGCACCAGAATGCTGCATTTAAAAAAGAGGACCAAATTTCATGAATTTGCCTTTTTCATAGTTTTGAATGGTTGTCTTTGTAACCTTGATATATGTAACAGCATGGGTTTTGTTAACATGCACACAAATATAGGACCTTAAAGCATGCTTTTAGGCAGTTCATGTTTGGTTTAGTGTGCACTGCTTCATTATTTAGTAAGCTTTTTTTTTTTAAAAAAAAAAAAACCACAAAAAACACACAAACATATACTTTCTATGTCTGTCTGTTGTCCCTTTAGGTTAGGATTATATCGTGAAGCCGAAAAACAGTTTAAGTCAGCTCTCAAGCAACAGGACATGGTTGATACAATCTTGTATTTGGCAAAAGTAAGTCATAAATTTACTTGTTTATGAAAGAAGTGAAATTCCAGACTATCCCTGAGAAATCCGTAGACCAGAATAGCTGAGTACTGAGCTTGATACACCATTAAGTTTAATAGTGTGTGATCTCCATACAGACCTGAGGCAATACATGCTAACAGTTGAAATTAAAGTCTATAGTTTACAAAAAGATTGTGGAGCTTCCAGATTTCTCACACACACACACACACACACACACACACACAAATCTCCTTCATTACTATATTCTTTGCTCTGAACTCCAATGAGGATTATATAGAGGGAATTATTGAAGTTCCAGTATGAAGAACTATGTAGTTATATATGGTCTCCTAGGAAACTAGTGCAATAGTAAGTGAAGAGTGAAGCTCAAAATCCTGATTCCACACGCAAAATCAAAACAAAGTGAGCTTAAAGGAAGCAACCAGAGACCTTGAAACAGAGACTGTTCTGTCTAAATAAAGGCATTAAAATCTTTAGAAGGACAAGTGGTGCAGCTAAGCCTCAGAATTACTTATTTATGGGGGTTCACATCAGATTCTAAACATTTTCCAAGACATTCAAGAAATCGTGGCCTGTAAGAAACTAAAACTACATTTTTCTTTCTCTTGTCCTGCAAAGAGATGAAGTCAGTCACTCTTTATCACCTCCCTGTAAGCCAGCTGTCACACACCTATCCAAAAGTCATCACTACTATTGGATAATGCAGACATTCATATTGTGTTACTTGCTTTACCTTTACATTTCTTGAGCAATTTATGTTTTGTATTTAAATGATCATCATTGCTATCTGGAGACTTGCCTTCAGCAGTTTGAGTTAGTTTACTCAATTGAGCTTAGTAATTTTAGATTTCTGTCACTACCAGAAATCATTCTGCAAAACACACGAGCTATGCAGAGTGATTAAATTGGCAGAGTAATTGGATTAACAAGCAGCGATTTGTTATGGGAGATATGCATCCCCCCACATCATTACTAGCTCAAGTAGAAGCTGCATTTGAACTTCCACCTCCCACTCCATAGACCAGCTTGCTCAAGTATAAAGCATCGCACAACATGATTTAGTGACTGTGGGTGGACAGGCAATAGAGTAGGGCACTGAGATGTAGTTTAATCTGACATTACTGAAAAAATAAGACTTGAGTTAAGCAGCTGTTAAAAAAATAATAGGATTGCCTCAAGTTCTGTGCAAACAGGCCAATACTACAGTACCAATTAAGTTTCTGTTTATATTCATTATTACAATAGCTATCTGTTTTGTTTTTTTAAATATTTTCCTTGAAAGCTCACTCTCCCTTGAAATGTAATCTATGAAAAGATAAGACTGAAAGAAAACTAAAAATTAAAGAGTCTTTAAAGAAGTCAGGGCTGCCGAGAAGTTACAAAGTATATTATGACCCAGAAGAGCTGGAAATGAGATATTTTTACCAGAGATAAGAGAGATACCAAAAAGAAGATGGAGCCGTTCTGCGTTTAGCATCCAAAACTTAATGACTACAGCTGTAGTGCTCTTAAAGAGCAAGTCTCCCTAAAGCAGCTGCAAGTAGGTGGAACGTGTCCTGTCTATCTTTTGATTTCTTTTGTGACTCATCTGGACAGCAGCTCTACAGTCTGCAGAGATATTGGGCAATGTGATATGCCACTGGATATGGAAATTACATAGTAGAGTACTGTGGCTGTGTTGCCTTAGCACGCAGTATTTGCACAGTGAGTGCATCTTTGGAGCGAACCTCAAGATGAAGCAATAGAGCAGACTTGAGTCATAATGCTCAGAAAACATACTTCATAAACAAACATAAAGATAAAAATGGAACAGATCTAGTTTCCGGTCCTCCTTTTTTTATATTTTTTGCCCTAAGAATATGAAGATAACTGTGCTTCATACTTAGATCAGGTCAAAAAAAAGCCAGCAAACAAAACAAAAAACCAGCTAATTAAAATTTTCTCACAGTTCAAACAAAGAAAATATGAATTTATTTGCAGATATGAGAATATGAATTGGTTTACTACACACATTTAGGATAAATTGTAGAAGTCACTCACATAGGTGATGCTTAGGAGTAGAACAAACAGCCAAGTTGGTTGTTCTTAATTAAGAAGTCAAACCCAGCTATTATGTATTCTCTTTCATGTGTGTACTTTCCACTGAAACTTTTCACAAAGTAATTTGGTTGTAGAAGACTGCCGCTGGAAGAAAATGAGGAGCATGACAGTCACAATGGAGACAATTATTTAAAGTTTAATATGTAATGCAGACATAAGGTTCATCAGAAATTACTGCATGGTTTATAAATGAAAAACTACAGCAAATGTCTTGAAGTCTGTTTTAGATACAGCAACATGCCCAGGTAGAGTGCATTAGGAATAAATTATTGATTTAAAGCAATCAATTTAAAGCAAGCAATGAGGTGAATTGATGGCCTCATTAGTGCAGTCCTAGTGTATGAAGTACCATGCCCCCCAAAAAACCCAAGCCCCTCGCTCTTTCATTGGTTTTCACAAGAAGGAATTAGTTTTCTAGCTTAATACAGGAAGTGCAAGTGACATTAGCAAAGCGACTGGAAAACATTGCCTTTATTTTTTTACTTTTTGCCGGTCATCAACCTGAAATGGCAGTCCCTTTACTAGGAAGGCACTCTCAGTTGACAGCTCTTTGACAATTGGGAATGTCGCTTCAGGCATTGTGAGAAAGAATTCTTTGCAAATGTTTACAGCAGTATATGTCTATCGGGATGCAGCTGCAAATAAAGAACGTATGACTTTAACTAGTATTTTGATTGTTGACACTCTAAAGTCCATGAAGCACAAGGGCAGAGGCAGAAAATGGGTTTGGAGGTTTCTCAGGTGTTCAGTTAACGTTGATATTTTTCTTACATTGCATCACAAAATGTTTGTATCGGATACCAGTCACAGATTCTTTTACTTTTTTAGTCATATCAAGTATTAACACTATTTAATGTAATATTTCTCCAACAGGAGCGCTTAAAACACTTTTCCACTCAGTGGGAGACAGATTAATCACTCTAGCCATCTAGTTTCCCAAAGTAGATGTGCGGGGTTTTTCCTTTGCTGTGGCTATATTTACTGTACCCACAACAGGAGGGCTTTACAGTTGTACTCTGAGACAGCTGCAGAGGTGGTCTCTATCAACGCATTGATGTCTTCTATCCAATTCTCACACAACATTACCCGCATCACACGTGGTCGTAATCAACACAGAAGCTAAAATTACGGAGGCCAAACTGCCCTCTTTCTGTTACGGGATTTTATTGTTTGTGACAGGGAAGGTTCGCAGAGCAGTAAGGAGATTTGAGTGTGTCAGTGCTCTGTGCAGTGCAGTCTTACTTGACTAAGTGAAATATTTTGGTATTCCAGCACTATCAACCTGAAGATTCAGTTCTTTCAAGCCTAAACATAAGTTTTTAAAAATATATTAAACAGGAAAATATTCAAGGTGATGCTTTCATCTAAGTGTCAAAGTGTATTGTTTTACTATTATAAAAAATAACGAGATACTCTTTTGGTTTATTAGTAATGTCCAGATGAATTAATAATGTCTAGATGATATGCATGCAAATTTAGTTATCTTAATTAGCCTATTTTATCTTCATTACAGATATTTATTCAGCATTCACTCCAATATTTTCCCAGTATTATTTACCATCTCAGCTAATCGTTTACTGCATAAAGGAAGGTGTAATTGCTTTTATTTATCTCCCTTGTTAAACAGCAGTACAAGTATAAAAGTCAGACATTTGACATTTATATACACTTTTTATTTGCTTAGGTGTATTTGCGCTTGGATCAGCCTGTAACAGCTTTGAACCTTTTCAAGCAAGGGTTAGATCGATTTCCTGGAGAAGTGACTCTTATTTGTGGAATTGCCAGAATCTACGAGGTATGCACCTACTATGCAGTCCTTATTGTGGCCAAGGTTTGCCTCAGCAAGAAAAAAGTGCCAATAGTTGACTATAACTATAAGGTCATCAAAAATTAACTACATTGATTTTCAGTATCACTAATGCAAAACAGGTAACTTTGCACAAATATACCAAAGTAATGTCAGGGGAGCCTTGCAAGCTTATTTGTTTAAATGGTTAATCACACTAGTGAGATCCTGCTTGCTTTTGACACTCAGAAGCAAGTCCACTTTAAGTCAAGTGATCCGAATGTTGTCCATGTAGCTAGGTCTAGTTTGTATACCTTTCATCATACTAATACTGCTCAAGTCATGAACAGCCTGCTAGCAGGATTAAACAGCAAAATAGTCTACTTGTCGATGTTGTCTTTATTAGCACTACATGTTGTTACTAGTTTCTTAAACTAGTGAGAACAGTTGGAATGTGGATGTTTCTTAGATTAGGAGGTGGATGTTACTTTCAGTAGGATTACTTTTAAAGTAGTTTCATTTTAGCTTGGTAACCATGCATTTTGTATTTTAAAAGTGTGTATTTTCGTGTCAAACAGTGGACTTAATGTTGTTTTTCAGTCAAGGCTGGTAATGATGCTATTCCAGAACAAACGTTTTAAACAAAGTCATGAGTTGGGTTTTTTTTTGTCTACATTCGTGCTTGGCATTCTTTCCTGTTCTCATCATTCTCATCTAACCCCTAAGCATTAATCCATTTTCATATTAAATCCTCTTTGTCCTTCAGCAAGGAAAAAACAGCTGCATAATTTTTGGAGACTTTTCTTTCTGAATTGTTAAACAGTTTTTAATATGGATATTATTTTGCAGAACCATACATAACATTGCATAACCCTTTAAGGAATTATTAAAGAGCAGCATATAGTTGACAGGATCGAGTTTTGTACTGACACCCGAGTGCAGGATTATAGCGTCATTAGCAAAGATTTGTATTGCAGCACAGAGCTGTTCTCATTATGTAGACTCACAAGTGGAATATATGTATCAGGCGTCTTAATCAGAGCTTTTCTTCTCTGTCACTGCCTTTGACAGTAGGAAGAGTTGTAGACCTTTTTCAGGTTTAAAAAAACCATTGTTTTCAAAGAGACTGCTTTAGCACTATTTCCTTTAAACATAGGAAGTATATTGTTTCATAGCTTGTCCCAGTTTTAGCTGGGACAGAGTTGGGTTTTTTTTAACAGCCAGAAGAGCTCCGTGTTTTGGTTTTACTCAGAGGCTCACTCTGAGAAGAATGTTGATAGCAAGTTGATGTTTGTGGTTGGAAGTGAAACTCCAAGGACTTTTCAGTGTGCGGAGTACAGAAACACGGCGGGATAAGGGGGGAGCATAGCTGGGACAAGGGGGACACGATTCCCCTTGTCATTTGTGGTGGAACTTAAGACTGAGGGCCAAACTGGCCAATCAGTATTCCATATCATGCAGCGTCATGCCCAGTATAAAAGTGAGGGGCAGCCGGGAAGAAGGGCTTTTGCGCTTTGGCTCTTTTGCGCTTTGGCTTTTGCGCTTGCTGCGCTTTCGCTCTGTTGCTTTTCCTTCCTTCTCTCTCTCTCTCTCTCTCTCTCTGCCCCTCTCTATTTCGGGGCCTCGCGTTCGTCCGGGATTGCAGCTTCAGGACGAGACGGGCTTCGCATACGAGGGGGTGGTGAGCACATACACTGTATTAAATCATCTGTATTAAATCATTGTTATCTCAACCCACGGGTTTCCCGTTTCTTCTTTAATTCTCTCCCTCATTCCTGGGGGTGGGGGAGGGGGATTGACCAGCTGTGTGTGTGGGGTGGTTTACAACCTAACCCACGACATGGCTAAAGACACTGCTGAGGTTAAATAAAAGCTTATTCTTCAGTAATGTTGAGACTACAGTGTATCTACAGCACACAGGTAGAAATTATTCCTCTCTAAACACATAAGTGTGTTTTGATATTTTAATTTATTTTCTTCTCATATGGGGTAGAGTCCTCTGGTGACTTGCACTCCTCAGAAACAGTGTGACATTGTTAAGAGCAATGAGTTAGCCCTGATTCATCTTCCAAGTATCACACATCCAAGTATATGTTTTTATGCAATATAGTTCTCTTAACTGGCATATCCTAGCTAGTAAAAGTTTTGGTAATAAATCTCCGATTCCTGCTTTCACAGGCATGTAATAATTCTTCATATGCAATTATATCCTCATTTGTGTTCAGAGCAATTCATGAGTTGACTTACAAAACGTTGAAAACGATTGAGACATTTGCCGGGGAACTAAGTCTGCTGTATGTTACCATGCTGAGAAATTGACTGCACGGTACTGTGTATCGCAAGGCATTGTGCAAAAAGTAGCAAATGCCTGTTGCACATGCTAAGCTTCTGACCAATCTCTTTTTCTAAAAAATAAAAAAAACAAATCTCTTTTTGTAGCTATGGCATAGAGTTAATGACAGGTACAGCTAGCACTCATAAATTAATATGCATTCTTCTCGTGGATGTGCGTGTCGCTTGTGAAGATGCCAGTCGGTGATGTTCCATTGTACAATCAGAGAACTGTAAGAGCATACATAGTTCATCTCAGCTAAATACTGTACAGGACATAGATAGAGAACTCAGTGGATTGACATTTTAATAAGTTTTATGATAAAAATCGGTGATAAAAAGTAGAATTAATCTGATTTTTTTTTTAATTGTTTAGGAAATGAACAATATCTCCTCAGCTGCAGAGTACTATAAAGACGTCTTAAAACAAGACAATACTCACGTGGAAGCCATTGCTTGCATTGGCAGTAACCATTTTTATTCAGACCAGCCCGAGATAGCTCTGCGGTTTTATAGGTATCTACACTTCTGGGGAGGGAGGAGGAACTGAACGTGTGGGAGGGTAATATGAAGAGTTGATTTTTGTAATGCTGATAGCAAAAAAAGAATGTTAGGAGATTGGCATGGTGGGATGATTTAACATTTGGGCGAATACTGCCATAAAATCAGCATACGAATTTACGTATTGTCTCAGCCGGCAATAATTACAGAATCACAGAATGTTAGGGATTGGAAGGGACCTCAAAGGATCATCTAGTCCAATCCCCCTGCCAGAGCAGGACCACCTAGATCAGATCATTCAAGAACGCATCCAGGCGGGATTTGAACATCTCTAGAGAAGGAGACTCCACAACCTCTCTGGGCAGCCTGTTCCAGTGTTCTGTTACCCTTACTGGGAAGAAGTTCTTCCTCATGTTTAAGTGGAACCTCCTATGTTCCAGCTTATATCCATTTTCCCTTGTCCTATGATTGGATGCCACTGAGAAGAGCCTGGCTCCATCCTCATGACAGTCACCCTTTACGTATTTATAAACATTAATGAGGTCCCCCCTCAGTCTCCTCTTCTCCAAGCTGAAGAGACCCAGCTCCCTCAGCCTTTCCTCATAAGGGAGATGCTTCACTCCCTTAATCGTCTCTGTGGCCCTGCGCTGGACTCTGTCAAGCAGTTCCTTGTCCTTCTTGAACTGAGGGGCCCAGCTCTTTCTTTCACAGCATGTGGCAGTTTGAGAGCACTGGATCTTAATTCCTATTTAGGCCTTTGAATAAGTGTAGTCTTTGCAGAACTCCACCTGAGTCGCAAACAGTTGCGACCACAAAATCCCTTACTTGAACGTGGGCTGGGGTGCCCCCATGTTTTACTGAAAGCAATAAAAAGATAGCGTTAAATGATGCTGCTTGCTTTTTATTTCAATTCAATCAGAGTGAAAAGGAGCCTGAGTCATGTTCTGAAGTCTAAGAGCAGATTAAGTCAATATAAGCCCTACAGTCTCATTTCTGTTGGACCTGAGCTCTTTTATGCTTCAGGTTCAGAAACTCACAGTCATGCTGCATACAGCAGCCCTCTTTTTCCCTGGCTCTCTTAGCGTATCTGTTTTTCCTGTAAACGTTAATAAACAGAATGTTTGTAAATCATCTCCATTCTAAAAGACACATTAAACAACATCAATTTGAATAAAAATCTGAGGTATGCTTCAAGTATAAGATTAACATAGAGTCACATGTGAAAGTTACTAGTACTAATTAGAGCAGTGCTGAAGGACAGGAATCAAGCAAAACAATTGAAGCCTGAAGAGTTATAAAAAGTAACTGACAAATTACAGCTTCTTTGAGGTTGAGGGATTGGAAAGAGGAAATGGAGAAAGTCTGCATATAGCTCTGTCTTACAGTAAAGTCAGATCGTGTGGCAGTCAGAAGGACAGAAGTTACCTTATTTACACAAAGACTGTTTTGCACAGCTTTGATTCTACTAATCAAAAATGCCCTGCACTGCCCTTCATGAGAGCTGTACCAAGTGTAAGATTTGGTTATTACACCTTCTCAGAATACAGAGAAAGGAGGAGAGAACTTTGTCATTTAGAATAGAATTTTTACTTGAAGTTAATTAAAAAAAAAAACACCTAAATATTTTCTTTCATTCTAGACGGCTCCTGCAGATGGGTGTTTATAACTGTCAACTTTTTAACAATCTGGGCCTCTGTTGCTTCTATGCCCAGCAATATGATATGACTCTGTCTTCATTTGAACGTGCACTGTTTTTGGCTGAAAATGAGGAGGAGACAGCAGATGTGTGGTACAACTTGGGACATGTGGCTGTGGTATGAAAAATATTAACAACCTTTCTGAATAAATATAATTTTAGAAAAACCGGAAAAAGAATAACTAGGAAGGAATCATTGCCCTACTTTGAAATATGAGAAAAGTGTACAGGATAAAGTGCGGTACAGATTAAAAGGTTTATTTGCACTTAGTAGAGAGAAAGAGGCAAAAGAAAAAAGTTCTGCACATGTTCACAGAATGTGGCTTACTCCTGCTAAAAGATGCTTCCTCCCCACTGTCTTCAGTCTTCCCTTCTTTCTAAAAAAATTGCAACACGGACCAGCTCTTTCATGAAGGTCTTTACTGCAATACAAGCTAATGTGACAAAAAAATTGAATTCAAGATGTTTTTCTCTGGGCTGTTATTTGTGTTACATGGAACGTTAGACTGATTCAGTTGTCACAAAAATACGTATTCAACAGCATGTAGCAGACACTGAAGCACTGTGTGCGTTGTCATGGTTGAGAAGGCATGTTCTTCTGTCTTACAGGCAGCTACAGAAGTATTGTGTAATTGTGTGATAAAGTTTGTTAAATTTCTACGCTAATTTGCATTCATTGCCCATTTTTACAGATGTTCTTCTATAAGTTGTGTGTGTTAGATTTCTGTTTAGCTGCATGCCTAGAATAAGGTTACTGAATAAAGTTCTTGACAGCTTTCTAATATGAGTTGTCTTCAAACGCTGGTTGTGATTTAACTTAAGTCATAGAGAAACTCAACTGTTCATCTTGATTTTACTGCAACTACGATAAACACATTAATTTATGCTGCGTAAAACATTGAGATTTGAACTGATGTGTGTATTTTTCCGCATTTGTCACTTTTAATGTTTAATCTAACGCTGTATCAGTGTTGGTCATAACACTAGACCATTAAAGAGTTGTCAGCTGCTCCATACAAAGAGAATCATCTCCCTTAATTTTTATCTTCTAAAAAGTAGGCTTATGTGTGATTTTTTTTTTAAATCTATTTAGAGTCAGAGAGACAAGATGACTTCCTCTCTGGAGACATCTCTGTTTTTCTTACCCTATTGTAGATGGTATCAGATAGTGTAGTGTTTAGATGAGACTTCAGTCATCTGAAACTTAAATTAGATGAAGTGAATGTCACTTGGAGCATGGAAGTTTGTGCTGGAGAGAAGGAATTCTGTCTTGAGGAAGAATAAGAAGCAAATTAGAGGGTCTGGGAAGAGAGCACATATGGTTCTGATCAGCATGTTTTTATTGTAATTTGTATTCCACGGTAGTACATATGGATGAAAAGACAGTCCAGACAACAACACAGATGCACGTTGTTTCCAATCTTTTCACAAATTAAAATACAATCTTACTTTTAGGGAATAGGAGACCTGAATCTGGCTTACCAGTGTTTCAAGCTAACATTAGTCAACAATAACGACTATGCGGAAGCTTACAACAACTTGGCTGTGCTGGAAATGCGAAAAGGTCACATTGAACAGGTTGGTGTTGAATCTCAGCCTGAGTGCTTCCTTTGGCCCTTTTATACTTAAGAAACGTGTCATTTCCCTGAGGTGGAGGCATCATATGAACATCTAGCTTACTATTACAGGCAGAAAACATGGATAACTTTTATGCATGTTTCAGTGTAACCTCCACGTTGTCATGCCATCTCCCATTGAACTGCTCATTCTTAGGCATATCTAAATGGTGCGTCAAAGACAAACAAGGTTTATAGTGGCTTTGCAGTTGTTGAGATCTTTTTTCTAAATTGATACCCAAAACAAAGCCCAGCACTTAATTTACCACTCTGACTATATATTCAGTTTATAAATGTAGATAATATACTTTTGTTGGGTGGCAGAAAACAGCAATCAGATCAGCTCTTAAAAGGTTTCTTTCAACAAGGAGATTGCTTTAGAGTTCTGTGTAAATGCAGCAGGTTCTTGATAAATACTTTTGCATCAGTAAGCTTGGTGATTCATCTTACCTAATATGAGTATACTAAGTTGTATTGCACTTAGATGTATAATTGACATGCACAGTGGATTAAAAACATTCATTGTTTATACACATGCAGGGGAAATTAATATGCATTTGTTGGACAGTTTGAACTACTGTGGGCTTGTTTTAATCCTTATGGGAGCTAGCCTATTTTGATGGATTCATATATACGTTAGAGAACTACAATGATATTTATAAAGACTTGTAAATACCTTTTTTAAGAGCAAATTCTCAAAGTTAATTTTATTCAGATAACCTATCAATTACCATGGAAAGACTGAAATGAACCCAGCACTGGATGTTTCCAGTGACAAATAAACTTTGGGTTTCATTTCAGTTTTCTAATTAGTAAATTTACAGGCATTTAATTCCCGGGTGAAACTTAGTCCCGTTATAGAGGCTGTGATTGCTAATAATTAGCACTGCAGAGCCTTTCTATTATAATTGTTTCCTGTCTATTTTAGTTTTTAGCTTAAAATCTTGTATTTTCTTCTTCTATCACATATATAATTAAAAATCATGATCATCATGGCAATAAAATTGTGCACAGAAGAATAAAATTGTAAGAATGTTTTACTTATCTTGGATTTTATTTTATTTCACAACATTGTTTCATAAGTACTGTTGCATGTACTCAGAGTTGTCAGATTTAGGGACTTTAAATAAGTTCTTAACTCTGCCTTCCCAAAGAGTTTACACATACTTCTGTTTTTAAAATGTCTGTTTCTTCCTCCAAAGTTCTCCTTTTTTCAGTAAAAGCATTCAAAAGTTTAGCATAATTTTGTATTGGATTTACAGCCTGAAAATGCATGCTCTGATACTTAATTTTTCATTAGTTTTTAATGCTACTATTTTGCTAATCAGAAAAAATTCAGATTAAAAATCAGAGTTAATTTTATTACAATTTTTGAGTGTGAAAACTGACATTTTTATGATAAAATTTAGATCTTCAGGGATACTTAAGACAGTGCTGTCAGAGACAACAGATAAATACAGTGGGGTGGGACTTTAAATACTTTTTTTTTTTAATTAATATGTTTTGTTCAGTCTTTAGAACTGAATTGTTTAATTAAATAAGTCCCAACTTTTTTTTTTTTTTCTGACTCAACCAGGAGTCTTGCTCATTTCAATGCTATTAAACTGTATTATGCCTAAATGTACTATTGGTGTAACTCATACATAGTTGAAGATGGCTTTTTTAGTAAAGGCCTAGTAAAGAAAACACAGGCTGATTTCTTTTAAAAATTAAGAAAATTGCTTTAGATTCTTGTTACTCTCCCTGCATCACAGATTTCACTTTTTTTTTTCCTTTCTCTACATAGGCAAGAGCTTTACTGCAGACTGCTTCATCCTTAGCACCGCATCTGTATGAGCCCCATTTCAATTTTGCAGTACTCTCAGAGAAGGTAATGCACTATCCTATTCTTGTAATCTAGAAATTGCACCGTGGTGGGGCGGTTGGGTTTTTGTTGTTACTACTGAGAATTCCAAATAGGTAAGGCAAAAGAATACAGAGTGCATAAACTCAATGAATAACCTGAAGTTACATTTTCATTTCATTCCCAGAAGCTATTCCCGTTTCAATACCCAGAAGCTTTGTGTGTAAGGGGGACATAACCCTGAGTTCAAGAGCCTCTATACTGACTCTGTTTTATTTTTTCACTCTCGGGACCAGCTGTGTTTAAACATTTGTGAGCATCAGAAATGTACTGCCGTCGTTCAAATGCTTGCTTTTGAGTGTGAGGCCAACTAGCTGTAAAGTAACTTTGTAATTTTCCAAATGCTCAGAAGACAATCCGTTAACAATTCCATCTACAATTTTTACAGTCGTTGGCTTTTTCAGAATGTGAAGTGAAATAGTATCATATGATTTATCAGTAATTATAGAAAGAATATCATTTGTTCATCTCGTGTTCTTATTGATCTCAAAAGGAAAGTCTATTCTTCAGCTTTACAACCTTTGAATTTTGTGTGTTAATAATTTATTTCATACAGTGTCTCGGACACTGAATTAACAGCGTGTCCAACATTCCTGTTAATAAGGGGAAACTTGTACGAATCCTTACATTTTTCACAAGAAAAAATTGTTCCTTTGCTTGTGCCTACACCTTCAGGATTCCGTTATGAGTCTATGTTGTGTGGGCAGCCCTACTCCTACAGATACTAAAGTACATGCGTCAAGGAGAGAACAACCCGTTAATTTGTAAGCGTATCCTCTCCATTATGAAGCATAAGATAGTTTTGAATAATTGCATTCTGAATTGAGGAGTAAATCCTAGTCTGTGAGTCTTGTTACATAGGTTTTGCATAAATAACCTGCGTAAGTTGTGGGAGAGGATGGATGGCCAGATCAGCTAGCTGTTGATGCAGTGTGGTGATGCAATCCTTAGATTCAGTGTAAGGCCATGGTTTACAAAACATGATTTCTCCGTGTAGGACCTTGATTTATTCTCCTTCAGAGAATACTTGCTGCAGTGAAGCCCTACGTTGACTGATGCACACGTAGGCAACAGAGGCGTCTTACTGACACTTTCCATAGCTTCTTCCTTTCTACTCAGGAGCAATCCCTTTTACTGGATGTGTTCCCAAACATTTAGGTTCTCTTTTGCTGAACCCACTTTCTGAGATGCTCTCCTTACGTACGCTTCTTCCTTCCAAAAAGTGATGTCTATTGAGGGAAAAATAAAGTTCCATAAGTAGGGAACAATGTGGAAACATACTTCTAAAAGCAGCAGAGGAACAACATTAGCTCTCCAACACTTGTGCCTCTCTGTGAGGAAGCGAGAAGTCACATGGAGTTGTGGCTTTTACAGAGGCCTGATTGCTTGTGTTTTGCCTGTGTATTCAACAGAACTTCTACGGAGTTTAAAAACAAATCTTCCATTTTTTATTCCTCTTCACTTCAAGCACTGGTCATGGCGTACCGTGTCAATTCTCCAGGAAGTCAGGTGAAATGGGATATAAAGTTATTGTCTTGAAGCATCCCTCCCATTAAAATAATATGTGTCTTTTTCTTCTCATCCCTTGATGTAAGGGGGACATAACCCTGAGTTCAAGAGCCTCTATACTGACTGTTTTATTTTTTCACTCTTGGGACCAGCTATGTTTAAACATTTGTGAGCATCAGAAATGTACTGCACAGAATATATGATGCAAATAGTTCAGTGCCTGGATTTACAAAATTAGTTTGTATGTTTCTTATAGGTTGGAGATCTTCAGAGGAGTTACACAGCTGCTCAGAAGTCAGAAGAAGCTTTTCCAGGCCATGTTGATACACAACAGCTCCTCAAACAGTTAAAGCAGCACTTTGCTATGCTCTGATGAGCATATTTTTGATTATGTAAAAACAGCCAGAGCGAATGTCCCATACATGTTTTTGAAAATACTAGCTCAAAGTAGATAAACTACACTTAATGCACTACTGTGGCAAAGCCTATGTTACTCTGAGTAGCAGGAAAGGTTTAAAAGTCCTAATTAGTTTCTGTCATCTTAAAACGTATCACTTATTAAAATGCAGCTAGAACATGTTGCAACTACATACACAAGAGATTATAGGAATGGCAGGATACTGCCAGTATGACAACTTTGAAATAGTTTCCTGGTATATGAACAATTAAGTCTCCCTTTAATATTAATGAACAATTTAAAGGATTTTTTTCTGACTTTTCTGCAGAAAAAAAAGTGTTTTTAAATATTCCTGTGTGACAGTCTGTCAAGTAACACAGACTAAGAGTACTTCCTAACTGGTCTTCAAATTTGGCTTTTGATAGTATACTTTCTTACTGAATGTGAAGTTTTAAGACTAAAATACCTTAAAAGAATTTGAAATACATACGTAAAGCAGAAATTCTTATATTCCTTGTTGTACTGTATGAATTAAATAAATTCCAGTTTGTATGGTTCGTCTCGTTTCTTTATGGAAGTTAAAATTACATCCTTAATGCCATGAAAATTAGAGTCAGCGATCTTAACATATTTTGAAAGATTCTGCAGAACTGGTACAAAATAGCATAAATATGTGTGTTCCTCTCTACCCCGGAGACATTTTATTCTCGATCTCAGTGAGGAAAAAGGATGTTTAGAAGGTTACAGAGTTAAGTACTAATAATTGAGAACAAGGCATTGATTGGGTGGTTACCGGTGCTACCGCATAAGCACTGTTGCTGAATAAATATTTGGATCAACCTAACTACAAGAATGCTACTAATAGTAACAAGCAAAGACTTTCTCTGTGTTGTATATCTTTGTGTTCTACCTAAAAGACATAAATTTGCATGATTTCCCAACTTGACCTTTTTAAAAGAGGGATGTTAAGGCATTCTGAAATGACACATCCTGAAACAGGCCTTTAAAACCTTTCCATGTCTCTCTGACATATTAAGGGATTATCTTGGCTTAGGGAGCAACCCTAAACATGCTTATGAATACTTTGTCTTCCTTTTTGCTATTCGTTACTTCCCTGCATTCATCTTTGTGTGACTGTTGTAGCTGGTGAAGGCAGATGCTGGGCAGCTTAGAGAAGTGTACCCACAGGCTTCCCCGCCAGAGCAGTCTGTAGGTGACAGAAACACTGTCATTAACTGGTGTCACGTCGTGTTGTGAAATGCAGAAGCATTATTGGCTGAATAATCGCAGCATCTTTAATGGAAATTTTTTTTTCCCACATTGATCTTTATATAGTCGGAAATTTGGCACAAACTGATTAACAGAGAATCTTATTTATCAGTAATTTTCCTTACCTAAATAAGATTTTACTTTCTGCTAAAAAGAATTTACAGGGAAGCTCCACCCTTTGATCTACTGTACTTAATGTCTTTCCAGTTGACAGTGCTAAACTTAGGAAGCTACCGGGAAAGAAAATGTTTATCGTAACAGTTTAAACACAACTGTTGAGAATTTTTGAATGTCATATTGTTAACTCAAGGTATTTTTGAAATTGCTTAGTAAATAAGATTGTTTCTACATGAACTGAAACAGAAGCTAGTAATACCACTTCAGTTTTTAATTCAGTGTGGCAGCTCGATAGTTCCTCCTAGGTGCTTATAAGATCCCACTTACTGTGATCACTGCTCAAGTTAATGATCTGAATAACTCTTCTTTTTAGCAAACAGTGCTCCTTAGGACATAGACCTGACATGATTCTTCTTTTAGTATTGGGGGATGTGTGGGAGATTGAAAGGGAAAAGGCACGTGTATGGTGAGGAATCCTTTACACAAGATGCTTGCGCAAATTAATTATTAAAAAAAACCCACCCCATGCACAAACACACAGAGTTCTAAATAAGGATTAAAGCCTTTTTAGCTCCCTTATGTGCAGCATCTGCGAGCCATTCTAAATTTATCTTACGTGATGTATTTTGATTGCTCCAAAAGGCAGCAGGTATTTGCTTTGTTGACCTTTCATGCCCCAAAGCAAGGGTATGACAGTATTTTTTTCGCAACTAGCACATGTACAAATTAAATCAGATGTGGTAATGAGAACAGCACCGAAATGGAACAACAGATGAATGAGCAGGCTGTTTGTCGTGGAAGAACTTTCGATTTTGTTGTATGTTAGTTCAGTGCGAGCTCCAACGAGCAGATGAATCGGCAGACCCTGGGGCAAACCGCCTTCAGTTAATCGAGGACGACACAGCACAACACAAGGTATCAGAATCTGCATTCGTCTCTGCAGTAGGATCATGTTAGGACGGTGTGACCTTAATATTGCAAGCAGCGTTTCTGTAACATAGAAAAAATTTTTCCTGTAACCTGTAGCACAGCTCCAGCTATATCCAGCCGGTGTTTATAAAGCCCCTTGGGAGTAGAAAATAAAATACAATGAAAAAAAAACAATTTTTTAATCTGCAGGGGAGATGATGTCCATAACAACGCTGCCTAGGGGAAGCTCAAACCATTTTGCTGGGAGGTCTTGAAGCTTCTATGTCCCTGCAGGAAAGGTCTGTACACTTTATATGTTACCACCAATTCCAGTCAGTCTTTTGACCAGCCCTCTGGCTGGGGTTTTTCTGGTGGATGAATCCATTTAAAAGTTGATAATGAAGGGTTGTTTTGCGAGATGTTATAGCCACAGCACCAGCCACAAAACTGTGGCTGAAATTAATCTGAATTCACAGTTCAGGGCTGTGGACTATTTTGGCTGCAAAAAGCATCCTCAGAGTTCGTTGGGCAGGACAGGAGCACTTTGCCATTAGGTGCCACTTGGTTCGCTGCAAGACTTCGGATAATGATCCCATTTTGTTGTTGCTGCTGCTGGTGTTTTTTTTCTTTGATTGCTTCCTATCTTTGCAGGCTAGAGGGAGAGATTTTTGGATCGTTCAGTCTGATCTCTGATATGACATAGGCCAAACATTTTAAGCCAGGAGCTCTTTTTAATGAACCCAGTTTGTGCTTGACTAGCGATTACCTGCCAGAGCAGCAGCAAGTTTTGATACAAAAAAGCTATAGCATCTTCCCTGAAAGATGTTTAGTGTTTTTAGTATTTAGTCACTCACTAGCATATGTTTGTCTCCCTTCTGAAGGATCATTTCAAGTTCATGTTCTCCCCCTTCACCCACCCCTGCAAACACTAGGTACTTGTTGTAGCCCACCACCAGCAGCTGAGCCATCATTACGATGTGCTACAGCTGAGCAGGACCATGGCCATTTTGCCTCGTTTAGGCAATACCTACTTTGCCTCTGTCACCAGAGCTGTCACTGGCATCTCTGATGGTTAGACTGTTTCCCTACTATAGAGAGCGGGAAATAGAGAGCTTAGAAGAAACCTTTGCACCAACCCGCTTGTCTAAACTGGGACATGCCGTTTTACTGCAAACAGCAAGAAGCAGTTGCTGTGAAAACTTACTGGCAGGTATCAGCTATGGCCCTTCAGCAAGGACAGAACGGGACAGTCTGAAACACAGGTCAAAAATCAGTTCAAGATGACTGCAGAGGAAAAGCAGCTAACTACTAAGAAATGAAATCAGCTGAGTAAAAAAAGGCTTTGTGAGATCCCACCCTGCTCCTCACCTACTCCAGAGGAAGTCCCAGAATTGCCATTTTAGCGTGTTTCCGGATGAGAAACATTTTATATTGCACATAGCAATATAAAACTGGGGCACGAAGCCACAATCAGACTCAAAGAGAGGGTAAGCTTTCTTCCGAGGGTAAGAACGAGAGACAGTTTGCTCAATTTTCTCTGCTTGTTGGAATTTATTTAGGGTCTAGGGCTGCTGCAGACTTCCAGTTCCTGGCAGATGCCTGTGTGTACACACATTGTAATTTTGCACCGCCAAGCTCTGCGGGCCACAGAGTAGTATTTTACTGATATCCCAGCCATCACTGGGAGCAAGCGAGCAGATGGCACATGTAGAATGCAAAATGCCCCTTTCTCTGTAAATAAAAGCAAAACTAAGTTTCTCTTTGTGCCTTAGAAGATGAACGAAGCAAAGCCTGAGAAACCCTGATATTGAAGTCATAGAGACTTGTATCTCCAGTCGCTCTCCAATAGCATTTGAATTCCTGTGCTGGTGAGATAATCATCTAACTAATTTCCCTATTCACATTTTCAGAGTTTAGGAGTGCTCAGGAACTGCAAGGGCTCAGAAGCATCTGTAAGCAGGTTAAATCTGGGAGATGTGCCACCAGAGAAAGCAGTTTTTATTGCAAAACTATCAAGTAAACATACCCTGAATTACGCTGAAGAACTGAATGATCTGTACAAGTACTATATTTACCTTCTCTTTTCTGTTGGTTAGTTACAGCAATTGCTTAGTGCACAGCCTTCTCCTTGCTTTGGTTTAGTTTACAGAAGGGTCATAAAGGTTTAGCTGAAAAAGACTTCCTTGTTAGATACTAGATCTGCATATAATATGTCAAAAAAAAAAAAGACAGACATCAATCAATGAGTTTATAGTAAAAAGCGCTTGTGCCAACACATAATGCATTACATTTAATTGTGTACGTGACTATATCAGCACATAAAATGTGGGGTTTTTCCCCATTTCCTGTTTGCTTTTTGACAGGTATTGCTTGTGAAACCAATTATATTGCTTCAAAGATAAGTCTTGAAGCCGTTAGAAATGAGATGCAAGAAGAAGCAGCAGGATGCAGACCTTGCTCAGCACTATGGAAAGGGCAAACTCATTAGGAGCCAGGAAACTTGGTTCCAGCAAGTAGACCATCCCTGCAATTTCATCTCATTTTCAGCTTATGCAGTTTACATATAGCCATAAAGTAGTTGCCAAGATTTTACATTTTAGCTTTGGTATTATTTATACTACTATCAGTTCCTTATTTTGCCAAGTCTATATCCTATTATAATGCCAAGCATCTTTGAAGTTATTATACGTGTTAACTAATTATCCTTACATACAATAAATTTAGATCATCCTAACCACGGTCATGAAACCTTCGATCAAGAGACTCTGGTCTCTTTTTTATATGAGATACCACACAAAAGCTAATTTAGGAACATAACCCTAGACTGTTTTTATTCCTGTGAATTACCATAAGTCAACCGTCCAGGGTTCAGACAAAACAACGCTCTTCTGAAATATAAGGTCACTGATTTTGTTTTTAATTGGTAGAAAAAAAACAGATGCATGTATCTGTCCTGTGGGAGGCCCAGTAGAAAAAAAGCTTCTGACTTCTGCCTGAAATCCTGCAATGTCTAAGGGATAGGCTTAAAATGCTGTGTCTTTACCAAGCATTTATTTACTATGGTATTAATTAGTAGCTACTTGGATGAATGCAAGATTTGAAATTCAGCATAAATCCTGGGAAGGCAGAGTAATAAGCAGAGGACGACAAACCATGCCAAGGATACCAAAAATCTCTGCAGTATAATACAGGGATATCATTACTGTATGTGCTAGACATCCACAAATAGCCTATATCTTCAAATCAGGCAGTAGCTGTAGACAGTGAAGTAAATAACTCTCCAAGAGGTCCTTAGACCCCTGTCTGACTGAACATGGTGGAATGAGAGATCCTGTTTTGCAGGGGTATACGTGTATTTGCAAACTATAGAAAATTAATGGTAAATAAACATAATGTGGCTACTTATAAATGACTGAGGTCATTAATATTTTGCAGCCACACCTATGATAATCTTTATTATCTTTATTAAGTTGTGTATATATGTATCAAAAAGATTCATTTTTAAACAATTGCAAGCAAAGCTCAGAAACTTTCAAACCCTTGGCATTCTGTGATGAGTCTCATACTGTCTAACTGAATGCAACATCGTTTTTAAAGAAAAAGTTAAATATACTCAGCAATCTCGGAAAGTGGTTGTAACTCAGATGAAGCTTCAGATGCTCCAATGCCTTTAAATAAAATAAAACCCACCACCACCAGAACAGATGCCTTTCCTGTTAGATCAACAATTTAAAAAACTTGAAACAAAGCCTGAGTAATGACACACATTTGATTTTGAAGGGGAGGAAGGGTTGTTTCTTGGGGTAGGCCGTGACTACCCCAAGATATGAAGTAATCATAGAATCATAGAATCATAGAATCGTTAGGGCTGGAAGGGACCTTCAAAGGCCATCTAGTCCAACCCCGCTGCAAGGAACAGGGATATCTCCAACTAGATCAGGTTGCTCAGGGCCTCATCCAACCGGGCCTTGAACGTCTCCAGGGATGGAGCATCCACCACCTCTCTGGGCAACCTGTTCCAGTGTTCTACAACTCTCATGGTAAAAAATTTTTTCCTAATATCCAACCTGAATCTACCTCCCTCTATTTTAAAACCATTACCCCTTGTCTTATCACAACTGGCCCTCCTGAACAGCCTCTCCCCATCTTTCCTGTAGGCCCCCTTGAGGTACTGGAAGACCGCTATAAGGTCACCCCGGAGCCTCCTCTTCTCCAGGCTGAACAGCCCAACTCTTTCAGCCTGTCCTCATAGGAAAGGTGCTCCAGCCCTCTTATCATCTTCGTGGCCCTCCTCTGGACCCTCTCCAACTGGTCCATGTCCTTCTTATGTTGGGGACTCCAGAACTGGACGCAATACTCCAAGTGAGGTCTCACGAGGGCAGAGTAGAGGGGGAGAATCACCTCCCTCGACCTGCTGGCCATGCTCCTCTTGATGCAGCCCAGGACGCGGTTGGCCTTCTGGGCCGCAAGAGCACATTGCCGGCTCATATTGAGCTTCTCGTCACCAGTACTCCCAAGTCCTTCTCCTCAGGGCTGCTCTCGATCCATTCTCCGCCCAGTCTGTATTTGTGCCTGGGATTGCCACGACCCAGATGTAGGACCTTGCATTTGGCCTGGTTAAACTTCATGAGGTTGGTACGGGCCCACCTCTCCAGCCTGTCAAGGTCCTGTTACTTCATATCATGTTACCTCGGTGGACGCTACTGTGCTGCAGCGTAAGCCAAGGACACAATGTGAAGTAACGTATATTGTGAGTAAATCCCTTTCTGGCTAAATACCTGTCATTTCTGGGCAAGCAAAGTAAATCAGGCACAAATCTCTTGAAGGAGGAAGAGTAGGAGAAAACCGGCAAAGTGTTATTTGGATTGGAAACAATATTCTCATGTTATACCAAGAGGCACCTCTGGGTCTCTTGGAGATTTTCTCCTAGCAACATAGCCGATTTTCCCAAGATTAATTTCTGCTTCAGCACAATAACATTTATAACCATGTGCAAACAGACGAACTTTACCTGTACAAGCCTATTCAAGCATCCTGAGGGAAAAATAAATGCTCTCGTTCCATGGGACTCTGAGATGTACATACATAATTCTCCTTCCCCTCTGGAATTCCCACTTTAGCTCTGGTTTAAAACAGCACAGCAGGTAGTTTAACAGGCCTCAAATAGTTTATGGTTTGCCATAAATCTACTGGTCTTTAAGGGGTCCACAGAGCGCAGGGGAACGTCATGCTGCCGCGCTCCTGGGAGCAGTGCTCTCCTTGTCTTTGTGACCATGCACATTTGACAGTCAGTGCTAGGCACCGTCACAACATTTTTCTACCCCTTCAGGAGTTCATATCACCAGACATGCTGAGTATAACAATTTTATTTTAGCGACAGTAAAGGAGCTAGATAGAAGAAAGATGAGTGCTTCTTTTGTGCTCTTTTTTCCACACATATATCCAGCAGGCAGGCAGTGGTGGGCTTCCCATCAGTTGATTATACCTGTAGCAGAACAACTGTTTCATCAATCCTCATTTCAGCGGTTTGTACCAATGTTTTCATCTCTACTTCAGTGATGAAACTGCTTACAGCAAAGAAACTGTAGATATGTTAGGCCCTCGTAGCTGCTGAGAAACGAGAGCATTCTCAGGCTGAGTACATCTCACTGGGCAAGCAGAAGCCAACCACCCTGCGGTGCTCCCAACCACAGTCAGAGCTGCTCTCGTACATGGATAAGCTTCAGTATCAATGTAGCATCTCCAGTCAGGTTTTGATTAAGCTTCAAGCAGCTAAAGATACACTTGATAAAAACCTCAACAGACAGCCCAGGACATTGTTTTAAGGCTTGTCTTACCTTTAAAAGAAAGTTGTTGAGAAGATGTGGTAGCCCCAGGGCTCTGTACAGCTCCGAAAGGCTCAGGAGGCTGCTTGCTGCTTCCCTTGGCTGGCACGCTGCTACCAGTGAGACAAGGAAAGGAAGCAGTCACCCTTTCCTGGGAGTTACAGCCCGGTGGTGTGGCTGGAGTGGATTGGCACATGACAGCTGATGTAAGAAATACCTTCAGATTCTGGAATAAGACTTGCAAAATTTAAGTTTTTTTCTTAAAATTGAGCCGAAAACAGGAATCATTCTGATCACCATGAAATCCATCTCTGGATCAGACGCTTGATCTGAGCTACCAAGCAACGTAGGAATCACTAATGAACCATTAAGTGTGGTTTCTCCTCTTTTCTCAGTTTTTATGACCTAGTTTCATCTTTTCTCTCAGGATGTGTTCATCCTGCCATGCTGCACTTGCGCTCTCCGTGACTTCATGTTCTGTTTCCAGGCAGTTTGGTCTATATGACCCCAAAAGCCTTCCTTTCCTCCTCCAGCTGCTGACTGCATAAGCCTGGCTTTTCCCTAAGAAATGCCTTCCTCGGACAAGCTTCAGCTCCATCTGCTCAAGCTGTCACCATGTCAGGCGAGCTTTGCCGCACAGCTACCAGTAACTCTAGAAGTGGTTCAGGTTTGCTATTTGCTTGAAGAGAAATGCAAAACAGTCCATTCTGGTTGGGCTCATCAGCTGGATGCTTTGGGTTTGTCCTGTGTGCATATCTGGAAAGCAAATTTAATTTTATTTAATTGATCATGCTGACTAACAAGAATTTTCTCCTTTTCCTGCCTGATAACCTGTATGTAATCTGATATCCTTTTCCTATGTTCTGGAGGTTTAGGAGAAGATTGCAAGAGTAGATGTGAGCAGTATTTACTTTCATCTATCTCCACTGCCTCCTGCTATAACACACTGGAATCTCCAGAACACTTTTAATCTCTGCAGTTTCTAAGAGGTATGGTGATAACAGAGATTGCTTAGAATAATCTTCCCTGAGATGTTCAGCAGCCCTGTCAAATTGCCTCGGCTAAGCATGAGACATGCTCTTTGGACACCTGCCAGACCCATCTCCTCTGCAGTGCATGTTCAGTGGGCATTTACAGCGCTATACTGTAGCTTTCTACTTTGTCACCCTACATGTCACAAACAGAAAGCTGGACCTGTCAGTGGCCGTCTCACCAGCTTCAAATGGCACAGGAGGTCCCTGGACAAGCACAAGATTGTGTATCTGTACTCTACAGGGGACCTTATGTTGCCCAGGGATATCCTGTGCTCCTGTTGCATGAGCTTACACCACCATCGTGGACCCTGCTGTGCTGGACCTGGCACGAAGGCACCCAGATAAGGCCGAAGGTCTGCACCAGTAGCAAGAACTTGCTTATGTAGCCCTGTGTGACAGCAGACAGTAAACGTGAGCCAGGTGGCAGCCAGGGAGTGCGATCACACCAACAAGCAGCTAAGAACCATGGAGGAAGCGATGCTGGGAAGAGGAATCTTAAGGTGGCACCATGCTACAGAGGTGCTGGGGGACAAAGATCATAAACAGAAAGGACTGAGAGAATAAAGGAAGAAAAGGATTCTACTGAAAATAGGACATAGGACTGCCAAGTTCACAGATAGTATCTTGATAACCATGTTGGGTGTCATCCCCATGAGTCACTTCCGTATTCTCTCAAATATTCATTTGAGTGAGGGAAGTTGCAGACACACAGACAGGTACTTTGGGCTCCTGCTGGAGTGATGAGACTTGCTGGAGGCCACGTGGTAACAAGTTCCCTCTGGCGCAAGGGAACAGGACGGAGCGTGAAAGGGATGGAGAGTGCTTTGAGCAGTTACACTTGGGCTGTGTTCTCAGTATAGGGTCAGTGCAGGGCAGGGGAGAAGAAACTGGGATGACTAAACTCCTGGATAATGTGGAGGAAGGTGAAATAGCAGGCAGATCTGAGCAGAAGTCAGCTGATGACAATATTACTCCACCGAATATTGCCTTGATCAGAGAGACAACCTGAATGTTTATTTTTTATTTCAAATATTGAAGAATATGTGCTAAATAGCACGGAAGTGGGGCTTATTTAAGTATTTTGGTCTGCCAGAAGTGCATTAATAAGGACACAGTAAACACAAGAGTCCTTCCAGATGTACCTAAAAATCAGCACCCTAACCCCCCATCATCTGCACATCCCCCTTAGCTGACAAAAAGCAAAGGGAAATAGGAAGCCCTGAAGAGATTATTGAAAACAAATTGTTAGGGTGAAGATTCATTCCCAATTTATCCACGTGCTCTCCTCTCGCTCACACGCTCCGTCTGGCTGCTGCAGTCACAGCCCTTTCCCCAGCAGCAGCAGCTTCCGTGCTGGCCATCCCGCTGCGTGGGGCAGCGAGGAGGACCGATGGAGCAGTCACCCGGCCAGGGAACTCCACAAACCCTCCACGAGCCCTGGAGACTGGAGCTTCAGTGTGTTGTTCAGCTTTTACAGACATGGTATGGGGTTTTTCACAGAGCATGGTTGTATGTATGATTTAAATACATAAAGCCTGGTTCCCTGCCTTCTTCCGTGGCTGGTGAAGCCACAGTGTCCATTCCACTTTCTGTTCAACAGCTCTCATGTCTCCTTACGTTGTGCCAGCCAAGAAGCACGGATTTGTCTGAGCTCACTATCAGGGTGGTCTTGGTCAGGGCTCAGTGTCAGCTGAGAGAAGTTGAGTGACTCTGCTCCAGCTGAGGTCAAGAGACCCTGAAGATGCTCAGCACTTTTGCTGATACTCTTAGCACCTTTAACCTTAAATAACTATCATCTTTCAGTATCCAACATTTCCTATCATCGCACAGCAGTGTGGCATATTAGTTTATGATTTTGTCCTTTTCCCCTCCTTCCTCCCTGGGCTTGGACTGTCTGAAAGGAAAGAGAGCTAAAACATTGGTACAGAGTGCAGTTAGCATGGTAGCCTTCAAACATGTTAATGAGATGTAAAAAGGGCTTGAGGGAGCTAGATCGTACAAACAGCCTCTGAGCTGCCAGTTGAGGAACGTTCATCCAAAATGCATGGTGCTCCTCAAGAGGCAGTGCGAATATGACTGAGGGTCAATGAAGATACCTGAACCTCAAAGAGCTGTGTGAGGCTCTCCTGAAAAGTTAGAGTCACGCTTAACAAAGAATATCAGGTAGCAATCACATGTTGGGATCACGTAATTTGATCTAGTCATTAAAAGTGAGACTTGGAAATGGTAGCACCTGTGTCCCAGCCCCAGCTGGTGCTCCCACCTTTGGCACATTGTGCTTTTCCATGGCTCCATTTCCATGTATGTAAAATAAGGCTAATGGAATTGTTGCTGCTATTATTATTATTATAAATTAATGCATTTTCTGCCAGCTGAGACCCTTTTTCAATGCTTGCACCTGGTGAGCGCTGGGTTTTTTGCGTGAACAGTCCTCCTTAAGCGATGATGAGAGGCAGCGTGCAGGGGGGGTGACAGGACTGAACTCTTAAAGGATTTTGTCTTTGATTTCCCTCAGTAATGCTCACAAGCACAGGGAGAATAGAAGCTGTGCAGGGATTCGGAGCGCTGCGGGCGCGCTGGGCTCACAGCGCTTCTTCTCCTCTCGGATAAAGGCAGCGTCTTCCCTCTCCCCGCCGTCACCTCCCATTAATGTCAGGAAAGTTCACTTGCTGCAGCTTTTGGAAGCGAAAAAGCTAATATGCTCGTGAGGAGGGACAAGAGGCCGTTTGTTTGTCTAAATAAGATAATGCTAACACCACAAATGGCGATCCGGGATTCAGAAAATAGCATTTCTTTTTAAATCATGCAAGAGGTCCTCTTCATTTTATTTATTCACAGAGCCTGAATCAACAGCTGTCCAGACAAAGATGTTTAGAGAGAGCAAACAAAAAGGAGCCTGTTCACCCAGGGCTCCAAATACAAATAGAGAAGAAAGAAGAAAATGTCAAATCTGCATAAACCCTGGATGGCTCCCTGACGGGTATAAAATACCTCTTTTGAATATCACCTTGTAACTACAAAACGTTGCGATAACCTTTTCTTGTTTTCAGCAATTATTTCCCTTCTGATCCTAATGTTATTTTTTACTTGGTAAAAATGCAATCAGATCCCAAACCTGTACATCGTTCTGCCATTCAGATCTTACATCCATTCTGGTTATTCACAATAACATGAATGTTTTCTTGCCGTATCTTTATTAGAAAACATGCAATATGCAGTCTGTTGTTCAGTCTGGAAATGTGTAATGCAGAATGGCAAAATAATTCCTGGTAGAGTCAGAAAACTCCTGACAGGTGATTATTAATGATGAATTCTGATAAAGTAAATAAGATTGTTACGAGAAAAAGAGCAAAGAAGGTAAGTGAAAAACATATTGCCCTAGAGGCAAACTGCACTGCCTCCGAAACTTCTGCTTTCATAGGGATACAAGATTTCTGTCAAGATACAAAATAGTTTTGTGTCAAATAAATTATTCATATGGCCATTACTTGTGAGAGATTTCTTCTCTTCATGCTCTTCCACATACAGACAGACATAAGAGTCAACTAGTCACCAGATTATTAAGAATATCACAATATTAATTAAATCTTCACATAGTCCAGTTCATGGGCAGTTTTTTTTAGCATATTTAACCCCGAAGTCAGTAGAAGGCTGTAGGACAAAAACTAACAAAATATTTCCTATGAACGGATGGTGCATTGAGGAAGGAAACCATATATTTTGCACAGCTAAAACTCGCAGTCACAACTCTGGAGGCACTTTCCACGCATCTCTTGCCTGATACAGGCACAACAAGCCTCTGGAACAGGTTAAATAAAAGCAAAACAAGAAGAAAGCAACAATAATTTGCCAGGATCTCTATTTTCAGAGTTTTGGAATGGAACGGGTTCTTCCTACCTGTCTCTTTATCAAGAAAGCCCACCACTTTCCGGGGAAGAGTTTTAATGCAGAAATTCATTGCCTCTTTGAAACACGACTAGATAATCAACATACTTTTAGGAGGAGGGAAAAAAGATTCACATTTAAAGTGCAGAATCAAAAATAGCATTTTCTGCCTCCAGGACCTCACTGCTGCTCCCTGCGCAACGCAGTGAGCCGGTGCGGAGGTACCGACCGCAGCGCACCTTCATCTGGACAAGGATGATCATGTAAGAAAATATTTAGATCTGCTGTTTCACAAAAGATTGCCATTGCCTGCTAAGGAACAGCAGCCTTATATCCTATAGGATACCGCGTGTGCAGCCCAATTTGACTCAATCGCCAATGAGAAATCAAATAAGGCCAAAAGCTGGGGAAAAATAAAAACATCTGCCATTTGCAAACCCAAGCAGTGCAGGGGAAAGGAGGGCAAGTCACGCTCTCCTGGGTTCACGGGGCTCAGATTCTCTAAGCATGCCGTTTCCCGAAATATTGCTTCCCACAGCACTCTGCAATGCAGTCTACGAAAGTGGAAGTAATCTGGGCTGCACAGTTGACTTCAGCTCTGATGAAACACTTGGTTTTGTTATGTGTAACGTTCATGTTACTGTCAGTATGCCAGTAAATGTCATTGCTTTTTTGGGTTTTTTTTTGGAATATACCATGTTAGAAAATTGTCTGGGGTAGGACATTAATTTTGTCATTGAGTTCCGCAGCAGATGAATGCTTTCCTCACTGCACATCAGCAGATCGGACGCGTACTGCCCTGCTGCCTCCTGTCAGCATGTGGCACGACAGCCTCTGGTCTCGGCAGTTGCAACTCCCCCATCCATGAGTTAAATTAACATTTGTGCATTGTGGCCTTTTTTTCCCCTCTTTGTGTAGCATTGCAATTTTTCGGGCTTCAACAATAGTGACAGGAGCCCTCAGCGCCCTGTCACAACGTTGCACTGCGATATGTCTTTTTGGCACCTCCGGATTTCGGAATGATGAGTTGAACAGCCTGTATCCCACAGAGTTAAGGATGCTGGGTCAGTGCCTCAGTGGGCAAATCTGAAGACTCCTTTGGGCCAGACTCCAGCCAAATCCAGGACAGACAGATGGTCCCAGCTCCAGGAGCTTAAACCTGAAAAAACCTACCGGGATGCCTGCCCACCTTCCTTACCTGGAGAAGTGCCCTTTGGGAAAAACTCCCCGGTGGTATTTAAGGGAGGTCTACATGACTTTAAACACTCACTTCTCCATGTCTCAGCTCTTTGCTCGTAAAAAACGACGTGGCATAGTTCCTTCACCTACATGGAGTTGTGAAATTAATTATAAATGGCTTTGAGTTCATTATCTGAGAGGAGCTATAGAAGTGTGACTGTTATTTTTAATAATGTATAAGGAATAATTTATTTAACATTTCTCTGTATTTCTCATCTGGTTCCTGAACCTGACTGCACTTTCCTGCTGTGTCTGCAAGTTTGCTCATGAAAGTTGACAATAAGCTGCAAACTTTTTTTAGGATACTGAGATACTGTGCCTCAGTCATTAAAGTTGTGACACCTGTTTTGTTAAAAAATAGGATATCAAGTTTAAATGGAATAGGATATGACATGAAATGAAAAGAATCAAACGATTACTTTGTAAACATAATCTGTTAAATGCAGTAACTAGAATTAGTTTTATTTCTCTTCAGCGAGTTTATGCTGTGGTGTAACGTGTATTTCAATGCCATGGTGTCTGCTATAAGCTAAATAGACAGTTTAAACATTGAATGCTGCGTGCAGAATCAGCTTGTGTTTCAAAGTGACACAAAAAACCAGTAACTGTTTATTTAGATGACACTGAACTATATAAAAGGAAAGTATTTTTCCAGGTAGAAAAGAAAAAAATAACAATGTGTCCTACCTATAATCTGCATTGCAGCGTTACATGTCTGGAGAGAAGCAGACAAAAAACTCAGAGGCTGAGGCATGGGTCGCAGCCTGGCTGGTAAAAGCTGGTGGACTTTGCCAAGCCAAGTACAGAAAGTCCTGATTTTGGAGCCTCACCTCCAAAATCAAACAACTGTAAATATAAAGCAGTTTGGATCTATGTTATTCTAGATATTCTTTCTGTCTTTTCTGTAACAGCAAGAAACATCCTGTGGATTTGGTTTCAAATGAAATCTGAGCTTGTTCTCCTGTTCAGGGCAACGGGCAGCCCCAGAGGGAAACCAAGATACCATCGGGCTTGTGGGCACTGTGGCTTGCTGTGCGTGGCACGAGAATAGGAGGGGCTGATGGCCACTCGGGCTTTAAACCTGGGTGTGGAGAAGCATGTGTGTCCTTCCTTGGGTTTAACCTTCCTCACAAAGATGCCCTCACTAAGGGCATTTCTGGACCAAATGTCACAGTGTGTTTGTTGCTACTACCCTTTTTCCATCCAGGCCACTCGGATAGAGGCAACTTAGACAACCTCAAGAGTTGCTGAGTCCTTTCACTTCTATTTCCACTTCTATTTCTAGCTCTTCTTCCTCAGCAATGCTGTAGGTACAGATAGAAAGAAGGGGTGTCAAGGCATCCACCCTCGGCACCACCTGAAGGGGATGGCACGCGCGTCCCAGCGCTCCAGCCCGGTGCAGCACCAGGGGTGCCGGGTGACTGCGAGGGTGGTGGGAGGGAGGTCATGTGCCAGGGGCCTGGTTGTCTCTCCGTGGCTTTTGCCTGACAGCATCTACAACAGCTAGAAGGAATGGGTTTAAGGGAAGCAGTGCCAGAGTCCGAGAAAGAAGCACCTAACAAGGGTTCTGTTATTGGAAGGCATGTATTCAAACTGATACTTGAGGAAGCAATATGTTGGAGAGGAAGAAGCTCCATCTCACTATCAGTTTGGTCTACGTCAAGGACTTTGACGCAGTGAGGCACCTTACCTGGCCTTTAATCCCCCCATGAATGCACCAGTTAAACAGGGAGAAGGAACAGGAATAGGAAGGCAAAGGGGCACAGCAAAACTTCAGGAGTTTGCTCAAGATGGTGTGAGGAGCAGTTCAAACAAACCACTTACAATTAAACTCGAAACAACATAAAACAACTAGAGAAATAGCTGCCCAGATTTTATGAGACAGGTGTAGATAAGGAAAGTAGTGGTTAAGGGGTGGGTAAAGAAGCCACGTGAGCATGCACAGGCTACCAGTCTCAAAGAACTGAAAAACATTATTGTAAGTGATGATAATATATACAGTACACACACACATGCACATACTACATGTACATATATAATTTGCATATATACGCACATATGCCACATGAACCATATGCCCTCCCCAGGATCCTACGACTCCTAGGATACGTGGCCAGTGCATGGGTGAGCACTTGTTAACAGAGACCACATAATTGAGCACAGTGGTACAAGTAACCAGCAAAATACTTTCTGTTAGAGAGCAGACTGCCCCCTTATTTGCTGAATGTTCATTTGTTATCTGCTCAGATTAATCACTCGGACATCAGTGACAGAAAGAGATCTCCCATCTTTTCCAGATCCTAGCATTAGCTCACACTGAGATCAGGGCTCTCCAATGCCACAGCTCGTCTCCCGCTCCCACCAGTTGCCCACTGGTGCAGCTGGTCTGACCAGGGAGGAGGTGAATCAGGCTTGTGAGCTCATACGGTGATAGAAACCTCACTGCAACATGTGTGAGGACAGCCGCACCGACAGTTGAGACTGGGGCTAAAGGAGCAATGCTCATGTCAAAGACGTGAGACATGACATTTCTCTACAGAACGAACCTCTCAAACTGAGGGATTTATCTCCTTCTAAAGAATCATCCAGTGAAACTCAGCGTCTGAATGCTCTCAGAGAAGTCCTGCCGATTACTAATTATCTTGTGCATGTGAACGTATCTTCACTATGTAATTCCCCTTGGAAGAATGATGCTATTGCCTTTTTGTCATTTAATCGACCCATTTGCAGTATGACTGTGCCTGATGCAACGTCTTTTAGAGCACACCATCCACACCTTAACTAGTTTTCACTTAATAACATGGACCTTGTAAAAGGGGGGAAGAAATGGTGGAACATACAGTTTAGAGCTGGAATTGAGAAGGAAGGTTGAGGCTGATATAATAAGGTGGCAGGAGCTGAAAAGAAAACTATTGTATTACAAATAAATGATATGGAAGGATAATGCTTTTGAAAATGTTTTTTAAGCAAGGCTTTGAAGTTTTTAAATTGTTTAGAGCACTACTGCAGTGGGAGAATGATGCACTGAAAATAAGAAAAGCAAAGTGCTGATAGAGCACTGAAGGTTGCACCAGAGTTCACTGGAAAGTTACTTTTATTTATTTACTAGTGGCAAAAAGCACGGGACAGTATCCTGTGCAGCTTTTGACTGGGGAGGGATTTTTCTTCTATTGCCTGGAATCAGGGAAAGCGTCATCTCTTTCATTAAGTCTCTGGTTTAGACACATGGACTTGCTGCTTCTGCCTCCTCCCCACTCTCCCAAAAGGACTGCAGCCACCTCTCTGTTTCTATGCTCTTCCTTGCCTTCACCCATGACGGGGACTTCCTACGCAGCTCAGGGAGCACTACGCTGTATTACTGCAGCCTCTCACAGCTGGCTCCTGAGCAGCAGCCTAAAACAAATAGTAGGAAAAAAAAAAAAAAGAAGAAAACACACATCAACGAAGAGGAAAAAGAGCCTAGAAAACAAGTGCAAACAAGAAGAAAATGGCAGCTGCTGCCTTAAGAGTACTTTTTTCCCATGTAAGTGTAATCAGAGCTGTGAGACTGTGTTCCTTGGCAGTCTCCAGCCCCTGGTAACTAAACGCGGGCGTATAACCCTGCCATTGTTTCTGCCAGGGGATGGCAGAGGGCTAAGCCAGGGTCAAAAGTTTATGAGAGGCCGTGACTGTGCCGACACGTGGAGGGGAGCATGTTTTCACGGCACACACGGCACTACATGCACTTGAAAGGTCCTGGCAGCTGGCAGGCTGAGCACCAGTCTGGGTGGGAAAGGGCTGAGTGGGAGCTGTGCCGGGAAGGCACAAGTACAGGCTGGGCGGAGAATGGATTGAGAGCAGCCCTGAGGAAAAGGACTTGGGAGTGCTGGTGGATGAGAAGCTCAACATGAGCCGGCAATGTGCGCTGGCAGCCCAGAAAGCAAATTGTATCCTGGGCTGCATCAAACGAGCGTGGCCAGCAGGTCGAGGGAAGTGATTCTGCCCCTCTACTCAGCTCTCGTGAGACCCCACCTAGAATACTGCGCTCAGCTCTGGAGTCTCCAACACAAGAAGGACATGGAGCTACTGGAACAAGTCCAGAGGAGGGTCACGAAGATGATCAGGGGGCTGGAGCACCTCTGCTATGAAGACAGGCTGAGAGAGTTGGGGCTGTTCAGCCTGGGGAAGAGAAGGCTCCAGGGTGATCTTATTGCAGCCTTCCAGTACCTAAAGGAGGCCTACAGGAAAGCTAGTGAGGGACTTTTTACAAGGGTGTGTAGTGATAGGACAAGGGGCAATGGATTTAAACTGAAGAGGGCAGATTTAGGTTAGATATAAGAAAGAAATTCTTTACATTGAGGGTGGTGAGGTACTGGAACAGGTTGCCCAGAGAAGTTGTAGATGCCCCATCCCTGGAAGTGTTCAAGGCCAGGTTGGATGAGGTTTTGGGCAACCTGGTGTAGTGGAGGATTTCTCTGCCCATGGCAGGGGGGTTGGAACTAGATGATCTTTGAGGTCCCTTCCAACCCTAACCATTCTATGATTCTATGATTCTAAGGGGAGAGCCGGAGAGTGGCAAGTGGAGAGACCAGGGCTTGTGCGGGGAAAGGAGCTGGTGAGAGAGGGGTGGATGTGGAGGAGGGAAAGGGAGGGAAAGGGAGGTGACACTGGTGGAGGAGGATCATGGGCTGGGGTGATGAGGGACTGGTCTCGCACCGGCAGATGTTGTGTTTGGCAGCGCTTAGCAGGAGACAAAGGCCCGTTGGGTCTCCCAGGACTGGAAAAAGGTCAGTAGCAGAGACATCATCCTACCAACAATATTGCTTAAGTAATTTCTTTTTGTTTGCAATTATTTTGGAAAGGAAGGAAGCGAGCGTGAGGCAAGGATGTAAGCTGCACAGAGGGAAGCGCTGCTCTCTGCTGTACTCATGTCCAGGGAGAAACACCCCGCACCAAACTGAATGTCTATTTAAAAGCTAAGAAAAATCCCAGCAGCTGGGCCCAAGCTGTCTGCAGCAACCCGCAGGCTGTGACCTTCAGGAGACATCCCCAGCTGTGCTGCCTGCCACGGTGGTGCCACAACGGCTGCTGGTGATGCTCCAGCAGCCAGACTCTCTTTGCACGTAAAAACTTGGCAATAAAAGCTTTTGACACCAATGACCACAATGGTGGATGAAGACAAGATGCGTTTGGGAATGCATGCCCCTCTCCTGTGTAGAGCGAACAGGAGAGATGCTCTGTTTTCTTCCACCATTGGTTTTTATACTCCGTTACCTCCAAGCAAATGTGCTGCAAACTAGACCTGGCCAGCCCACGACGCTGACTTCACCCCTTCTTTGTGCATGTCCTTCGGTATGAGAGATTTAAAGAAGAATCAAAGTCTCTGCTATGTTGGAATGAACTTCAGTCTCATCTTTGGCTTTTTCATTCCTGTGGTAATAATAATTCTTCTTACTAATAGCAGAGGAGTAATGGAAGGAGGAATCTCCATTATCTGTATCTAAGAGAAGAAAAGGGAGATTGATCTGAGTATTGCTGTTCATAGCCAGCAGGCTCCATCAGTGCATAATTGCCTTTGCTGTGGAAGAGCCCTTGACTCAACTGAGACTGGTACTCACTGTGCTAGGTACGGATGTCTATTAGGAGACAGTCCTTGTCCCCATGAGTCATCTAAGTGAATAAAACACTTCAAAAAGGCAGGGAACAAGCAGATCCCTGGGAAGATCTGATTTCCCAAGGACATATTTTCTGGACTGTTTTTGTATAGAATAATGTATAAATTCTTGAGTTTTATCTATGATTGGCATATATAAAAAGACTTTATCACTTGAATCCTCTGCTGTCTAATAGCGCATGACATTCCTACCCCGGCTCCTTCGCAGTCAATGCACTTAGAGTCAGCCTCCTGCACAGAACCACCTGTGTTTATGAGAATTGTGAAAACATTGTCTCCTTCAGACCATTACCTCTCCACCAAATGTCACTGAAATTGAAAGGCATACAGAGAAACATACAGACAGTCAGCACAATTATGCCAGACCTTATTCCTACAGGAAAACAGCCACAAATTTCAGGTAAAGCAGAAAAAAGATGGCAGGAAATATCACAAGGTTTTCTTAATCTTTTTTGCTTGTCTGTTTATTTTCTTATTTACATCTTTCTGTGACTAGATGTTGCATCGGTTGTGTTTCTCTTAGTAGAAGCTGCCAGTCAAACATCTGAGAAGCAGGACATCCAATCTGTAGAAAGTCATTACGTAACTAGCCTTTAAAAATCCTTACATCTCATTGCATTGTTATCAAAGTAGTCTTTGTAGATCAGGGCTCCAGAAGAGAACACAGGATACTAACCTCTTTCAGGTATAAATCACTAAATTTGAAGAAAAAAAAAAAAAAACTAAACCAAATCCCTCTTCAGCTCTGAAGGAAACTATCATCTACTGGAAAGTGATCTTTTAATCTTTACTTTGTCCAAGTGTTGAAGAATAATTGTGGAGTTGCTGGAGGTGCACAAAATATAATATCAGCCTAAGCCTGAAACACTGGAGGTTGGCTGGTGATACTAATCACATTTCTATGGGCTTCCTTTGCAGGAAGAATGAAGGCTGCACCTGGAAAACCGAACCACTACCATGATATATTTTGTAATTTGTTATAAATACTCCATACTAGGCTGTCTAGCACTTAGTAGCAAACACTAATCGCTTATGTACCACGTAGTCTAATGCTTGAAAACAGATTTCATGCTTGTGTTATCACTAGATATCACTTTTAGGTGCTACACATTTCAATTTTGAGACCAAGTTTGGTATTTAAAAGATTCTTCAGTATCACAGTGAGGACAACTGTACAAGTGCTTAAAATAAATTCAGGGATCTAAATGAAAGAAGAGAGAAAGAAAGGTCTTTGGCTTAGTTAAAGTGGCACTTAGCAGATCTGCAGCATTGGGGCTGGAGTGTAAGGACAGGCTTTAGTACCTGCTGGGAATGCTGTGCGGTGTCTCCAATGCCAAACTCAGCTGAGAGGAGAGATGAGAAAAACTTTTTAAGAATCTTTGAGAAATTAACAGTGGAACGCCCAGAGACAGGAACGTGTATCCTGCACAGCAGAGAAGGTCATCTAGAGTCTTCCACACTTGTAGCTTTCGTGGTGAGGCTTAGGGTAGAATATAAGATATACCACAATGGGTGCATGGTAAATTTTCTTGGCCAATATTAAATACCTAAATCCAAGGAGCATCTGCTTTCTGTCACCTTTACACCAGGAAAGTGCCTTTCTTACCATGAGACCAGTTTGAGCTTTTTGCATTATGTCTAAATATCTTCCTGTATCTTTGTAAAGGCCAAGGATGCAGCCTTTAGTTCACAGATCCCATGACGTTAAAGTCTCAGTGATTTTTTTGCATACCTCAATTTCTCTAGCTGTGAAAGAGAGCTAAAATATTTGTCTCTGTTGGGAGATTTAATTTCTTAAAACTGAAAGCAGTTGGAGATTTTTCAAGCAAGCCTTACCAGTATGAAATTTTAATAAAATAGAATGAAATGTAATAAAATAAAATAAACCAAATCCTCAGCTTCCTTTTGTCAACATGTTGAGTTTAAGTATGAAGCATCAGAAGCATTTTTCCATACTTAACATAACAATGTGTTTATTAATTTATCCAGTGGGCTAGCTCATGTTCCCACTGAGGAATACATGATCCTTAGCTATTATCTAGAACCTTTCATCCGCAGATGTCAAAATACATTACGAATGCTGCAGTATCTTTTGTCAATGCAAAACTTTTATTTACATCAGTGGAAGAAGGATTAAGCTCAATATGTTTCTTTGAAATAAATATTTATTAAGAAATTACCTTGTTTGTTCCACCTCACTGTCTTTCAGTGGTGATTGTCATCATAGCACTCAGTGTCTACCCAGGGGCAGTGACTCATCCTTGCTCTGAAGGAGACAGCTCGCAGAGGCCAGCAGTCATCTTTGTCAGAGGACAGCGAGCACCGTGGGAGTGACTGACCGCACTGCGCTGCCTGTCTCCGCCGAACGCAGCTTTCAAAGCAAACAAAGCACAGACGTGAATTAATCACACAATTGCATTAGTGCCCTCTGACCAGCACACTCAGCTAGTCCTCCACTGAACTCTGCTGTACCGAAAAGACCTTCAGATGGATTATGCTTAACCAAAAGCATTAGCACCGAGCACAGAGCGGCACCCCGTTCCCTCCTGTGCGGACTCTCCTTAATGTAATGTTGCCACAGAGCCTTGCTGTGATGGCAGCGTCTGCGAGTGCTTGGCCGTGAAATAGTCGGGGTTACGTATGTCGTCTTTTAGATCAGTGTTTGATAGCCAAAAGGCATCCCAGTGTCCCAGCTGTGAGGACAGGTCAATGTTGAGCAGCTAACTCCACGGCACGAACCCTCTCCTCCAGAGCATCGCTGCTCTGCAATCACTTGGTGCTGGTGCTTCTGCCCAGCAGGTAAAAACATGTCTCGTACCCTCATATAGCCCAGAGGATTATCCTCCTTCCCTCCCTTGGTGTCAGGACGAGAGCAGCTGGCCCTTAGGCACTCTGTTTGGAATTCCCACAGTATTTTTGCTGCCACCTTTCTCATCCTCTGGATGCAGGACTTATGCAGATGGGCTCTGTGGAGGTGCGCTGGGGCTGTGAACCAGCTCCAAAACAGATTCTTGCTACACATCAGGCTGAGGAGAGAGTCCTCCAAGGCAGAAATGTCGAGAAGAGGTGTCAGAAATCCTGTTCTTACCCCTGAATTCAGGCATTTCTCTGCAACCTGAGATTGGTGCCTGTGTAAGCCTGGTGCTCAAAGCTCAGTCCCCACTTTGGACTTAAACATCTGAGCCATCTTTTTTTAGAACAGGCAGTGGACTTGCTCTTTTAAAGCACAGACAACAGTACACTCATCTTTACCATCTCTAGAAAAGTGGATGATCTCTCCCCATTCTTCCCTCAGCAGCACTGTTACTGGTTTGAAATGAAATCACATTTAAATTTATCCTGAACTCCGGACAGCAGTTATCCATGCTAGCTGTGCCGGACTGTGCTTGCACGGTGCGTGGAGGATTAAGCAGAAGAGATTCTGATTTCTAATCAAAGTGCAGATACGAGATAAGCGTGGAGATGTCTAGCCATGCAAGAAGGAAGCCATTTCAGGCATGGGCGGTAGCAGAACACCAAGAACTTTAATAACAAAATCTCAGGGTTTTGTGACTTTTGAGTGTGTAGGGCACAGGTAATGGTTCTGGGGCTGTGCTGCCCTTGGACTTGAATGCTGCAAACTCGAGAAGTTCAGCTCAGGTGTGAAGCACTCGGTTGCCTCTCTGAGTCAAACTGACAGTGCTCTGTAGACTTATTTGATGGAGCAAGAATTCTATTTAATGATAGATTTTTTTGCAACACGTGTAGTGTGAAAGGAAGACTAGTCTCTTCAGTCCTCGTGTCACAGGGGTGTCTGGTGTCAGCCGCAGAAGAATGAGATTTGACTAAATTCTAAAATTTTCTTTGCACTGCAGATGTTGAAGGTGCAATATAGAAATTGCAACGCAAGTAGACATTACATCTGTCTGTTTATTCAAACGCTTTCAAACTCTGTTTCAATGCATTTTCAGCTTAAATCAATATTGACCTAAGAAAGATAGTTTATTTCAGCAGCAGGTTCATCTATTTAATAGATAAACTGACAACTGGGGCAAGAAAACATAACTCCAGTGAGACTAGCACAGCTGATTCTACTCATGATAGTCAATGTGGCCTTTGAAAGATGTTAAAGCAATCAGTGTAACGGGGCCTCTGGAGCTTGCCAGCTCTTATTAACCTTGATCAGCAGGCAGGCAGGCAGAACTAAGAGGCCCTCATGATTCCACGTGGCAGAGTATGACCTCTGTGTTTGCCTCCTGTGCGAATTCATGCAGAACAAATAATGCTTAAACACTGCATCTCCACAAGAGACATGGAAAACCTAATACAGCCAATTCTCTCTGAGCTGTTCCTGGAGTCCAAAGCCTGGTCTAGGACCATGCATGCCAAAAATGCAAAGCCCACTTAGCCAGAAGCCCTGGATCTGTAGGAAACTCAAGGTCAATAAGCATTGATTGATTTCACCAGGAAAGCCTGTATGGATCTGGAAACAAGAGGAATTTCTTATGCTGCCCACAGTGCTGCAGGTGAGAGGCTGCTGCCCAGCCCTGGGCCAGCATGGGTACTTGGCTGTAGCTGCAAGAGAGCAGAGACGAGCACACATGGAGTGTCAGAGGTTTTGCAGAGGGCAGAAGGGTCATTGTGGGAGGGGGGGATGAGAAGAGATGGAGAGCGTTGGAGTCAGCTCTGCTTTGGGGAGAGGGCAGAGGGCTGTGTGCAGGGCTGCAGCCCACGTCGGCACCGCACGGTGCCCAGAGCTGTCCCTTGAAACGGCTGATGTCTGGAAATGAGGACTCGTGGCATTTAAGCACCATGAATTATTTAGGAGGTCCGATGGCACAGGCTGCTCTCCACTGACTGCTGCAGCGGCTGGGACCAGGTTATGCAAGCAGGGGGAACAAGCGGAGAGCAGCATCGGCCACAAAACGGGAGTCCTGCGGGTCCTGGCACCTGTCCAGAGAGAAGTGAAGTGAAACAAAACAAAAAGTGACTCTCCAGGATTCAGTCCTTGACTTGTTCTAAAATAAACGGTTCTCTGAGGCTCCCAAACCATACATTAAGCAAGCACCCCCCCCGCCCTGCCGATAAAACACCCACATATTTGTCTCTCTTGAATTCTCCACAGTGCTTTTAACAGCTAAAAGCCTGAATATATTTTCTCAGGTTTTCTTTTGCAAACAATAAATCCCTCTCTAACACATGTATAAACATGGAACAGGCAGCACTTTTTAGAAAAGGATTTTTTTAAAATTATTATTAATGTTTTTCTGCACTGTATTTCATGTTATTATCATATTAAATTCAGTCCTGTATGAAACTGTGGCATTTCATATTTACCTCTAGGGTGTGACTGCTTATTTTAAATCAATGTACTGGTTTTTTAGATTTTAATGTTAATCTGGGAGCTAAGGTTTGCTTTGATCAACTGGATTTTCTGACTGAGCATATTAGTGCTCCAGATTGACCTGAAGATTAAGAAAGAATACGTAATTGTAAGTATTTCTGGAACTGTGAAACATCTTTGCTCTTTGCACATTTTTTCATGTTTTATACAGAAATTAATAAAAATGTAATTTTTTCCTAATCATTATTTATGCTGTATGTATTTTAATTATCAAAAATATCAGGGATATGATTTTAGGATATAAACAGAGAAATACTGTTGTTTCTCCTAAATTAAGAACATTTTTAAAAGTGTTTATACTATGGCAATGCCAAGAATTCCACACTTGTATTTGATAATACCAGATGCTGCACAAATAACAAGGTAGAATCAGCCCCTGGAGAGAAAGATTTTTAAAAAGAGGGCTTATAAGAAGCAGGAAAGACAGTTTTTGAAACTGTGACCTTACAATTTTCTAACGTGCCTCACTGTCTCCGTCACTAAGCGTGTGACTGTAACTCCTGATCAACTTAGATATTGTGGAGAATAACACCTGCCCTGGGAGCCTCTGCAAGACGTGTAGAAAACATACGCAGCCACGGCTAAAAAATGGGACAAGCTGGGTAATGTATTCACCATCTGCGGTACAAACAGAAAAGGCTGGAGACCACACCTAAATTTTCTGCCTGAAAATGCCTGTGGGCGAGTGTTTGGCTGGCGTTTAAATGCAATAGCATGAGCTGCTTCCTGCTCCTCCTCAGACAGAAGCTATCAGCCAGCGCTGCCGGTTACCGTTGGTGCTGCCCACACGTCTCAATCGGTGACCTGCATGTTATCCGGCTGTCCTTTGCTCTTCTTCATGGGCTAGCATTGCAGCCCTCCTGCCTCCTTGCCTGGTCCTGGGGAGGTGCTGCCAGTGGGCTGGAGATGGGAAAACTCCGGGCTCTGCATCACAGCAGGGACCGGCACGGGGTGACGGTGGGAGTGCTGCTCTACTGGCAGCCTGGTTGCTCCAGCGGAAGGAGAGAGACAAATACACAGAAAAATCTTGACCTCGAGGAGACCTTCCCAAGACAAATCCAATCCTTGAAAGGAAAGGGACCTTGTGTTTATAAATCAGACACAGGCAGATGGGTGACGGTGGCAGCTGCAAAGGGTACGTGATGTGGCTACAGATGACAGGCAGGCCAGGCATCGGCACTGGGTTCCTGACTTTGGGCAATGAGTCCCACATTGTCTTCAAACTGTTGTGTAATTTCCCACTCTTTCTTATTGGGATGGGGATGCCATGTTTTAGTCAGAGATGGCTGCAGCCTCACACTGATGGACTGAGTCTGAACATCTCATACAGACAAGCATTTGCCAAACCATTCTTCCTTATTTAATTGCAAGCATGACAATGCATCACTCCTCAAACTGGCCTGATCCTATAAGCACCAACCGCATTGAGAAGGAGCGGTGAGTACTCAGCAGATCTTTGGCTGAGGCCCATCACCTGAGTCACTGAGTTGGTATCTCTGATAATCAGACTCTCCGGTTTCTGCAGAAATAGTTGTTAGAAATGTTTGTTTATTGATTATTCTCTTATTTATCTGCCATTCTGAGCACCTCGTAATTATCTCATGCTCTATTTCTTTATTTCCTTTCACTTCGGTTGTAAGTGTAATTAGCAGCAAAGCTGCTAGCAACACCTGAATGTTTCTGTGGATATTGGAAAGAATAAAATACTCTCATTTTCTAAAGAAATGCTGGCTGTGATGTATCTGCTGCTACAGATGGCAATATATAATTTGCCAAGAGCACAAGTAGCTTATTTTTTTAAAAATTAGTAATTCTAGCATGGGTCAGTGCTGTCATGCCTGACTGACACACTGTTGCCCATTGCTTTCTGTCAGAGGATAAGACTGAGCTTCTGGTGTTTATGGGGGACACCTCTTTATGTATGTCCAAAACTTTCTCCTCTGGGCTTCAAAGCATCCAATCTGCAAGAGCAGTCCAGGGTTCGGATATCCAAGTGGCCTGCAAGCAGGGTCAAATATGGGAGTGAGGTTAGAAAATCTGGTCTACCATGATTATGCAAATATTTCAGACCTAATAGCATCTGTATATACAGTTACATCACAAATGCAAATAACTTCAAAATGAGTTACACTTTTGCATAATAATTACATTTGCTAATTGAGGAATAAGAACATGTTTTCCACTTACAACTTTTCAGCAGCTCCTAAAAGATTATTGTGAATTTCCCTGACAGAGGATAAAGTCAGGTGGAGACACAGATCACAACTGATATCCATTAGAACACCTTTTGTCAATTAAGCTGTAATTCTGAAAGGAATCTGGCTGTTATTACGGAGACCAGGCAACCATCACAGAGCACATTCAATTACTCCCTCGAGTGTGCATACTTGGTCCGTTACCCGCTTGAGGAAACTGCCGGGGGGCCAACCCCAGCTGGTTTCTCTAGACATGGAGGCTTGTAGAATCAATGGTTAGGGTTGGAAGGGACCTCAAAGATCATCTAGTTCCAACCCCCCTGCCATGGGCAGGGAAATCAGTACCAGTGCACTAGTGGGTTCAGCAGAGCCCTCGACGTCTCTTGTTTCACCAGGTGTGTATTTAAGCCTGTAATTGTTGTCTGCATATAGCAGCAGCCACCACCTTCTCAGATGTGGTCTGATTTGTACACCACGGTGGATGCTGATGGGTGCTGGTGGCCTTGGGTACAGCAGCCTTTTTATGTCCTTTATCAGTTCTTGTGGATTCAACAGTACCATGAATCTCCAGAACGTATCAGCTCTTGGGAGGCTTTAACGTGTTGCCTCTCAGTGTGAACTTACCTCTTTTCAGCCTCCTGTTTCCTGGTAACTATTTCTCCATCCATATGCATGGCACCCACAGAGACCATTCCCACAAACTCATGCAGGAGTGGTTTCTAGGACATGGTAAGGAAATCAAGGACCAGAAAATGCCAGTTTCACCCTCTTGTATGTACACTGAAGTTTAGAGCCAGACATCCTCAGCTGCAAGAGGAAACTTGGCTAATCCAGCCTGGGTGAGTACCTATCTCAGAAAGTCAGGCTGCTGCAGTTAACGAAGCTTGGAGGCCAGAGCCGACCAACTCGGAGGCTACATGGGGTCTGTCTGTGCTTCTCCATCTGTCAGATAGCAAAATAGAGACAGCAGGACAGGATGAAACTCATGGGGGTCTGCAAGCTCATTACAGTGCATAGGTGCACTGATCTCACAAGATGCTTATATGGTGTCTTGTTTGGTTTTGACAAATAAGCGAATTGAATTTTGTCAGTGGCTGCAAAGGGCAGTGCTCAGAGCCCCTGAGTGAAAGTTTATTAAAGGAAATCAACGCTTCACTCTAACCTAGGCTGTTGTATATATTCTTGCCTTTCCTCCATAGTTATATGTGATCTATATTGCAGATAGTCATGGTGAGAACTGTGTCTGTGTACATGTCTCCATAGCCCTAGAGTTGTCATATGCTGGGCAAATGAAGGCTGCCATAATCCAGACATATGAGGGAGTATAGATCACGTTCGTCCCATAACCTTTATATTTCCTTGGTTTTGCCTGCCTAAAATCAAAATCCTTCTGTTCTCCTAATTAAAGGAGTGTGTTTTGGCAGAGAATATAAATTGCATTTTTAGGTCTTCGGTTGGTTAGTCTTAAAATAACTGTCAGCCTTAGTTCTTTCAGAGGCTGCATAGTGTGGATATTTATAGTAAAACTGATTTGATGGGTTAAGACTGAAAAATTAGAATTTATATTACATTTCAAAATATTACTGTACAGTTTTGAGATGCTGCCATGGTGACTGCAGTATTACCCTGCTCACATGCGCGTTCAGTCACTAGGTCTCCCCAGGCTTTCAGAGCAATTCAGTATCTTGAGTTTTTTTCCTTCTTATTCCAACTTGTCTGTCTGATGGCTCAAATATTTGCACATCCCTGTCAGGGGAGCAGAGACCTAGGTACTTACTTAGCTGTGGCACCACCAGTTTGATCCCAAGTGGTCCTATTGTAGCTGCTTCTAAATGTGGCAAGAAAGGGGTCTGGACTCACACATCCCCTCTGACTCCAATACAGATCATGGGCACTCAGTTACTTCAACAACACAGATAAGAAGAGCCAGTTTACACATTTAATAGAGGAAATATTGCACCAGAGGCTTCACCTTAATCTTCCTTTTAAACCCTCTGACTTGGTTATCAGTGACCCACAGAAGGCTGTGCATACCCAGCTGTCAGCCCATAACCTCCAGTCCAGACATCTCAGTTCACATCTGTCTGTCTCCGGCCACAATCACTTTCCAGCTTCCAACTGAGATGCTCCAATCCACTCTCCAATGCAAAATAGTTGTCATAGCCATTACACTAGCCTAATGAGTTCTCTGGTGGCTTCCTGGCTTGGTCCTTGCTCTGCTCCTGGTGCTTGTGATTAGGAAAATACCGACATCCTCTCATCACCCTCAGAGCACAAAACCCGGGCTGTCAGCAGGGCGCTGCACCACAAGTCATGCATGCTGCCTGGAGAGGAACATGCACGGCGCCTGAGAACAGCAGGAGCAACTCTTTTCATATTTCCAATCTAGCCCACTTTTACCCTAGGCACAACTCCATCCCCTAGCCTGTGCTCATCTAGCAAGATGTTTGGCCTTTCTCAGGGGATATGACGGCTTCAGGATACCGAAATGGACCCTTCCTAACAAAGGGTCAAATACAACAAGGAAATAGGCAATCCTATGGTCCAGTATAAGATGTGTTTGTGTTTTCTACCTTGAATTTTTCTTGACTCCTATAATGCACAGTGTGCTTCCTCTTCTTCTTTGATTGCCTGAGCCTTCACTATAGGAGAATATTATTGATGCGGTTATTCATAAAGTGGCCTCGAAAATATCTGTCTGTTATCATGCTGGTCCCAGTGGGCAGCAGCCATACAATCTCCTCTCCAATATTCTTCCAAGCAGCTCAAAGCATATAAAGCAAGATGCAATTGAAGCTGTCAGGCAATTACACTGAGCAGACACTGTTTCAGTTGAGATGACAACATCAAGGCTTTTGAAAAAAATTAAAGAATGAAATGCCTGAACCAAATAACTAGGTGTCCTAATTCAGTGGACAGGTTTGGGGAGGCCACTAGCCTCACCGCATAAGGCCCATATCAATACCCGACATTTCTTACTCCTCACATACTTTCTTCCTCTGTACCTAAAAGACATCCATAAAAAAAAGTGAAGCACATTCTTAAATAAAATAATTCATTAGCAGCATTTGCAATCTAGTATCTTCACGTAAAGTTCACTAATATCAATACAGTGAAAAAGGATTTGGATCAGGCCATGATATTTTTTTCAATTCAACACCATATTATCATTAGAGAATAACAAATTTTACAGAGTCTGGAAGTAACTTTATAATGATCAGGTGTAGTGGTTTAACCAGGACACCAGGGCAGGTACAATCTTCTCTGTTACCTATTTGAAAAACATTCACCGAGGTCTTACACACTATCAAACAAGAATAAGACATAACAAAAAATGTACAACCTAAAAGTTATTGCATTACAAAACTAGACAATAATCTAAATCAATGGGAGTATGGCTGTAACACTTGATAGGGTTACTCACCTAGAGTTCGTTATCTCAAAGAGTTTCCCAAACTTTTTATTTTTGAAAGGTGCCCTCCTAGCACAGTTTTCACAAAATTTATTTCCTGCAATGGTTTCATATTACGGTTTAAGAAGTTAGTGCAGAACTCTCGATACCTGTGGATAGCCATGAGGCTTCTGTTTTTATACTTGCCATTTGAATATCGCTGTGGAGGAACAGAACGGTTTAATTCAGTGGGAATGGCCTGGCACACACTGTAGTACACTCGGGCTTCTCACATTCACTGCTGTGTTGCCTCTGAAGCCCTCCACTGAGTGTCAGCCCTCAACAGACAGCGCAACAGGAGTTTCTAATGCAATGGTCGTGGAGGTGTCCTGTAAGAAAACCCATTGCCCACGCTGGAACAGAGAGAACAATTTGTTATTAAATGCAAATGCTTCAGAGCATGGGTCACTTGCCTAACTGCAGATAAGAGAGGATTTCATAACTGCATCAGTTGCTGCCCAAGATCTAATGTACTCCTCTGTGGTGGGGAGAAGCGATGCTGTGTTTGTTGCTCGCAAGCTACGTCACATCGTGTCATGCAGCACACGCTGATGTGACCTAGTGCAGTAGGTAATAGGATCTGTGCCAAGTTACTGAATAGAAGGAAAATATTTTTTTTCATGCAGACTATTTTAACACATTGAATACTGCTGTCATGTTGGGCATGATTCTGAATGCTTTTGTGGCAAAAGCAAGCATTCATGCCTTGTCTATATGTGTGCCTTATTTCCAAAAAAGATGGCAATGATGGCCATCTCACTGGAGATTATCACCTGCATTCATAGGGTCAGTTGTCCAAAGGCCAGTATTCACAGTTTTGTCAGGAACCCCTAGATTAGAACTGTGCCACCAGGAGAGACCTCATGAATCACCATAAGTGAAGCACAAGGCAGTCAGAGCTGCAATTAGCAATCACGTAATAATCTCTTCTTTCCTCATCCCTAGCCTGAGGATCTGTCAGGGACATGAGATAGGAATCACAGCATATTCAATTGCATTTTGGGGATGAAAATCCCAAAGGAACCACCTGCTACAGCACAGCCAGGAGACGGAAGCTCTCGCTGTCTGGGTGTCCCATGCTTATATGTTGCTTTTGAACTAGGACTGCAGAACAGGTACCTATAACATCCTTGAAAAACGAAATTGAAAATGTGGAATTATGTCCTAGTTGTACGCTAATACGTTCTTCAGTATAGTAATCTGGACTACAGTTAAATTCTGGAGAGCACAGAGTACCTAGGCTTCCAGCTTTTGGGGATGGTGTTCCACTGCTGAACCACGGCAGCACTGTGTACACATTCTCTCACTGACACGAAACAACTTAAATTGTCCCACTCCAACGAGATTTAATAAACCATTTTCAGTAACTATCCACATAACTTCAGTATCATAAACAAACCCAATACCTGAGGAAAAAAATTACTTCTAGCTCGTTCTAGGCAGAAGGAGGAGGACATTTGGGAATATTCAGAGTATAAATGCAATGTGGTCACGTTCCAAATGCAACCACATACACCCTAACATGCTCAACACGCAGTGCAGTTTCCAGTCTTTTGACTTTGACCCACTTTTAACACAGACAGAAGAAAACTCAGCAGCTCCCATCCCCAAACATGCACAAGAAAAAGAACAACTTCTGCTTAGATGAAGACCATTGAAGTGATGAACTCATTGCTTCCAGCACAGTAACTCCAGAGTGGAGGGTGTCCCTCAACTGCTAAGACATTCTTAGCACTTTGAACAGTTCAGAGACTCAGCAAATTTCACAAGAAATCAGGTCCAGAGCAGCTGGGAGGAAATCCTCCCAGAAGACTCTTGCCCAACATCTCTCCTAGCTGACTAGATGAATTAATTTGTTCTGAAACCCCAGAGGCCAGAGTGGGAGGCCATCAAAGTGGACAGTGCTGCTTCAGTACTGACCCAACGGCACAAGCACTGTGCCTCACCCTGATGCAAATCCCATTAAATTAACTCACACAAAATGCAAATCTTTTCAGAGAAGGTACAAGGCTCGTCCTTGACATTCTGAAGATCAGTCACTGTCTGCAGATACTTCCAGAAATTATGCCTATTTACTTAGTCAGAAGAATGTGGAATCAGCAGGATACAGCATTACTACTGATAAGAATCAGAATAATTTGCATCCCAGATACGTCATCGGTAAAAAATTATCCCTACTATTTCCTTAAATGTCATCTTGCAGATGGACGCCGCTGATATTTCTTCCCTTGGACTGTGTTGCAAGGTCAGGGAAATCACCAAATGCAGAGAGCTCAGGACATGACACCTTTCTTGAATTCCTGCTCAAAAGAAAGCTCTGGGGCATCTAGAGCTCATCCTCCTGCTGAGTTTTTGCTACTGTTCTCAGAGAGCCTAAAAAAACTCTTTGTAGCTTTGGATTATTATCATCAGGAATAAAACACTGCCTAAAGCTGCAGCTTTATGATGAGTACTGGTGATGTACAGAAATGTTTTCCACATGCTTCACCTTCTCTTTTGAGCAAGGTATAAAGAACATTCAATATTTATTGCTGGAACTTCCATCTACATCAGTGCTTTTTTCTGCCATCACCAAAGAGATACAAAGAGGCTGTCAAAACATGCAGAAAGCCTTAATCTTTTAGGTGGCAGAGTCAATAATAAATACTGTTACTTCCTTTCACTGTGCCAGAGACACATTAAGGAATCTGACAACAGCTTCAGCTACTGACTTAAAATTGAGACTCTCAAAAATCATATCATGTCTAGAAAATTCCGATAATACAACTACTGCCTGGCATATATCCGAGATCATATTCACCACCAGAACTGAATTCAAACTACATCTTTTTTCAGCTGCAGCTGTCTGTAATACACAACAGAAAGACAAATGCGATTACTCAGTGTATTTTTGGTAGCAACTTTTGTAGACAACTCTACATACTGGTGGAAGCAGGTACAGCCACGCTTCAGCATTGACCTGTGGGGAGGAGACAAATAATTTTCAGATGATCATTTTCTGATTCTTTTATCCATGCTAAACAGCATCATAATTCATCTGGGTTACAAAGGGAAGGGGAAGTTTTTGTGTAGCACCCATAGAACTGTCCAACATATGCACATTATTGTGCATGTTTCATATATTCAGGATGAGCAAGATATTTTCTCCATGACTTCTAGACATCAGGCAACATGGTCAAAATTTCCCAGCAAAAAAGAAGACCTCTTCGAAGTATACATACAAGCTGGTATGGCTTCTCCAGTTTAGCACATCATGCTCACTGTCCCTGCAGAGCAGAGCAAAGCCACAGACCCCACCACCAATTGCTTCACTTTCTAGAGAGCAACAGGGCTGAAAGATGAGCGCAGCCAGCTCCTAGTGCAGCTGACTCTTTGCTTCTTCCTTCTTTCAGGGATAGTTTCCTTTAAAACAGCATAGGCAGGATTCTACAATTGATCATCCTCATGAGACAGTGTTTGAAACAGGAACAATATTTTTCTTAATGTGATTATATAACATTGTCAGTGAATTAATCTTAGCTATTAAAGTAGGTGCTGTGTTGACTCTTCTTTCCTCTTTTCCCCAAAGGCAAGTGTGTGCACAGTACAGAGAGAAGGTGGTATTTGGTGGTCTTCGGAAACACAGCGCTCAGAGAGACCTATCCACTCATGCAGTCTCATTTTTCTCCTCCCACAGACAACCACGACATACCAGCTTATTTGGTCTTGCAAGTGTTGCAGGCACGGCAAGATCAAAGAAATGAATTCAGCACTTGCAGTTTTCAGGGTGAGGTCTGATACCTGGCACAGTTATCCCTTACCACCGGGACTCACATTTAGAAATGTGTGCATGAAATAGAGGCTTATTGGGTCATTAGGATTCTTAGGCAGTGTCCATAGCCATCAAAATACTGCCAAAAAGCACTAGCCACCAAGTCTCCATGTGGTTTAGCTCTCTATCCTGGAACAAGGGTGTAGTCATAAAGACCTAAGTTAATGCCAGTTTTTCCCTACTTTCTTTTCTTAACCTTTTTGACAAGTCATTTAGATGTCATCTACTCAAATAGCAGTAATAACTGACTTTGGAGAACCTAGACACATGGCCTAGCTTTCATAATCCTACCATAGGTTCTGATTTGCTAAAGGAAGTGTCCTTATACACTTATGCACCCCTTATGCAGGGGTGGTTTCAGGCATACTTTTAAATACTTTAAACATTTTTATCTATGATTCATCCTTCTTGCCTTGGAAAGTTGTTTTTTTTTTTTTTGTCACAGGACATGGTTTTAAGTTTGTTGCATTATTCATCCATAACATCAGTTGACACTGCTTCAAGACAGCTAAGTAAGGTATAAGACCTAAGTGGCCTATGAACTGTAATGCTTCAGCAGGGTCATTTGGATATGGGGAAGAGCCAGAGGTGACATAAGCAGTAAATAGTATATCTGAGTGTCCCTCACTTCCAAGTACCTGAATGACAGCCTCAGCGTGTTCTGTGTTTAAGGAAAAAAAGAGTATTTTATATGTTTGCCTATTACTCATTTCCTGGCCTATCATTCAGTAACTGTTCATGGTTCCGTAGTTCCCTTCCATGACACCTCACCATGACAAACACACAAGGAAATATGATTTTTGAGGTGTGCAGTTCTGGTTGTGACGACAAGCATTGAATAAGCATTTTCTGAGAGACGAAGCTTTGGCCCAGGCACCAGAGAGCACATACTTGTTCATGAAACACAAAATTAGCAGTTTGGATTTCCCAGCCAGTCTGTTACAAAGCAGAGTTTGTATTTCTCCTAAATCAAATATCAGCTACATCCAGAGCAGGGATTAAGTTGATTCAGATCTTGTTTACTGCCTATAATTTCAAAGAATGAAAATTAGACAGGGTGACATCAAATTTCCCTTCTCCTCTCTGGTACCTTAGAAAAAGGTGCTCCCTGTAGGAAACAAGGAAAAACCTATCAGTCCTGTTTGACTGAGAGGTCAACATTCTTGCTGTTGCTGGATAACCACATAGCAGGAAGGTAAGTTGTTATAATCAGAGGCAGGAACAGCACACGGGATGATTTTGATAACTAGAACAGTTTCATCCAGAGTTACCTGACCTCCTAATTTCTTAATTTGAACCACCCCTACAGTTTCAGGTGGAGGGTAGGTTCCAGTAGGACTGCTTTCTTTGTCCTTGATATTTCAGAATAATTTCATAAGATGCCCCTGCAAAACCTTTTTTTTTTTTTTTTTTTCTTTTTTTCACCATACCTTCATCAGGGACCGTCCCTCATGGTCTCCAGCATGAATAGCACTTCTCCATGTACTGTATCTGAAGCATTGGATTCAATTGCCTGAACATCTACAGACCCTGGGAAACAACGCACTATGTCTGCAGTGCCAAATGGAGGCCAGGGAGCACGTCCTAGGAAATGTAAAATGGTGTTAGGAATCCAAGTCTAGAGACCTGAATCCTGCCCACAGATACGTAGATGCCAACAACATGTTTGCTGTAAAACTTTATTTATCTGTGGCAGTTAGACTGTGCTATCTCTTTGGCAGCAGTTAAAGTTTGAAAAGACAAGAACCCAATGGGAAAGAGTCTTTGAATAGCTTAGAAATTTACAGATTAAATGGATGTCCTGACAGTTCTACCTAATTTATTTCCATTTATGCATATGTCATATCCATATTATGGCAGTTATAGGAACACATACTTGAGTAATGAGACTGAAATCACCACAGGAACATTCTTCATTATAAAATGCTGACATTTCCTTTTTACCTGTTTTTAAACAAGCAAGATATTTCCTAAATCCAAATGATGGGGTTTGTGTTGGTGTGGGGTTTTATTTTGTTTTGATTTGTTTTGTTTTGTTTTTTTTTCCTATTAGGAGTTGGCTTCTCATTCCTAAAAACAAACAAACAAACAAAATGGAAAAAAATATTTTGTTATACGCAGGAGAATCATCAGAGAGGATGGAATAAAACTGAAGGTGGGATCAAGTGAACACAGTGTGAGCTTGTGTGTGAGAAAAGCCTGTATTTGGTGTGATGCTGTTCAAAAATGAGCAATGATACATAGATCCCATGAAATTATTTTTTTTAAATAACAGGATAACTTAATATACTTCAGTTTAAGTGATAATAGAGATGAACAGCCATTGAAAGGACTAATCTCAAAGTTAACGTTGCATAAATCAGCTGAGAATTTGGCCCTTGATCTAGATCTATTTGAATGAAATCTCAAGTTTTAATTTTATCTTCAATCCTATGAATGTAACTGTCATTAATTTCCAGTTATCTGTAGAAAAAGAAATCTTGGCCCAAGCATACTCAGCAATGCAACACTTGGCAACAACATTTTTGTATTGCCAGTCTTACAGTGAGTAGGAAAATCACCTGCCTGAATGTTGATTTTCTGTTCATGGAAGTTTTCTATATTTTATAAGCATTGGATCAGCAAGTGTCCTCTTAATTACAGTATAGACATACCAGGTCTCCACAGGTGAGAAAACCACTTCAATGGAATCATCTCTGCAGGAATCCTTCTGGAGCAGTGATGACCTTATCAGCATCATTTGAGCTGCAGTTTTTATTTGCTTGGAGAGAAACCCAAATGCCAAGCACGTGATTCTTAACATAGGCTCCAGCTCTAGGGCTTGAAGTGCAGGTGGCTTGATCCTTCACATCTTCCACTTACTATAGTAGGAAGTGTGGATAATTAAGAGGAAAGCATCAAAAAGAGCAGTAGGTGCAATCAGGGGAATCTGTGCTTGGCCTCTAGCCCAGGGTGGTGAGGCATGTTTGAAGCCAATGCTGCCCAGAAAACCAGAGGAAGGCTGCTGGCAGATGACCAGGAAGGGTCACCCTGAGATGGTGCTAAGACACAGTCAGGGTGCACACCCAGACGTGGCGGCTTGGAAACACTTAGGAGTCCATCAACAGAGAAAGAGCAGCAGAATTTCAGCCTCATCTTGAGTTATTATTTACTCAGAAAATTTCTGGTGAGTATTTGATGATGTACAGATTGGGTTACACATAAGATCACATGATCTGACCTGTTTAGCAGGCTCGCCTTCTTCCCATACATACTGGTCTGGAGTCTTCAGTTGAGTATGGTTGCTCTCGTGGCTCCATCTTGCTGGAAAACTACTACGTAGAAAGTCTGGTCAGGATAAAGATGATCCTTTGATAATACAGAGCTATGCACTTACATGATTCTTCGTTTCTTTCACTTCCTTGCCCATCAACACTGCAAGGGGAAAATGGTACGGCCACTTCAGAGGGCTAAGACTGTGAGTTATCAGCACAAGGCAGAGGAGGTTTCAGCTGCTCTAGAATGAGGATCACAAGAGGTCTAGGAGCTGACCCACAATCGCTTCACAAGTTTTCAGTCACAAGTAAACCTGGGAGGTGAATTTCCATGCCGTGACTTATACCTCCTGGATCTGTGAGACAGGTCAAGGCTTTAATGCTAGAGGGCCATATCTCAAACAGTAATTCTATAAAGTTGCTGGAATTGCATGTGATCAAAGCGTAAGACTGGTAAGCAGAAGCGCTGGCTTTCTCTTCAGAATTTAGCAAATGAGCAAGTGGCATGGCCTGCTTGCTTCTCAGTTTCTCTCCTTTCAGAGTAGCTGACAATATCAGCCTACCTTGCAGATCTTTTATGAAAATTCAACATTTCCTTTTCATAAAGCAATTTGAAACTCTGTGCTGACAGATACTAAAAAGCCCTCGTATATGATAATACACTTAATTTTAAATCAGAAGACATTTTATGCTTTTCCAGAACTCTCATAGCAACATGATTCATTAGAATAGCTAATTAATGGCATGCATTTTTTATTATTCTAAGTTTCTGAAGTACATTTCTTTTCAGTTACGTTAGTTACACAGTGAAATAGTCAATAGCTGCTACTGCATCCTCATTTTCAAATTATGATAGGTTCATAGAGGGACACAGGGAATAGAAATTCCTCATCATTAAAGACTTTGAGACTAATAAGTCTTAACTACTTTACTCAGTATTCTCCCAGCTGCTAGGATGGGAATTCTCAAGTGCCTTCCCAAGAACATGCCTTGCCTCTTAGATGATTCCTATTAGAGGAGAGTACAGATGTTTCCACATCAGGAAACTTTCAGTTTGTTGGGTGGGAAACAACTGGTGAACCTGAGTTGGCATCATGGTATACATTTCAAATGGTGTTTAAAATGAAAATGATTAGTCAGGGTCAAATTGCCCTAAACTCAGAGAATGAGTCATAAGGTATTGCTTCCCTTCTCCTCCAAAGTTATTTAGATATGGGTGCAGGCATCCAACATCAGAAGGAATCACACCTATAGCTTTTCAAAATTAAGAGACTTTTAAAACTCAGTCCTCAAAGTACAGAGGGACAAATACCAGTTTGCATCCTCACAACTAAAACTCTGCCCTTGCAGGCTTGGATTTCTGATGACTTATTTCAACCTCTAGCAATTTTTCACCACTGAGGTATAAAGTCCAGGAAGAGCTGGCAGAACCTTCTCTGTGCAGCAGCACAAGCATTGCCAACCACAATCCATTTATAAGGGCTCTCCTTCCTCTGCCCTTCTATTACCTCCCAAATGGAAATGGTCTGATAAACAGAGCTGCTAAGCCCATTTGCCCTCTTTGCTCTTTTCCAGGTTTGGGGTGAGGAGCAGCCGGGAAGAGGGTTGACAAGCAGAAGTGTGGGCCTGAGCTGCTATGTCCGCGGGCTGGAAAGCTGGGGAGAGCTGCAAGAGGAACATGATCATCTCCTTACTTGAAGGCATTTTTAGAGAGAAGTATATCATTTAGTGAATTGTATAATTTTTGAGAATTCCTCTGAGACCTGGTTGATTATGGTCATAGGCAATGTGTTTTCACTTTTCCTTTCGCTGTCCTGAGGAGGTTTAAACATTAGTATATCACAGAAAATACCTAGTAGCAGAAGTTTTCACCCCCGAGAAGCATAGCACAGGCAGACCACAAGCTCTTGGTTTGTGTCTGTCACTACTGTGACCCTGGGACATGGGGCTCTCAAGATAGTATAGCCCATGTCAGGTAAACTGCAGAAGAGCTGGCTACTGCAGTGTGGAGAGGGCAATGTCAGCAAGGTGGGGTGGATGGCAGGTGATTTGAAGACTCTTCCTTATCACTGCAAATGTCCTGGCAGTCTCACCTTTCTCACCACCTCCCCATGCTCCAAGGATGCTGGCTGTCATTCAGAGGATTGTTCAAGGTGGCAATTTATCTTATGAGGAGGATTTTGTTGGTGAGAAAAGTTATACTCCAATCCTTTTATAGCTGTTTTACAGAGATTTGAAGGAGGCTGAGGGATAAAGGGGATGTCATGCAACTAAGATTAATAGAATAAGCCAGAAATTAAAAAAAAAAAAAAAATAGGAAAAAAAAGCCTAGATTTTTGACTCTTTGTGTGTCCCTACAACCAGAAGTCCATTGACACAGTGGGTTCCTTAATTTCTGTTTAGCAGAAAAGACAAATAATGGCTCATTATTCTTTTCTATTGTCTTAGAACAGAGGAGACATTTTGGTTTTTCTTACATATACACCAGACACCTTCCATACCTAGACAGTACTTGAAACTGAATTATACAAAGTGAATTATTCCTGTAACCACAGGACAATTACTGTGTGCAGTTATGACAGCAAGACAGAAAGAGAGCTCTCCTTAGAAACCAGTGCTTTATTGTCAGCCACCTTCCTGTTGAGGAGCCTTAGGGGCTTGCTGAGGCTTGAAAGACAGTCTGCTGAGACAAGCATGTGACAATATCTCCGCCAAAGAAAGCTCGCCCTGTTCAGAAGTACATCAGGGTTATCCAGAAAGAGCAGTCTCCTCTAGCCTCTAGCCTACACCTCTGTATTGTTAATATGGCCAAGAGCAATACATGCACCACTTGACAAGTTGGAGAGATTATTTCATTATTTATGCACAGCTACATCCTATAGACGTCAGTATTTCATTTAAATACAGCCTTCTTATGGAATAGCACCTTGAAGATGTACTTATTGCCTTTGATTCATGATAGAGATACTTAATTTGCAATAAAAAAAAAGAAGAAAAAACTCAACCTTTTGCATATTCAGTCTGTCTCACTGCCTATTACTCTGCATTACCCTGTCCTACTTGGCTGGATCAGTCTGAAGTTTGATCTCAGAGAAATATTTTTACCAAGCTAGTAAAAAAAAAGCTCTGGATCTCTAAAGTCCCCACTGGCTTCTGTGTAGTGAAACAGCATGCAGCGGACATTCAACAGCTTATTGCCTGTAGTCATTTTTCTCACCTTTCATCTTCTGACACAAGAACTTCACCAGAAAAGATGTCCCATAGCAAATATGAATGTTTCCCTTGTTCTTGCTGCAGACTCAAGAGTGTGATAATTCTCAGGGAAAATAATTTCAGGCAAAACCACCTAAAGCAGATATAGCAATAGAAACACTTAAGAAATGGCATCTTTGCAATGAAAATAAACTCTGTCAAATCAGACAAATAAAGCAGAAGGTACAGAGCTACTAGTAATCTTGGATTTTGTGCAAATTTCTAGCTAATCCCAAGACATTTTGCTTGTTACAGGTGTAGCTCTGCTTACTAGGGAAGGGTCAGACTTCGTATTCCAAGATCAATACTCTTGGTTATTTATCACTCTGAGAATTGATGAGTTTTGAATAGAAATACTAGATATTAGTCTACAGGCAGGTACTTTTGATTACTGAAGTCAAAGGTCTTTTGGGGAAACTGTATAAACACTGAACATACGTGGACATGATTGATAATTCTATAGCATACACCTTCTGTGTGAATATCACACTTTTCTCCGCACCGTTTTAAGGCTCCATGTGGTGGAATACATGGCTCAAATGCTCCATAGTGGTCTGAGGTCTCTTATTCGTCAAAACATTTCTATATGTTGTTCACTGTTAACTCTAACTATAGACAAGAGGCAGAAATATTTCAGTTCAAGTTTTGTATTACTATTTTTCTAAGCCAAAATTAGGCTGTCGCTCATTCAAATCCATCTGGCAATTTGAATATTTGCACTCATTACAGGAAGGAGTGATTACGATTTGTTCCAAATAACTGCTGTTTGAATTAACTGAGATCACAGATAAATGCAGATTTCCTCTACTTCATAGGCCCTAGGGGAGGTTTAAACTACAGAGGCTGTTTTTGGAGATACTTCCTCCTCACTTAGCAGAGAAGGCACAGTCCTCTAAAGGGTATGCGCCACAAATACTTGCTGCTAATTCAGCATCAACCAAAGGGTTTTTTGACAATAGTGTTTAAGTTCAGCTTAGGAGGGAGCTCTGGAAGTGAACTCCTAGTAATGCTCACTTTACTGTGCTTTAGGTTGCACCAGAAAGCTGTCTTGTTACACACAACCTGGATTCTTTGCAAATCAAACTAAACTAGAAGGTCATTAGATGAACCACTAATGGGAACGCAGTTCTCAAGACCAATCTAGCAATAGTCTGGAGTGAAATCCCCTGAAAGATGTATAGTGTGGACAACTGATGCACAGGATCAGCAGTTCTGTTCTAGGCAGCCGTTCTCATCATGCTGCACTATTTGTAAGGCAATCTTTTTCTAAAATGCTAGGTTACTGTCATTTGAAAAAGTTTTCACAGAAAAAGCATTAGATAAATCTGGTAGCTGATGTGCTTACCTCCTCCTGTTTCTCCCTGCCATGAGCTCAAAGATAAATTCTAGCTATGGAAGTTATAGATAGAAGTTATTATGCTATCATCAAATACATTAGAGGGAAAAGATCCGCTCAGTTACAGGATTTCAAAATATTTTCCCTTACGTTTTCCCTTAAAGAACAGCTAGAACATTATACAGAATATGAAGACTATTTTAAAACAAAAAGTTCATATAGATTACTTCATTAGTAATGTTGTTTGAGTAAAGAACTAGTTCTTGTTTTGAGTAAAGCCTGTTCTTAATGATTTCCAAGAAGCTATACCATATTCTGCCCTGATTCATAGGATGGTAATTATTATGAATAATCTGAAGTATTCAGTGGGTATGTTGTTCCCTATCACATATGAAGCCAGTAGCTAAGCCAGCAGCAGAACAGAGGAATTTTGACCACAGTGGTTCTTGGTTGCTTTAACCATAAATATTACTTTATAAAGCCACTGGCTAATGACAAAAAAAACACAATCACATCCTTTAAAACCTTTACTCAAATTATTCAGCAATTAGTGGAGGAAAGCAGACGACTGATCACATTCAGTCCCAAATCACTCTCTGCCCCATGAATTTTCTTCCCATACCCTACAGAGTCATATGAGTATTTAGCAGGATTAACTTTTGTCTCTGCCAGCACTACATCTTAATTAGACAGATGGTTGCTCTGGCTCCAGTCTTGCAGCGTACATTGCTTGACAGAGTTCCCTTCCTCCACAGCACAAGCAGCATGGCCTTGGGTGTTAAGCAAGATAAGTGGAGCAGGAGAGTTCCTCCATTCTCCCAAAGGGGAAAAAAATGCATTCTTGCACCACAAAGTACTACTTGCAGGGCTGGTGGGTTTTATCAAAGGACTCCTTCTCTGGAAAGTGCCTGTAACCTGAACAAGCAGCTCCCTGTTCAAAGACACTGCTATGTCACTATCAATTACCTGTGAAGCACCACCAGGACAAGCAAAAGTACTTGAGGTGCTAAAAGTGGCTAGGTTTTATATGATCTCCCATTATCTCATTACAATGAATTAATAAAAGCATAACTTGAACCAAGCAGGGTGCTGTATCAGTAATTGGTCTTGATTCGCTCTTCTTTTTAAATAGAAATATGACAGCCTGGGTTACAGGCAGGCTTCAGAAAAGGGATTGCAACGTGATGAGAAATGTTGCCCCCAAATTAGAATCACATGTGCAATGAGCTTTACATTCTCTTAGAACCCAGAACCCAGACTTGGCCCCATTAAACTCAAGAGGCAATTTACCACAGAGTCCAAGAAAAGTATTACAGGTTTGCCAATTACTTTCTCTGTCTTTGCTTTGTTGTTTCTCTCAGTTTGCCTTCTTGCCCTGCAAAGTGTTTTGATTTAGCTGCAGAAAGACAAGTGGTTACCTTGGAAAGTGTGCACATGGGGGAGGCTTTAGTCATGCAATACTAAGTATTGCTGCAGGAGCCGGTGCTGACATCAAGCTACCGCAACCTCTGAGCACTGGGCTTGAAAAACTCAACCTCACCCTCTGATGGAAAGATAATTTGTGTCACCTAAACAACCTCATCTTTCACTGCTTCCACTGCAGGGACTGAGACGAGTGTTTCCATGGTGCAGAACGGCATTGCATTTGCCTCAGTGAAATCAGAAACAAACCCCTCTTCTCTCTGCTGGGTAAGTCCCACTATGCAGCTGTAGCTGCTGATCCATTAGAATATTGCCTCAGATCTTCAGAGATTACTCTTATAATGCATCTTCTTTTTTTTTTTTTTTTTCCCTGCAGAATGTTTGGTAATATACATGGGTTTAACATGTAACTTAGTATAACTAATTATATTGTAATTATAACTAATTATACTGATGGAGAAAGTGACAATGATGAAGAGATAAAGCGAATAAAAAATGTTTATATCCATGGAAAACCTTCCTATTAACAAACATGACAGGTCCCCACAACTGAAACTAAGAAAATATGAGCTTCCTGAATGGTAGCAGAGAATCCGCTGTCACCTCTGTTTCCACAAGCTCTTAGCAACAGCTTCTACCCTACTTCCATAGGGACTAAATAGGAAAAGAAAACCACCCCAAAGAGCTACTGAATCAATGCATCTCATTCTTGATGTTCCAGAAAAAGGAAATTGAAAACTGAAAAATAATAGTTTGTTCAAGTGAACATTTTTTCTTCACCATAGTGAATGAGCAGTTGCTACCTTAAAAGATGAAAGCTTAGCATATTTTTACTCTACTTCTCATAAAAGATGTAAAAAAATGTTGCTTTGAGTAGTTTTAAGCCTTATAAAAGGATTTATTTACTCTCATACCCTGTCAAGATTATATATTGTACAGAATAAAGACTTTTTATTACTTTCAGATGCTCTATGTATTAACATAATCTGTTATGTTCTATTATGTCCGATCAAGATTTTATTAGTTACAATTAGTTTAAATGGGTAGATATTTTCCTTCTAGTTTTAGCCAAAATCAGCACAAAATAAATTTAAATTAGCAGCTTCCTAAGTTTTAATGGTATTCTGGACCAGCAAACCCAGAAAAAGTAGATCCTAAAATAGGCTCAGATTTTACAAAATAACCTCCGTGTTCATAATAGATAAAGAGAAGTTTTGGAATCTTAGTAGCTAATGAGCATTTGAAACACCAAATTTGACTTTTGTAGTTGGACTCAATCTCCTATTTTAATATAAATCGTGCAGGCCTATTTACTCACGATGCTGAACCCAGGGAGCGGGGCCTCGCCTGGAGTTGTGAACACAATAGAATTGTGAATGCATGTAGATCTACCCACGCACCTACTCAGATGCAACACTAGAGAAAGGGCTAGTGACAGTCATCCTTAATGACATGCAAGCTGGGAAGAAAATCCTGGAAAGACAGGAACTGAAAAAAAAGGCACATAAAGAATAGCAGAAAGAGCACAGCTAGCACGTTTGACCAAATTCAGTCCTAACAAACTTGCCCTCTGTCATTTAGTTTTATAAACATATCCTATGAGCTAAAGAATGTGAAAAAAGGGCAAAGCCATAAGAAAGTATCTACAGATTTTCAAAGTCCTACTACCAAGACTTGGCAACCTCTTTTCCAAAACACCCTACACTGCTGTGACACACTCAGAAGTGACAGGAAAATTGTACTACAAAAGGACATTCCTATAAGGGGCTTCTCTATTGTCTTGATACACTTAACACGGCATATCCGTATTGTAACATAATATTTTCCCATAGCCAAATACCAACAGTGAATGTTTCCTGCTCAAACATACCTAGAGTTGGACACAGTTCAGACACACATTCATTATTATTGCATGAGCTCCTCGAAAAGTCTAAACCACGGTTGGAGATACCTGCACAACTCAGTGATGACTGAGCAACTGGCAGGATGATACTTCACAAAATCAACTAGCATTTCATTCTGTAAGCACATCTGTTGCTTAGACTCTGCCCAAGACTACTTCGACAGCTCTATGTAGAAGCCCAAGTATTGCAGAACGTCATTTCCATAGGTTTATAGAGACAAGCCATGGAGATAAAAAGGAAATCCTTTAGCAAGTAAACCTTAAGAGGACAAGGTTGCTGTGCTCCGTAAGCATCAGTTTGTTTAAAAAATTAACTCAAGGGATAGAATTATGTGTCAGGCTGACTATGCCTCAAAGAGCCAGGCTGTAGATGGATGTGATTTTTCTAGACCTGCTCTGTGTAATATTAGCTTACTAAGTGGTAAATTAGAGTTTTGCCTACATAACACCCATACCATCATCATTGATTGTGAATTTGTCTCTCTGGAAATTTTTTTTTTTTTTTTGAGAACTGCAGGCAAAGACTCGGTTTTAAGACATTTGAGTCCATCAGTGTGAGGAGAGAAATCATTGCACATGAGGACATTTTACTGCGAGTCATGGTCTTTGGGTGGGAGAGTCAAGTAAAGATTAAATAAAGGTTTGAGGCATTTTTCTCCACAGTATTGCACCTGGCAAATTTCCAGAAATAAATAATCCCTGAGATCTAGGAGGCAGACTGAAAGCTTCTCAAAGACAAAATGAAAAGCTACATTTGGCTCCATTAAAAAAATTACACCATTTTAGAAGAAACCCAGAACATAAATCTAGCTGGAATGAAGTTCGGGCCGACGAAGCTCAATTTCTCTTGTAGATTTTGTGGCTTTGTATTTCCATCACCATATTTCATTGACAGCAGAAACATAGAAAATATAGCCTTTAATGCCAGGTCTAAAAAAGATTTAAAGTTATTCCCTTTTCGTGCAATGCATTTCCAGCACTCTAGATATACAGTATTTGCAGAAGATTTTAAACACCGTCCGTTAGACATTCAGTTCCCCAAAGCGGTCATTTTTTCAGACAGACTAATACGTCAGCTGCATAGCACAACCTTCTCTTTTAGGATTTCTAGTTGAAAGATTTCCTTTTTTATCACAATGATGTCACAGATTAGTGAGGGCGGCTACTTCCTCGCCACCCCCGTTATCCAAGATTTTGTTGTATGTGGTTAGTTTCATTTTTCATCCTCTGCTTTCAAAACTATCTCAGCTGTGGATGAAGATATATATCCTATTAGCGCTATCCCTCTGGGGAATGCCTACAACAGCTGCAGCTGCCATTTCATTTCTCCTTAATACCTTGGTGTCCTAGAATACAAATAAAACAAATGTTGGTATCTTGTCCACTGCACACCCCACATGGTATTATTTTAAACATACTGTACAGCTACATAAAACGCCCCTGATAAGACATTGTTAGTCAGTTGCAAAGAAGCCATTAGAACAACAGTTTGTGTCTCCGTAATCCACCCCGGAATAATGAAACTCCACGCTGAATACCGATAAACGATCCAAGATCTCATAAGCCTTCTTAACTCTGAACAGTGAAATATTAAAATACTGCAGAAATCATGACAGCTGACAGGTGGAGTCATTAGAAAAATGTATGCAAATCCAGCAGCAAATGACGCTGCATAAAGGAAAGGGGCTTACAGCTAATGACTTGTACTGAAGCGCAGTCCCATATTCTGAAAAGAAAATGTCTAGCATTTATACTGATGACAAGTAAAACAGTAATATATTTAAATTCAGATATCTTTTGTCCTCCACTGAACTCAAACTTCGGAGACGGACTTTAAAACCTAATAACAGAGATCTCGGATCTTGCTTATACTGACATTTAGACACGTTGGATTATGTTTTTAAAATTCAGCTAAGGATAAGAACCCAACATATCAACAGCACTGAATTTCCATCTGCAAGTAAAGATGCTGTTACTGACTAAAACAAGACTGTGTCTTGTTCCTGTGCAGTCAAGTACCAAATAAAAAGAATTTTAGAGTCTTTGGCTGATATTGTCTCATATATTTGCTACTTCCTCTCCCAGTAACGGTACAATATGCCAAAAGAGGAGCTGATGATAACCAGTATATTAGCAAGGAATGTAAGGGCACACTCAACGAAGTAGTTTAGACACACGACTGCAGGATGTAGTTCATGATGCTACATTTCCCCTGCTGCAAATGGGGGTACAGACTGAGATCAAAGACTGGGATTCACAACCAAGCACTCTTGAAGGGAAAAGATGAGGAGGAATAACAGCCATGGCCTGCCTGAGGCTTCACAAACCCCATCATGTACAGTTGTCCTGGTTTTGCTGGGATAGAATCATAGAATCAATCTTCTGTTCAGAAAAGCCACATTTATAAAGCAAGCTGCATTTTTAAGAAGACTACAGCACTCGATTTGGTGAGAACAAAGTTGGTAAGACACTTTGCTTTAGTTTGTAGCCAGCCGTGGTATGCAGGTATCCATACTGACCAAGGACTTTTCAACTTGTTTTCGCTAATGACCCAGATGTCCAAGAACCTGGCAGGAGTGTGGCCAGGGTGACTGACACCTAAATTGGCAAATAGGCATTCCATATCATGTAATGTCATGCTCACTATAAATTGGAAAGTTTGTTGAGGACGGTCTCTCTTGTTCAGTGGTCGCCGTCCCTGGAGTGTCTCACCTATAATTCTGCTCATGAGGCCTACCCTTGCTCTTCAGGGATTGTGGTTTTGGGATTTTCCTGCTCTGGGATTGCTAGCCAGGAACGAGCTGGATGTTGGTCAAGGGGTGGTGAGCAGTTGCACTGTACATTACTTGTCTGTATATATTATTATTGTTATCATTATTATTTTTGATTTTATTTTATATTATATTACTTCAAGTATTAAATCATTCTTATCTCAATCCACAGGTCTTCCTTTTCCCAATTACCCTCCTTGAGTGGGGAGGGGTCTTTGGGTAATAGAACATCTGGCTGTTGTTTAGCCTTGGATACAGGATAAACATAGAAAACAGTACCAAGCACCATCCAACCCTTAGCCCTTAGCATGATTATGGCAAAGGTTGCATTTCTATAGCACCTTCAGCTCAAGTGCAATGAATGTTAATGAATTTATATGGAATATATACTGAAGTAAAGAATGCTACCATCCTCAAACTACAACTAAGGACACCCTGACAAGGAAAAGTGTTGTTCTAAAGTGTCTCCTAAAGTACACATATTTAGCCTCTGACAAAACCAGGAGTGGGGAGCTGTTGCTTGAATTCGCAGTTTTAAAGCTTCAGAAAATATATTGTGCCTATTCCAAAGTACAGCACAGTGGCTTAAAAATAAGAGAGAAGCACAGATTCAATTATCATCCTACTAAAAGTTGTGCTCAGACTGTATGGGATTTCAGGATCAAAGTAAACCTGATGAGGAAAGTAAAGCCTAGCTACTTTCAATTGCTTTGAGACTGTATTTTTAATTATAATACTCTTTCTTCAAGTGTATCTGAGTTTTCCTTGAGTCTGATTTTAAAAACATGCAGGATAGTTTCAGTAGACAGGGATTATAAAGTCAATGTTTTTATTAATATAAAGTCCATTCAGAGCTGCAAAGACTCTATTAACATTTCTTTCATCCATTCACTGACTTGTACCGTGCAAACTGGCAGCATCTGCAGCACCATTAATTTCAAACACAGGTACCTCCCTGCACTCACCAAATCTCTACAAATTACTTAATAAGGAGAGTTCATTTTAAGTTAAGGTACTCAAATGCTTAGGAATGAAAAAATCCAGGGAAATTTTCTTCCTGAAATTCTATTAACAGTCTTCTCAAAAAAAAAGATAATATAATAAAGTTAACTGTAATAATCACTTTTCTTCAGGGTTGTATGGCTTGGAAACTTTTACTAGTCATCTCCATCTAAACTGCAAACAGTGGTATAAGAAGTGATACTGGTTTCTGCAAGGACTACACTTGCTCATCAGGGAATAAATAGTGTCTATTTCCATGGGTCACCATCAGTCCTGGACAACTACATTTGCCTACAGCTGACCAGGGACCTGAAGCTGTAACCAAGGACGGAATGCCGGTGGCTGAGAGGGGAACCCAGGGGCAGGATGCCGTGCTCATGGCAGGGCCCTACAGAATATGGGAGAAGAGTCAAACTGGATTCTTTTTGCCACTCTTGCCACTGTGCCTCTGCTATTCTCAAGGAGTGAAGCAGCTATGTAATCTCTTGATAATTGGCATATCTAACTACTCCTCGTTCATGTCCTTCTTCAGAGCTCTTCCTCCACTATATCTGTTAGCAATTATTCACAAATTTCAGATGACCAACTCCTTCACATAGAAAAAGTAGTAAAGATATAAAATGCCACACAGGAGGCGTGCAACCATATTAATGATAGTTTGGGGTCTTCCAGCTGTCTTAGTTTTATGTGTGTCTTTTAGAGTGCAAGTTGTTCATGACAAAGATTATTGTGAGAGAAAAACATAGTTTCAGTCATTCCCCAGGCTATCTGTACATAGGCAGTGAATGTGCCAGTTTTGGCCAGATACCTATGGTTACGTCTGCAGCACTGCGGGGAGGGTGATGCTGGTGATGATACAAGATTTTCTAGCCGTGGAGCTAGACTCTGAGAATCGTGTTCTAGCCCAGAGAAAGCACCTTGACTCTCGTTTCCAGGAACCCGTTAATTGTTTATGCAAAGTGAAACAGGTCAGCCAGAAACACTGATGACAGCTCTCCCCAGAAAGTTTGCCAGCACGGAGGAAAACCTGAAAACATTGGCTTAATCCTGCTGAGAATAACAGAACTGAATCTGTGTGTGCTGAGCATGTACTGGGAGAAAATCGTTGCCAGACAGTTAGTGGCTAAAGGGCTTCTGCCTCCAAGATTGCAACTCGAACTCACCTCCTCTTTCACTCTCACATACCCACAAAGTGTATGTTATTGTAGATCCAATGGAAGAGCCCGTGCAGAAATACAGCTCTGATTTCAATGTGAAACTGTTCTATTTTAAAATGTCTTTGTCCTCATCATTATTCAGGTAGTGTTATTTGTTTGGTCCAATTTCAAGGATTTATTTGGTGATTGAGAAGTAAATAATCACTTGGTCATTCATAATGTGACAAACCTGCAATTAAACCAAAAAGGTTTCTTAAAGAGGAATTTTGCAAGAGGAATAAATAGGCAGATAAAACAGAACTGTTATCTCCTTATAGCTTAGAGAAGATACCAGACACCTGCAAGTAGAGTCCAGAGAAAAATTCTATCCTTTTCAATAACTGCTTTGAGTTTTCTCCTTTTTAATGCTAATGAAGGAGCTGTATTGTTCCTCGGTTTTGCAGGGTTCCTCTGGGCATCATAACGACAGACCAATCCCAGAAATAGAACCTTCAGTTCTACATGAAATAAGGATATGGCATCATTTTGGCTCTTGGTTGTGCTGATAGTATCCATAATCCGCAAAGTGATTTCCAAAGAGAACAGAAGGCAGAGAGCTTGCAATGCGAAACATGCAGAATCCACAGACACAAACAAGAAACGGATGGGCAATGTGTGTGGTAAAATATGCTTGGGTCTCAAGCAAGGATGTATCGTGTACTTGAGAAATGACATATGGCACTTGCCTACAACCCTGGCTGGCTAAACGCCCAGTGCAGTGTGGATTGTACGTAATTGCTTCACACCCGTGAAAAGCCCCTTCTGCATATTATAAACATATTCATATTGACTCCCTAGTTATGAGACAGGAGACAGCAGCAAGGAAAATAATTGTAGAGAGGAGTACAATTGGTTTCAGTATAATGGGTGCAACACTTTATGCAATATATTACGTTCCCTATCTACACAGTGTATCTTGAGACATGTCCAAATATTAACAGTTTCTAATCTTATGCTCTCCGTATAAATAGGTATTGCCATATAAACAAAATTCCCTTCAATATATTGTGCAGGAGTGAGCGACTGTTAAAATATTTCTATTTGGATTCAAGATGAGACCCCATAGCACCTACCACCTGGGCAGGCTCACAGACCGTCCTCAAATTTTCTGCAGTGTGAAAAGACAAGATAATGTGTAGCTATCTTATTAGTTTAAACCAGAGCTGCTGCAGCAAAAAGGAAAAACACTGGTGCTCTCTGCTTTTTACTGATTTTTATTTCATTTTCAGAAGTAATCTATTCAGAGCTGCTTACATGGCTGCAGCTATCTGCCAGCGCCTTGAGCTCAGATCAGAGGACTCCTGTACATACCTCCTCAGCTAATTACGGGCCAGGCACACTTGAACTCCATTTTATGCTACATGCTTTAGTTTAGGGTACGCTCATTGTATCTTCTTACATTTAGAAGACTTCCTCCTGTGACTTGTGGGGACATTGTGGTGCTTCAGCAGCAGCAGGATACAAGCTCCCAGCTCTGCTTGTTTGCTGAAAAACCCTTCCATTATCTCCTCCCAACACCACCACTTCCTTACCTATAATTACGCTATTCGGTTCTTATTACCATGTGCTAGAATTATAGAAACGGCTCATTTGAAATGCGCAGACTGCTTGCTTGTACAACATTTGGCTCTGCCCTTGCAGGAATAAAGCTGCTTTATACTGTAAACAAGGAGTAGGTTGCAATGCCACATGGCTGCTCATTATCACTACATGAAACTAGCTATAAAATAAGCACGTGCCCCATGAGTTCACTCCTAAATGAATTGGGCTCAATTTCGCCGAGTCTTCCATTTCCACAACTCAACATGTGTGATCGTGAGACACGCAGCAAGATGGCAGGAAGCGTAGGACAGATGTCTGCCACTTGTTTACAGGAACAAATAGCAGGAAGATCACTGGATTTACATCCAAATTTCTTCAATTGCTTTCATGAGCTATATTCTCCGATTTTCATTATATATTCACTTTAAGCCTTTGCTGCGTGTCTGCTGCTCCTGCTATACATCTGGGTGCTGTCAGGGTCCATAAATCTGTCTGAGTACTGCCAACTGTTACCCACATGAATTCCAAAGCACAGTATCATTAGATACATTTAGATGCGTCCCAAAAAGAATCTGATCCTGTTTCCAGAAAAGTCTACCTGATTTCTGCCGTGGATATCAATGGGAACAGGTCACCTGGAGAAGCCAATAATCCAATAATCTTTTTGTAAACATGCATTTGAAGCCACCTTTTTTTTTTTTTTTTTTAAGAAAGTCTCCGTTTCTTAGTTCTACCTTATTGGGTCTTTAAGAAAAACAAAGCAGTGATTACCAATTTACAACTTTGACACACTGGGTAGCTATGACTGAATTGAGTTCTAATGGCTTTGTTGAGAAGCTGTTAACTTCCTTAATCCCATTCTGCAGACAAACTGAGGCACAAAACTAGCCAACTTTATCATGTCTTTTTAATTTGTTAAATTTGTCACGATTTGTTCATTCATTACACTTTTGAGACAACTTTTGAACTTTTTTCTTTCAATATCTTCAGAAATATTTTGAGGTTTTGTAATTAGTTCTTGAGTTGAAATAATCTCACAAATGCACCAATGCATCTGCATCTGATGAATCCATTTCCAAAACATCCGTGAGCAGCAGGCATTGAACAAGAGATGATAAATAAAACTTCCCATTGATAGACCAAATTTAGTTGATGTCTTAAAACATTTTACAAATATGGACACATTAAATGTTCCTCTTTTTAGAGATGGGGAAACCGAGGCAAAAACAGATTTAAAAATTAGACAATAAAGCAGCAAAATGTGGAAGAAAGCCCAGATTTCCTGATTTTCATCCCATTAGTCATACAATGAACTAAATCAGAACAGCCAGACTGAATTCTGATCTGGCTCTTAATTGCTTATGCATATGCAGAAGTATTTGAGATTTTCAGGCCTTTTTAATAAATTTGAATAAACAAGTAGCATGTAAAAAGCCATCTTTTATAGTGATATGGCTAATACTGCTCTGTTACAGATCACATTTGAGAATTTCTATCAGCATAACGTCAAATGAATAAACAGTAAGAGGACTATTTTAAGCAGTGCATGCTATGCTGTGAAGCTTTCAAACCATGATTTACCTCTTTCTTCTTCATGGTCTCAAATTAATAATCTCAGTATCGAGAAATGTTGGCAAATGTTTAATCATCTGCATGTATAGCATATTGCAGATTCAATGCACACACACACACACTCACACAAAAACAAGAACCATGCCAGTTTCCAGATGAAGAACTATCAGTTCAATGAAGACTCATGCTAATACAAAAGCTGCAAGTACTTTGGATGCTTCCAGAGACCTGAGTTCAATAAATATATTAACCAGGTCTTTTAAAATGTCATTTTATTTTTCCTTTCCCACTGAATGGAGAACAGAACAGATGGTTCAGGCGAGTGACTACTGCTGATTCTAGCTTCACTTGTCATTGAACGACCCAGCTATATGAACTTTATGCAAGGACTGAGAGAAATGTAGATGGCTGCTTCCTTGTGTGATGGGCTTATTGGTCCCAGTTTGTAACTGGGATGTTTGCTGTTTGATTGCTTTCTTTTTATTAATTTTGTAAACCTCTGCCATTTTGAGAAATGGCAGAGGTTCACAAAATAATACGTAAGACAGTATTGAAAGATTTTAATCACAGACACTGCAAATGTCCAGCTTTCAAATGGATTAATGATAAACACAAAAAAACCCACTTACTGTATCTTGCATATAGGCACTGCATATTTTAAAAATCTTGGCCAAATGGTAATAAGTAGAGGAAATCTAAGAAGCCTCTTTTCAAGCCTGTCAGTTGTTTCAAGTATATATAAAATTTAATTTCTTTATGGCCAATTAATATTTATTATGCAAACAGCAGATGAATGTAGGTCCTATTCGACCTTTCTAACATTAGATTTGAGGGTTTTTTCTGTATGAACAGAATTTTTAAAATACAGCAGTTAAATGCTTTTAACACAACTCTGGAACATTGTGACACATTCTAGGAAGAAGACAAATTGCAACTAATAATAATATGTGACAAAATGTAATAAAAAATTTCATCCAAAAAATGCCAGTTTTGGGAGAAGGAGTCTTCCGAAATCAAATCACAAAAGCTGAAGCCATAACAGAAATATCTGGAAATTCATGACTTTCCGTCCAAAGAAGCAAATTAGAAGCAAATTTTTTTTTTTTGAACTTGAATATTACTGACTTCTTTTATACACAATTATCATGATATAATAGTCATGCTCATCAAGATGTGACAGGAAACCCCCATGGAGAGAGATCCTGGGCCATTAGATTTATGTCAACAACGTTTAGCTTGATTTGGGATAGAGGAGGGAGTGCACAGAAGTAGTCGCCTAGAGTACCAAACTAGCTGTGTGAACCGTCCAGGCCATCCTGGGAAGAGTGAAAGGACTTACGAAATCCACACAACAGTTTCATCTCCACCTCTGCACGGACCAGAAATACAATCTAAAATTTTAAGTGCATGTCAGTCAATTCCAGTCTTTTCTTTGCTGTTCCTTATGAAAAAATGACTTTCCTGCTAGCTCTCAGTAACTCTTGACATTGCCCAAGCTCTCGGTTGAACCTGTTGCGCCTTGCAGAAAGGCAGAAAGAAGAAAAGCTGTAGCTGGTCCACAAACAGCATCAGCTGTCCTGTGTTCAAGCTATTTGCTCCTTACCTTAATTTAGTGCCATTTCTAGCTCTGTGTGTGCATGAAATTGTGCTAGATTTATACAAATGAAAAAAACACATACCTTCACTATTTTAACAGAGGTGGTCGGTTGTTAAATTATGCATGTATGTATATAAAAATACCCACCACTGTTTGTGTCTAAGCATTGCTGAAAATTAGTAGAGAAAATTCAGCCAAATCAGGTGACGCTTCTTCCTCTGTGTCCTCGTGATTACAGGAATATGACTATTTGAGTAGGAGGTGTTTTCTGACTACTGATTTTTTTTGCACTTAGAGCAGAATACCATGAAAATACAAAATCCAAACTGAAATATCACTGCTGTACTTTAGCCCACAAGACTTTGGGGTGTTCAAGACCAAGACTCAGATACTGGGAATGCAGATTCACCTCTGTAAGAGGCTCAAACCTGCCTAGCAGCAGAGCTCCGTTCATAGGTGCTAGCTTTCTGACTTCAGAGACACAGAAAAATCTCATAAGAAATTTTCTATGCAGCAAAAATAAGCTCCCTTCTGTCAACTTGACAGCTATCTAGCAAGCATGGGTGGCCTCCCAAATGACCAGCCAAAGATCAAGACAGTCAATAACTGCAGCTGTTTCCTCGCTGTCAGCAACAGCCCGTTGTGTCTCACTCCGGATGCCCCTTGGGCATTAAAAGCTCAAACTTTTGTGGATGGCATAAATTAAAGAAAACCTCAGCATATATTAAAGAGCACTGAAGTGAAATGTATGCGGAGGAACCAGCTGGGCTGAGGTGTCAGCATGTGGATGAACTGCGAGTGCATTCTGAAACGAGCCACTGATCCGTTTTATGCAGATATACAAGTTAAGACTGGGTGGGGGAGATCCCGAATTGGGCGAGTTGGGTCCTGTAAGGCCTATTAGTGCCCCGCCAAAGAGCTCCTCATCCATGTCTGCTCGTTGTTGAATCCAGCGGTTGGGGAGCAGGAAACGTGGGGCAGCGGGTGTTTAGCTGAGGAGTTCAGACATCGGGGCCCTGAGTCTGGGTCGTTCAGAGCTTCGTCCAACCAACTCCTGTATCAGGCAGACATGCGATTCGAGTTCAAATCACGCAATGATGAAAGCAACCAAGCTGGAATGTCAAAAAGGCCACTGCAATATCCAAACCAAGATTTAAGGAGTGGATACTAAATATGTCATTATTATGTAATGTCTATCATATACATTGCTTCCTTCCTCACGGCAAGGAGACTTCCACCTCACCATTACCCGTGTCCGAGGCCAGGAGAAACCTCCTGTGCTGTAGCTAGTGGATAATTTCAAATTCCTTGACTTTAAAATTTAATGAACCACCTACTCTTTCACCATAATTGTTTTCCACATATTGCTTATTCATAAAATATGTATCTAATCCTGACTCTTCACTTCCTATTTACTCCAGTAAATAGATCCTCTGTTCTGCACAGGCAGCCCTGTCACCACGCTTTAAGTCCGGGGACATGTGCAGAAACCTTTGTACAATAATTATGGAAAGTTAGTGGGGTAGAAGGAAATGTTATCAGCCGTTATCTCTTGCTCCAGAGGATGTGAGGAGAATATAAATAAATCCAGACACTGCAAATGCTTTGCTGCTAGCTAGGCGATTAAAGTATTTCAGAGTCCTACAAGTCTATTTAAAGCAACTTAAACCTTTCTGATGGCCAGTAGTTCACTGCAGCCTGGCTGCTTGCACAGGCTGAGCTCCCCTAACACGCCGCACAAAGTCCACAGGAAAACGGCTGCAGCTCCTGACGAATATTAACACAGACGAGACATTAGGTTACAGATATGTCTTCAGAAAATGTTTTAGGCTACTTTTGTTTACTTTACAGACACACAAATTCCCTTACAAGGCTCAGCGCTGTTTTTTAGGCTCATATGTTTTAACCTTCGTTTGTATTGGTAAGACTTTCACAGTCAGAGCAGTGTTAGGTCAGAAGTTCATTTTGCAACAGCTTGTAGAGCTGGGGAACAATTTAACTCTCTATCTCCTGGTCAAGAATTACAGCCCAGCGTTTGCTGACAATATTGAAAATACCAGCTCTACCACAGCTTGATTGGCCAGTATATATGCAGGCTATTTGGAAGGCTATGCTGTGCTTTCACTGAGCGCCTGAACCTGCTCACAGCCACTGAGAAGCGAACTCAGCTTACACGCTGGAGAGGAAGAAGCCATGTTAGTAAGGGAGGGGAGAGGAAAGAGTATGGAAATCGATGGAAGGGAAGAATATTGCTGGCTTGCACCAGTTTAGCCATATCTAAGAAACCAGTAAAGAAAAAAAAAGATATCTCACATTTTACAGCACATTTCTCTCCCCCTCACCCCCCCTCATCCTGCTCTCTAGGATACAGTAGAGACACTATAACCAGCCTCAAGAAAAATGAGAAACAGAAGAGTCATCCATCATTTAGAATAAATCTAAGGAAAAAATTATTATCTTCAAACCAGAAAAACAGACATATCATTGCCTAAAGAAGTCTGGTCAGTAACTGGACTTATGCAGGAGAACAGCTTCTGCATACTGCTTAGCAGAGGCTGGAGAAGTAGTGGAATTCAAGAGAAGGAACAACAACAGTGTTCGAGAATGCAGCAGGGGAACAAACAGATGAGACATCAGCCTGGAAGACACCTAGTAAGTCTAGAAATAAAGTTTTGGGGCAAAGTGCTATTTGAATAATTTGGAACTAAGAGCAAAGACTAATTCAGAGAAACACAGTTTTGAAGATAACTTTTGTAAAGAAATACAGTTGTATCAATGATGTCAGGCTCCAGTAAGTTGCAAAAATACTGATAATGCTTGAGAGCTTTACACTCTCAAATGATTCCAGTGCACTTTATAAATGCAGAAGTAACTTCATCTAACCAGTGCATTGCTCCCACAGAACTGGAAGGCAACAGTCTGTTTAAGAGCTCACAGCGCCATTCCACAAGGCGTTAGATGGTAGGGCAAAGGCACTGTGATCCATTGAAATAGCAGGGAAGTAGAGATAAGCAGGGCAATTGATACTACACTGATTAGAGAAAAACCTTGCAATGTTAGTAAAGTTTTAGCAGTATCCCACATTTTCTTTAAGTACATCTTAACCAAATACTAAACATACCTGACCCTGTTTACCTACAGATATCTAACAAGAATTCAAGCACAGCAAGCATACTTCAGTCCACTTAATGCATGTTGAAAGAGAGTAGGAAAAGCCAGGTAAAGAGTTGCAATTTTGATACAGAAAGTGCAGGCATTTTATACTGATTTCCAAAGAGAAAAAAAGTTATTTGATTCCTTTTTAAAATATCCAAGTAAAGCGTGAAAGACAGAATACTGGGGAGTAAAATTTTCCCATAACAAATAAAAATAAGGTATTGGATATTATTACCATCTTGAACATACCAAGATGTCAGGTACTATCTGTCCCCATTGGGGTAGATTTTTCAGCATTTCCTTAACAGGGAGGAATGTTGGGCCTTTAACAGTGAAAACAATGATTAGACCTTTTTTCCACAACTATCTGTTTATGCATTTGAGAGGGTATGTTGCAACAACAGGCAACACAAAAAACCCAAGTGTTTTGAAACAGGACAAGCAAATCCTTCCCTTTCAGTTGCTCAGCATTGTTTCCCTGATATTTCTGATTAAAAACCAGAAAAGCATAGTAGAAAAAAAACCTGAATTTCTAACCTATGAACAAGTTTTCTTCCTTGTTTTTGCATTTGTGTCAAAAAGAACTTGAGGACAAAATATTTTCACCTTCTTATTTCATCTCTCTTTAAATGCTCTCTCAAAATTATTTCAGTGTGTGCTGCTGCAAAGAGAATCTAAAGAACAAACTTTTATTCTACACTCATCATTTTCCTTCCTTTCAACTGCAGTCCTTATCAGCTTGTGTTATACATAAAAAGAACTAAAAACTTGAAGACATGCTCTGTGGTGAAAAATCTCAAACTGCTTTACAACATGATCAAGGCTAATCAGCTAATAACAGCTACAAAATAAAAGATCAGCTCCAGAAGTTCTAAATTAAGGGAAAAACAACCAAGTCAGATAATCCTAAGAGGTTTGGTTCTTTTCAAGTAAAAACGTCCATTTGAAGCCTTTTTTTTTTTTTTTCTTTTCGTTTCCTGGAAAATTTAATGATAACTAAGCGGACACAGGGTAGATATACAAATCACGAAGGATATTTTGGAGATCAGTCGCTATTTCTTGTTCCCTTCTCTTAGCATATAAGGGCAATGAATCCAGCACCAAGTTGAGTGGCAGCAATGGCAGCAGATTTAAAACTCGTTATATGTACTTTATTAAGTGCAAGCAGATTCTCAAATTTGTAAGCAAGAAAGTAGCATGTTTCACTCACAAAATTAAATATCCATATACCTAACAGAACTGTTATGGTTTCATTACATACCACTTGCACAGCCTAGGGAACTTTATTTAGAGGCAATATCCATGATGAACAATACAGATCTACGGAAAACTGATGGGCTCCAGTCAGGAAGATTGGAGAACCCACATTTTTCATGTTTCCTGCGGCTAATTTTCAACAGCGAGTGGAGACCCATACTCCAATGTTTTTATTAGAAATATTATCATGTGGCATATTCTGTGCATTGTGTTTAATCTAACCACATCCAAACCCCTTGTCTTCATTTTGCTGACCTCCAGTCACAGCCCAGGGACATAAGAGTACCACAATTAGCTGAAAGTGCCCAGCTACCAGAGAGCAGAGACTTTCTGGAGCCTGGAAAGAGCATTTCAGTGTCAGCACAAGGCAGTTTTTGACAGAGGCACACATTTCACTAAACAGTATTAGTAGCTATAGCTAAACTCTCCTAGAAAATAAGCAAGCAAGTCAACAATCTACAAATGCAGAAATTCATTAAGAGCAGTGAGACCTTATATTACTTAAATCAAAACTGAGCATTACTCACAGAACCAGATGACTCTGACCAGCTTCAACATGAGCTCTGGATATTGAGTGCAAAACAAAATTCAGGCACAATAAATGTTTCCATTAATGTACTATTTTCAAAGTGAATATAAACATCCTTTACCTTTCCCTCAATACCTTAGTCTTTATGCCCACATTTCTCGCATGTTAACCCCCAACTTAGCTTTCCTTCCACAATGTGTAACCCTGGCAATCAGACAGAATCTTCCAGCATGCAGCCTTAGTATTTATCTTCAGCCCTTACAGTGTTTTATGTCTTCTGCATTAGCTAAATATGTTAACACGTAGTAGGGTTGGGGTGCTGTGTAATAAAGAAAGGCCAGACAATCTGAGATATCTCAGAAAAGCAAATACACTTCAGTCAGAAAAATGCAAAAGGCTTCAGATTTCTTCCTGTATTTATGTTTTAATCTGATCTTTCAAGCTTTTTCTGATTAGCTGCAAGAATTATTTCAATTGAGATGCCAGCTGTTCTAAGAAACTAGCTGAGTCCCATCTGGCCTAAACTATAAGGCAGTTTGATATTATCAGCTGCTTTGAGCAGAGAGCTAAGACACAGCTGGTTTGAGATTCAGAGCTAAGACACACCAGACCATGAGCAGTGTTGAATGTCAGTCTGCCTCAAGTGCATTTGCAAAACACGAGGCAAAGCTGAGTGTCTGAATAATAAAAAAGTGTCCTTAGAAGTGACAGTATCTATGGCGAGTCCTGGAATGCCTTATTGTAATTGCAAGAAGTCATGTACCACTCACCACATTGATGTAATCTGGTACGTATTGGTCGCCACATCAGGCTAGCTGAGAACATACTTTCTCTACTACTTCTGTATTTCAGAGATACAAGCCACAACACGTAAACTCATCTGAGAATTAGCAGAGTTGGACATCATTAACACTTACTGCTCACACCTCAGTCTTTCTCAGTTTTTCAGAAAGGTTCACTCTAACCAGTGCTAGCAACATAGTATTTTCCTTGTGAGGTATATTGCGCAGTTTGGAAGTATTTATTTTTTATCAAGCAACTGACTCTCCACAAAAAAAAAAATAATCTTTTGCTTTGTGTCAGTCGTCCAGTGTTCTCCGGACAGTCTGAGCTATCTGTATAGACCAATATATTCAGTCTGACTTTATCAACTCTCCATATGGCTATAACCTTACTTATGTTTGTTGTTCTGTACTTCTGATTACATCAGAAGAGCTCAGCCTTTGGCTCATGGACTGTGTACAGCCTGTAAGGAGAACCAACACAACTAAGCCTGCTCAGGGTGGTCTGCTCTCAACTCCCATAGCTTTCCAAAGTGCCCTGCCTTGGGCCCTTGACACCATCCTGTCCTGTCAAGCTGCACATATATATTCCGTTTTCTTCTGTCACCTCCAGGACCGAAATAGTGTCAGCAGAGTGAGTCAGTGGCATTCACCTCTCCCCAGCCACCAGAAAGAGCCATAAGGTCTGCTTTTCCAAGGAGACTCGATCCAGCTGGATCACATAATTCATTTAAAAGAGCTGAATGCTGTGCCTCAGTGTCTGTTGTGAAATCAGAGAAGATTGATGGACTATTGACGACAGCATAACTCTACCCTAGCAGGAGAATGAAGACAGCCTGCCAAACGCTACTCATTTGCTAATGATGCTTATCTGCTGTAACCATCATGGAGAATTGGACGTGGCAGAGTGGAAAGAAGAAAAAAACCTCAGGGAAATTAGTGTGAACCAAACTTCTGGAATTGGCTAAAGGAGTAGGAAGGCTCTAAATTGTGGAAGACTCTTATTTGAGGTAATTTTCCAGGTTTTGGCTATGGGCTTTCTTTGGAGCTGTACGTCTCATGCACTATATCTACTAGCAAAATGGCTTGAATTTAAAAGAGCTTTTACAAAGATGTGCAAAACTTCATGAAGCTTTTCTAGTCTTTGAAAGACGCAATTATTAAACAGAGTATCTATGAAGGTGGGGATGAAAGTGGTGGGGAGTCAGCACAGCTCTTGGGGCTGAGGACAGGTGGACTGAGGCAGCTCTACATACTCAGAGGAAAGCAAATGAGTGAATGCTCTGCCATGACAAACTAAGACACAGTGTTCATTGTGGATCAGATCCTGTGACTGCTTCATCATCACTGTGGTTTAGTTCAGCAGTAGAGTGAACCTCCACAATAGGGATCTAAGATAGGTTATAACAAGTTATAGTTACAGTCTGTTCAAGTTTAGAAATAAAGAATAGTAGGACAGATACCAAAGATAATTCATATTTAAAAATCAGATATACATCTATTGGGCCCAAGCTGTACCATTTCCAACAAAGCATTTTCCAGTGTTTTGACGTTTCTCACTGACTGGTTTGTTCTTAGTTGGACTTTCTTCACCAGAGAAAATTAATCACTTAGCTAGAAACAAAAAAAAAAACACGAGTTGTCCAGGAAAAGGGTACACAATTCACCTATAAACCAGGCCTGGCAGATTACCAGGGATAACTAGGGCATATAGAAAACATTTTACAGTTATGCCATCTGGTACCACAGTCCTAATGACCTGCACTCCCCATGGAAATGGCCTTAGGGCAGCATACTTGTTCCTTGATATGAGTCTTCCACATGTACTTTTATCCTGCAGAGGGCAAGAAGGGCTTTCCTTGCCAGATCTCTATTGCCAGTAAGTCTTCAATAGCATCACTGTAATGGAGCATTATCTGATGTTCTTGCCATGTTAGATAGACCATTTTTATTTCCTCTTTCTTTTCTCCTGTTCCCGCTGATGTTATCCATTTTTGAAACACTATTATTAAAATAGCAGTTGGCTGCAAAAAGTTTGATGAAATCTTAGTTTATTCTTAAATGCAGTCTGTCAAAATCCACATTCTTCTGAAATGGGATTGACTTGCTATAATTTCTTTATTATAGAATAAAACTGGAAAAAAAGTTAAACCAGTGTTGAAATATCCTTTTGACATTTTTAGAATAGAATACAGCAGTGTTCTTTATTGAAACAATAGCAGGTAATCCTTCTGCAGAGGAGAGATAAGAAGTATTGTAAATGCTCAATATCAAGAACATCAAAGCTTGCTAATGACCTAAAAATCAAAAATTATTTTTTTAAAAATGGAAACATGGAACTCTCACTAAGCATAACTTAAAGTAATTTGCAGATAACATCAGAAAATCAGAGGCATAAAATGAGCTGCAACCAGTGAAGGACATAAAAGGCAGTGAGGAAAGCTTTTAGAAATTCATTCAGGATAAAAGATGGAGAGCATTGTTCTGGTCTTAAGCAGGAATGGTGAAAAATGTATGAAGGATATCTTCCTTCATACATTTTTCACCATTCCTGTTTAAGGAACAAAAGGACAAAGTGTTCAGTGTCTGAACCTTCACAAAAAGGGTAGATGTGACCAGATTCTTAACAGATTTCAGTGCTCTGGAACATCAGCTAGGATTAGGAGAAAACAGATAGCAGATATTTAGCTGAGACACGTGTGCATGATAACAGAGCCTGCTGAAATTCACCTTAGAAGATTAAGAAATAATTGAAACAATCTGAACTACTTTGAGGACACACAGAGGACTGAGGAGAACAATGATAGTGCTCTTCTGCAGAAAGAGAAAAGGAGAAGCTGGAAAATCGTAGTCTAGTCAGCTTAAGTTTAATACCTGGAAAGATACCACAACAAAATGTGAAACAATCTGTGTATAAGCATCTAGAGACACAAACACGATAAGAAAGAGCCAGCTTGTATTTATCAAAATAAAATGTTTCAAACCAAGCTAACTTCTTTCTCAGTGAATAACTTGGCTTTTCAGAATAACTTGCCTTTTTGGGTGCAGGAAGATACGGGAGGAAACAGATGTTCAGTTTAATGAAGCCGTTGCAGTTTCAGACAACCTTCTCCACAAGAAAAATCAGGGAATGAGGACTCTATTATATCGCCATAAAATAAGCCTGTCAGCTGTGGAAAAGGCCTGCTCAAAGAACAGTCAATAGTATTGTCATTCCAGTCTGAAATGGCACCAGCTTTTAAAATACTGAAATCCTTCACAGCGTGGAGCTCCTGTTCTCGGCATAGCTGTAATGGGAAGGGGCGATTTCTAGCCCTGCACAGAGGAAGTGTGCCAGACCAGACCTGCACTCATCACAGGACAAACTGATGGAGCTCGAGGCAGATGGTTAGTCTGGAAGCAGTGAAACATCTCTGCGGGAGAGCCGCTGCTGAGCCCGTTCTCTGCCTACACAGGGTGACTGGTGCTGTCAGGGCAGAGGGAACCAGCCACAGGATCTGTCACGACTGAGTTTCAGCGACCCTGATTGCCAGCGACTGTCAATGCAAACCGCAGTTTTATATATACACTTATATTTATAAACCAAAATATTCCTAGGAAATCATGGTTAGTACTGTGCTACATCACTGTGGCATCTGGTCATGCCTGAGTTTCTCTTCCCTGGCACCCTTTGGCCTGAATATCCTATGACTTCAGCAGGCGGAAAAAATGCCTCTCTCAGAGGGCACCTCAAAAAGCACCTTGTTCAGCATGCCAATAGACAGGAATGAGACAAATACTTATCTCAGATCCTTGAGGTACAGCAAACAAATTCAATCTGGTTGTACCAGCCCTGTGATGAATGTCTGGTAACATTTAGTCCCAGATGGGAAAGGCACGTGCTCATATAAATTCATCCAGCTGGGCTTTACTGTTTATAATGTAAAGAATCTACAACTTTATCAAAATACTCACTGATTCACAGATTGTACAATAATATATTTATACCAATTTGCAATGACTGAATTGATACTTTCAGGTCATTAGCTACAAGTCCTAAATTTTGATGTATACAAAATTCCCTTAAAACAGATAATTTGGGAAGAATGAAGGTATTTTTTTATTACACAACATGCATTATTTTGCACATGTACATTTGTTTACAAAGAGATGTACATTTGTTCACAAGGAGTATCAATAAGTTACTTATTATTATATTCCTAAGTTACTGATCTTCATCAACTGAGGTACACGAACTGAGCAATTAACTGAGCAATTGAGGCATATACAGTCCCCTGCAGTAACTTTAGCTGACAGGATGCCATAGTTAATTGGATCACATGTGCCTAAGCCCTGTATTATATTTGGATGTAGTGCACTATATTTTTATACATCTTTCCTGAACTTTTCTAGACTTCTTAATTAATGTATAACAATAGTCCTTTACTAATAAAAGCAGTTAAGACTGTTCCTTCTCTTGTCTTTAAAAACAGCAGACCAAGTAATAGGTTCTATCCTTACCATGAAGTAAAAATACATCTTTAATAATAAATATTCTGTGACTAAACTGCTTCTTTTTCTATCAGCTTTCCCATGGGTCATTTTCTTTCAATAAGCAAGGTCAGGGACAGCTACTAGACCATGCAAGACTAATATCTCCCTCAGGAGGGTTTTAAATTATAACTTACCTTATCTGATCTAAGCTCAAGCAGAAACTGATCTATAGGTTCTGCTTGCGGCCTTTACGATGTCACAGAAATGAGATTATTAGCAAGAGTCACCTAAGGGCCTGTCTACAGAGGACACTCAAAGAAAGAGGTAAGATTTTCATCCAAAGGCAAACAGTACAAAGGCAGAATGCCTGTAATTAGCAACCAGTTAAGAGAAAGGTGTCATGGCAGATGATTGCCTCATGTCAAACAGCAAGTGTTAAGACATCTTTGGCTTCTTAGATTCCTACTCTCAGCTTGATGAGGGTGGAGAGCAGGGAAGGGAGGAATCTTCATCACAAGTCCAAACTTTGAGTCAACAGCAAGGTGTTTTACCAAATTTGCTTCTGCATCCCCGATCAAAGTAGTATCACCTAAATTAGCAAAACAACTTTACATAAAATATTATTTGTTCTGTGGGTGTTGAAGGGGAAGAAGAGTAATGACAGGAGTCTAAAATTGCCATGCCATCATTCAGCTATATCATTAGCTAGAAAGGAACTGCAGCAGAAGAGGCAGTAGCTCAGCAGAAAGATATTAGAAAGCAGTCATGAGGAAAGGGAAAAAGAAGCCTCTGGTTTTGCCCGCTTCCAGCATTCTGAAGAAATCTTCTCCGGTGTCTCCTCCCTCATTCATTGGCAGCAATGACAGAAATGCTAATGTAAAAAGAGTTCGTGAGTGTTTGTACTACAGGTTAAGTTGATAAAGGGTATGAGTAGCTTTTTTCCACCATGCTAAGTACTGACAATGTCAAGGTAATAGAGAGATGCAGCCCCTGAGGCACTACAGAGTGCACTACTCTTGATACCACTGCTGAGACCTCATTAGGGATGACTTGCAGCTCAGAAATTTTCTAGTGCGAATGCATGCCTAATCTCTGCATTCAACAGACTCATCTGTCGTTCTTCTGCAGCACTTAGTTATCTTTGCCCACCCAGCCTCAGTGGCCTCTTGTGACTGACTACAATTTCAATGAATGCTTTCATCAACTTTATGACAAGAGGACCTCTGGTCTTCTCTTTACAATATTGCAAGGTCCTGGTATTTGCCAATTTGGGTGGAGCAAGCTACACTAGAATTTAAGTTGTAAATATAGGCTGTGTATATCAGGAATTCAATTATAATTACCTCAAGGACAGTGTTTTGAATAGTTCTCCCGAACTAATTAGTTGACTGGCTTTTTAAAGCCTAACTGTTAATAATTTTATTGTTACAGATAATAATTCGGAATGCAACCAACAATCAGTGTAATTATATCCTTCACCAATTTTTCAGTAGCTAAGCCTTGTCAAGATACGAGTGAACAGTGTGCTGCTGCGGCAATGAAAGCCAACAGGATGCTGGGTTGCATCAACAAGGGCATCACCAGCAGAGATAAAGAAGTCATTATGTCACTCCAGTCAGTGCTTGTCAGGCCACACCTGGAATCCTGTGTTTAGTCCCCGCTATACAAAAAAGATGTGGACAGGCTGGAGAACGTCCAGAGAAGGGCCACAAAGATGATCAAAGGACTGGGAAGCCTGTCGTATAAGGAAAGGCTGAGACAACTGGGTTTGTTCAGCATTAAGAAAAGGAGGCTTAGGGGAGACCTTATCACCATGTTACAGTATTTAAAGGGTGGCTGCAAAGAAGATGAAGACTCCCTTTTTACAAGGAGTCACATGGAAAAGACAAAGGGTACTGGGTACAAGTTACTCCTGGGGAGATTCCGACTGGACACAAGAGGAAAATTTTTCACAATGAGAACCCTCAGCCATTAGAATAATCTCCCAGGGAAGTGGTGGATTCCTCAACATTGGATGCTTTTAAGATCCAGCTGGAGAGGGTGCTGGGCCATCTTGTCTAGGCTGTGCTTTTGCCAAGAAAGGTTGGATCAAATGATCCTTCAGTTCTCTTCCAACTTGGTATTCTACGATTCTATGAAGAAAATAGGTCTGATCATCCTTTACATTAGCTGGCATGTTGCATTGTTATTGTGCTTTGCGCTTTGGGATTGTGAGGAAAAAACAAAACCTGGTCTGGGCAAACATGTCACAGTGCCTGCAAGATTTCCTTTTCCCTGTTTTCTCACCATCACTCTGCTATCACAAAACTCTTTGGTGCTAACTCAAATATAGAAAAAAACTTCTCATGCTTCTTTCAGGACAAAAACTACTGGCTAGCACTAGAAAACACAATTTCACCATGTAGGATCGGAAGAGGGAGGCAAAGAAATGTTCTGAGGGATTTGGGTTTTTTTTTTGCACACATCTAAAAATTAGAGAAAGCTGAGAGGCAATAGCGAGTGAAGCAGGAATTATTGTGCACGGGAAGGTAATGAAGTAATTAAGAATCACACAATAACCTTGATTTACCCAGAAAACAACAGTTTAACTGATTAAATGACTTTTATTTGAGATCTTTAGGAATCCAAACAATTTCAGAATTTGTCTGCAGCTTTGACAAAACCACATCTCAGAAATTCAGGGCATGTGATAACCAAAGATGAGCACTCAGTCTAAAACAGAACTGAGTAACTTTCCACTCTGATGTTGCAGGTTAAAAAGTAGTGACTTTTAATTTACCTTTAAAAAACAAGCTTGTGCAGAACTTACAGTGTCATTCCTACTCTTAGTCTTGCACTTCACTGACATTCTGAAGTTCCTTCTATCCATATACTTTTTACATATGGACTGATGGACTTGTCATCATGGAGAGCCAAATGCTGAAGTCCTTACTTAGCATTTAGCCAACATTTCCTCAGGATGAAGTCAGTAGAAGTTCTGAGGTAGGTAAATGAGTAAAATGCTGACCAAGGATGCTGCCACAGAGCACGAAGTATAAGTGAATTGTCATTGCTTTCATTTTAATGAAACACACTGAACCAAGAGGCACCGCTGAATGAAGTAGGTCTCAAATTCTAGTAACTCAGTCCCACTGGCCTTTAATTTTACCTGCTCAGTTACATGACTTTAATTCAGTCCCCACTAAATAACTGATGCTAATGTCCTTTTGGCTTAAGTAAATATGGCATAAATTTCATGAGACAAAACAATATAGATGTCACCATAACTTTATTTTAGGACTTTATTTCTAACTTAAACTCTGTAGGCCAAGGATGGCCAACTGTATTTACAAATTTGGGGACTGTTGATAGCAGGAGAATATATTTGGTTCAGGAAGGTTTATTAAACAGCAGCCTTGGTAAATCGCTTAGCAGAGCATTGAGGATTAAGCAAACTACTCAGCCTGAATCCACATCGTCTGCAAATCTGATGCTTAAAGAGATCTCTGTATCACCCAGACCTTCAGCAAACTATTTTAGTGGCTAATTGTCCAGCTGCATTACATCTTCACCTAGATTCTTTCTTAGCCAAAAGGAAATTGAACCCCTGAGGAGGCAGAAAAACAAGCTGAATATTAAATGGAATTGGGAATGCTGGAGTAGTGGGATATGAATGTCTTGCAAAAAAACGAAACTGAAAAATCACCACAGGAAAATAGATCTATTTTTAGGGGGGGCATTTTTTTTTTAAAAAAAAAAGATCGAACTTGTCTGTGAGAGTGTGTTTAAAAAACGTATCTAAGAGCTTTTGTGGTGGGATAAAGGAACAAAGAGATATAAATTAAAGACCGGCTTTTAAAAAGCAGATTAGAACAGTAAGAGATAAATGCAAATGAAGGGTCAAAGCAGCATGAAGCCAAGAGTGCAAGGATGTGTGGAAAGCCCAGGGGAGGATGGAAGAACGGATAAAAGACATGCTGGATCAGAGGCTTGAGCTGTTACAGCAGCATCACTGAGGGCTGGATGAGATACGGGCTCCTGTCAGTGGTGGTTTAGGAGTATTAGGTTTGCCTGAACCAGTCTGACATTTCCTCAGATGTGTTTATCAACCCTGTTTGAGGGCAGCTGGCCCCTGGCACTTTGCAGCTCTGAGGGGAGGAGCAAGAATTGATTCTTCATGATTGATGTTGCTGTGCTTGAATGCAGCCACTAATTCCTCTGCACAGCTGCACAGCAAGTTCCCTCTCATCCCTGAAGCACAGCTGGAAACCAGCCTGTCTGCGCTTCTGTGGGGCTGTATACTCTAACAGCCCCAGTTTATGGGGAACATCTGTAATACTTCAGCAGTCCGCTTTTTCATCAGCTGGCTGGAGGGCACTTCAGCAGACACGCTGTCGTGCTAAGCAAGCTATGCAAAATGGGGCAGAGAGATGAAAATCGCAGTGGAGACCAGGCATTAAAAAATCCCTGATTCTAATGTCAAGGGTTTACCTGGACATTTTCTATCAGGTCCGGGCTCGTCCCTGTGTTGAGATTTCTCCTCTGCTGCTCAGAACTTGGAATGTGGGCTATTCGTGTTAGCACTTTATAATAACCTCACAGGCAATGTTTTGAAAAGCTTCACTGAGCTAATTGGCTGACTGACATTTTTAAGCTAAACAAGCAGCAGTGGTGTTGCAGCATATCACAGCAAAGCAAACCCTCTCTGGTTACATCTCTGTTTCTGTGCTAACTTAGCACTCAAGCTCTCTGTCAAACACTAACTCCTTCATTGTCCACAAAGCCCACATTTTGGGTCTCTCCCTGGCTCAAATCTGGAACAAGCAAACTGCTTCACCAAGTGGGAAGCACGAGCCCAGAAGGACCAGCTCAGGCTCACATGCTGCACGTTTGACTTGGTGAGCTCAAGCCTCCAAAATCCAGCCATAAGGTACAGTTAGAGCAAAGCTCTAATTGAAATGTTCTCAAGGGGCAACAAGGTGATTTTAGAACAGTCATGACAGTGCTTTCCACTTCTGTTCCCACTGTTGTGGTGGTAAGGAGCCTGCAGAACTATAGTTATTGAGTTGTTAGTTATAACATCTGAACAAGCTTTTTTTTCCCAATAAAGCCAGCCTGACTAGTTCAAAAAATCTAGTAGAGTCAAATAGCCCTTCGTTGCAAGGTGAAGCGAACACTCTGCTGGCACACACACATCTGATTGCCCTGGAGATGTCCTGCACATGCACTGTGATTGTCATTTTGAAAGTTTTACATTGAATAATGGCTGCTATTATTGACTGAAAGAGAACCCAAATATCCCAGCATTTCCATCAGCCTCGTGGGAGAATAGATCTGCAGAGCCCAGGACACTTATTAAATACAAAGAAAAATATGAAAATCATAAGGAAAAAACCCTTCTGTTCAAAACACAAAAGAAGCAGGGAGAGCTTTCTCATACCCCTTCTTAGTAGCCTGCTGACTGGAAGTGTGTTACCAAAGGCAGGGCACTCTGCACCAGAAAGCAAAACTCTTTCTGATTCACTGAAAACATTTACAGTTCAACTGAGTAATGGTCAAAAAGCACTGAACAATCTATAATACAAATAACACCCAGAATGATAGCTGGATGCAAATACTATTGTTTCTTTGCAAATCCAAGATTAAAAAAAAAGCTTGCATATTGAAGATCATCTGGTTTTACTCTTCCAACTATCAGTAGTCTTCACAGAAGTCTACTTCTGCAAGTATGGCAGATACTTCTAATGTAGTCAGTTCCTGGGGATTTTTTTCATCTAGCTGCTGGAATAAAACAAGTTACAAGAAGTAACTGCAAGTACCTCACTGCAAATTAAACATGCACATCTCAAATTCTTACACAGGTAATTCTAAAATGACAAGACCAAACAAAATGAAATACACACATTACTCAAGCTTAAAAAGTTATAAATAGCTGAGGAGTTTCTAATCTACAAGGAAGGTCTCTCACAGATTACATTTCAGTGTCTTAAATTCCAGCTTTCTCATGTTATTTACTTTGTTTTAAAAAACACACAGTGCTTTCAATGTAAATTAAGCACAGAAACTCTACATCCTTGTCTTGAGGAAGCCCCTAGAGAAGGACGCAGTCGTGTTTAAAGTGTAGTCTCTTTATTGCATAGGTCAACTGTATGGCCTTTCAATGCTGCGTTTTATCAATCTAAAAAAAAAAAATTAGCATGTTTTCAGAGACAGCTGTCTCTATACAACTGCTACATGCAGTGAGAAATACTTCTCTTTGTGGGCTTGCTCTTTATTACACATGGCTTTTGGTATGGACTAAAGCTCTTGCTGTGGCAACGCGATCAACAGTACCAGTCCTCTGGAGGGAACGAGCAGACATTGTAGCCTCTTTTCAGGTGGGAACGTATCGTGCTTGAGCCTGTTTACATGTACAGGCACCACGGTCATTAGCAAGTCTCACAAGTACAGCAAGGGGATTTTAAGCAATCGCATTTGTGTCCAAAAATAGTCTGTAACTTGGTGACCGAAAGGAACAACTCCTCTATTTATCTTCAGAAGAAATGAATGTGCTTTACTTGCCAGAAACCTATGCACAGGGTCCGGCTGAGAGGTAATCAGATATATGCGGATGGGCAGTCCGGTGCACGCAACATTAGCGAGCGTTCTGCCTGCTCTGTTGCCAGCAGAGCAGCCTCTCAGCTGTGGATAGTGGTTGACACACTTGATATCAGCCTTATTTTATTGTAAAAGTTCTCCATTTACAGCCTCCTCATTAATTTATGTTCATATTAAGGTAAGCTGGAACGGGACAAACCTAGAGAACTAGTCCTAGAGAAGCAGGCAAGAAAGTCGAATTATCTTTCTATTTTTTGTAATACTTCAAGGTCACATTTCTAAACGTTATTTAAGCTTCGCCTTGTCCCTAAGACTAGTTCTATTTGCATACTAATTTTTGGTCACCTGAAAGTCAGAAATATTGCAATAATCTGAAGGGTCCATTTAGTTTAGTGATGTCAGCAGGGATTTTTTTGTCTATGCATAGGATACATAGGTTCTAACTGAACAGTACTTCATCCTCTAAACTCAACCTCTCTTGCTCTTTTTCATCCATTCTCAAGTCATAATAAATTACATACACAAAAGATTTTTAAAGGACCTTTCCCTCTACTGCTCTATGCACTTCGTTATATTCAAACCTACTGTATTGTGCCTAGATTCTGTACTGTCAAGACCTGGTGTTCCCATCATTAGATTATAAACAGCATGGAAAAAAGCCCATGCTTTATCTTAAGCAACATTTCTCTACTGAAGTGCACCAGCAAAACCTACAGACAGACATCAATATTAAAATAAAAGCGAGGTTAGTTTCTCATATGGCACAGTTAGTTAGCTAAATATCTTGGGGAGCTGCAATAAGACATTCCTGTTTGCTTTTCTTCTATTCTTCAAGTGTTAGAAAAGATTACCTCAAAATATAGAAAACATTATTTTTCTTTAAAACACAATTGCATTTAATTCTGAATTCTAATTAAATTTAGAATTTAATTCTAAAACACTGAAGGGTTTAATTCATCTGTACTTTCTCATTACCAAAGAGGCCTCTGTTCTTTTTAAGCATCCTTATTCATACGCTAACATCACAGTAAATAACATCCACACTGGAAGCCAAATGGTTTCATTAGTTGTCCCTCCATCCATAGCTAACTGGCTCAGCAATATGGTCTTTTGCCAAGAATACCAGTAAGCGCAGATTTATCTACTGTTACTCCCCTATGAAGATTGCCTTGCATCATCATGCAAAGCCCTAATGCATCAAGCTCTTACTTCATCTGGGGATGCATTTGGCCTGCATCTGATCTTGAACAGCACTACTTTAGTTACTTTCTTTTAAAAGGGTGACATTTCTTGACAGAGAAGGAAAAGGGGCAAGGAGACAGCTCAGTCTGGAGGTCAGGATATACCAGACTGGATCAATGTTATAGTTGGTGATTGTGGTGTTCAGACTTCTTTCTACTGTCCTTGCAAGTTTGTTAATGACAACCTACGAAAAGAACTCTACACAAAGTAACAGGACCATTAAACTTGTGAAAATAAGTGGTCAGGCATCAAGGTGTGGAATAGCCTGGAAAAGCCTGACTAGGAGCATGATAGCTTGTCATGCACAAGGAATTTTGTGCTGTTTTAGCAACCAGAAGGACAGAATTAAAAGAGCAATGTCTGACTAAAAACAGTATCTTTAGAAGACAAACACACTTTTCTTTTTGGTGTTACTGTTAACACCTTATGTTATTACAAATAAATGTTTTCACTGTTCATTGAAGACTTTTTTGATGGCTGTATTTGCATCAAGTGAGGAAAATAATGTCTCGACTTTCACTTTTCAGCTTTACCTCATCGGCACAAATCCAAAGCCATCAAACCTAAAGTGCTTCCAGAAAGTCCGGACATACAAGTCAGATTTTCTTTAGTTCTTTTCTGACTAAACAAATTGCAATATTCTTTATTAATCTTAGATTTTGAAAGTGCTTGGAGTTTGGTGGGAGACAGGTAGTTTGGGTTTTTTAGAAATGTATCATGTTTTGGCAGCATCTGTACAATATCAAAGCATGTGGAATACTGAAAGAGTTTATATTTCATTTTTCCTCTGAGAGCTAAACCAGTTTCACAGTCATTGACTTTGATTCCCAATGTCAAAAATGATACCACATTGCAGTAAGCTATGCTTAGATATGTCAATTTTTGTTACATATCTGGAAAGAGAAATAGTAGACTCATGAAGAGAACAGCCTCTTCTTGTGTAAGGCCTCCTGCTGTTGAACCGAGCAAGATGGGTATAAATTTCCTGGAAAAAAACATTAACAGGGAGAAATATCTCCAAGATGAGCTCAGAATGCCTTTCAGTGATGGCAAAGTATCTGTCTTTCCAGACACTGTGGTAATTCTCAGGGGCTCTGCTAGCGATCCAAAATGAAAACACAATTAGTACGGTCCAGGCCCCTCACCACAGGTTGAAGAAACAAATCGTAAAGACATTTTCTAATGATAGATATAATCAATGACTGTATCACTGGACCTAGAGAAGTTCACCTCAGCTTTTTTGAGCAAAGCTTTGACGTGTTTCTCAGCTTCAGTAACAACAGCTACTAATAAAGCCTCCTTTATAGCAAGAAATGGAGTGTGGATGACCTAACTTGTAGAGGATGGAGGAAATTTTGGGGTCACTCCTTGGCTGGGATCTGGAAATTATATATAGGTGTCCCATGGGGGATGGAGAAGGCAGGGAAAATCAGCTCAGACACAGCCTGGGCGCATCTCCAGCTTTCCGCTCATGCACGGGCATGAAGGACCCGGGAGCAGCAGAGGTGGCACCGATCGCTCTTGCCACCGGGCAGTGCTAACAGACCCGCCCCACAGAAAGGCACCGGTGGAGCGGTGCCACCAGGAGTGACGACCTCGAGCCCTGGGTGCAAAGCAGCCACGTTCACCGAGGGCGCGGCACGCCCCGCCGGTCCCGGTCCCTGCGCCAGCCGCAGGAGCCGGCAGGTTTCTGCGGGGTCAGCTGTAACTGCAAGCCGCCCAGTCTGCTGCGTGGAACAGGAGAGCAGGGCAATGGTAGAAGACTCTTCAATCCGCTGTTTTCAAAAACCGCAGCCGAGGGCATCTCGGACACAGATTTTCGGAAGCGAAAGAGGGACGGTGGCCCCTTGTCCCTGCACTCGCCACACCTCCTCTCCTCTCTGCTTGTTACGATCGACGCCACCCGCTCCGGGGCCAATGCTCAGGTGCTCCAGCGGCCCGGGCGAAGCAGCGTGCCCAGCGCCCCGCTGCCCCGGGCGGTGAGGCGCGGGAGCGGGCCCGGCGCTGCCCGGGCGGTGAGGCGCGGGAGCGGGCCCGGCGCTGCCCGGGCGGCGGGCGGCTCGGCGGAGCCGGCTCTCCCTCTGGAGGCCCGCGGCGGCATCGGCCGAGCCCCGCGCCTTATGCAACCACCGCGCCGCGGGCGCCGAGGGAGGGGTCGTGCGGGGCGGCCCTGCAATGGAAGCGCGATTTAACCGGTGACGCTGGGGGGCTTAGATCCCACTCACGCTTCCAAACTGCTATCACGGCACAGGTATCAACCCGTCAGCGCTTTAGAAAAGCCTCCGTGGCAGCTCATGTATACGTAGCTGTGACAAACGGGACTAGCTGAACCCTGTTCCTATGATACTTCGTGGTCACGGGGAATGCAGCAGCCAGGCATCGCGTGCGTGATCTTCCCTTCCACGGCTAAAGCGTCATCGCCCCATCCCCTGAACACAAGCTCCGATTATGCTGGGCTGTGCCAGGCCCAGCTGCAGCAGCAGCTTCTGCACGTTCGTTCCGGATTATCCTGCGAGAGACTGAACAAACTACGCAGCCCTGATAAGCACAGGCGTGACTGCTGCTGAACCACCCTCTGTGGCATCCCGGGGATCTGATGATACTCTGGCTGGTCATGGCAAAACCCAGCTTCCCGTCCACAGCGAAACAACAGCCATTCTGTACCCAGTCCCCGGCAGAGAGAACAGGTCCTCCCCAGGGATGGCTTTTATCACTGCCTCCGTGATTGCGCCTCAAGGACTCTGAGGGGACTAGTGAACCGAGGAACTGGTTAGGACATTAGTCAACTGGTAAGACTGAGATTAGGACAAAGCACTGTTGTCCTGGATGGAACAGGGAAGCAATGCTGCAAACAAGAGGTCATTCCAAGCAAACTGTTATGTGCAAGAATCCCAAACCTCAGCAAAGTCAAATGCTTTTTGGACCTCGTGGTGTAGCATGGTTCCTGCCATGAGGGGGAAATAGCCTGTCAGTCCCTGGCTCCTCTCACCACAGCAACAGCAACTTGTACAGCCCTGTGCATCACCACAGCTTTGATCTACTCCCAGCAGAGAAAGGAGACCGGAGAAAAGCTGTGATAGCAGCCGGGAGGGTATAACACAAGCTGCAGTGCCACGCCACAGCCTACGCATCCTTCTTGACACATCAAGCTGCAGCCTCTGGCACACAGAGTCGCAGCCTCCGGCAGCTGCCTGCCTGTTTGACAGCTCTGCCACGGTTTGAGCCCCTTGCAGCGTGTGACCTGCACGTGTTGTCCTCTCGCCTCACCAAAGCATAGGTATTAATTTCCCTGCTTGATGTCAGTAATGATTGCTGTGGTGTTTGCAGGGCTAGAAACTAAATTCCCTGCTCACAGGATTTCTGGAAAAACGAATGCATATTTTTAAAGTGTGGTGCTCAAGAGGATTTGTGTAGTTTCTAGCTCTTTCTATAACGTAAAAGAAAAAAAAAAAGGCAAAAAAAAAAGCAAAAAAAAATTTAAAGAATTATTACACCTCCTCTGTCTAGCCTCCAGCACAGAAATAAAACCAACAGCTCGGCTGCATGACAAGCTGTGAAGAGTCAGATAATCCTGTCCAGCTTATTCTCTGCTCAGGGGCAATTTGTTCCTTTTAAACCCCTTAACAGCATTTTGCCAAAGCTCCCATCAGGGAAATTGTGATGTGAGCTGTACCAATGTTTACTCAGCCATCCCCACGCCGCTTCCCAAAGAGTTTACTGTTCTCCGCACTACCCTGGTAGTTCCAGGCACAGCGACGAGTTAAGTCGGTGACCAACATTCCAGTCAGCACGCGAATTTTACTGAAAGCGTTTGTTTCCCACGCGTCGCCCTTAACGACGAGCTTGCGGAGCCCGCTCGCTCTAGTCCGCCACCACCAAAACACCCTAAAACGAGGCTTATTTCCATGGATGCAGTCAGGGCCGGTGACACGTAAAAATAGAAGGAGGCCCCAGCGAGGATCGAACTCGCGACCCCTGGTTTACAAGACCAGTGCTCTAACCACTGAGCTATGGAGCCACCGCTTAATAGTGTTCCCGGCTCTCTCTAACGGCCCGGCACAGGCGTTCCCCTCCGCGCCGCCCCCCGCCGGGCGCCCCGCCCCGCCGGGCCCACCGCCCCCCGCGGCCCGCGGCGCGGGGCTGTCTCTGCAGAGCGGCGGCGGCGCGGCCGCCACCGGGCGGAGCCCGCGGCCCGCCGGCGGCCGCTCCTCGGCCGGCGGGAAGGCGGCGGCTGCCCGGCCTCGCCCGCAGCACCGGCCGGTGGCTCACGGCGCTTCTGGCCGGTCAGCGCCGCGGCTGCGTGGGGAGGGTCCGCGAGGCAGAAGGGTCCCCGTGACGTTCGCAAACCGAGAAATAAAGCAGATGGGAAATGCGCACATCCAGTCAAGCCAAGAAAAAACCCGCAAAACACAAGAGGAGAAATCAGAAGTAGGCGAATGTTTGAAATACTCTCTGATTTTTGCAGGTTAGGAGTAAAAATTGTCGTGACAAAGCTGTATAACATGGTGCAGGGTGGTTGGTTGGTTCGTTTGGGGGTTTTTTAGAAGGTTGGGTAGTCTCGGAAGTTTGAGAAACGCTGCTGAAAGACAGAGGTATTGCCCCGGGGCCCTGAGAGCGTCACTTGCATCACGAAGCATTAACCTTAGAGATGTCTAGCTCGTTCTCTCCCCTGGTGCCTGCAAGCCACCTTCGCAGAGGTCATGGAGTTCAGAGCTAGAGAGTGGAAGCTTCAGCTCATAGCTGAAAGGTGGAAGGTGGCACTGCTGCAGGACCCTTTTAGTGACCGCATCCAGTGCTGGTGCCGGCTGTCATCACTCCCAATAGCACACACTAAAGCAGGTGCCTTGCAAAGAGCTTCCATCGCTTATGGCTGGACTGATTTTATTTTTTTTTCTAACTGCATGCACATAAAATTATTTAAATTCTGGCTGTATGCCTTTCTGAAAGCAATATTCAGTGCCCTGTCTTGATTCTGTAGTAATATCTATTTCTGCAGAATTCAGACTTGGATCAGCGGGTGGGAAAGGGATAGCTCATAAACCTGCCTTGGCTTAGAGAAGTCTTATAAAGAATGTCATACAATGGAAATAACCCCCAAAGTCCACAGCAGGATCAGGTCTGCAGTACTCTGGGCGCTAGATGTACAAATGTGATTTCTGCCCAAACACTTTTCCTATAAAATTATTTTCTCACATTAACCCCCTGATAGTTTGTAATAAATGACAGCAGTAAAATTCGAAATTAAACTCTGAACAATTAGTGCTGACTCTTGGAAAACAAGGCTCCATGGGTCAGCTCGATAGTAGATACAGTCAACAAAGCAACAGGGGGCAGGTCCATTTCCTCCACTGAATGACATTCATTACATGGATATGAATTCAAATTATTGTGAAAATATTCAGTGAAGATAAGTGTTTAAATGCATTCAGAGTTTCCTCGTAGTTCTGTATTAACTCTGGAAATATCAAGAAAGTCTAAATTGTATTTCTAGTCATCATGACAAAGATATTCTTTTTAAAATTACAGATCTATCTATTAGTCAGACATTATTTGCTGTGTTTTTTCTTGCTGGGACATATCTCCTCTGAGATATTATACTTGATAATAAGCCAGGTTGCAGGCATTTCAATCTTTGAGACTATGATGGCTGCCAGTGGCAGTTTTAATGCTTTTCTAGATGGCTTTGTTGGGTCTCAGCAGAAAAAATTATAATAGACTTGTGTGTGCATGTGTGTGTCTGTGTGCACGTGTGTAATGCAATAGAAGTTTAACAGAACAACACTGTAGAAAACAGAAGGCATACAGGTCATTCATTATCAAGGTAATATTGATATCCTTAGTTGCTGCACCTTGGAAAACAGAAAAGATCCTGTTACCTTGTAAAAGACCTTGCAATCTGTGATCATGGGAAAGTCAGTGAAATCCCCAGTGAAGGCTGTCATGCAAGTGCATCAATGAACAAGAAGTCCAGAACATATTATTTAAGCATTATTTAAAAAAAAACCAACAAACACTCAAACCCTCCCCCCCCCCCAAAAAAAAAGAAAATCACCTTTATGAAAACTCGTTACATGTTAACATATTATTCTCTTAAACCTCTGTTGTGTTGCAATACCGCACATCAGTGCTAAGGCAGAATAACCAGAAAAGATTTCAGCAAGGTATTTTAAGTCCTGATGGGGATGGCCCTGTCACCCCTAGGGCAAAGCTCCCCAAATTCCAGCTACAGGACAAAGGAACCCTCTTTGAACATGAATAATTTTACTGAGTTTAGTATTTCGAACCCTTACACCCTTAAGAAAGACAGTCCTTGAGAACTAATGGGCACTTCTACTGATTAAATTAACCTGGGAAAAGCAGACAATTGTGCACTGAAAAAAAGGGATACAGAATGCAGCTGATACTTTCTTTAGGAGCTGAGACTCACAAAGACAGGGTTGTACAAAACCTGTGTGAGAGCTGGCAGCACCGCTGAGGCGGTTGGCACTTGCCCTCTCGCTTCAACAGGGACTGACTACGGGAGTGAAAGATGTTCACCTTCCCTCACACACCAAAAGAAGCACATCAGCTGCCATACTTGAGTAGAACAAAACTGACAGTGGTAGCATGTATCAATGGGAGGAGTAAAGTATTTTCTGCATTCTTCAAAGGAAGCATTATTAAAAAAAAAACAACACAATGATAATTATAAATAAATTCTTATCTCTCTTATCATCATCTTAAGTAAGTAAGGATTTGAAAGCTTGGCTTTTTCTCTCCTTGCCGTCTCTTTATTCTAGGTTCATTTATTGCAATAAAACAAGACTGGCGGTTTTTCATTTGGTCCTGGAAGACATGTGCCAAAACCGCATAGTAGGAATACTGAATCTTGATTGAGCAGTTATTTAGTCAAAAAAAGAGTGGCAAGGTCAGAAGTATCTGGATTCAAGATAAGAGACCTGTTTCTCAAAGTGGAGCTAATTGTGCTTTAAAATTTTCATACGTTGGCACTTTGTTGCTATGTTCACATCACTTTAGGGAATGTACAGATCATCTCTAAAACCCTCTGATTACTATGGAAATTGGAATCAACAAATAAACCAGTAAATCGTTTGTATTCCTACCAGTACAGTACTCTTCTATTCCTCTACACTGCTCTATTTTAGCCCTTGCCTCATCTTTCAAATACATTTTCAGAGCTGAACCAGTATCTACTTGGCAATATTCCTTTAAACATGGAGTCTTATTTCACCTCAATATTACTGAGTATCCCATCTTTTTACAACAGAAGGTGATTCTTTGCATATGAAGTCTAAAAATGCTTGTCTAACTTACGCTACCAAAATCTCTTATTGCAGTAATCCCTCCCTCACTAAGTCTATACGTCAGTGCCTGAGCTGGGAAACCCTCCGTTTCTTCAGTGCATTAGTATTGACAAAGCTAGTCCTTCAAATACATTTTTAATAACCTTTTTATAGGTGCAATATCACTGAAAGTTCACTGCATTTATTTTTGTCAGTTCAGAATAGTGGGATTTCATATGAAAGAATTGAAAAGATTTTTCTGTGAGTGCTCTTCATTTTAAGGGCCCCAAAACATTTATGCTGTGAACGTTAATATTCTGGCCTGGTAAGTAATCTGGCTCTGCACATACTGCAGTTGGGCTAATGGGAGAAACCAGAAAAGTAGCTCTATGGATGGGGAGCACTGCCAAATTGCAGAGATCTCCTCTATGGTCGATGATTTCTCTCTCTTTTTTGATTTTTTTTTAATGTCACCATACCAGAACAGTGGCATCGGCTGCCTTTCATGTTACCTGAGACATCAAAGAGAGGTACTGAGGACCTACTTCTTTACTGTTTTCCACCTTTTTCAGGCACTGACACTCACGTCTAATGGAGGAAACATACTGCAAAAATAGCATCCCTGTGCATGAGAGGCATGCCAGCCTTTATTATGTTGCAGGCTCCAGCTTAACAGCTTTCAAGGTCTTAGAAGCTTTGAGCCCGAGTCTAGTCACATCTAGCCACGTGACAGACATGCTCATGCCTTCGGCCACAGACTGGTCCTGCTCCTGAGCTCACCAAGCCATGGCATGGGTTAGGACCTATGACACTAGGCTGTGGCTGGGGGCACCGAGTGCCTAATAGCTTATTTCTCCATTATGTTTCACTCAGTTGCCTCTTTCTCCCAGCAAAACCTGTGCTGGGCAAGCGAGATGCAAAAACAGAAGGTTCCTGCTGAAGCCACTTTGCAAACATATGACCAATAAGTCTCTTGGTAATGAAAGGAGACAAAATCCAATGGGATGAGTTTGTAGAGTCAGCATGTGAGGATCCAAAGATCTATCCAGGCAATTGCCTAAATTCTCACCAAAGTAAGGGAAGAACCTAAGTGGTAATCCAGGTGGTCACATCTCTGAAGCTATGAGCACTTCAGGAGCCATCAGCAGTGCTGGCACTGGCTGTGAATCTTCCTGACAGTCTGAGCAGACAAGCCAAGGAATAAATTGATTTGTCCTGCACATTTATAACATTGCTTACAGATTTGGCTCCTTGGTCAGGGGTGAGGTCCTTGGAAGAGGACAGGCCTCTTCTGTGAATCAACAGAGGATTTTGACATCATCCAGTGTCTTTCAAGAACATGAAATTCATTTTCCAGCTGTCACTCACAATTAATCTATTTATCCATGCGGAGGGGTGAAATTTAGTTCTCTCACATTACACAGCTCTAAACACCAGCTGTGTGTTCACCATGCCAGTCTGTTTCCCGAGCAGAGAAGGAATTTCCCGTGAGTGGATCAAGGCTGCTTCCTGCAAAGGGTGCACCAGTCTCTTTGTTTCCAATCACCATAAAAAAGTCCTTTTGCATTTCCCTCTCTTTACTTCTTTCTGTATTCATTTTCATTATTGGTTTATCTTTTCATTAGGAGGGTAGGCTGAGAGGGAGGTTTTCTGGGCAGCTGTGTGTATGAAACAGTACTGTGGCAAATGAAGACACCAAAGCCAGTTTCTTTTTTCAGCAGGCAAGCTGATAGGGAAACGGGTGCCCTGCAGGACAGAGCTGGGGAGTGGAGTGGAGTTCATATCAGATTTTCCGCATCATTTCGTAGCTATCCAGTTAAGAACAGGCATCAAGCTACAGCAAGGGCCAACAGGTAATCTTCTCTGACACAGAGTGCATGCTGCTCCTGCCATTAAACCACATGAAGGTAATACAGTGAATATTACACTGACTTGCCAAACTGCATTAACTGTAATGCTCTCTCTCCAAGACTTTAAGGTGATACCTCTTGGAATAATAGCTGCGTGAGGCTGCTGGGAAATCTGAGCGAGCATTAGCATCTTTGTGAAGGCTCAAACCCTTCAGCCTTCTTGAAGCAGGAAAAAAAATCTAAAAATCTCACCACGAACAAGCACCCTAATATTCATATGAAATACCATATTAGACATTCAAAAGGGACAAGAATGGGTTATTAAATGAAATGCAGCACCTCAGCGACAACAGAGTGGGACTAATTTTCCTTAAAGAGGAAAGAAACAATCAAAACCTTGAATATGATTTCAGACTATCCTGGCTGTAAAATCAATACAGGGACCTGTCTCATCTGTAATTTTTATTTTGCACAGTGCAAATTATAAAGAGTAGAAGCAGCTCACCCTGCCTTTCCTGTGGAAATATCATTGGGCATTATTGGAAGACCAGGGATGTACAACAATCTTTTTGAGAATCCTGAGAGCAAAGGCCCATTTCAGTTTACATGGAATTTCAATGTAGCCAGTATATTTAATTGCAAGCCATATCATATGGCCATAAATAGAATGGCAACAGCTGCAAAGAAGTTTAAGAGGAACTTCTACATGATACTGATTTGAATTTTTAAGGAGATTTAATGTAGCCTTTCGATTCATCTCCAAATTCTTGAGTTATTTTCACTATTTAGTGAGGGGGCATTATCACATCTTCCACTCCTTCGCTTGCTTTCAGCTGGATCCCCTGGAAAGCAGTATATCACTTTTCCTTACCGACATTTTATGTTGACATCCTCCTGTGAAAAATGACAAGTGTGATGGGCAGATTTTGCTTGCTTGCACAAGACTTATTTTTGTAGTGTAATAAAAAGTTGTTTCCTCTCCACACTGCTTTTAGGTGGCTAATTTAGAGTCCTGGGTCTATTCTAGTTGAAACCTAGGAGCTCTATGTCCCTGTAACAGGCTCTGTACTAATAGCACCATATTCTCCTGCTAAACATCTCAATTTTGGTCAGGAAAAGAATTCAAGCTTTCACTTGAGCCATTTGTTGAAACTTCAAGCAGTCTCCTGCTCCTGCTTGCTTACTGTCAATAGCAATATCTACTGTAAATTAAAACTCCACCAACTCACTTCAAACAGGCTGCAAGAGTGATGACTTCATCATAACCAGGTCAAGCTGCACCTGAATCTCAACGTGAGAGTCAATATTTCTACACCCTGTGACCAGGAACCCCAGTTCTACATTCACGAGCCACTGAGAGATTTAGAGGCCAGGGGTGGGCAGTACAGTCACAGCCCAGCCTCTGTGGTCGGGGGTTAATGCCAACATGAAATCTGCAGAAGGAAACAGGTAGCATTTTTCTGTTTATTCCTAGAAGTGAGACACATGGTCCTAGCACTTTCTTAATTACAATGAAGAGTTTATAAACTTCGACAGTTTTCCAGCTGAAGTTTTGTCTAACAGAAATCAGTCTTCGGTGTCTAGTTGTGATAGTGAAAAAGGAAGGCCCTAAACCAGAAATTAATTGATATGGAAAGATCTGGCTTTTCAATTAAAAAAGGAGTTTGCAAATAATTAGCCCAGCTCTAAAGCAGGTGGATTTAATATTCCACATATGGGTGGAGAATTGCTTTAAAATTTGGTACCTGCACATGCCAGTATAATCTTCTTATTGTTAACGTACTTTTAAAAAACATGTTGTTGTTTTACTGTTCGTCTGGTTTATATCACAGTGGTACTACTGAGCCTCGAAATGTAACTCTTTGGGGACACTTAGCAATGATATGCTGGTGCTTTTCATGTATTTCATTGTTATTATTATTTATTTACACATAAGGCAAAAAGAACTCTGCGTTAATATCACAATGACTTTGTTCAAAGAATACCTGACCAAAGTCATCATCACAGCTCCTGGCAGTATATTCAGTGTGAGTTATTAAGGGCTATTATGTCAAAAAGCCAAGTTTCTTATTTTGAAAAAAGCCCAAAGAAGTAATTTAAAATTAGAGAATAAAGTGGCTTGGAGGAGCTATTAAGCATTGTACAGTAAATAAAATCAGTCTGTTTTTAATATAGTAAATACCATTGGCTGAAAGTCGTATTTTAGAATGCATTTATTATAAGAAACTACTTAGATAATGAAAGTAGAGAAAATCCAATTTAATTTTCATCATTTATATAGTTTGCCTGCTTTTTTCATTTAATTCTGCTTGGATAATGAAAACAGACCACTTTTTTCCCTTGGCAATATCATTTTTCTGGTTGTCAGGCACTTGCCAAGGCTGCAGTGATTGGGTTGCAGACACCACAGGGGGAATGGTTAAATCCAGTTTTCAGTGGAGGCGTGAGCAGGGGAATTCTTGAAAACACATATATGCAATTTGGTCGGATGAGACTCTGCCCATGACAGCTCTGCTGACAATCAGCCAAACAGCACATACCAGATCACGCCACGAAGGCCTCGGTCACACATTCCAACCCTCAAAAGCCAGTGCAAGACTCACCAGAACGTGCACCCATAAGCTATTCTCTTCCCACGCTCACAGCCAGGAGCCAGCACTTGGGTTTGGTTTGGTCCCAGGAGCACCTGGGCTCAGTCAGGTTCTGGACTTAGACTGGATGCAGGGAGCTGAACTGCCCCTTAGGATCCCAACAAGGCAAGCACAATTGATCCATCTCAGTGACTGGTTCTGCCTTGTTTAACATGATGAGCAGAACTTGGCATGAGTGAAATCACTTCTGAAGAACAAGAAAGTGATTGATTCACAGCTGTAAGGCAAAGGTTTTAAGGTATATTAAGACCTAATGCCAAATAGCAAGATTCAGGCCACTGTCAGAAGTTAGAAGTCCAATTATCTTTGGTGATCTGGGCAGTAGTTCTTGGAGGACAGTTAAGCACGCATCTCTCATTTTTACAGTTCCTGTCAACTGGAGTAAAATCCTACATCCAAAGATTCCTGTCCTTCAGTGAAATACAGCTACAGACTTTGTCTCACTAACAAGTTGAAGCTGGATCCAACATCCCTGAGTTTCAGGATGGTCTGGATTTGAATTGTCTGTTTTCAGTCTCATTTTTTACTGTAAATCCCTGATATTTTCCAGTGGGATGAAAATCCAACCTGGTAGTACCAGGTTTCAGATCCTACAATTGTTGAGTACAGGGACATGAGGGATTACACCTAGGATCATCTTTGAGTTTATAATCCTTTCTCTTGAGGTTTTCAAGATTGCAACAGAGAGATTTTATAATGGTTTAATATTAAACGTCCTCATTCAGCTAAGGCTGTTATAAGAACCTGATTTCTTGCAAATTCTTATACACTAGAGGGTGCAAACATCCTTTTAGTGAGTCCAGAAAGACATGATCTTACCAGTACGAGCAAGGAAAGTGCCTTGTCCTGTGCTAAAGCTTCTGTGGAAACTATCTAATTTTTTAAGTCACATTTGGCTTGTACAAGTGAATAAATAATAGTACTCCTTTCAGTAACAGCTTCTTGATGTTTTCTGGGTTTATATATGGAGCAGAGAAGATGCTAACGGAGGAGTTACATAAGAGGAGAAGTCAGACCCAGCCTACTTTGCATGCCATTGCCTGCAGCTTTCGCATGTCCTGTGATGACTCAGACATTGCTGTAAGATTCCCGGAGGGATGATCTCAAATTTTTATCCCCACATTTTCATATCATTGTGTGACAAGCTAGTCTTCTGACTCAGGCACTGACTGAAGTCCTTATTGCAAAGCACTTATTCTTCTGTTGTTACATTAAGACACGGCTCTTGCGGGCCATGATGTGAGGCACAGTGGGCTAAGCAAGCCAATGTTGTTTCACCTGCACAGGCTCCATCTGACAAAGTGTTGATTTTCTCAGCTTGTGCCAACAGAGCATTTAAGCATTTACTCAACAGGGAATGGTAATGGTTCTGCTGAACGTGATGGGATTGCTCACATGCGTAAGTGTTAATCATATGTTTACGCACCCAGAAAAGCAATGGAGTGATGTTGGGTACAAGCACAGAATTCCAGCTCCAGCAGCAGAAAGCCTTCAGTCGCTCTGCTTAAGCATCATTACTTACTCATGCGACTTTACTTGCTCACAGGTTAAGGCACAGAGCATCTGAAGAGAGATCATCCTCTCATGGTAATGCATTCTGCTTTTAGGTCACAGAAATCATTCTGCAGCTACAAAGAAATGGTTATGAATGCAGGATCCTCTTGTGCAACGTTTCTTCCTTTGCATTTATTCATTTGCCCATTCCTTATCTCAGCAAGTCATGATCGGAGCGAGAAAGTCCCTTCTCCTAAATTGTATACACAAATGACTAAAATCTGAACTCATAAATTAAGACTGGAAAAAAATCCCATGGTCTAATGCACTTAGGCTTTTACATCTGTCTTGCCTAGATTCCATTTTTCCAAATGTATAGAGGTTTTGCAGATGTGCACATCTCAGACAAAAATGACATCTCGGTGATTTATGGAACCCTATCTAAATACCTCAAACTCTCTGCCTGCAACTTGGTACCGTTCATGCCATTAGCTTTTATTTCTGCAGAGGGTTTCATATTACCTTCTTTTTCCTGTGTTACCTTCTATGCCGCTTCATCACTACATCAAAACAAGTGGATTAAAGCAGTTTAATGCATTATGGTTAAATGTTTCTTTCTAAGGGAGAGCAGACTATTCAGAACACCATTAAGACAGAATCCCTATTGAATTTGGTGCAGCCATAAACTATCTTAAATGAATGTTAATAGAGAAGGACAATTATGGTTGACTTCAGAATGCAAACAAGAACTTCAGACACTGATTCCTATCAGCCCATTAGAGCTGGCTGAATTCTGCACTGTTTTAACAGTTGCTTAGCAATGGAAAATAAGCTGTTCTGTCTCTTATCACTAGAGGTATAGTTAGAACAATACCTATTATTGAACTGAATAGATATTAAATTAGTTTATATCGTTCCTCTTTTTGAGATGGCACTTGGCAGCAAAGAAGTGAGTTACTGAGGCTGAAGGCAGAAGCAGTGATTTTTTTCCTGAAGCTATCTATGGAGATAAAATGAAACTGAGGCTTTGCTGTGGTTGTTTATCTGAAAGCATCATCAAAAAACCTTTGCTTGTGTGTGTTTGTGTGGGCAGGAAGAAAGAGGTTCTCCTTCAAATGTCTTCTTCGAGTGAATTTCCAGGCATGTGACAACACTAATCATAGAATCATAGAATCATAGAATGGTTAGGGTTGGAAGGGACCTCAAAGATCATCTAGTTCCAACCCCCCTGCCATAGGCAGAGAAATCCTCCACTACACCAGGTTGCCCAAAGCCTCATCCAACCTGGCCTTGAACATTTCCAGGGATGGGGCATCCACAACTTCTCTGGGCAACCTGTTCCAGTGCCTCACCATCCTCAATGTAAAAAATTTCTTCCTTCTATCTAATTGAAATCTGCCCTCTTTCAGTTTAAAGCCATTGGCCCTTATCCTATCACTACATGCCCTTGTAAAAAGTCCCTCTCCAGCTTTCCTGTAGGCCCCCTTTAAGTACTGGAAGACTGCTATAAGATCACCCCGGAGCCTTCTCTTCTCCAGGCTGAACAGCCCCAACTCTCTCAGCCTGTCTTCATAGCAGAGGTGCTCCAGCCCTCGGATCATCTTCGTGGCCCTCCTCTGGACTCGTTCCAGTAGCTCCATGTCCTTCTTGTGTTGGGGACTCCAGAGCTGAATGCAATATTCCAGGTGGGGTGTCACAAGAGCTGAGTAGAGGGGCAGAATCACTTTCCTCCACCTGCTGGCCACGCTCCTTTTGATACAGCCCAGGATACGATTTGCTTTCTGGGCTGCCAGTGCACATTGCCGGCTCATGTTGAGCTTCTCATCCACCAGCACTCCCAAGTCCTTTTCCTCAGGGCTGCTCTCAATTCATTCTCCGCCCAGCCTGTACTTGTGCATGGGATTGCCCCGACCCGTGTGCAGGACCTTGTGCTTTTCCTTATTGAACTTCATGAGGTTTCCACAGGCCCACCTCTCCAGCCTGTCAAGGTCCCTCTGGATGGCATCCCTTCCCTCCAGCGTGTCCACAACACCACACAACTTGGTGTCATCTGCAAACTTGCTGAGGGTGCGCTCGATCCCACTGTCCATGTCTCCAACAAAGATGCTAAATAGCACTGGTCCCAGTACTGACCCCTGAGGAACACCACTCATCACAGGCCTCCACGTGGACATTGAACCATTGACCACAACTCTTTGAGTGTGACCATCCATCCAGTTCCTTATCCACCGAGTGGTCCATCCATCAAAACCATGTCTTTCCAGTTCAGAGACAAGGATGTCGTGTGGGACAGTATCAAATGCTTTGGATAAGTCTAGGTAGATGATGTCAGTTGCTTTTCCCCTATCCATCAATGCTGTAACCCCATCATAGCAGGCCACCAAATCAGTCAGGCAGGATTTGCCCTTAGTGAAGCCATGTTGGCTGTCACCAATCACCTCCTTATTTTCCATGTGCCTTAGCATAGTCGCCAGGAGGATCTGCTCCGTGATCTTGCCGGGCACAGAGGTGAGACTGACTGGCCTGTAGTTCCCTGGGTCTTCTTTTTTTCCCTTTTTAAAGATGGGGGCTATGTTTCCCCTCTTCCAGTCAGTGGGAACTTCACCAGATTGCCACGACTTCTGAAATATGATGGATAGTGGCTTAGCAACTTCATCTGCCAGTTCCCTCAGGACTCGCGGATACACCTCATCTGGTCCCATGGACTTGTCCACCTTCAGGTTCTTTGGATGGTCTCGAACCTGATCTTCTCCTACAGGGGGCTGTTCTTCATTCTCACAGTCCCTGCCTTTGCCTTCTGTGACTTGGGTTGTGACGCTGGAGCTCTTGCCAGTGAAGACTGAGGCAAAGAAGTAATTGAGAACCTCAGCCTTCTCCATATCCCGACTAGCCAGGTCCCCCGTTTCCTTCTGGAGAGGGCCTACATCTTCCCTAGATCTCTTTTTATCACTGACATATCTATAGAAGTTTTTCTTGTTGCCCTCAACGTCCCTGGCCAGATTTAACTCTATCAGGGCTTGAGCTTTCCTAACCTGATCTCTGGTTACTCGGACAATCGCTCTGTATTCTTCCCAGGCTACCTGTCTTTGCTCCCACCATCTGTAGGCTTCCTTCTATTTGTGTCTGAGTTGGTCCAGGAGCAGCTTGTTTATCCATGCAGGCCTCCTGGTGTTCCTACCTGACTTTCCCTTTGTTGGGATGCACCGCTCCTGAGCTTGGAGGAGGTGATCCTTGAATATTAACCAGCTTTCTTGTGCCCCTCTTCCCTCCAGGGCCTCATCCCATTGTACTCTAGCAAGGAGATCCCTGAAGAGGCCAAAGTCTGCTCTCCTGAAATCTGAGGTAGTGAGCCTGCTATGCACCCTCCTTGCTTCTCTAAGTATCTTGAATTCTACCATTTCATGATCGCTGCAGCCAAGGCTGTCCTTGAGCATCACGTTCCCCACCAGCTCTTCATTGTTGGTGAGAACAAGGTCCAGCAAAGCACCTCTCCTCATTGGTTCCTCTACCACTTGGAGAAGAAAGTTATCATCCATGCATTCCAGGAACCTCCTGGATTGCCTATGCCTAGAACCTATTCAAAAAACAAATACAGCAATACTGCACTATGATGCCACCTCCTCCTTCCTTCCCCCATAGGCACCTCTAATGAAGTATCTCAGCTCTGATCTGGGGAAACGTACTGGAGATTAAAAGCCAAGATCCAGGACACTTAGGGAGCTGTCATTTACTGTTGCAGCTCCTATCTTTTAAGTGTATACCTTCCAAAATTGAGTCCACACAGTTGCAGAGTTCTGTATCTGCAGTAAAATTCACACCTAGCATGCAGGGTGTGCAGTTGCCACGATAGGGAATGCCTGGCAGAGCAGTGTGGTTTAATTCTTGGCTCTGCAAGGTCTTAATCATGTCTTTCTAGTTAGGATTTATACTCACAGCTTCTTCCTCCCATAGGAATACCCCAATAACATGGCTGTAGGCAACGTTGAGGTAGATGCTTTGCAAGACAAACTGAGCTTAGATAAGGGCGGTACACCCAAGGAAAAATTTCAGATTTTAGGCCAGCTTGTCATCCTCCAAGCCTGGTACAATACAGTATGAATTGTCTTAAGTGCAGCTGAGTAATTTCAACATAAAAATTGAAGCATGCTTCTAGCTTGCAATAGACTAGTTTTGTAGCTGGTACTTTGGGACAGTGAAAGGTTTGTGTTTGAATATCTGAGGCTGAGGAAATAATTTAACTTGCTCATTTGTGGATTCTCTAACAGAGACAACCACTAAGCTGCTTCAGAGATAACATGCCACTGCTTACTCTCTCTCCAGCTACATTTTATAGAAAACAGCAGCAGCTGCAGTTGGACCCACATAGCTGATTCTCAGGTCACTTACCAGGTTTAACCAGGACAGACTGACCAAGGAATCCTTGTTTCTGAAACCTGAGTGTGACCCTCTCTGTGCATGATCTTATGTACCCAGTTTCTGAAGCTTCTCAGTACCGAAGCACTTCTGTGCACAGGCAGAAATTAGGTACCTTTGAAATGCTGTGCATAGGGTGGAGCAAGGTGGTCTGGGTTCATAGACTCCTCTGGCAGCTCTGCATGGCCACCAGGAAGCAAAAGGACTCTCAAGTTGTTGGATGCAGACATACATGGGAAGACAGGACATGTACGAGCTGAATTTAACCAGCAGCTGAATACGGGTTTTGAATCATGGAATCACAGAATGGTTGAAGTTTGAAGAGACCTCTTGAGATCATCTAGTCCAACCTCTCTGCTCAAGCAGGGTCATCTGGAGCCAGTTGCCCAGGACTGTATCTGATTGGGTTTTGAATATCTCCATAGATGGAGACTCATAACCTCTCTGGGCAACCTGTGCCAGTGTTTGACCATCCTCACAGTAACAAAAAAAAAAAAAAAAAAAAATCTTCTTGTGTTCAGTTTGAATTTCACGTGTTTTAACTTGTGCCCATTATCTCTTGTCCTATCACTGGGCACTACTGAGAGGAGGCTGGCTCCCTTGTTTTCATTCCTTCCCATCGAGTATTTATTCACATTGGTAAGATCTCCGCCCAGCCTTCTCTTCTCCAGGCTTAACAATTCTAGCTGTCCCAGCCTCTCCTCATACGAAAAGTGCTCCAGTCCCGTAGTCATCTTCATGACCCTTGACTGGACTCACTGCAGTAAGTCCTCGCCCATCTCGTACAGGGTAGCCTAGAACTGGACACAATTCTGACGCAGAACTGAACCCATCATGCAGGCAACTCTAGCTCCTCTCTGGATCTGAGCCTTTGTCTTCACACTCATTTACTTTTTCAGCCCTCAGCCCTTTGGTACAGCTTCCAACAAGTGTGCAAAGTGTAGCGGCCATGTTTTATGGTTTGCACATCTTTCCATCAGAAGTGGGTTTGAAGCTATCAGCTTCATTATGCCCACAAGCACCCACAATCTGAGAATGATTTAGGGATTCCTGTGATGCAAATTGCTCTCATGTTCTGTGAAAGGAGCTTGGTTACCAACCTCATTGCCCTCCAAAAGGTGCCAAATGCTCCCTATTTCATTAATAATCTATATAACTTCCCAGTATACTTCATGGAAAAAAAAATATTGTTTTTTTGCTTGAGCTACTGGGTTTGTCTGATGCCTACAGTATTAATCAGTCATTTACACTGGTTCACATTATCCCAGTTAATATTTTTGCTAATAATTTGATTGGAAAAAACAGACACAGCAAGAGCAGTTTAACCTGAGCTTAAAGCTGGAGTCACAGATGAAAGGTTTGATCATTCATTCTTACCTGAATTCCTGTCCTGCAGCTAAATCACTACTTTCAGATAACTAAATGAAAAAATTAAATTCTCAAATAGAAATATAAAATGGAGTGGAACTACAAAATTTCCCGTTAAAGGTATAAAGGACTCCTCATGGGAGAACCACAGCCAGGAAGACGGACAGGCTGAAAAATGGGTTTGGCTGCCCATTCACCAAGCAGTCGGGTACTGAAGGGAGCAGTCCAGGGGACAGGCAACAGCGAAGCCGTCTCCCCACTTCTCTGGGTGTTGAGGGGGACCTGGTAGCAGGACTGCCTACTAGGGGTACCTGGGGGGGGTCCCAGGAACCTGGAACACAAGTGGAATTGCCAGGGGATGTGAAAGATGGGATAACCAGAATTGAGCTGTGGTCTTGGCGGAGGGCGAGAAAGGACAGAGCACCTGCCAGTCAGACCTTCTTGAAACAAGAACATCGTAAGCTTTTCCACCCTAGCTTGATACACAAAAGCTCAGCTGGCCCATACACTGTTTCAGTGGTATTAACATGCTTTCCAAACTTCTACAGTGCAGGTTTGCACAACCTGCGCAACCTGCACAACAATTCTCTGCTCTGAGAAGAGGAACAAGATAAAAACACAAGAGATTTTTTTTACAAATGTGCACAAGGTTATAAGTTATAGTTCATTGGTTCTAACACCATGACTACAGAGTACAGAGACACTTAAGCAGACACAGTCCTTGCCACGTAGTGCTTATAGGCTACATGTTAAAAATACTGAAAGACTGAAATGGTATGTGAACCCTATAGCAAACCTTTATTTGCAATTGCCTCACAACAGCTCTCAGAAGAGCCAGGCAGAGTGAAAGGACTGCAGAGAGATCCCAGTTTTCTCTCAAGAGGAAGCCTGTGTGCACTAAAAAATCAGATGAGGGCTTCCCAGTGCTGAAGAATGATGACGCAGACAGTATTTGTGATGAATTAAAGGAAGAGACAATATTTTGGGGTGTTTGGAACATGACCATAACTAAATAGCAGGGGTTTGACCTATCGCATAGTCCTGTGCCCTGAGTAACATCAAGGAAGTCACCTATGGCTACAAATGAATCTGTCCATAAATGCCAACAGATGCTTCAACTCAACCTCTTGCCTTCTGTTGTGAAAACTCTTCACCAAAACTGTAATCTCACTAATACTCACTCTTGAGACTTGCAAACTAGATTATGGCTTTAAAATACCAGATTTGCTGGTATCTGTCTCAAATTCTACACCATCTCTGTTGCTGTCTCACATCCCTGAAGAGATTAACAACATTTCCAAGGTTTCAAATATAGATATTTCTTTCCAGAGCTGTCTGCTTTGCCTAGCATGAGCAATGTTGTTTTCATTTAAATAGCTCCACCCACATCACTCGTTTTTTAAAGCTCTGACAATTGTTGTCACACCACCAACATCTATTGGCAGGATCTAGAGTTCTGGGCCTAATAGCTGTCATCTACTGCAACCCAGCTGAAAATTTTGATGAGGTCCCCTCAGTTACAACAGCCAAGTCACTGGCACACACAAACTGTGTGCCTCAAATCCAGTGTAGGATCCTATTTATATTCAAGTATATTCAATATAAGAAATAGAATTAAAAAAAAAAAAAACAAACAAAAAAACCCACCCCAAAACCAACAATCCAGCATGGAATCCTGTCCACGCTGGAATTTTGCACTCCATTTTCCTGGACTGGGGTTTCACATAGAGGATTTTGCTGCCTACTTCCACCTCTAAAATTGTCTGCTAATGTTTCACATTTTACAATAGCTCTTTAGAATTTTTTCAAATATTAGCTTCTGTTTCATGAGCTCTTAACCCAAACTTTCTGAAGGAGAAGAAGGAGGTTTTGCATCACCCACCAGTGCAGCGTGAATAACAATCTCATGCAACTCTCTATAGAGCATCAACTTCAAGAGTTCGCAATATTTCTGCCACGGACTAGCTCTAGCCTGCAATTCAGTCCTCTGTTTTCCCATCTCCTGCATTATGCTACTGCTGGCTGCTGGAATTTGATGTTAAAAAAAAAAAAAAAGCAAACAGGAAAAAAGCTATCTGTATGCAAACTAATGTCAATTTTACAAACAGATCTTTTTCTCCTTTAATGTGTTACGCATAGTTCTCTCAGGTGTTAATTAAAACAGCAGCATGAGCTTCCAGTAAGTTTTGTGGGGATTTAAAAGATTTTTTTTTTTTTAAAGATGAGGATGTCTCTTTGAATCAGTCTTGCTATTACAATGCACTGTTAGCAGGAGGTTTTTTCCCTTAACCTCATTACAAGAGAAATATTACATGCAACATACTTTGCAGTTTGAGTTCCTATTGGAAAGCAAAACTGAATATCAGAATTTCCTAACAACTAAGCTCCACATATACCATGATTACAAGCTGTATTAGTTCCCGTACTCTGGTGTCTGAGCTTGGCCTTATCCGACTTCCCCATCAATCACTGCACACTACTCTTTGGTATCATGTCATCATATTTCCATAATCATTAATCATGTTACCCAATAAATCCTTGAGCAATTATTTAAGCTGCTCTCTTAACAACTGTCCACTTCGCATATTGCCACCTTGGCTGCTCATTTACCAGCGTGCCTTTGATCTGCGAACTGTTCAATCAGATCAATAACATGTAAGGGAAATGCAAATGGTTTGAAACAAGAGAAATTCTTTCATGTGGAATATTCACATTTGGAACAAGCCTTTCAACTCTGCAGCTGAAGCTTTTCTTTATAGTGATAAAGTTCTTTATAACGATTTCACAAATTACAGCTAGGTAATGGCAAAGCATATTGCATTTAGCAGCAGAGTAAGTGGTGGGTGTGAGGAGGAGCTGGGAGCTCCCAGTCACACACGCATTAGCAAGCCCCCTCCTCCCCGGTGACCCAGGAGATGGGATGCCAGACTTTTCCCTGTGGGAGACAGATGTCGCGAGAGACAAAGGCCAGTTGCACGTTCAGGTCTGTGGGAAACTGCCTCGTTGATCCCTGTGCCTTCCCAGCGGTCTCAGCCATGCCTTCCCCATCCCTTTGTGGTCCTGGTCCACCTTGCAGACTCTTTCCCATCAAGGTCTCCTGCTCCCTTTCCCACCCTTTCTCACCCTTTCCCACCCTTTCCTGCACTCCTGTGCATTGCTATCACAGGACCACTGACTTTGGGGGATCATTTTTGTCAGTGTGGTTTTGATGACAGGTTTTGTAATGTGTGAGAGGACCTCTTTGGCTTCAGGCAGATGTACAGCTCCCGTCTGTCTGTCAAGAAGATGCATGAGGAATAGGCAAGATTCCTAAATACAGTTCACTATCTGCAATGACTAAATGCCAAACACCGATATAAATTGTGGTGCACTTGGAAAGCTGATTAATTAAAAAACCCTAATGCCACAGAAAAATGCTCAAGTTTCAAATGTTACTTTATCAGCATTATCTCACCCTTAATAGGCTGAGGGCACCAAGTATTTTTCAGCCTCCTCTAGTAAAGCTTTCTTAAGCATTGTAGTGTTTTGATACAACACCTTTTCTGCAGCCCTGTTTTCGACTGGTACCACCTCTCTTAATCACAATTTACCATGGTGGTGTATAAATTTCCCCCTTAAAGAAGACAAAAAGAGAGGAACAAAAAGCAATACGGAATCATAGAATCATAGAATGGTTTGGGTTGGAAAGGATCTTAAAGATCATCTAATTCCAACTGCCCTGCCCCAGGCAGGGACGCCTTCTACTAGATCAGGTTGCTCAAAGCCTCATCCAATCTGGCCTTGAACACTTCCAGGGATGGGGCATCCACAAATTCTCTGGGCAACCTCTGGTTCCAGTGCCTCGCCACCTTCAGAGGGAAGAATTTCTTCCTTCTATCTAATTGAAATCTGCCCTCTTTCAGTTTAAAGCCATTGCCCCTTGTTCTATCACTACATGCCTTTGTAAAAAGTCCCTCTCCAGCTTTCCTGTAGGCCCCTTTAGGTACTGGAAGACTGAAGATACTGGAGACCCAAACACTCTCAGCCTGTCTTCATAGGAGAGGTGCTCCAACCTTCAGATCATCTTCATGACCCTCCTCTGGACTCACTCCAACAGCTCCATGTCCTTTTTATGTTGGGGACCCAGAGCTGAACACGATACACCAAGTGGGGTCTCACGAGAGCAGAGTAGAGGGGCAGAATCACCTCCTTCGACCTGCTGGCCACGCTTCTTTGGATGCAGCCCAGGATACGGTTGGCTTTCTGGGCTGCAAGCACACATTCCCGTCTCATGCTGAGCTTCTCATCAACCAACACCCCCAAGTCCTTCTCCTCAGGGCTACTCTCAATCCATTCTCTGTTTGGTGTCACCAGTAAACTTGCTGAGGGTGTACTCAATCCCATTGTCCATGTTGCCGATAAAGGTGTTAAACATCTCCGGCCCCAATATCAACCCCTGAGGAACGCCACTATCAGGGCTTTAACTTTCCTAATCTCATCCCTGGCTGCTTGGACAATTTCTCTGTATTCTTCCCAGGTTACCTGTCCTTGCTTCCACCCTTTGTAGACTTCCTTTTAGTGTTTGAGTCTGTCCAGGAGCTCCTTGTTCATCCATGCAGGCCTCCTGGTGTTTTTGCCTGACTTCTTCTTTGTTGGGATGCACTGCTCCTGAGCTTGGAGGAGGTGATCCTTGAATATTAACCATCTTTCTTGTGCCCCTCTTCCCTCCAGGGCTTTATCCCATGGTACTCTACCAAGCGGATCACTGAAGAGACTGAAATCTGTATAAATAAATATAAATACATATATAAATGTATAAATCATCATATTCCATGCCTTGTATGTTGAATTGAAGGCTGTGTGATAAATGATGCCACATGGCTGTGCAGTTCATCATTTTACCACAAACCTGCACGGCTAACGTTTGTATTGCAGTACCACCCCCGGGCCTCCAGTGGGGCAGCCCCCCTCTGCTAAATGCTGTACACGTATAATGAGTGACAGGCCATTCCTCAAACACCTTAGGAGCTAGAGAGGAGAGAGAGATTCCTGCCAATCAAAGATGTCTCCTTTCTCCAAATGGATGAATAGCACATTTTGTTTCCCTGACACTTGTAGGCACAGGTAGGCTGAGTGGGTGGGTTGGAGGATGACGATTTTTATGATGCCATAGGTAGAGGCTGAAGAAAGAAGTCTGGCTTCACAAGAGATGGAAAGGATGCAGTGGAGACACTGGAGGAACCAAATATCCAAAAGCAATCTTCCCGTGGTATATGTGGAGTCCAGACTTCTGTGGTGCAGCAGTATGGTTTTACTGGCCTTCATTTAGGATAACTTATTTCCCTCTTGCCTATCTTTACCACTCATAAGTAATTTAGTGCCCAAATTCCTGCTGATAAATACATGATATATGTAGAGAGGTAGAGGATTGACTACACAACATATGAACAGTCGTTTGGGTACAACACGTTCTTTTAATATAAATAGTTACTAGGCTATGATAATTTATGCAAGAGTTATGAAAATATATAGCTGTGTAACATTTGCATTGGGTAGTTAACATAAGGATATAATACTTGATCTCGACTTCAACATTTTATTTGAAAAGTTTGGCCAAACCTGATGCAATTTGCTACTTTTTTCTTGATAAGGCACATCATAACCTACTCTGGAAAGAATGGAAGAATTTGGAAAACTGTCAAACGGTCCTTGTTATATGTAATTTATACATCCAGTTGAAATCCAGGCCACCTTCCATTTAAGCCAGTGTGAACACTGTCATGGAGTTCAAAATTGGTAGTAAAGCCTCAAAACAGAATATCGCAGAATGGACAAGCAAGTGACAGAGACAAACAGGTGAGCTGATAATTGACTAGTACAATTGTACAGTCATTTGTAGAATACACTTCAGATTTTCTGTTTCTCACACCTCTGTGCTGAGAAAACCATCCTTGTTCCAAGGATTTTGCTCTTAAGACACGCGCAAGAAATCTGTAGACATAAGAAGATGCATGCATTACAACAGCAGGTCATAGCATGAGCTGGGATAAATGCCATAGTTCTTTTGGCTTCAGAAGCTTCCATGAAGCTTCCATGACTTCATGTGAGCAATGAGAATTTCCACCACTAAGATATTGCCCATTGCATGTTTGTGAATGGTACTGGATATGGCCAAGTTATGAGATCTGATAACAAATGATAATGAGGAATTTTGGAGAAAGGCTGGCTGACAACAACTGGGGAGCCATTTAGGTGTTTAGACATGGATGTCTAGTGCTGCTTTAAAATCCTTTAGGATTTCACAATATGATGGCAAATGTGACTCAGGTGATCTATATCCTTTTAGGAAGGATGCAAAGGAAGGACAGGTGATGTCTCTTAGCTCATCTGACTATAATAGCACTCAATAGCTGCTACTAGAAACCCAAAACCTGCTGCTGACCTCCCATGCAGGAGAAAGAAAAATGTTTCTAAGTACTAAGAAGTAGCAGCTCAGCAAAAGCATGCAAACATGAGTGGAGGAAATTATATATAGGAGGAATATTTAAGTTGAAAGAACAAAGATTGGGAGTAGGAGGAAATAGGAGGTTTGAAGGAGGAAGGAATAGCATGGAGCAGATGTTTCTTTTGTGGTGTGTATAATACTACTGCTACAAAATCTTCTTCAGAGAGGAACACGGGCTGGCATGAGCAGGGAGCTGCTGCTGCTGTTGCTGCTGCTGGCAGCGGCCAGCAAATAAAGTGTGGTAAGGGGGATATAGCACAGGGAAATGAAGCAGCAGCAGGGAATGAGATGTGGTTGGAGAATGAGAAATAAGAGGTTTAAGTCCATCGCATTTTGTACAGATTGCAGTGGGAATGTGGTGTTTTCTGACGATATGAGTCAGTACTAAACAGACTTGCCTGATGGACATCAGCTCATGCTCCTGAGGAAAAAACCAGCCTGACCTTCTCCCTGTGTTTATTCCTAGGATTCATATTCACTTGTATTTGTTTTCTTCATTGTATTCCAGGCAGCTGACAATAAAATGAAGGTGGCTGACACTCTTTTAAATGATTGTTAAACTGAGAACTCTTTTAATTTTACTGGTTTTAAGGAATGGGATTTACATATTGATTTAGACAGAGATGCTCCAATACCATACTACAAGACTTCAGTGGTTGCTACAAGAGGCTCACAGACTCACTAAGAAGGGAAGCAACCAAACACACTAATAACAGCAAACTTCAAGACCTCAAAATATTACCTTAAGACTTGCACCTGAATTCCGAATGTATTATCACTAAGCTCTTTAAAGGCTACTGCAATATCCAAAATGCCGTAAAAATCTTTTGACTCAGTTTTACTTAAAAAACAGTGGATCTTTTGTACTACTGTGGCAGCTGCCTATGAGCTAGAAAATTGTAAGTCAGTTTAGCGCAGGGTGATCAGATATAATAATTAACAATTTTACCAGAGTATGTCAGAGACTAAGGAATGAGAGTGAAATCCTGATGCTGCTGAAACCAATATTCTCAGGTACTTAAGGGGTCAGCTCTCCACTCTGTTTTGTGGAAATACAAGTTTTGTATCATCTGGATAAATAATTTTTAATCTGATTGCATAAATCATATCACTGTATTGGTCTCTTGGCAAGAAGTATTTGTTTATATGAATAGCTGTTGTAAGAGTATGTCAAGAGTAAATGTTCCAAAGAACATGCACAATTGTTCTGCAACAAAAAACCTATTACAATATCCCATTTTCTATTAAGCAACTGTAAAATATTTTGTCCCCTTTCTGTTTTTCGTTTGTTTGTTTTGCAATTAATTTGGTTTCCAAAACTTATTTGAAACCAATCCCAGGACTTCAACAATGTACAGACAGTCGCTGTGACTGAATCTTATTTGACCTAGTGAGAAGCTTTCAAAGAGCTGATCCCTACCAGTGATCCCAGTAGTATAGGCATCACTTTTGATGCTCTACAGTCTGGGATGATATATCCTAGTATTTGTACTCCTAGCTCAGATTTTCCCCAATGGCTCATCTTCTTAAGTTCTTCTGAGGTGTAGCTCGCCCAGATGCTCAGTTTCCACTTGCGGTTCGCAGTTGCTACTAATGAAACTAGTTTATTTCTTAAAAATTGGCTTGCACTGCAGGGTGTTAATGTCTGTTCTTCCAGGATTGCTGGTTCTAAGCAATAAACAAAGGCTCTCACCTAAAACCAGAGTAGAAGTAGTGGTGAAGTGAAAGGGAATGGCTATGAGGAACTAGCCAGAATTAATCCTTCTGGAAAATTCCTAATAATAACTCTCCACCCACTGACATATTTCATCGCACCAGGAAAAAAGTTAAAGTGGGCAGCAATGGACTCTCAGGGCTCAAACGCAAGCAGACCGGTGTAAATACAGACAAACTGACAAGGCATAAAACTGCTTTAGAAATAACTTCCAGCAGCAAAAGTCTACCAGGAGGGAAAGGTCATTTGTAAAGTTTGTTTAGAACAAGGCAAAACTAAACACTGTGCGCAGTCCTGTGGCTTTCTGAGGCAGAAGAGGTTTCCACAGGCCACGGACTCCTCCCTTGGGAAATATGGGAGAAGTCCTGTCTAAACACTTGCAGTGAAGGATGCAGAAAGTAATACAATAATGTATTGAGTTAAAGATGGGTTGTAACAGGGGAGTTTAATCATCTGCCTCAGCAATGAAATACATAAATAGGTAAATAAAAGGGATCTTGGAGAGATCATACATTCTGCGAATTGCAAAAGCAAACTGGCTTCTTTAGCTTCCACACCAAGTAAGTGGATGGGGCTCCAGTTCGATAGTTTTGCTTCATATTCTGCTAGCAATTCTTACAGAATTAGAAACCCTCCTCTTCAACAGCCATATCCTTTGGAAAAGAGTTTCTGTTCCTCCCCACACAGTTTCTGCACACCCAGGGACAAAACCTCCCCACATTAAATGGCTGTGTCAGAGGACTGGGTGGGAGAAGATGCCCTTCAGTGCCTGATCACAAATGACTACCAGACTTTTCCTCATTCCAGTAACCCTGGGAAGCTGGGTCTGTTCTTGGAATAGGCAGAAAAAACGTTTTGTGTCCCCTCTGTGTCTGTGCATCTGTATTTGTGTGAATGATACTCTCTCTGCCATTGATCTCCCCCTCCAACTGCAGCATGTCAGGTCTCCCAGGTACCCACTGTTCGGAGGAGCTGCAGCACACCAGGGCAAGGAGGGCACATGAGCGCTTCAGCTCATTTAGGAGTTCAATTTGAGGGACAAAGCTGGCATTTTGTTTTTATAGAGAAGGTACTACCTTACCCTCATACCTCATGCCATCCGTTTGTGTTGCAGAAGATGTACTTAAATTGCGGATAAAGCAGACGGGCTGTCTGCTGGGTGACAACACTCAAATAATGCTCCAAGCAATCTGCTGCGCAGTGTAAATAGCCGTGGCCTTAATTTTTTAATCCCTCATCGGTAGTCTCCAGTACATCAGATACGTAACACGGATCATTATTTTTTCCATTCAGTGTTCAGTCAATTTTGGCTCATTTTTGTTCCTGGAGATCTTTAGTGTGCATCTTACATATTTAAAATAAATATACTATCTGCAATTGGATCTTAAACAGATAACACTAAACAATCATATTTTTCATTGATATTCAAGATTTATTTCTAATATGAGTGGAAGGCTTTTCTGTATGCTTTAGCTGATAATTAATAGAAAACATAGGACTATTCAGGATCTTATTCCTCAACTCCACTTTCTGTGTGAATTGTAGACATATTATAAATAGGTAAAAAACCTTATCAAGAAAAATAACCATATTTTACACTGTAACCTAACTGGAGAAGATACACATAAACCATGCGAAGAAAATGTTCAGAAAAAATAGGTGTTCAACAGTTTCCCATTTATAATTTGCTTAGTCAGATTAAAAAATTTTGAAATTGGAAAAAAAAAATTAACATGGACAATTGAGGGCACCCTCAGCAAGTTTGCTGATGACACTAAGCTGTGTGATCAACACACTGGAGGGAAGGGATGCCATCCAAAGGGACCTTGACAGGCTGGAGAGGTGGGCCTCTGAAAACCTCATGAAGTTCAACAAGGCCAAGTGCAAGGTCCTGCATGTGGGTCGGGGCAATCCCAAGCACAAGTACAGGCTGGGCAGAGAATGGATTGAGAGCAGCACAGAAGAAAAGGACTTGGGAGTGCTGGTGGATGAGAAGCTCAACATGAGCCGGCAATGTGCGCTTGCAGCCCAGAAAGCCAACCGTATCCTGGGCTGCATCCAAAGAAGCGTGGCCAGCAGGTCAAGGGAGATGATTCTGCCCCTCTACTCTGCGCTCGTGAGACCCCACTTGGAATACTGCATTCAGCTCTGGAGTCCCCAACACAAGAAGGACATGAAGCTGTTGGAGTGAGTCCAGAGGAGGGCCACGAAGATGATCCGAGGGCTGGAGCACTTCTCCTATGAAGACAGACTGAGAGAGTTGGGGCTGTTCAGCCTGGAGAAGAGAAGCCTCTGGGGAGACTTTCTAGCAGCCTTCCAGTACCTTAAGGGGTCCTACAGGAAAGCTGGAGAGGGACTTTTTACAAGGGTGTGTAGTGATACGACAAGGGACAATGGCTTTAAACTGAAAGAGAGGAGATTTAGATTAGATATAAGGAGGAAATTCCCCCCTCTGAGGGTGGTGAGGCACTAGAACAGATTGCCCAGAGAAGCTGTGGATGCCGCATCTCTGGAGGTGTTCAAGGTCAGGTTGGATGAGGCTTTGAGCAACCTGATCTAGTGGAAGTTGTCCCTGCCTGTGGCAAGAGAATTGGAACTAGATATCTTTGAGGTCCTTTCCAATCCAAACCATTCTATGATTCTATGAAATCTGTGATAGCTTTTCCTTTAGTTGAAGTGCTAAATTTTTCTGAAAGGCTGCATTTTTATTCAGGATGGCAAAACAAAACTATTATATTGTTGGTCATTTGCTTTATATTGGCATCATATCTCAGGATATAAATTCAAAATTATAAAAAGAATCTGCTGGATTCTGAGACATAGAAGATTTGCAACCTCTTCTCACTGACTATTTCTGCTTCTCTTGTTGACTGATGAAAATAGACCAACCAGCTTCATGCTCTGCTATTTGCACCAATGCAAAGCTACACATGTTGCATTCACAAATTTTCTGAGCACACTGTGAGTGGTAAAACATCCTTTAACCCGTTTTTTTCCTGTTCTCTTGCCAGCATCTTGCATTCATTTAAAAAAAAACAAAACAAAACAGGGATTATATTTCTGGTCATTATCATGACAATTCATGAAATTAATATTATCTATTATACAAGAATAAGAAGACAACATTATGTACTGTGCTATTTAATTAGCCATCTAATAGCTTTAATGACCTGATGTATTTCTTCTTTCCAGTCTGTTTTTTGTGTAGAATTTTTCCCTATTTTTGCTTTCTATTTCTTTTGTGTATAAACAAGTTTCTTTACACAGGAGCCTGCCAACTTTCTCTTTGGCCAATGCCATCCCCCATTTGTGCAGTTCTATAGACAAAGAAATGGGGCTGGGTTGCATCAAGAATACCTTGTATTCAGATATGCCCTAGTAGCTCCAACTATCCTGCTTACTAGACACCATCTTCTATGGAATAAAAGTCTTCATTTCCCTACCTGGATAGGCTTTGGTTAATCCTTCCTATAGGCATATTAACTCAGTGGAGAGAAAGAGGGTTAGGAAGACTGGGGAAATGAAAACCTGAGAAATAGTCTGGGGACAGCGTCTGAGCTGGAGCAGTGCGGAGAGGTGGTGGTTGGCACAGGGACAGTTAGGACACGCTCCATAGAGGATGCCCATCTTCAGCCAGAGTCCAGTACACAGTCTTCCCGTGGAGCACTCAGTGCTAGAGAAAGAGGCTGACGCTCCCTTTTCCACACTTGGTCACTGCAGTCAGAGGACCAAACTGACAATTTTGTGGTGTGTGGCAATTTTTCCTTTCGTTCCGCAGACCTGTGCTCTTGGTGTTCTTCCCGCAGAACTCCACTCTGCGACAGCTGAAAAGGGACCTCTTCTTGTACTACCTGCTGGCTGTGCGGTGGGGTATAGCGGAGTAATTCCTATTCATGTCTTAGACCCCTGTGAGGACTGTATTCCAGCATGGAGACCAGCAGAAAATCTGACATCTCTCATGACAGAAAGAGAGGAAAGACTTTCCCAACACATGGGCCAGTCATGCCATCACCAAACAAATATGGACATGTGGGATGGGGGAGAATATGTTACAATTTCTGTTTGGGTTTGGAAACTTGCCAGCATAACTATTTAATTCTGTCTCCCGATGCTTTTATCCCTCCCTTTTAAGTAAGCTTTATTAGAAGACAGACTGATTTCAAGTGACCTTTCCTCTTGTTTTGTTTGCTTCTTTCTAAGCATTAGAACTTTTGGATGAAAGCAGATGGCCAAAAGGCAAAAAGAGGGCTAGATTAGCATGCCATTTACCCTCCAAACAACTTTAAAAATTCCCCTGTGCAAAGTTAAGAAGAAGAGGGAACCAGAAAAGTAGAAAGACTTCAGGATTTTTCTTTTCCTTTTCCCACTGCATGGTTGGAGGAATAAAAGAGGGTATTTGTGAAAAGCCACCATGGACTGAGCCTGCAGTCTGATAAACAACAATAACCTTTTTCTTGACACTAATTCCTTTATTATATTTTTAGAAGAATTTAAAAGCCACTTATTTTTGAAAACTATGATTTCAGGAAAAAGTATAATTTTCACATTTCCTCTGATGTGTTGTATACCCTGCTGTGTTATGACATTTCAAGTTTCATCAAGTCACATTAATTTACATTCTCACATGTTTTCTCAGTGGAACCTGCTCTTTGGGTCAATTTTCATTCATTGCTTGATCACTTTAATGTATTTGTATTACTGAATACTTGGGCCATATTAACTGATCTTGCCATACCCCATGCTTGCAATTCATTAGCAATCATTTCTCTTCTCTGCACGAAGAAAGGAAGAAAGAAATGAGAGAGAGAGAAAATGAGAGAAAGACAAAGACTTGGAAAGAAAGTGAACAGCAATTTAGTACGCAGCCTGGGATACAGCCTGCTCTGTCACTTGGGATTTGGTTACATTAGGAAATTATCTTTGGTGTGACCAACGTAGATTGGTGATCCAGTAGAAACCTGTATAATAAATGCAGTTAACTGGTTGTAAGCCATCCTGTATTTCAACCTTCTCTACTTTGGTAAGTGTGTTTAAAGCTGCACAAGTAAGTCTGTGTTCGAGATTTGTGTTGGTGTTAGGTAAAGCAATCTGTTGGAATTCTTCAGCGCAGAAAGCTGATGAATTTTCCAGGCTCATACGATGCTGATGTGAGGGAGAGCTGTGCACTGTCCCATTTGTGGGCTTGTTCCTTGTTCCTCACAGAACCATTTTGGTTGCCCATGCCTCAGCTTGAGCTTGAGAAGAGGCCCAAATTCCCCAAATTTGAGCCCCCTAAATTCAGTTTGTTCAGAGAAGGCAGCACAGCTGACATGCAATATCACCGTTCTTCATCTCCTGACATAGATAAAGGTCAAATGATAAAACATTAAGCAAGGGAAACAGTCAATTTTGTCTACCCTTTCCCTATATTTATTAAATTAATGACTGAACGAACTATGGTGTTTCCCCCCTGCCCTTGCCACCCTCTGCTTGAAAACAGCACATGAATACAAAATGAGCGATCAGGCACTCAGAAAGCTTTGCAATCTCTCAGTAAACTCCCATTCCTTCCTCAATATAAGAAAGCTTGATCTTCCCTGGTACGGCTCTCAAGCCCTTACTGCAGGCCACGACAAAGATCAGGTACAGTAGGCTCTGACGCACTGTGTGGGTTGCTGGGAATCACCCAGTACAGAAACCTGTGGCAAGGGTTTCGATGACTGTGCAAGATGTGAGTCTTTCTCAGCCATGGTGCATTCAAACATGGTGAGGGTCGGAAGCCTCAGGCTTTGGGTGGAAGGGAGCAACCTGCCCTTAAAAATATCTTGTTGCTGGCAACTCTCTGTCAGTGAGGAGTCACACGCATGTCTGATATGATCATGCATCCTTATCAGTCCCCTCTTCTGTTAACACACTCCCTTGATTTACCCCATGTTGAGATCTTGCCTGTAATCCTGTTTTTCTGAGTTTGCAGCCAAAACATGGTATCTACAGGAAAGCGGAGTCTGCAGCAACACAGCAGGTTGCAGTTTGCATACCCTCACCTATATCCATGTGAATACACACCTACCCCTCCCACACCTACCCCTAGCAGTGAAGACATCACATAGAGTCCAGCTGTTGACTAATCTCAAGGTATATAATTCCATCTCATGTCCTAAAAGCAGCTCCATCAGTGGAAGGAGGCAAGGCTAGGGGTGAGGACTTGTACAAGTGTCGTGGTTTTACCTGGCTGGCAACTAAACACCACACAGCCGCTCGCTCACGCTCACCCTTCCCCACCACCAGTGGATGGGGAAGAGAATTAAAGGGGAAAAGGGAAAGAGACCCGTGGGTTGAGATAAGAACAGTGTAACACTACTACTATTAATATATGAATATATATACATATGTATAATGATAATAATATATACAAACAAGTGATGCACAGTGTAATTGCTCACCACCCCTTGACCGAGGCCCGTCCTGTCCCGAACTAATGATCCCAAAACAGATAAATCCCAATACCACAATCCCGGACCACAAAGAGAGCACTCTGAGAGTCCGAAAGTGAGAGTCCCGGAAGAGCAAAGGCCCTTCTTTCCGGCTAACCCTCATTTTTATACTGGGCATGACGCTGCATGATATGGAATAATTCATTGGCCAGTTTGGCCCTCAATCCTAAGTCTAAGTACAAATCATAAGGAGAGTCGTGGACCCTCTGTCCCAGCCATGCTCCCCCCTATCCCATTGAGCTCCTGCACACTGGCAAGAACACGGCAGCTGAAAAGTCCTTGAGACCTCAGTGCCAACTATAAACATCAGTGCACTATCAGCGTTCTTCTCAGAGCAAGTCTGAGACTAAAACCAAAACACAGAGCTCTTCTAGCTGCTAAAAAGAAGAGCTAACTCTGTCCCATCTGAAACTAGGACACCAAGACCAACATTTCTGGCATTTTAGTTGCATTGTCTTTAAGCTGTTTGGAGCAATCAGGCCACACAGCACTTTAGAGACAGCTGGATTTCAATTCAAGTCTCATCTTGAACCTCTGGCACCTCTAGCAGAGCTGCCATGAAGGTTAAACACTGGAAGACTCTAAGGGTAGAAGGGAGAGTCCCAAATGTGACCACAACCAGAGAGCCAAGCCTGCCCATTGCAATGTCCTCCTATCCCTGAATGAGTAGGAAGATGATGCTAAAGCTTCCCATAGAGGGTTGAATGGAGCAGCCTTATGTATCAAAGCCTTGAGGAGAGGGAGGCAAGGAAAGCTTATCCTGGCCTGTATATCATTGATGGCAAGTGATCTGGTGCCACGTGCTCAGTAGGAGAGTGATCAGCAATGCCCAGGGAAAGCAGCACAGATATGGCAGCACGTCTGTTATCCACTGAATACTGGAGACAGAATGGAATGTAATCTGCATGTTTACGTGCAGCGATTAAAGACAACAACCAGCTCCAACATAATGTGCTGTCCTGGGATGGAGAACAGAAGAGGGTGCTTATGTAAAACGGCCTGGCAGCAGTGCACAGGAGGTACAAGCGGACTCATTTTCTCCTTCGGGCAGCACAGAAAGGGATTACTACTAGGGGGGAGGGAGGCAGGAACAGGGAGAGAGAAATTAGGAGTCCAGATGTCTACTCTCTGTATACAGTTTCCAAGGGATTTGGAAATAAAATAGAAAAAAAGTACTGTGCCACAAAATCAGACATGTATGCAAGGAGTCCACATTTATTCAGGACTAAGTTTGTGTTATGTGACCTTAAGCAAAACTAATCAGCTGGACTGAGTCTCCTCAGTCTTCTCCAGCACCTGCAAACCTGAGAGGTGGATTTTGCAGAGCTAAAAGTCAGTCCCTTCCTTCCACTGGGATGCAACTGTCTAAATGTCTTGGTGTCTCAAGAGATCTCAGCGTACGGGTGGGAGAACTGTAAGGGGAGCAGGGGCTTGTACGATCCCCTCATTCATGGCTTTGGCAGCTACAGTCTGTATTAACCCTGCTTCAGAGATCAGTTGCCATGGAATAATTCAACCCATTCTGGAACCTAAGTGCAAAAAGGGGCAAGCTTAGGTTGGCCACAAAATAGTCAATCGGAATTTAAATAACATTGTAAATAGTATTCGAGCTTAATTAGGGCTGAGAGAAGGAATGCCAAAATGCCAGAGGCTGCCTTACCTTACCCCTTGGAGGAATATGATTCCTCACACCAGCAGACTAGAAGAAAGACATAGTTTAGAAGTCCTGATGGCTTCCAAACACCAGGTGCAGCACTATTAGTATCTTACCTAGACCATGATTGACCTTTTAGCTCCTTTTTGTGTCTTTTCTCACAGGAGATACCAGTCATCTCTGCCATGATGAAAACAGAAAAGTTGCCATCTGTGTGTGCCCAAAGGTTATGAAATAAGAGAAGAGTATAAGAAACAAAAACAAATGGCACTCTTGCTGTCGCTTCCCTGCTCCCTTCTTGAAGCCGCTTTCTGTATCTTTAAAGATTCTGTCCTACTGGTGGTAAGCAGCGAGGTGGGAGCCTGTCACAGGAAAATGTGCCAAAGTTTCCTATTTTACTCACTGCCAGTTGACAGCAGGACAGAAAAATCATCCCCAGCCAGTCAGCATAGGAAAGTTACTTTTTAAATGATGTGCACTGTGCAGTATATGGAGACCGAGATCAATGGAGGACAATAGAAATCTAAATTGACAGTACACTAACAATTGTTGGCATTAACTAATCAGATGGGATTTTGAAGTTCATACTGTGAACACTGATATTTTCTGTGTGATGGGAAGACAGTTTGAACTGATATTTTTTTCTGTTAATAAGTGTTTGAAAGGCTGTTAGAAGAAATTATTGCTGTAGCAATCAGAGCTCTCTGTGTGAAATCGCTTCACAGGCTTTGAGTTTCATAAAGCAGGAGATAGTCTGTATTGAAAATAGTATGAGCTTTTACTTGGCTACCTAATAACAATGTGAAAGTTATCTGTGCTTTAAATGATCTTCTAATTCATTCAGCAATACGCTGTTTTCATGATACTCTTTGGAAGACAGGCAGGGCTTAGCGCAAGGCCACTGAAGAAATTTTGGGAGTTATCTGGAGAGAGGTTTCTGGACCCTCCACTGATGGACAATAACCCTGCCCTACTGCCTACCCCCCCTACCCATAGACTTCACCAGTCAGTACTCTGCCAGAATGGAGCTACCCATGTAGACTATCCCGGGTCTCTGCCAAGGGGAATGGGAACAAAGGACACCAGCCCTGTGTGTTTCCGATAAAACTGCTAGATGCCACTGGCTTACATGGCTGCAGCCCTGAGTGACCCTGCATCAACACTGGAGTGGGTGCAGTTATGTTTGTTTAAGCAAACACTGCCATGCTTCTCTTCTCACTAATGAAGATCAAACCATCTCAGATTTAATGTCATCTTTAGACTACAGTGCACATTGGGTTAGACATTTCCCTGTGTTTGCACAGGTGTTCAATGCGTCAGCTAGGGTATATGGAAGAGCTTTGCTGGTTCTTACAAACGTAAACATGTTGGTTCATAAAGATGAGAATGTTCTTAGAGTCAGAATTATTTAGATTGGAAAAGACCCTTAAGATCATTGAGTTCAACTGTTAACCTAACACTACCAGGTCTGTTTCTTGAGCAGGTGTTGGTTGTGTGATTAGTGCACATAATTTAGCACCAGGTGGCTACACACAATGGCTTCTAGCTCTCGTTTGGACTGGGGAAGAATGTTATTCCCATTTCCCAGAGTGGAGCTGAGACTAATACTGTAACTTGTACTGATGTTCAACAATGCTGCACTAGCTACTGTATGTGAAATCCAAACCAACCTTCCTTTTGCCAAAGAACTATGTTTATGACATAAAACACCAACAATACTATGCGAGAAGGAGTCTGGAAATGAGCGTTTGACCCTCAGTTCATTTCAGAATAGATCTTCAGTCAAGAGAAAAACAACTGTTAACACCTTCTGATACTCCTTCCCAGCAGCCTGCTACAGGGGTGAACAGATTCACCCCTGCTTCAAATCAAACCCTTTTGTTTTCTCCTTGTGTTCCGCACTCTTCTTTCTGCCTTTACATTATGATCAATACGGTCTAAGCTTAGGGAATATTATCAGAGCCATGATTGCAACCTCTAACATTATAATCCATAGGGTTGCTGGGAGCATTAGAACATCCAGGATAAATTAATTCAGTGTAAGTAAAAGCTTTGAAGCTAGGAGCATCACCAGGCTTTTGAAGCTTAAGCCCTGTTTAGATTACTTGATTAAAGTAGGTCCAAAGCTTCACCAATCAATATATTTTGCTTAGGAGCAGTGTTGATTCAGAAGCATATTTAATTGGATCTGCAGTGCCCCGCCCAGAAGATGGTCCTTTAGAGGAAGACGAGATAACATGCATGGTGGGGGCAGGGGAGAGGGACAAAATCATTGCCATGTTTTTGTGTGTGCTTGCAGAGATTACTTGCAGCAGTTGTACAGCCTGTGTAAAGGAGAAGGGAGCAGGGAAATGACAAGAAAATTATAGACTTGGAAAAGAAGTAACTGACTCTTCTATTAGTTTAAAATTGTAAAAAATGACCAAATGTAAATAGGCGTACCTACAGATGTGCATTATTAAAGGGACAGCCCTGGTTTTCAGCCAACTTAATTTTTGCTGCCATCCTCGGTGGAACCAGGACTGATGGTCTAGTTACTTGGTTGGCAGCATCTCTAACAAGATTACCAACATCATACCAGTGGGCCAATATTGACAAAAAGACAATTATTTGTACTAAAATTAAGAACACTTTAGCCTGACTATTAGATCATAGTTGAGAAATGCCAAAAACACACTCATCTCCTGAATTTTTTCTCACCTGAGAATAGGAATATACAAAAGATACAACAGGTAATGGGGAAGAGCACAGGTTTAGTTTTGCTCCTCTTGCTTCCTTGCTTTACCTCCAGAGTTAGTTATATCTGTTTGGTTATTCATATATAAAATTTTCTTTAAGCAAGGGTCAGGGCAGGGCAAAGTAGGGGGTCAAGCAAAAACAAAGAACATCCACAAAAGTGCTTTGCTTTCTTCAGCAAAGGGAATAATTACTTTGTGTCAATAGACTACAGATGAACTTAGTGGTGCTGTTGACAGAATTGTGGGCAGCCCTCTGGCTAAGGGCTGCTGGAGCCTTGGTTACATGGGGAACAGTTTGGCAAGAAGTTCATGAGGTCCCAGGTCCAGCAAGCGATGGAGCTCACCCACCCTGAGCTGCACAGCAGCTCTGCACTGTGAAGACAGGAGGTGACCTCCAACAATGAGCTGCTCTGGTAGGACAGAAGCCGTGCATGCATGAGGTATGCCTGCAGTGATGCAGGGAATGCAAACCCATGGCTTCCATACCAGCACTGGTGATTAGAAACAAGGCTGTGCTTTGTATCCTGATGGAAAACATAATCCATTTAGGTTTCTAATTGGACTTGATTAGACATTTAGAAAACTTTTTTGCAGTAGCAATGTAAACGAATTAGTTACATTTTCCAGCCTACTGAATAGATTAAAAGAGCAAATTGTGTTCATTGTCCAGCGTGCCCCATCTGCAATGCCTGAGAGCCCTGTAGCTCTTTAAGAAGGACCATGAGGCCTGACTTCACCTTGGTGCCAGTGAGCCATGAAGGCAAGCTGCTTCCTCAGAGACAGGGACCTCTCCAGCCAGGGCCTGGCCCCTTAGTACCTGAGCAAGGTGAGCAGGACAGACCTGGAGATGGTAGCCAGGTTCTTCCTTGCAAGAAGGAAGACCCAGGTAACTATAGACCAGTCAGCCTCACCTCCATCCCTGGAAAGATGATGGAACAACTTATCCTTGGTGCTGTCTCTAGGCATATCAAGGATAAGAGGGTCATTAGGGGCAGTCAACATGGCTTCACTAAGGGGAAGTCGTGCTTGACAAACCTGAAAGCTTTTTATGAGGACATCACCCAGTGGGTGGATGGTGGTAGAGCAGTGGATGTGGTCTATCTTGACTTCAGTAAAGCATTTGACACAGTCTCCCACACCATCCTCACAGCTAAACTGAGGAAGTGTGGTCTGGATGATCAGGTAGTGAGGTGGATTGTGAACTGGCTGAAGGATAGAAGCCAGAGAGTAGTGGTCAATGGGACAGAGTCCAGTTGGAGGCCTGTATCCAGTGGAGTCCCTCAAGGGTCGGTACTGGGACCTGTATTGTTAAACATATTCATCAATGACTTGCATGAGGGAATAGAGTGCGTGGTCTGCAAGTTTGCTGATGACACTAAACTGGGAGGAGGGGCTGACACACCTGAAGGCTGTGCTGCCATTCAGAGAGACCTGGACAGGCTGGAGAGTTGGGCGGGAAGAAATTTAATGAAATACAACAAGAGCAAGTGTAGAGTCTTGCATTTGGGTAAGAACAACCCCATGTCCCAGTACAAGTTGGGGACTGAATTGCTGGGGAACAGCACAGGGGAAAGGGACCTGGGCGTCCTGGTGGACGGCAGGATGACCATGAGCCAGCAATCCTGGGTGATCAGGCCCAGTCACCGGGTGATCAGGCCCAGTCAACATGCGTTTATGAAAGGCAGGTCTTGCCAATCAAACCTGATCACCTTCTATGACAGGGTGACCCGCCTGGTTGACGAGGGAAGGGCTGTGGATGTAGTTTTCCTTGACCTCAGTAAAGCCTTTGATACAGTTTCTCATAGTGTTCTGGTGGAGAAACTGATAACTGCTGGCCTGGATAGGCACACCCTCCTTTGGGTTAAAAACTGGCTGGATGGCCGGGCCCAAAGAGTGGTGGTAAATGGGGCTAAATCCGGCTGGAGGCCGGTCACCAGTGGGGTTCCCCAGGGCTCAGTGCTGGGTCTAGTTCTGTTTAACATCTTTATCAATGACCTGGATGAGGGAATTGAATGTACCCTCAGTAAATTTGCGGACGACACCAAGCTGGGAGGCTGTGTCGATCTGCTCGAGGGTAGGGAGGCCCTTCAGAGGGATTTGAACAGACTGGGTCGTTGGGCTGAGGCCAATGGCACGAGCTTTAATAAGGCCAAGTGCAGAGTCCTTCACTTGGGGTGTAAAAACCCCAAGCATCGCTATAGGCTCGGGGAAGAGTGGCTGGAGAGCTGCCTGGCGGAGAAGGACCTGGGGGTGTTGGTTGACTATTGGCTTGATATGAGCCAGCAGTGTGCCCAGGTGGCCAAAAAGGCCAATGGGATACTGGCGTGTATCAAGAATAGTGTGACCAGCAGGAATAGGGAAGTGATCCTGCCCCTGTACTCGGCACTGGTGAGGCCGCACCTGGAATATTGTGTCCAGTTTTGGGCCCCTCGCTTTAAGAGAGATATCGAGCTCCTGGAGCGAGTCCAAAGAAGGGCGACTAAACTGGTCAAGGGGCTGGAAAATAAAACTTATGAGGAGCGACTAAGGGAGTTGGGGCTGTTTAGCCTGGAGAAGAGGAGGCTGAGGGGAGACCTGATTACAGCCTACAAATACTTGAGAAGGGATGGTGGGAAGGTAGGGGAAGGGCTCTTTACATTAGTGATGGGTGACAGAACAAGAGGAAATGGGTATAAGCTTAGTCAGGGGAGATTCAGGTTGGATGTTAGGAAGTATTTCTTCTCTGAAAGGGTTGTCAGCCACTGGAATAGGCTGCCCAGGGAGGTGGTTGAGTCCCCATCCCTGGATGTGTTTAAGAATAGGGTGGATGATCTACTTAGGGATATGGTTTAATGGGGATTAGGGATGGTTGGATTGATGATCTCTAAGGTCTTTTCCAACCTAGAAATCTATGAATCTATGAATCCCTGTTGCTCCAAGTACACTGTCCCGCTGATGTCTACCCAGCAATGCCATACACAGGGGTCAGGGCTGGTCCTGAAAGTGTCTTCCTGCTGTTCTCTTCTCAAGGTAACTGAGCTCAGATGCTCAGAGCACAGCACAGCTGGGATGTGCTGACCTGTCCCCTGGCCAGTTCATTCAGCACCAACTGCCTTGTGTACCTGCACCCAGGGATCTCACCAACCAGTCTCCTGTCCTCCCCACAGCTTGAGTGGGGTCAGCTCCAGCAGGCTGAAGACTTTCCTCACCAGTTAGCTTCGGAAAACAGTTTGCATGCTGCACCATATCCCCACACGCCTTCTTGTGTAACTAACTTCCACATTCAGACTCTGGGTAAGCGTGAGCCACCCTACAAGAGAAAGTACGAACTTTATTGCCAGAGGTGATTAAAACCCAGCCAGGATGTGCTGTGTAGTTAGAGGCAATAAATCCGCACAGTATTGCCTCCGTGACAGCCAGAGACTGAGACAAAAAACCTGCAGTTTGAAGATTCAAATCCAAAGACAGATAGGCAGTGAGATGTCTTGGATAATGTCAGCATTGCGACCGGGGTCATTTCCATGAGTTCATGCATCAGCAGAGGCCTGAGCAGATGAAACTCAGCAGTCTGATAAGACTCACTGGTAAGCAGATGCAAACAATGAGGTAAGATTCACTGGTAAGGAAATGTGAACAAAACACCCTGGCCCGGATGGAAAAGGCATCAGGGCAGGACCCTCTCAGCTGATTGCCCCTTCTCTTGGCAGCCCCTTTGCAGCCCTAATCACTCTGCAGCTCCAGGCTCTGCCCATCTCCCTACCTAGGCATGGGCTGAGCCTTCACCTCAGAATCCCAGCCCTGGTTCCCTTGAAAAGTTTCTGTCTTGGTGACATACCTCGTCATCTGAGTCTCATCCGACAAACCCTGGCCATGCCCCAGTGAAAAACTTCTTAGGGGCTGATCCTTCTGGCTGCCTACCCCCTCCTTTGGCAGCCACTTTCAAGCTTCTCATTTTATCTCAAAATCTGTATTTTATAGTGATGTGTCTTATTTCTAAAATGAAATGTTTGTCTTTTTATATATATATATATACATCAGACAGTTGTCCTCATAACGAACTCTTATGTATTTTAGTGGCATTTACAGTCTGCATGAATAAACAACTGGAGGCACTAAAGGGATACAAGCTTTGCCTGCCTTTAAGCAAATAATCTTTTCTTCTGCCCCTGAACCCTGAACCAGAAATGATTATGATTCTACCTTGCAAACACAGCCAGGCACAAATTATTACTTGGCTGTTTCAAGATGAATTGCTTAAAAAAAAATAAATAAATCTCCCAACTCTTGAAGATAATTAATCCTTTTTTTTTGCCATTGCTACTTAACCCTAAACCAGGCTACCCAAGATAGGCTTTGAAGCCCAGCGACTCATGGTTACTTGGCCATGCCCAGTCCTTACATCTTCAGCCATCACTTATCCTACAGACCAGGGTCCCGGTACGATCCCTCCAGTCGCTGTAAACACCACTGTCGGTGGAGATGATATTACCAGCGTGATGGAGGTGACTGATTTGCTTCCAGTTAGATACAGTGTCACAGACTATTAATTTTACTGCAGCCTTGTTTGAAAGGAGTGGCGGAGCAGCAGGGCAAGCAAACAGCTACCGTCTGCGTGGGGGCACTAAACGCCCAAGCAATTAGGCTTCTTGTTCGCCACATTTAGGCAGTCCCCTGTTCTCACATTTGTTTACACTCCGGCTCACTAAAGTGAACACAATGCCTGTGTAAGGTGAGACCTGTCTAAGAGGTCAGATGCCAGGTTAAGTCTGAGGGCTCTCTTTGCAAACAGCTGTAAAAACAGAGGTAGGAAAAAATGAAGAAAGGCACTTAGTACCCAGATTTCATGTCGGAGGCAGCCAGCCTGCCACCACCTAGGATGTGGTTCAGTTGCCTGAAATGAAGCAAAACAGGATAGTGAGGAAGAAGAAAGGAGGATGGAGACGTGACTTTTCAGCAGCAGAGGTGTATCCTGACACGGTACCTGGGAATTGGTTGATGATTCTCTTCCAAGTCATTTAACAAGAGGAACAACTTCAAGGCTGTGATTTTGTTCTCACTTACATCAGCATTGATCAGCCTCCACCAGCCTCCACCCAGCACACTGGAGGTAACAGGGTTTAGCCTAACTGAGGCTCCAGGCAGTCTTTTAATACCATTTAACTTTGGTACCTGGGTGAGGAAGTCACACAAGGTAGCTGGGCCCCAGAGGGCCAGGAGCAGCCATGGTGCCGGGACGGCGGCAGCAGTGACACAGAACAGGCAGCCACGACGCTTCTGAGTAGGCAAAAAGCTTTAAAAAGTGGTGAGGGAGAAGTCCCTCAGAAACAAAAGGGCACGCAGAGACAAAGCCACATTGGCTTCTGACATCAGATGCCGAGCACTTGCTTCTGCCAGGGCTTCTCTCGGAGTCCTTTCCCCATGGTTCTTGGACACGTCAGGCAGCACCAGGAATGTTCCCTTCTATCACCTTTTCCTCCTCGGCACCCAGCAGGAGCTTTCCTTTCCCTTCCCTTCCCTTCTGCCCTACCTTGTTTGCAAAGCTCAGCAGTTCGAAATGGCTGACTGAATGCTGTTTCCAGCCTTTTAGACAATATTCTCCAAGTCTGTATTTTTTTTGCATGGTGGATCACCAGCCTGATCTTGCTGCGGGCACGGCTCCTCCCCGGTGCTGCACCAGGAGGAGATAGCAGGTGGTGGCCACCAGGAACAGGAGTCGGGTGTCTCCTCGTGATTGATGATCTGCTTCTTGCAATACTGTAATAGGCAAAGCCCGTTGTGTTTGATTACACCCCAGGTAGCGTGGCTTCTCTAACTGAGACGGAGAATGAACTGGGTTGGAATAAGCAAGCGTATTAATTAGTATGCTGATAGCAGAATAAAGCTATTTTTAAAATCACTGAACAGCACTGCTCTTTACTATGATTGCACAGATTATGTAAGATGATGATTAAAATCAGGTCCCTGCATCACAGACCGGTCCATGTTCTAGGGATGCGAAAACAAAGCTGCAAAGGAATGAGAGGAGACTGTATTAGTTTAAAAGGCTCTCTGTTTGCCTGTCCTAATTAAGGGCAAAGCAGCCATGTCATCAACCTCTTCGTTGTCATTCTACCTGATCCTACTTCTTTTAAATTATATTTTGCCAATAAACTTTTTGTTTTTTAAGCCTGGGTGTGTACATATGGAAATGTCGGCTCGGGAGGAATCTGCTGCGTCATCCCACAATGCGCAGCTGAGTGACAGGGCATCCCTAATGCACCCTGAGGCGCACCTACCAAAAGTGGTTTCCTCTTATTTGTTAATGTAGTAACATTCATTTAAAAAAGCAGGAGAAGAAAAATGTCAGCACTTTCTTTGTGTATTGTCTAACCGACTGACAACAGATGGATAACAAGAAGTTGTGTCTCAGTAGCAGGAAGACACTGCATTTCAGGACCAGGCTACCTAAAAAGACACTGTTGTTTTCAATGGCAGTTATTTGGGAAAAACCTCTAGAAATTGATTGTCATTAAAGACCTGGAGAGAACATCGCTTATGATGATAAGCAGAGATTTTAAAATTTTGTGTTTACAGTCTCCTGCACTGTAATGCTCAGATTGCTACGTATACACAATCATTATTTGATTTCTTACACCACGGTGAACAGCAGCACCGCTGATCAAATATAAAGCGGCAACCAATCCTAACGCAAAGAGAAGTATAAACAAAACCTGCAGATTTATAGGCAATCAAAACCATGTCAAACAGCATTCGATTAAAAGCAGAGTGTATGTTGGTGATTAATTCTGACAGATGTTTGCCGTAGAGTGTTTTCCACGGAGTTTCTCACCATTGTTAATCATCTGTATTTTACGGTGAAGTTTAAAAACTCTTCAATTATCTTGTGTGGATTGAACATGCCCAGTCAAAGCACCACGCTGTGTTAAAGCTGAACATTTATTCCTTCATAATATTTCTTTAAGAAGCAGATGTCACGGAAATCATTGTTATTTCATTTCTTGGCATGATACAGGATCTGGAGCACATAGAACGAAGCCTTTTGTCATTACTTACATTCTCTTCTTCCCCTTTGCCTGGGAAGGCAACTTCACCAGACAGCGTGCCGACGTGAGCAGAAGGGTCAAATGCAGCCTCTTCACCGGGGAGTCCGTAGTAACGGATGTTGTTGGGTAAAGAAAGGAAGTTAACATGGGAGACCATAAGGACTCAGGCACTTTGTGCAAGACACCCATTAGGTACCTGCTCCTGCAAAGAAGCTGGGCAAGCCAGGGGGGTGTGCCTGTACCAGGGGTGGGTGCCTTGGCTGCGGGGCAGGCTGGGACTCTCCCTCTGCCCCCGTGGCCCCAAGGGCTCCATCCCAGAGAGCAGCCACGGCACCTGCTCCCTGGGTTTCTCAGGGCTGAGGAGGCCCTGAGCGAGGCAAACACCACTGCCACTGTGGCGGAGGTGGCAAGGGACTGAGGTGATGCAGTGGCCAGGAGGGACCAGGTTTTGGCACAGAAGCAGCAGCACCAGCCATACGGGAGTTGGCCAGGAGCCACTCTGAACTGGTCACAGGTGGTTCCAGCCAGATGAGGGCTGAGGTCAAGAACAGGGAGGAACCCACTGGGCACCACCGCCATGGGCAGTCAGAAGAGCAGGGGCTTTCCTCCTCAGGTGTGTTTAAGAAAGGATTCAGCAAATGGAGGGCTGCTGGAGACCTGCTTGATGCCAAAAGGGGTTTGTGCACCCCTAAGGGACTGCAGCCCGTGGGCCACCCACGCCAGGGCAGGAATGCCCTGGAGTGACTGCAGCCTGCAGGGAACACATGCTGGAGCAGGGACACCCCTGAGAGACTGCAGCCCGTGGGCCACCCGTGCTGGAGCAGGAACACCCCTGAGGAATCGCAGCCTGAGGGCCACCCGTGCTGGAGCAGAACCACCCCTGAGGGATTGCAGCGTGAGGGCCACCCATGTTGGAGCAGGGACATCCCTTAAGAAAGAGCAGCAGAGAAACCGAGTATGCCCAAAGCAGGAGGACAACCAGCCAGCACCAAAGAGCAGCAGAAAGAGCTGGTACATAAATCACTTAGCTGCTCACGCTGCCCAGCAGCTTGCCAGAGGCATTTTGACAAACTTGAGCATAACCCGCAGTGGAAATAAGGGCACTGAGGCTGGAGAGGAGGTAGGACAGGTGTTTATAGAACTGGTTGGTTGGTTGTGTCCTTTCTAAATACCCAAATGAGCGATCAGAAGTCTGTGCTAATTGGCAACGAAGTAAAACTCACAACTTGAGACTGTTTTGCCCATGACAGGCAAACTGCAAGGTTGCACAAAAAGCCTGTAGCACAACTGGGATTCAGCATACCTCAAATCCGATCTAAACGGTTTAAGGCCCTCACGAAATGCCCTATGCTGAAATGAGCCCAAGACCAGCCTCTTGGCAAGCTTGCTGGCTTGCATACAAAGGCTAAAACACTTTCTGTGAGTCTGTGAGTCTCCTTGCTCCTCTACACACGTCGCTACTGATCCATCTGCAGACCGTGCTGCGCGATGCTTGCTTAACTGGCAGTGGAAGGGAGGGGGGATCCATTAGAGGAAGATGGTCCAGAGCACAGTTAAGTGTTTTTCCTTCTCACCAGTCTTCTCTCATCTCGTCTCTTTGGCTGAGGTTTTTTTTTTCTCCTCTTTGTTCCATTGCAGTGGCAGTGGAGGCTGAGGATAGGTTACAAACCAAAATTTTTTCAGGCAATACACTGCAGTATCAATTGCCTGGTCAGGTAGCGGGGCTGGGCGTTTTTATGCTCTTTCGTGTATCTCGGACATTTGCTTCTTCTGACCCACTCTCCCCAGGACCTGTTTACATCCATCTTGTCCCTTGGATGCCTACTGTGGTGGTCTCCAATACCAGCCACTCGGGATGGCGTCAAGAAAAGTAAGGGGGACACTTTTATAGCTCCAGGTCAGCTGGAGTTCCAGCTTCAGCAGCCACACGTTCTCATTACTCAGCCGAGAAACCATCCTCCCCTGCTTCAGCAGCATCTCGAACCAGGTGTGGGAAAGATTTCTGTGAGAGAAGAACGGGATTTTTCTCTTCTCAATCCTTTTAAAAGTTTAACCTATAGATACCTAGGGCTGTTCATAGAACACTTTCAAACCAGTGTTTGGGGAACAATTTTATTTATAAGATTTTACTATGCAGTTTAATTTTAATTGGAGAAAGCTATGAGGAACTACAGGTTTTTCGTCCCCTCCATTATTCATGCTCTGAAGAGACAACCTTTGCACCATTTCCTTCAGTTCACCGTTTTCTTAGGTTGGATTGCTGGATCGATACAGAGAGACACCAAACAGGCTAGTTCTTAGCACCGGTGAACAACAATCTTTATTGATTCCTGCAGCAGCCCAAGGTGACTAGGAGAGGCTCCAAGTATCCTCCAAGCGCAGGATACCTCCTAGGTGGTTATGGATTGAGTCAGTTTAGGCAACTAGCTTTGAAGTTCTTGGATCTACAGGATCTTCTCCTGTAAATGGTCCCTTCATGCCGCAAAGTAAAGCAGTAACATGGCAAAAGAATTGAGACTCTTGGTGCTGCAGAAACTAGAATAAAGCCTGGGGAGGGCTGATGCAAAGATTAGAAAGCAATGTTTTTCAGGGTATTGTATATATACACAACCAGACAAGCCTTACTACTGAATCTCTTCGGATCGTTGCTCTTTTTTTTTTTTTTTTTTTTAAAATAAAATTCCCAGTGAAATCAGCTTTGTTTCCAGGCTGCAAAACTGATGAGAAAGGAACATCAGGCCCTAACTTAACAGCAATTTAGTATGTCCAGCTGCTTGAATATGACAATAGATTAACATAAGCTGGTATCTACTGCAGTGAGGATACAGGTAACATCCCACTGAGGCTAGAACTATTTAATAATGAAGGAATTAATTTGTAAAAAACCCACTGTTGTTCCTCCGTAATATCCAGGCATATTTTGAAGTCAATATTCACACAACTACAATTGTTCAATTGATGCAACTCAGTAATTTTTATTGCAACTGGAAGACAATACATCACAGAAACTTTATGGTAGGTTTTGGGAAAGTGTTATTTACAATAATAATTGATGAAATAGTTTGTCTTTGGCAATATGATTACACATCAAGAAAATGTAAAATGCAAGTATGCCTCTAAATCAACATTTTCATATTTCCTAAAGATCAGCTGATTGCACTTGCCTTCGGACTGCTCATTTAGGTAAACACAAATACAACTTAACATCACTGTTCATTCCCCATCACAGTTCGTATTTTAATATTGATGAAATTGGCAGTTTCAGACGCCAAGTACAGGAAAAAAATTGGCTTATCGCTGTACTAAATTAACTTATTGGCCAGTTAAGGTCCTGTGACCCTTAAGTATTGATACTAAATCTCTTGGTCTTTCGATTGCTTTATCACTTTTTTCTGTAAAACAAAATATTTCAGAAATTACAGATCAGAGTATAAAAAAAAAAATGTACAAGTCCATAATGCTTTTCATACACACACAAATCATTCCCCCCAACATTTTACATCATGGCAGTTTTAAGTAGTGAGTGTGAATGATGCAGGCATGGAACTGGTTATCAAATACAGGTATTACTTTCAATTGTTGTCCCATACACATACTCAGGAAATGTACAATGCTCTAGCAACTTAAAAATGTACTCAAGTTCAATGTCATCTGAACAGAAAAAAAAAAGTCTTGGGATTTCAGGCCAGAGTAAACAAATGAAAAATATTCCCATTTCTAGATGATCAGCCATCCCAGAATCCAGCACGCAATTTTAGCATCCAGTAAAATCCCTCCTAGCACTGAGGGCCAGCACGAGTTTGTCATTTATCCCTTAAACCCTCAGATGACGAGCTCTTGTAACTGCTGGCCTGATCCAAAGCCCAATGAAATCAACTGAAAATAAAAAAGTGAAACGAAACCCCCTTCCATTGACTGTGGAAGGATGTTACATCAGGTTGATTTCCCTCTCTTTGCAAAAGGAAATGTGATACAGTAGAAAAACCATTATATAGTTTCAGATAAATATACCTTGTTTCAATGCTAAAACAAAACAAACCCCAAACTCCCAAACCCAGGAAAGGCTACTTATTAGAACAACTCAAAAGTGACCTTTAAATCACTTCTGGTTTTAAATGTACACCAGCAAAATACAGCACCATAGACACATTAGGTTGAGACTTTTTTTTTTTTTTTGGTCAGTGAAGCTAGTACTTGTTTGCTGAACTGTGGAAGAATTGTAAGGTCATGTACGTTATCAAAGATAAAGCAACCCAGCTGACAAGTCTCTGCTTAATTCAAGAATAACCAGTACTAAAAATAAAAATGCAAAAAATAAAAACCCCTAATAAACCACCATCAATTAATACTTTCTAAATAAAAGGGGATTAACAGATGAATTCACAAATGTATGCAGATTTATACAGAACACCGAATGTTGTGTGTAAATCCTTATAAACTCCAGCTCAAAACAGAAACACACAAAATGTATAGTTTGACTTACACATCCCATTTCAAAGGAAAAGAGACATCATTACAACTTGGTAACTGTGCTAACTGCAATATAAACCAAACAGAAATTCAGAGTTTGGCAGATAACTAAGAAGAGGGTTATCACTTAGGTTATATAGCAAAGTGTTGATGTATATTACATAGAGTAGTATAAATAATAAAAAAGTATTATTTAAATTAGATCACAGTGCTGCATTATGTGCATAACAGTGTTTGATATATTACTGGAGGGCTGTGAAGAACACTACTAAAACTTAACTGGTCAGACGGTCAACACTGATATTCTGTTACAATCAGGAGGATGTATGGTTCAAATGCTCTTTTGGTGGCAAAGTCAAGAAAACGTTTCAAAACATTTCCTATAAAATATGCCAATGAGCTACTCAGGCAGTAGTGACATACCTGAAGGAGCTGGGTTTGCATTCTCCATGAAGCGAAGTAAATTGCATCGCATCTGAAACTGGAAATGTATTCTCTTGATAGTTTTATTCTCATCCTGGATCGCAGAAGAGTAATGCTTTCAAAAATGCCTAGGGCCAGATTCAAGAAAAAATGGTAATAATAGTGAAATGGTAAAGATTTCCAGGAGCACTTGGGTGTCTACAGCTCCACTGACTGCAAAGGAGATCAGACACCTTCAGGTTCTAGAAAACCTCAGATTGAATCTATCTACATCTTTAGACAATTTGGGAGCCAAAATCTTAGGGAAAATCAATCACGGCCACCAAAAAAACAGGACAAAGTGTTCTTTTGGTCATTTTATCCCTGGTGCCATTTGGTGTACAATTTAGCATTTCATTCTCTGCTAAAGTGTGTCGATGAAACTCTACCTCACTCCAGTGAAGAATGCAGCCCCCCGAGTTTCTGTGTCTTTCCAAAGGTAGACAGCAGTTCACTGAACACTGGGAGCCGATGCACCTCCTTTGGGATTCCCTTCTCCCGTTAAGGTAAGAGACAGAACATCGACCTCAGTTGAATTGCCAGTGAGAAGGGAACAGAGCCACAGGACAGTTCTGTAGTCCTACACAGCACGCCTCCTTGCTCCCGCATCAGGCTTTTCAACAGCAAAACCCTGTGATCCCGGTAGAACTACTACTGGTTTTGGCAGAAAATCAGAATCAGACTGCTTTCAGAAACAGCTATGGGGTGATACATTAAAGCTGTTCAAGACCTGCACTTGAATTTCTAAATGCAGGCAAAATCTGCATGAAAATGCAGTAGGACATCCAACTGCTTACAGAACGCAAGCACGACTGGCAGATTTCACCACTCTGCAGGCGCCGGTGAAATCTGCTTGTGGCATCAGCTCTGGCCTGCAAGAGCTTCTTGCTGCAAAAGGCATATTCCAAAGGAACCCACCGTGAAGTCCAAGCGACCCTTACAATTCACACCACTGAATGCTTGCTGACCTACTGGGATTCCCCTAGCCCCCACCTGTCTTGGAGAAACGCTAATTTGGCAATACTGATAGAGTGAAGTTAAGAGATTTGATGACTTCTCACCCCAAAATGGCTTAGCAAGGAAAGCAAACAAGCAAACCCAAACCACCTCGTGTCTGACAAGTGAGAGGGTTCGTAATACAGTGCAATTACCACTCCGTTTTGGCATGATTCAGTCAAAGTAGAGACAACTGGGTTGAAAAGTTGACATTGTATTTTTTTTTTGAAAACAAATTTGTCTCTATTCTTACAAAAAAAGAGAACTTTTCCAACGGAGTAGAACCAGTTCTGACAAAGCTGCCATTGTCAGGCAGGCACAAAAAGGTTTTAAAAGGTGACTCTAAATATTTTATACGAATCCAAATTATGTACTTCTTATCAATGTCAGAGTAAGGGTCAATAAGGACAAGTTGTTTTTAAACTCCAGAAATAATCCGTTGATGGCATTAGCACTCAGCCAAACTGCTGGTTCCTGAACATAACTTTGTAAATCCCTACCGAATAACACCTCCTTAGCAGATCAGACTAGGAGCAACAAATTTTACACGAAAATAGATGCTTGCCAACATTTTAGGTTTACTATAAAGGAGTTGTTGAAGTCTTAGATAGATATTATATATATATATATAAAGATAACGTGCCTAATCAGATATTTATGTAAAATGACTGTTTCTAAGGTGAGTAATACTAGAGGTAATTATATATTTAGCCACCAAAAGTCCACATTAACAAATGGTACTTGTTGTTCAGCAGATACGGATCTCATTTGCAGTGACACACTGCAAACAGCAAAGCTGCTCTGGAATTAGTGTTGCGATTGTGGACAGAATCTGGCCGCTGTCACACAACCACATCCCTTTCTCTGGAGGACAGAGATGTCTGAGCCACACTTTGAGCGTATTTTCTGCCACTAAATTTGACTTTTCAGTGTTGCTTAGGATAAATATTAACCCACTCTGTAGCTGGTACAACTATGCATTAATGAGCAAAGCTGGTGCCAAACTGGTACTGTAGTATTTTACATTTCAAATGACTCTCCCCAAAGTCCATACAAAGGTGAAGGATCGAGTTTTCTTGTGCAGGGGTTGTGTGGTTCACCACCTGTGGACTCTGGCTATAGGGAGCATGGATCTGGGAAGAAGCTGATTATCCCGGTCCAATAACACAAAGGAAAAGCTATGGCTCATTCATCTCTGTGCTATCTGGCCAAGGGACCAGTTCTTCCTTTTTTCCCCAACTTTATCTTAAGGGCTGGAGGCAGCCAACAAAAGTTAGTATCCATGTACTCCTGACTTAACTAACGTTGGGAATCAACCCTCCACGCATCAGCCCCCAGCAAACTGAGGGGAGTGCAGAGCCGTTCCTTGCACCATCCTTGTCTCTCTCCATCCTTATCTGCATAGCTGGCAGTTGTGCTGGGCTCCGGCAGCTGCCAAGCAGCTCCTGGATCCCAGACACACTGGGTGAGATGGGAGGAGTGGCACTATTTTGCTGTGCAGCCCACAGTGTGGCCCTGTTCTTTACATGACAAAATGCTTATGAAGCATAGGAACAGGTCCAGACCAGACTGCCCTTCAGTCCTTCCACCTCCTAAATGAACATGCACCACAGGCATCTCCAAATGCCGTTTTTAGTTCGCTCCACTGAGTGGGAAGTCAAACCCTTCTCTAACTCACTCTTCATAATCTAGGTCCATCTGGGTGAAACTGCTGCCTGAAACAGTTGTTAGGGATAAATATAAACCCATATTCTTTTTTAAGAAACAGACCATTTTGTTCTGTTAAGTGCTTGGTTCCTGAGATTTTTTTCTTGCCTCTAGGATACTTTAAGTGTAGAATTTTTCATGCCAAATTCATGAATCCAGGTGAGAGAGACTGCCTTACTTCTTTCATACCTTCCCTCTGCTGTAGGGATCTCCAATGTAATAGTCATCATTACCAGGAGAGGAGCACTATACCTGAATTACACTCTCTGTAACACTGTTTTTTCTCTGAACACCTCAGTAAGGCTCTTTACTAACTTCATTTTCTCATGGCAAATTAGCAAAGCTATTTTCTTGTCTACCTGTTCCTGAATCAAATCAGAGAGTTTTCCACAATTAACCTCCCGTTATTCTCTTGATTCTGTCATACACACTCACTACTAAATTTGCCCTCAGATTATTGCGTCATGTTACACATGTACAGACGAAGAAAGGACACACTTTTACGTTTTTTTTTTCTTTTTTTTTTTTTTAAACAGAAGTAGGGAGAGGGGGGCTGAATGTGCAGACAAGGCAGTATAATTCAACCATCCAAGCCCTACCAGAGCATGAAGATTTTATTTTTTAATATTGCAGAGTAAGTTCCCCAACAGTCAGTGTTTGTCCCTGAAGAAGGTTAAACCTTAAACACCTGCTTCAAAAAAACCCCAACAGCAACAAAAAAGAACCAAAACAAAAACAAAACAAACAAAAAAAAATAAAACCCCAAAAAACCAAACTCTAAGCCTAAGGGCTTAAAAATTAGAGGCATAGCCTTTTTCTCTATTTTCTATATTTATATGAAAATAATTCATGCTTCATGCTAAATACATTATTTACCTTACAAGAACTTAGTCATCTTTGAATAAAAAAAATTGTTTGCTTTTTGTATTCCCCCCCTCCCAAAAGGAATCCATGCAATGTGGATCAAATTTCTTCTGGCTACGCTGGTCGAATCTGGAAATCTGTTGTCATTTTTTTCCACAGATGAATCCTGACTGACGGTAACTGTACGCTCATTTCTGAGCGCAGTGTAGGAGCTCTTTTGCTGAACTTCTGAATTTTACTGTTCACCAATACGCTTTCATTTTATTTTTAAATGCAGAGTACTACTAATGGCAGGTTCTGTAGCTTTGTTTCCCCAGTTAGATCAAGGATTTGATCCACAGAAAAAGATTCTGATGTATTTCCTTCCCTAATATCTACTGTAATTTCTTAGACTTGATTGCGTTTCACTCAGGCAGTTTAGAAGACACAGTTTGTTTTTCCCTATTACTATCATTTTTTGCACGCAGTGCCAATCTTCGGGCTTATGGCTTTTTGAACATTCTTTTAATTTAATATAGAAGACAGAATTCAATGATTAACGATGCTACTAACAGTGCACCCCCCCCCCCCACTTCTTCTCATTATTTCACTGAAACCCATTGCATACATAGTTCAAATTTACCCAAACTTAAAGTCATCAGTCTTCACATTATAAGCCACATATAGTACTTGAAGCACTGAAAGTGCGTTATGGTTTGCGCAGTTGCCACCAGTGGCTGTCCAAAGACTTCTATGGCACAACGTATCCAAGTGCCACTACATGGTTCTTGGTTTGGTGTCGAGAAGTGCGTGCCTCCTCTTTCCCCAAATCTCTTTATTCACATTCACTTCTAACCCAATCGTAAGGCCATTAAAAAAAATTAAGGGCCAGACCTGAATCATTACTAAATTATGCACAGCTCTTCTAGTATACGAGGGATTTCCATGTGCCCAATCTTACTCTCATCACATTACAGTTGATGTCACTGCGTGTTCAACCATGCACTTTTGACAAGCCGGAGAAAGCAATGGCAATTTTGGCTTTTTTTTTTTTTTTGTGTGTGTGTGTTAACTTTTTGTCTTCAGGTAATGAAAAGCTTTTGTAAATTAGCTGAGTGTCAGTATGAGTTCTATGGCTTCAATCTCCTTTAAAAATAAAAATCTTAAGGGTCCAAAAAAAAAAAAAAAAAAGAAAAAAGAAAGAAACAAAACGAAAACAAATAGAAAGAAAAACAAAAAAGGAAAAAATTGCTGATATTGCCACAAATCATTAGAATTCACCTGACGTGCTGAAACAAAACTTTGTTAAGTTCAAACAAATCATTGATTTGTTCTAATTTTTTGTGGTTTCCTTTTGCTCTTTCTGCCCCTTTGCCGTCCGATTGGTGATGTTGTTCAAACAGGATCGAATTCCTGCTAAATGCAGGAGCGATCCTGCTGCTTCTTTCATCTCCTCATCGTCACTCTCAGGGGGCTTTTCTGTACGTCTCTTTTTAAGAGGCAGTGTGTCACTTGGTACTTTTTTCGCCTTCATTAAATGTTGCCTTTTCTTGTGCTGGGATGCATACCCACTGTCAGCTAAAGAATCCTTGGTCTCCTTCCGATTTTGCTTTTTGTCCTCCTCTTCTGTTTCACTATGGCTCTCGTGGCTCTGGAAGCTAACTTCACTTCCTTCACTGCTGTCTTGGCTACCTTTAGTTGCAAATTCATATTGGTCGTCAGCAGAGGAAGAGGAAACGGAGTCACTAGCCGGTGATGTGCTCCTGTGGTTGGAAGATTTGGCACTGCTGTAGTTGTGATCCTCCTTTGGGTCACCGCTAACAACTGGAGAGCCACAGGACTGTTCGCTTTCTGTCCGCATCCGGCAGCTTGTTATTCCATTCCTGTAAAAACAAATCGAAGCAGTCTTAGAAGCCACAGAGACGCGATCCTGCTTCAGTGCAAAAGATGATAAAGCCAGCTGATGGATAATCTAAAATGACGCCTATCAAAGTAATGTCCATGCAGGCCAGTTTCAAAGCTGGGCTCAAATTGCTTGTGGATTGGACTCTACACATAAAACAAGCCAAAAGACACGTAACGGCACCAGAGGCAGGAGCAAGTAGTGCGTGGTGACGAATAAGTGATGTCTGAACAGTCCTGATTTACGTTTCAACTAATAGTTTATGCTTCAAAATAAAAAAAAATAAAAGAAAAAATCCCCATTATTTTACAGATTGGATATTAAATAAACTCTGATGAGTTGCATAAATATCCTCTCCCCCTTTTCATGTAACATGATACTACCAAAAATGTGGGGAAGAGATACTAGCTTTCTGGAGTACTGTTTTTGCCTCCTCTCAAAGACTCTTTTCCAGCTTGGACTCTTCCTGACAGAGGGAGCAACTAAGCATAGCACCCAGGTAGTAGCCCAGTCACATTTCTGACTGTGATCAGTTTATGAATAATCTTAGAAGCAATATAATCTTAAGCCACTAGCTGCCAATGAAGTATCAAAACACAAACAGTAGGAAAAAAAAAATCTGGTTTTGCTCTAGAAGTTTTAATTTTCTCCTTTGGTTTTTGGCACTCGGTGCTGTGTGAACTACTGCAGCACAACATATTTAACAACTAACAGTGTCCTCTTCTACACTGAAAAATATTAAAGCATTGCCACTGACTTTACAATACAGGCTACAACACTTGCAAGTCTGTTAAAGAAGAGACTGACCCTGTGCAATGCTTAACCCCTACTGGAAAAAAAGGAGAGGAGGATCCTCATCATCGAGTAAAGGCATCATCATTGCCACTCACCAGTTCACCAGACATGAACCCCTCTATCATTTAAAAAACCAACAAATCAAGCAAGACTGTTTAAACTACCACATGATAAATGGCTTTAAAATCTAGTCTTGCCATCTTCGTGCTATCACTACAGTGCTTTCACACACTCATGTCAGTGTTGGATTAAAACCTTTTCTTAAATGCATACCCTGAAGATAAGTATTTAATGGCACAGTGGCATGTCCAGAGTATTACTGCTCTTCTACTTAAAAAATTGGAAAGTGCTTTAGGTTTCACAGAATGGACCTCACATCTGGTTTCTTTACAGAAGAAACAGCAAGAGTATTATCCATTTCTGAAAGGTAAGGCTGAAGGGTGGAAAATGCAAGAGTGGTATATAATTCCACAGTTCCTATTCATCTAAATGCTCTCATCTGTAGAGCTTGCTGAAATAAGGAATGGGCTTTTGAGAACCAGTGACAGGACAATGCTAGAAGGTAGCATATCAATCAGTCATTGCAAATGTTCTTATTTACGGTATTTTCAAAGAAATGTATATAACAGAAGACCCAGTTATTAGCAAAGAAAGCCTCTTGCCAAACTCTTTTGCTCAACAAAATTATTTCCCCCTAGATTTTCAAGTAGCTTTATGATCCATAAATTATATACAGAACCCAGAAGGAATACACAAAGCTCCTTCAATTATTAATAACTAAATGCAATGTCATTCATGATTGTGCAGCAAGCCAGCTGCATTTACTCTGCGATGGTTTGCCACTGCAGGGGTTGTCATTAGACGATGCCAAATGCTTAGAAGAAGAAATCATCCATACTAAACTAGTTGTAAGGTGAATTTATAACCAACACCTTAAGATCAGTCATTACAAGCAAGCATGTGATGCATTTTAAGTGACAGATTCTTCATTTTTAGGGTAAATTTACATTTAAACATGTTAAAATTTACCATAAATTAGCATAAAATTAAAGTTACTTGATTTTACTAGGCAGCTAATAGTCAGAGCAATGTGGCTCAATAAAAATCCCATGCTACTAATTTGCCATTAAAAAATAGCAATACATTCTTGCTCCAAGGAAACAAACACAGGACAGCATAGGTGGGAACTCAAATGGGATTCCTACTGACTATGTTATTAGTGAACAAGGCTTCTAACAGATAGGATTTAAATCAAGATGTCCATTTTCATGTTACTAGATCTACTCCTACTTGCTGGTTTTGTACTGAGAGACTATCAATAAAATGAAAGCTACAGTTCCATGGACCAGAGCAACCACATGCCGAAGACATCCCTGATTTGCCCCACTCTTGAGTCCCTAATGTTTGCTTTTACAAAAAGGGGCTATAATTTGCATTCAAAAGCTCTGCCTATAGGACTTACTCCAGATCCAAATCCTTTCAAAAAATGCCTAGAAATAGAATGAAAGGCCCGGGGATTACAGAAGCAATGTCCTGCAGGAAGGTGTACTACTATAGGGTTAGCATCTCACACAGACTGACTGCAAATTGGGATGATGACAAAGAAAAACAGAAGACCACAGAAAAGTGAAAAAAAGAAAAAATTCAAAAAAATGAGAGGAAATGAAATACCAGTACACTTCAGAAGAAAGGCATATGTGGTGGGACTGGTCAGGAAATGGACAGCATTTGCATCTCAGAAAAATCTTTTGTTTTCACTTACATTTTGAAAGATTTCCAACCAGTTCTGCTTGGGGGAATAAAAAAGGAAGAGAAAGCAGGTCAAGGAGAGAATTAGCAAAGGATATCCGCAGAAACGAAAATGAGTTACACAGGCAGAGTGTTTTAGGATATTGACAAAGTCAAGTCGTGTACCCTGAAAGTAAATTAATCTGATTTGTATTTTGACACGCAATAGCTCAAACATAAGATTTCAAGAATTACTTACAATTGATATTAGTAGATTAATTGGAGTTGAACAAAAGAGCATCTAAACCATTCATATTCCATATGCACTTTTGAGACATTCTAAAGCTTCATATTGCTCTTACAGAGTCACGTGCTCACTAAGAAATGAATCTGTGATTCACTTAGTTCAATCTAGATCATCAGCAGATAGAACTCTCCGGGTTTTCAGATTTTGGCCAGTGGAATCTATTTTTGCTCACAGTTCTGGCTGGAGCTCTAACTTTATTACTGAAACCAATAATAGATTTTTAAAAGAAGAGCTTGCTCTGATGTTTGGATTATTTTTAAATTACAGAGGGGAAGAAAAGGTATTTAAGAATAACAGCGAGGGGAAATTTACTTAAAGTAATACCTTATTTTTTCCCCATTTTTTTGTTCGGAACTTTATTTCAAAATTTCCAGAAACTGACATATTTTCCATGGGACAGTCTCTAGACCTTTTCATCCTACTGACATAGACTACTCTATTTGCTTGAGGGATCTTCACCATAGTTATACAGCTCAAAGTACCATGCACAGATTCTTCTTAAAATATTTCAATAATTCAAAAATGGCTGTAGCACAATGACACAAGCCTCAAGCACTGCAAAGGTAAGTTCGGACTTTAGAAAGCCCGACTCTGTTCCCATCGTTAATGGATAGGAGTTCTGCTACTAATGTCATCGGGAGCCAGACGAGATGCATAGCAGCTGTATCTCAAGTCAGTAAAGAAATAATGTCATTTGCACTGTGTTAGTGCCTCTGCCTTTCAAAGGGGTCTTCCTCAGGATTAGATGAAAGTAAGTCTCAGTCATTTTACCAAAGGCAGATATATTTTCCTTAAGTTCCTCTACTAGCTTTATAAAAAGATAGGTAATTACATTCTGTTTGCAAAACAGCAAAAAGTTTTGCTGAAATATACTTAATTGTATTCCACACCAGAGACAGGAATATTCCTTTGATGAACAAAGCAAACCTATGTGCGTCCCTGTCCACGGCACGGGGGTTGGAACTAGATGATCTTTGAGGTCCCTTCCAACCCAAACCATTCTATGATTCTATGTGGAGTTTAAGTATCACCTCATCTAGCTCTGATTCTTCTGGATGACAGATACTGTATACCCATAGGTGATAGTTTTGGAACATAATTGGAAACACCCAGTTAAAAGACATGAAGAAATCAGTACAGGTAACTTGGGTTTGTGGATTTTGACAGGTTTCGGGTTTGCTAAAAAAGAAACTCACTCTTTTTTAATGTATAGGTAACATAATTTCAAAGGGAAATTCAAGATAGAGTTTTACCTACAGGTAGTTGAACCGTTACTTAAAACCCTACATACCAGCAGACAGGAGGATGAGCGAGCATATGAAAAGTAAGTGGCACTCAACTTGCTGTATGATGAGATTCTATCAGGAGTTATCGAGTTAAAAGTCAACACGTCGGTCACGCTATTGATAGAAGCTCTTACAAAGGTATTTCACAACATAATTGTGAGCAAAGAACCACAGTAAATGGGAGTCATGAACTACCAGCAGAAAGAGCACTCTGTCAGTATCAACAGCAGATCTGAAGTTAAGACAAATGCAGCCCTCTACGTTTTGCAAAAGAGAATAATCAAGGCAGTAACTCAGGAGGACTGCAAGGATGTTGGGAGGTTATGCAGGGAGAAAATTAAAGGGCCAAAGCCCAACTAGAACTTAATCTGACTACTGCCATAATAAACAATTAAAAAATGTTTCTATAAATATATTAGCAACAAAAGGAGGGCTAAGGACAATCTCCATCCTTTACTGGATACAGGGGGAAACAGTGACAAAGGATGAGGAAAAGACTGAGGTACTTAATGCCTCCTTTGCCTCAATCTTTAATAGAAAGACCAGTTTTCTCCAGGTACTCAGCCCCCTGAGCTGGAAGACAGGGACGGGAGCAGAATGAAGCCTCCATAATCCAAGGGGAAATGGTTAGCGATCTGCTACACCACTTAGGCACACACAAGTCTATGGGCCAAATGGGATCCACCCAAGGGCACTGAGGGAGCTGGCAGAAGTGCTCACCAAGACACTTTCCATGATTTATCAGCAGTCCTCACTATCTAGGGAGGTCCCAGTTGACTGGAGGTTAGCAAATGTGATGCCCATCTACAAGAAGGGCTGGAAGGTGGATCTGGGGAACTACAGGCCTATCAGTCCAACCTTGGTGCCCAGGAAGGTTATGAAGCAGATCATCTTGAGTGCCATCGCATGGCATGTATAGGACAACCAGGTGATCAGGTCCCATCAGCATGGATTTACGAAAGGCAGGTCCTGCTTGACTAACCTGATCTCCTCCTATGACAAGGTGACATGCTTAGTGGATGAAGGAAAAGCTGTGGATGTTGCCTACCTAGACTTTTTAGTAAAGTCTTTGACACTGTTTCCCACAGCATTGTCCTGGAGAAACTGGCTGCTCATGGCTTGGACGGGCATACGCTTCACTGGGCAGAAAACTGGCTGCATGGTTGGGCCCAAAGAGCTGTGGTGAATGGAGTTAAATCCAGTTGGCAGCCAGGCACAAGTGATTTTCCCCAGGGATCAGTACTGGGCCCAGTTCTGTTTAATATCTTTACCAATGATCTGGACGAGGGGATCGAGTGCTCTCTCAGTAAGTTTGCAGACATCAAGTTGGGTAGGAGCATTGATCTGCTTGAGGGTGGGAAGGCTCTACAGAGGGATCTCGACAGACCGGATCGATGGGCTGAGCCCAATTGTATGTGGTTCAACAAGGCTAAGTGCCAGGTCCTGCACCTGGGTCGCAACAACCCCATGCAATGCTACAGGTTTGGGGAAGAGTAGCTGGAAAGTTGCCTGGTGGAAAAGGACCTGCGGGTATTGGTCGATAGTTGGCTGAGTATGACACAGCAGCATGCCCAGGTAGACAAAAAGGCCAATAGCATCCTGGCTGGTATTAGAAACAGTATGGCCAGCAGGACTAGGGAAGTGATCATCCCCCTGTACTCAGCACTGGTGAGACCGCACTTCGAATGCTGTGTTCGGTTTTGAGCTCCTCACTACAACAAAGACATCGAGGTGCTGAAGCGTGTCCAAAGAAGAGCAACGAAGCTGGTGAAGGGTCTAAAGCACACAAGTCTTATGAGGAGTGGCTGAGGGAACTGGGGTTGTTCAGCCTGGAGAAAAGGAGGCTGAGGAGAGACCTTATTGATGTTTACAACTACCTGAGAAGAGGTTGTAGGAAGGTGGGTGTCGATCTCTTCTCCCAAGTAACAAGTGACAGGATGAGAGGAAATGGTCTCAAGCTGTGCCAAGGGAGGTTTAGATTGGATATGAGGAAAAATTTCTTCACTAAAAGGGTTGTCAGGCATCGGAACAGGCTGCCCAGGGAAGTGGTTGAGTCACCATCCCTGAAGGTATTTAAAAGAGGTGTTGATGTGGTGCTCTGGGACATGGTTTAGTGGTGGACTTGGAAACACTAGGTTAACAGTTGGTCTTGATGATCTTTTCCAACCTAAGTGATTCTATGATTCTATGAACATTAAGAACATACAATTAAGAATTTATAAAAGGAAGTACCTACCAGTTCTTTTACCTACACGAAAAGTTCTTTTACCTCCATCCCTGGTGACGTTCAAGGCCAGGTTGGACGAGGCCCTGAGCAACCTGATCTAGTTGGAGATATCCCTGTTCCTTGCAGGGGGGTTGGACTAGATGACCTTTGAAGGTCCCTTCCAGCCCTAACCATTCTATGATTCTATGAAAATAGTCATTCACAGATAATGTAAGTAAATCATTTTACTTACGCTTTGCCATCTATGCTGCACATGTTACTTATGTTTGGTTTATTTAATCACTGCTTGAATGGCTGCTTCAAGGCAGTCAAAAATAAGCAAAAATAAAGCCAGCATGACAAATAAAGTCACCATAATGAAAGCTAGGCCTGAGGAATAATCTAGTAATTGCCCTATAAAGTGAAAATAATTATAAATAACAATCTTCCATCTTCTAATAAAGGTAAGCACAAAACTCATTTTTGTCACACTCCAAGGACCAGGAACTGTACAAGGAACTGTGGCATTAACAAGAGAAGAAAACCAGGTATTTAAAAATCTACCCATGATGAAATAGGTAAGGTTTGTTAGCGTTGCATTTTGGGGTGTTATGTTGGTTTGGGGTTTTTTAATTTTCTTTTTTAAAAAAAATAAAGGAAGAGCGGTAGCTCTGCCAGTATGGATGCACTTGCTTTCCCTAGGAAAAGGCAATATTTTGTCTTGGAAACCTGAATGGAAAAATTTTTTACTGAAGAGAAATTCCTTGGGAAGCTTGTATATGCAATTTACAGATAATTGTGAAATTCCTTGAGAAGTTGCAAATATTTGATGAGAAAGGAGAATCGGAAAAAAGGGAAAAAACCCAAGTAATTTCCCACTAATTTTTACCCTGCAAAAATTTAAAAACCCAAAGTACTTCTAAGAAACACTACCAAAAGTAATTTAATCTATTACCTAGGCAGAAGTGGCATACAAAGAAGTTTTGCCTAAGTTTTCAACTATCCTGAAATAATGGATTTGATTCATTCTGGGGAAACGAAGGCTAAAAAAAGCAGTTAAGCAACGGGGTTTATGCTGTCCTCCATGCTGACAGTTCTGATGCATCGACAAACAGAGAACCACAAATCCAGCCAAAGTGTCTTTACTGGGACTGGCTCTGCTTGGCTCTTCCCAAATCATAAGAGTTTTACCCACTCTTCAAGATTTCCCACTGAGGCGGCTGCGAACTCTTCTTCCCTCTTTTTCACCTCCATCCCACACGCATTTGCTGGCTACTGTTATGGGACGGGGTTTTCATTTGGCCTTTCCATCAGAACAGACCACTGAACAGTCCATTAAGTCCTGTGGGCCAAGACTGGCAGCACCTTAATCTGGCCAAAAAAAATAGGGAAGCATGGCCTACACAGTACAAAAGCACCGAAGACCAGAGCTTCATAAATGCTGGATTCCCTGGGAGCCCATGTGAACGCTGTTCAGTGGCCTCTGTAGCAGTGAATGTTTGGGGCAGAGGAAAAGAAAAAAAGGCCTAATACATAAAAATTACTATGGATGTTTTGTAAAACATCTTTCACAGAATAACCTGGACCAAATTACAAGGCCTATGCCACAGAGCTGGTGAGATTCTCTATGGACTGAAATTCCATCAATCTCATGGATTTGCCCATGTCAGGCAGATGAGGCTTAGGCTCAGCAAGTCTATTGCACTGCAGCAGGACATGGGCACAGACGCAAACCACTCGTGCACTACGGATAACTGAAGAAAATTACAAACATCATGGTTGAGACTGTCCGCTGAATGTTCCGAAACTGTAGTTCAAACAGCTCTAATATTATTGCAACTTCCAAGCTTGTGCTCTTCCAAAGGGTTAGTGTAACTGGTAACACCTTACTCATGTGGAAAGTGATTATATATGATAGAGCTTCTTGCACCTTGCCAAGAGGCACATTGGCAAATGCACCGGCCACTTTGATAGAGACTACGCCTACTGAAATGGACACAGAAATCCTCCTAAGTAAATGTTCAAAAGGTATTTTCCAATGGATGTACGTAGTAAGAGGAAGAGCTCACTTCAAAGCACAACCAACTCCTTGCAGCACATAAGGCATCCCTGGCTTCGCTTGCTTTCATTTAATACCGTTGTAAGTCAGTATTTTCTTTTCTACATACCCAGACTATCACTGCACTTGCGTTTAGATTCTCTCAGGGAACCGAAACACGTATGATGGATCTCATGTTAGAGACATGGTACATGCTGTGCAGCTTTGAAGTGTGATTTTCCTCTGCAGTCTTTGGGTGAGTCTTAGACTTGTCAGCCACAACACGGAAAATATGGATGGTTGGATGGTAAACAAGCTAAAAGTGGTGTGAATAAAGTAAATAAAAAGCTACTGTCAAAACACATCCAATTATGCTCTGCTGTGGAGATTTAACACCAGAGGATGATTTTCAAAGTAAAACCAGTGTGGGATGCCTTTTCCATTTGTAGATTAGTTTGGAACGAAAGGCCTATTTGTGCAATTTAAGCCAAATGCACTACACCATAATGATGCTCTCGTCACTTGCTATTTTTTATTCATGTAAAGTGGTGGATTTGTCGTGTTTGTTAAATACTTTTCAGTAGGGTTTTTAAATCCAAACTACTTAATTCAATCGTACTTTATTGTATATATAAAAAATAACGTAATTACATGTAATTACATGGGAACATTGATACCTTGTGCAGGAACAAAATCCACTAATACGTTCAGTCACACTGTTGAAGAAGAATAGCACAGTAAACTTTCCGACTGAAGGGAGCTAACATATCAGAAATCACAGATTTCAGCATCTTAGGCCAATGCTATGGTTTTAGCCTCCTTTCCAAATAAGAGATAGTCAAAACACTCCTAATTACAACCACAAATTTAACCCAAGATCAAGCTGTTTTGACACTAACGGCAGTCTGCACAACAGGACAATATACTGCAAGTTATTCGCATGCAGTTTGGAGGACAACAAAACCAAAGAGCACTAAGATATTGAGGAAATAAACACAAAATGGAATAAACGGCTCAGACAGCAAGGAAGTGCCAACAGAAGACCAGCATCTTACAAAAGAACCCGTAACTCCTACATATGGTAACTAAAGAAAACCAGTTAAGAGGTTTAATTTATTATGCAAGGATCCACTACAAAGAAAATACTAGAGGTCCTCTATATGAATGATGAAAACCACCTTTTTTAGCTGGTTTTAGGTGTTTCACTTAGAGCACCAAAGGAACTCTTTTCAAGAAAATACACGTTTGAGTAAAAGCTTCTTGGAAAGAAGCTGTCTGGCTTCTCAATATATAGGCAGAGGCACATAATTTCTGCAGATAACTGTAACAGAGACTGCATCACCTCCCATGGCTGACCAGCAGATTTCCCTCCTGGTGAAAGCTAGAAAGGGAAATCAACATTCTTGCACCTGAACAGGTCTGAAAACATCCCTTGCCAGCCTGACCGGAGCAGTCCTCTTTGTAGGAATGACAGGTCCGTGTGAGCAGTATTCCTACTCTGGACTGCAACAGAATGTGCATGGATGCTGTGGTAAATTCCCTGGGTTGCGTATGATAAGCAGAAGTTATTCTCATGAAATGACATGAAAGCTCGACATGACAGGTCCTATTTAGCCCTGTGAGTCTGACGAGAGGAGTAAGTAAGCACCAAGAAATAGGGTGTCATTTTTACAGTAACTGATAACAGAAACATCCAGTTTTGAGAGGACCAGATGATGTTCTAAGAGACACCGTGCATGCCGACTGACCTCCTTCCTAAAGAAATTCTGAATTTTAATATCCCTGAGAGAAACAAGACAAAACTGCCTGCTGAAATTGCTCTATTGCAGTGAGTCCTCTAACTTCTCAAAAGTTTTCAAAGCCTCACCCCCGGCCCCCTCTTCAAGAATTAGAAGAGGGATATAACAAGCTATTTCTAATACGGCCTAAGGCTGGAGAAGAGAACAAAAAGAATTAGAAATGCCTGCATTAACTAATTATAAATGCTTTTCTCTGAGACAGAGCAAAAAGAACATAAGCAAGGGAGGGGTAAAATCCCTAATTTCCCAAATCCACATTAGCAGGTAGCTGGTAAAGATCCTGTTTTACCTGCTGGGAAAAAACATGAGAAGGAATCCTAAGAAAATGCACAAAATTTAACTATATACAGCCTTACAGCATAACAATTTGAAGATGTCTACACAGAAGGAAGTTTTCAAGTGGCCTGGAAGGAAAAAGTTCTATCTCCTACTTGAGTCAACCCTGACTATGAAACAGGGCTTAAGCAGGAAATGCAGATAAACTCAAGAGAGAATATTCAGACCACTATATCCTCCATTTAGCTTGGACACCTCATAAAAATTATATATAATTAATCATCCAGTAGTCCCACAACTCTGCAATCCCCACTGGAGCAGAATACAACCCTGGCTAAAGCCAGCGGCAAAGCTACGGAAGACAGTTGACCTCCACTGCTGGCAAGGCCAGCCTGTGGTAAAGTGAGATGGAGCAGAACTCTGCAGACTTCTGGAGGATGACCCTCAGGGTTGCATCCCTTCGGCACAGCATGTGTGAAAAACAGCTGAAACAGTTGCCCATCAAAAAATACGGATTTTATTCCAATTAGTGTCTTCCCCTCTATGCATTTTAAAGCATCAAGAGTATATGAATGTCATAGGTTCTCTCTCTCCCTCTCTCTCTCCATTTATAGGATGGAAATACTGCAGCCAAAGGGCTAGACATTGATTCTGAAAAGGGATAAAAAAAACTAAAGAGCAAATGGGAAGAAAATCCCAAGTAAATAATAACAGAAGTAGCTACCAAGATACTTTATTTCACTGCCTTGCATTCATTTACTGAGATCAGAGCACGGTCAGTACTAATTATGAAACCCCACTCAGGACACCCAACTGCCTGAGCTCATACAGCTTTTGCAGACACTGAGATTTCTGGAAGAGAAGGGCACTGGCAGCACATGACCAAATTAATGTCTGTTGTGGCTGACTGAAAACAGAGCTACACCTGAGGCAAATCGTCCTTCCACCAACAAACCATCACTGCTATAAGTAAAGCAAACCACTGAACCATAGTTGTTCTTGCCATCACTAGATGTCTCTTACTGCCCTGCTTTCTGAAAAAGTTGAATATCTTCAAACAACATTTTACCCTTGAATGTTTCAGTATAACCTTGAAATAGAAACTGTACTGAAAGAAACTGCTTCACAAAGACCTAACTTAATAACAAAACGACAGCTATATGTTTAGATATCTTTCAGACTTTGCTTTAATATTATTGATATGCTTCTTGATGGTACTTAACTCAGGAAAAGGCCTGTAGGAAAAGGGAGGGAGGGAGGAGCAGGAAAAGGCATTTGCACTTAGGAAAACACTGTAGGAGGTTCTCACCATAAACTGCCTGCAATTTGCTAGTGAAAATAAAACTGCTTATTACAAATCAGTGTGCAGAGAGATATGCCATGACTGTCTTGCAAAGAACGATAACCCAAGAATTTTAGGTGGCAGAGTTTTATTTCATTTAGAGCCTCAGAAGTACTAGCAAGCAGCGAAGTATCTGCTGACCAGAGCTTACAGATACTTTTACATTCTCTGCAAAATACTGATTTATTTCATAAAGATCTCGCAATGAGCCACTCTTACCTTACTGCAACAGCCATGCTTCCTATAGGGTTGATAGGCAATGGCCTGGCTCCAGGAAATATTCCTCTACTCAGAACTCGAGCTCCATTTTGTATCACTCCCGGAGGAACTAAAAAAAAAAAAGGAAACAAAAAAAGAACATTTTTTCTTTTAAAGAAAATGTTGGAAAAATGTAGGAGCAAAATGTGGAGCAAACTTTTCAATGAACTGAGAAAACACTGGAGAGGCTCGTGTAGTACACTGCTTACCTTGAATATCTCAGCCTCAACTCTTGTGAATGCCGTGCTATTTCCAATGCTATTTTCACGGAAAAAAAAACAGCAACCAATGATAATGTGGCTTGGGGAAGCCACTGCCCGACCTAGTTGCTGCAGACCATTCCTTGTACAAAGGAATCACTTTTGTTTTGTAATCGCCATTGTGCTGGGAATGCATGTGCTTAGAGTCAAAACTGTCTGTGAGCACAGATGTAACTATTTCATCTACAAGAAGAAACAATGACCCTTTACAGATAAACAGAATATAGGCACTTCACTGCAAGAACATAGGTCAAGCTTTTTATCATCCCAGCTTACTTTCTAAGCAGCAATCTCTTGGCCTTCACTGCAAAATAAAATATTAACTATGAATGTGGATTTACCAGGAAGGGAAAGACAAGAGGATGAAAAGGCATTAGCTCCATACCACTAATTAGCCCCTCTCTCTTGCCACCGATGACCTCTGTCACCCAGCCTGACAGCAGTCATGCTCCTCCAGCACACAGCCAGGTCACAGCTGAGCCTCTCCCATCCAACGTGGCACACTGATGCCCCGACACTGAACTGCGTAGACGCTGGCCACTACGAGTGAGAGATTTCACTGAGGCCTTTTAACTTGGTTGTGTATCAAAAACTACAGCTCTGGCCAAGATTTTAACCTACAACCGAGTACTTCTTTTCTATCCAGGCACATTTGTGTGCGCTGCTCAGCCTAGGGCAGCCAACCTCCCAGCTGAAGGAATAGCAAGAGGAAGAACTACCAAGGCACCATCAAAGGAAGAGACTGTCCTTAGCAGGTCCTCAGCATTTTCCTCCTCCACTGTGGGATGCGGGACTACTGAACACAGCTCTTATCCTAGGCACTTACCAGGGACTTATGCGTAATGCCATTCGTTTGCACAGCTATTATGTCCCTTCAGGTTGGAAGAGTAACCTCCAACAGCCTCAAACCAAACTTGCTGCTTTAACGTCCACAGCTAGCCAGTTTGCTCACTTTTTCTTTACTGTAAGCCACCATTCATATCGTAACTTCCCCTGATGGGGAATGTCCAAAAATGATGATCATTACTCTGGATTGTTTTTAACAATACAGATATTACATAAATACATATAAGATAAATGTAAACCATATCACTTTATATACACCTACAAAATTTTATTTTTAAAGAAATTACAGGGAGATTAGAAAAATCATTCAGCCTAAGAATCAACACATACACTTTACATGCCCAACTTCAAACGCCTACACCTGAAAATATTAGTGTATTCTGAGGCAGAGAAATACAGGGTCAGAAGTACATGATTTCTAAGCTGCTGAGGTACATTTCAACTTCCAGGCAACACAAAGCCAGATCCACAGCTCCCTTCTTGCTATCCTGATGCTCACCTTGCTTCACTCCAGGCCACATAGATTAGTTCTGGGAAAATAATCTTCTTTCTCCTGATGGTGAGAGCACATCATCCCCTAATCAAGTCCTGTCACTGTGTTATACCCATCCTTGCTTTTGAGCACCTCTGAAGAATAGGTCATTTATATTTAGGTGCTTAAGTACAGCCTCAAACGGCTAAAATTACAGAACCTACTTTATAACTACTAGGGTCAGCTTTCAATAACCAAAATGATTTAAAAATTGCTTTTTGCTATTTATACTTCACTACTTTGTGCACTTCTTCCTTCAGCACTAGATTACGAGAAAGTGATCAAATCTGTTTCACTCAGGGGACACTATCAGGCTTTCAATGCTCCGATGTTTCGGTTTGTAGATACTGTAGAGGAATGTTACCTTGCTAAAACGTCCAAAGTCTGAATTTCTTATTATATTTGTTTCAACAGCATGACCTTAAGATCGCCAAAATACCCGTGTCATGAAAGAAAAGCAGTCTGCTCAAGGATATGGCTAACCTAAAATGTACAGATAACAGGTAAACTCAAAGCAGCAGATAAACCTGCTAAATATCAAAATATCAATAAAAGACATCATTTCCACTGGGCATGGTTTTTCCAACAGGCTTTCAAGAGGGACAGATTTCGTACTGCACTACGCAGTACAGTTTCTCTACATTTAAGAAGCCCCGTTAAAAGAAATGAACCATGAGTTTTGACCAAGAAAGAGCTAGGAATTTTATCTTTAATCTGATACAAACCATAGAATTTTATATTGAAATGAAACATTTATTGCATTCACACAGAGCCACATGTCAGTTAGCTATGGATGTTGCCTAAATGTATATACACACATACAAACACACACACAAACAAAACTTCAAAGCAAACACACTGAAAGTTTTACTGTAGAAAGAGAGCAACAGGCTCCTTGATGCCCAAACTCTTCTTTCCACGGTTATCTAATTATCCTGGGCTGTTGGCAGAGTTAGCTGATGCTTATCTTACCCTCTCTCCTCTCCTACCTTCTCTTTCTGCCTTATTGACAACTCCCATTGCTTCTTTAAAAAAAACCCTCTTCACTTCCTCATCACTTCTCTAAAAACACTGTCTCATGTCTTTCCTTTTTTACCTTCTCCGAGCTTCCTTTTTTCCTGCACTCCCATATATACAAAATACATTGCTAAGTCTCATGGTTTAAACTTTCTCTATATAGGCATCCCCTCTCGAACCCATCCTCCATCTTCCTCAACTCTGCAGGTTTGTAAGTCACGGTGTGCTATTCAGGAACACATTCTTTGAAAGCTTCACATTTAAAAACATCCCCACCTCAACACACATATTCTCTACATCTTCCCTTTAGGAATTAACAACTGTTCTAAAAAACCGAAAAAGTAGAAGTTTGCTGTACTTTGAAAATACCCCAAAGAGATAACTTGGTTCCTATTCCTGCCGATGAAATTTACTTCCATTACATCTGGTCTGTTCAGCATGCCAGCACTCATTCAAAGGCTTCGGTAAGACTCTTCGTGCCAGAAGGGACCTTAACTTTTCTCTGAAGTATGCCACAGCTCTGTATATTGAATTCACCCCTCAGAATTCAGTAACTATCTCAGCTTGCAACAGCAGTGTTATTGCTACTGATTTTTACTTTTGTTTCCCAAAACTCTCTGAATTTACGATGCGGCAATACCACCACATCACTAGTTAAGTTATGCAGACAGACAAACAGGAAAGTTGTATGCAAGGGGTCAACTGAAGAAGGAAACTGGGTGATGCAGTGTGTCCTTTCAGTAAACATATGGAACCATAATGAAAAAAACCCCCACCAAAACCAACACAACTTGCTGGTAAATTAGTTTCTGTAGCATTCTAAACCTAACAGGAAAAGTAGGATCAAAATAATTCAATAGTAGAAGTTATTAATTTCTAGTTATCCACATAACCAATGTACCACTGATAGACTGATCTGTATTGCTCACGCATCTCTACTTAGAGCATTTAAAGCATCAATATCCATCCTTCCCAAAATGACACTAATTACTTTCTTTTTAAAAAAATCTATGTATATAAACTGCTAATACATTGTCCCTGCTACCCAGACACTTTCCCTGCCTTTGTACAGGCTGTATGAAGATGGCTATTTATTATCCAAGGAAATGTTTTCACATGTTGGTACTTTTTGAGTGTTTGGATTATTTACTGGAAAATACATGGTGCTTTTATTTCAAAGATACATTATGCCTTACAAGCTTTAATTATGTTTCAAAACCATACTTTGAGGCGAGGTATTTATATTTTAGATTGAAGATTCAAGGTGTGGAGGTAAGATAATTTACTCTAAGCCATATCATCAATCAGTGCCAGTCTGGACTAACACCTTACGCTCCAGACTCCTCTTTTCTCATGCTTCTTTAACCAACAGTACAGACAGGTTACATGGTTCCCAATTCCTAGGCAGAAGTGTGAAATGTAATTTACACCTTTCCTGTGCAAGTGCCGAGAGACATTTATGTCTTAGAAACTCAGCTCAAGAAAACAATGCAAAAAGATCTGTGCATCTCTTTGATAAAGGTTTCCTCTCTCACAAAATTTTCCTAGTGAAATGCAGAGTCTGAAACCACAAACTCATTATTCACCTTTCAGCTTTCATCACTGCTGTTTTCAAGGAGGCATTGGACCTCATTCTGCTCTCAGGAAGCTCAAATCCAGGAAATACTTCCACTGGAGTAGAGTTAAACCACGTACAAAGAACCTGCCCCTAATGTGCAGCATGAAGAGGGAAGTTATTTTTGGATCTTATGCTGCTCTGGTGGAATTCCACAATCTCAGTAACATCTGCTAGCACTTGAAGTCTCCACTGGCTAACTGCGGAGAGAAGCAATGCATCCAATGTCAAAAATCAAGACTGCATCTCTGAAATCGTCCAAGGGGGACAACAATCTCTCTTTTGTAGCAAACTTCCATATTACAGCTTAACCGACAATAAAGTGAATGCCATGTAGAAGAACATACCATAATCTGAATCCGTCAAAACACTATGTTCAGGTAGTGTTAAAAAGATACAACAGAAACCCTCAAAAATCCAGTGTTGTTTTGTAGTCCATACTCAGCCTCTGGAGGTGGAACATAAGTAGGCGACCACATGATCACTCCACAGCCAGTGCAGGACTGTTTTAATTCAGAGCATGGTCTTGTGTGCACGTTAGCTGAGTACAATATCCCATACTACGGACTTCTTTCATCACAGCCCTCAACAGATTGCATCCATAAACTCTTACTTGCAAGCGCGAATACAGGTAAAGCAAACTTCTCCCATCCAGCTGAGGTTACAATGTCATCCAAGGCCTTCACAACACTCAATACCATGTTAGACTGGGTCCTTCCCTGAAGATTTGCTTGTCTTACACACAATACAGCAATTCGGCAAAATTGAAATGGAAAAGGAGGAGGAAATACTCAATGGATAGAGTTATCAGACACACTGACACTCCAACAGCTCACTAAATAAGGAAACCAACTTCTTGGTTAAATGTTGGCACATGGAGTTAAATAAAGTATCAGCACTGAGAGTGATTTGTTGTAAATCAAGGAAATAAAAAAGAAAGGGGCAACACACACGTTCTTTTTGTCACCTGGGAAACAAGCATACTCTTCATTAAACTGTCTAGCTCAAGGTAGCCAATATTTAGACTAGTGAAGAAGACTGAAAAATATTTATTGAAAATGAACTTTAAAAGAGTGGAATATTAGAGTAGGAAGGTATCCTGTAGGGACTGACTGGTTCTCTGCCTCTTCTGTCATGATGTGGCATATACATTTATCTCGGGGCTCTCTTCCCTGGCCCATCTCTTATAGCAAAGAAGACAAATTATAGACAAATTATATAAAGAAAGCAAATTATAGACAAAAGATATTGAATTTCTGCTAATATGTATCAGCTTCAGCTTCTTTCTGCCAAGCTCTCTTCCAGGACAGTGTTTAGCAGAATACTTTATCTCATGCTACAAGAACTGAAAATAGGAAATCGCTAATGATGTATAATTGATGGGACACCAGAAGTTGCAAAAAGCAAATGTTATCTGCCAAATGTGTAGCTTTATTCACTTCAACTGTCTTATCCCAGGCATAAATTTAATGCTGTTTGCCTAACTACTTCTATTTTACTGCTCAAGGACAATTTTACAGCTCTTAGATTCCATAGTCCGTAGTCCTAACAAACTGCAAATCAAGGATGCATCCAACAACCCATATACTCTGAACAAAAATTTGAGGCAGGGGGACAGAAGTGTATCCTGATAATCCTATCACACTCATACCTTGTCTAAGGACATTTAATAAAAATTATTCAATCTTCCGAGTTACTTTTTGTGTAAGGAGAAAACCACAGCTAGCAATTCTTCATTTTGGTGATGCTGGAACTGCTCTACAACAAACTATACCATGCTGTTAAACCAAAATATGAGGAGTAGGGAGAAAGAACTGTTTCATAAAAATAAGTTTTATTTCCAATTCTACTTCCTTACTTTAATGACTTAATACTGAAACACTGAGGTAAAACAAAACAAAACTCTAATAGAAGTTGAGGACGCCATTCTTCCCAAAATCCCAGCAACTGCAAAGTTTCAACCCTATGAAAATGTCTTTTCCCAATTTTGACTTTGATACAGAATTGTCAGCAAAAATGGCTTTATGAAACATTTTACTGTCAATGATTTATCATTTCCTGATAAAGAAAGTTAAGCTGGAAACTGTCTAGTAAGTTATAAGTGACTTGTCCACAAGCAGTACAAACAGAACATTACAGTTATCAAGTTTCATGTACAATAAAAATGTCCCAAGAAAACAGTATGTTCTATTTGATCCTATCTGGAGAATTTCTGTCTGTTATTAAGGCAATTTCATATCAATTTTTTGTCTCAATTCCTGTAAATATATCTTCCACATACACAATCCACTTGCATTAGCTTAAAAAGCAAATTTCATCAGGGTACAATTTTAGAAGTATAGAGGTACAGTATTAGTAGATTTCTCTAGGGAGTTACTTCTCATCAAATTTAAAATGTATGTATGTATTTTGGGTTTTATATGCTTTGAGATAAAGATTAATAACGATTTCCAAACCAGAGAGAAGTTGATCTCACCCTTGGAAAGCCTGCTTTTTAAGAAGCTCCCAGCAAAACTTCATGCTCACATCTTCCCAAGCATCTCTATCCCAGCACTTCAGTCTCCTGCAAGGAACCATCCACAAAACCAGTGTTGCAGTCTCCTGAAGGCCACCACTTTCCAGCTAACCTGGGTGAGCAGTGGTGAGCAGTACTGAAAACAGAAGATGGATGTTCAGAGCCGAGAGGACTCAGTTTTCTGGTTTCTGCCCATACCCTTTCTGCAAGCACTGTTTATTGCTGTTTGCAGTATTAAACTTCAACTTGAGCAATGTACTTACGTTTATGTGCAATTCCCAAATTATATAGCAATGGGCAAAGGACTACTTATGAATTCAAAGCTATGTATAATACCACTGAGTCAGGAGCTTCTTGAATTATATCAAGATTTCCAGTATCATCACTTTGTCCGCAGCGTTGTTTCTCTGGCAGTAGCAGCAGCAGCAATACACTGCACACGCTCCCTTCCTACTGGTCCTTCCCTCAGAGCAAACGGTTTCAAGTTCAGCATGACCTCACCAATTAAGAAGGTATTGCTCCTTAAAATGCTTACAGTGATTTGAATCTCAGGACGTCCAAACACACTGCAAAACCACCAAAAATAATCTCCATTTTATGTGTGGCAAAACACAATGGTTTGGCAAGACTAAACAACATGCCCAGGGTGCTACACTCCTAAGAGCTGGGAATGCTACACTGGAGTAACATTTATTTTTAAGATATTGATAAGAATTGAAGTATTGAAAGCGTTAGCAATTGTACAAAACTAACCCATGGGCTTCATTGAGTTAGTAGCCATGACTTCTAAATTGAGCTTTACCATTTGTTCGCCATCTCCTTTTCCTCTGTGAATTAGAGTCCCATCAGGGAAAACAGGCCCAGAAATTTGATGCAACTTGCCCAAGATGGCCCAGCCAGCACCCCTGCCAGTCAAAACACAGTTTTCAATCCAAGTCACGTATTTTGGAATTAATATTCACATACTGGCTACTAATAAAATCCAAAGTATTTGTAAATTATGATAGCTGCTACTGAAGAAAGCAGGTATTTCAGTTGCTGTTTCTTTTTAAACATAACTGAACCACACAAAACTTGATGAAATACAAGGACTTTCATAAACTGAAGCAAATAAAGTACTAAAACTATGTTCCTACATGCCCTTTCTTAGCATATCACAGTATCTTTCACGCTTTAGTCTTGCTGCCAGCTGGATTGTATGCTTCAGTACAGTCTTGCTCAGAGCTGGCTACTTTGAACTTCTGCTTTTAGTTACAATCTTGAAATACTTTGTGAAAATACTGCTAAATGTTAATATCATAGAATCATAGAATGGTTTGGGTTGGAAGGGACCTTCAAGATTATCTAGTTCCAATCCCCCTGCCACGGGCAGGGACATCTTCCACTAGTTTAGGTTGCTCAAAGCCTCATCCAACCTGGCCTTGAAACACCTCCAGGGATGGGGCATCCAAAACTCCTCTGGGTAACCTGTTCCAGTATTTCACCACTCTCATCGTAAAAAAAATTCTTCCTTACATCTAATCTAAATCTATCCTCTTTCAGTTTAAAGATGTTAATACCTGCACTATAATTGTATTATTTACAACTTTTAGTGACAATGTGAACAATCAATTTCACGAGTCTACAAAGTAAAACTCCAACAAACACAAAATAATCCTAATAATGGTGTTTTACTCTTTCATTCTGCCATTTTTTTTTTGCATGAAAACTAGAGCACAAAGTGATTAGGGTAAATGGTAAGCAAATGTTTGTGCCAGCTCAGACATCGTGTCAAGATTTCATATAAAAGCAAAAGCTGATTTCAGAATTCATGTGTGGTTGTTAGCAGCGTTTCACACATGGGTATCGAGTTTTAAATGGTCATTTAAAATTATAAAGCTAATTAATCAATCTGTTACAAAGCAGGAATACTTTACTCCGTATTTTCTAACGTCACTGAGATAAGATTCCTTTCTGACAGACTGTATTAAAAGAATAAATTTTAATAAAACTTTGAATGATGGCTGTAAATAACTTCATCTGAAAGATGCTTTTAGCACCCACTTTGCCTAGATGAACAAGGATTTTTATCCTGCTTGAAAGGTAGCTTTTAATCCAAGAAGATGCCTTCAAAGTCAAAAGCCAACAAACGTAACTGTCCACACAAACATGAATTCAGACTCTGCCACAATCTACTTTGGAGGTATCCACATTTCACAACGATAGTTAAATTTTTGTAGGACAGGCCTTAATGGACCGGAGTTTTAAACCTTCTGGCTTGTCAAGCTGTTGTACTGTGAAATGACACTCAGGTTCTGCCTCCATCTGACTTTGTTGTGGAAGTAACCGGCACATTCGGAGTCAGACTCTCAGACCAAAAGGTTGTTTTCAGTCAGGTATTAACACCTGCGGCCAAACTGGAAACTATGTCCCTCCCTCTTCAAATCTGGTCTTCGGAAGATGGGGAATTTTGCAGCCCTGATGGCTTGGGCACAGGCTTGACGCCACAGTCTGATATGACAAACTGAACTCTAAATCTTCAAGGGATGAAACAGAACCAGCATGCCTACCGCCCTGATTATCCACAGCTTGAGTTACAGACCACTGTAGTCACTGACAGAGCAGAGAATGAACTGTGAGCTTCTAGACGATGCTCAGCATTGTGATGAAATTTTTATAGTCCAATTGCCTTTTATTTGAAAACTAATTTTAAATGTGATTTTTCATGCAGTTGTTTCTTAATGTGCAGTAGTAATTAATTTGCTTTAAGTTGCCTAAGATTTTCCTAATAGGGTAGGTAAGTGAGACAACTGCAACTCATAGGTCAGGCTGATTTACTTCCTCAGGTATCCATTCGCGCACACACACAAAAATATTTCTCCTTTGTAATTTAGAGGACCTCTGAGGTTATGATAAGAACTTCTGCCCTTTCCTCCTGGCATCAGCCAATTCTACCCAATGTCTGGAAGGATTCACGAACTTCTGAGCAGACCCTGCATTTCAGTTTAAAGGCACAGAGGAAGGTCTCATTACTTGTGGACACCAAAGAGGGAGTGATGTGAAGGAGGAGCCACCTTTCTGTTTTCATGTCCCTCTCGCTTTTGACATCCTGACACAACAGCCCTCTGGGAAGGTGATGTGGGGAGAGAGATAGCCAGACTCATAGAAGGCTAGAATTTCCTTCCTCAGAGTGACCTCTGCAAATTAAAATAGCAATAAGCCATTGGTCAACTTGCAAGCTATGATCTCTACAAAATGACAGTGCCCAAGTCTTCCAATCACTTCCACACAAACTCCTGTAATGATGGTAAACGTGATGAAAATCTGCAGTGTGTTTAGTACATGCAGCTTACTATGGATCTCCTCCCTTTCTTGTCTGCAATCTTCTCCTGCTCTCTAGTTCTTCCAAGAGTTCAGATTACCTTGCATTTTCCCCATCCTTTTCCGCGCATGTACTGCTTTATGTCTCCTTCCCTCTCTCACATACCCTTTTACCCCTGCACTCTCATTCTATCCCAACTTATTTTCCCCTTTTCTCTGCTCCACAAATCTGGCTTCTTTAAATTTCTGATACTTTGGATATCTCTCATTTTCTTCTTCCTGCTAAGCCAAACGATAACCTCCTCTCCCCAATAAAATCTTTCCTTTTTCCTACCTACATTCAGCTGGGATTGCTCGCCCTTTTACTGCACACAGTCCCGGAAGGCTGTTTAGGACAGGAGGACAAGGACCACTCTTCTCTCTTTCCAGAACAGAGAGTTTATTGGTACATCACGCTCTACCCCCAGAAGAGCTTCTCAAGAGGCATTTCTCTGGCAGGGCCACAAAGCAGGCTGACAATAGCCTTCTTCGGCTGCACAGGAAATGCTTTGATGGTAACTGACTACCCTCTCCAGCCAGAGTATCAGAGTGCAAATCAAGGCTTCCCCTGGAATTCGGATTTGGTTGCCCAAGCTAGAACAATAGTGGTGATGCTAGACAGGCTTGATAATGGCTTCTATTTTAACTTCTGCCTTTATTTTTTAGAGCTGCCTGTCACTCGGCATTACTACCGTGCTTGCTGACCAGCGATACGCTTGTTTTCTTGTTCTCCCTGCTTTTGTGCAGCTGTATTCCTCTACGGATTCCTCTAATACCTTCACTGCAAGCTCTGTGAGGCAGGATGATTCCTGCTTTATTTGCACGGCCCAGTCCAGTGGGGTCCAAGGTCCCTTCAGTGATCTGTTAATACACAGCATCAAAACCTCGGGTCTAGTCACAGAACAAGGAGGACAGTATTGGCAGGAAATGAGACCTTTCCTTGCTCCCTGGAGCCTGCCTACTGCCTTGCATCAGACAGAGTAAAAAAGCAAACCGGGCAGGATGTGTGCAAGGAAGGAGTTGAAACAGTGCCCAAATGAATGGAAAGTATCCAGATGGCTGTGGTAACTCACACGATGAGAGTCAAATCAAAACAAAATGAAAACAAAACCATATGCCATGTATCCTTTGCTGTCTTGCTCTCTTTCTCTCCCTGCCTTTCTCCTGGCTCTTGCCCCAGGTCTTTCTATCAGTACAGATAATAGTATGTAACTCAATTATGTGTATGTCATGAATAACAATAACCTCTCTTTTACATTAGAGATCATGGATTACTATTATTCATGTAACAAAGAATGTAACATGAACCACAAAATTATACTCATGTAAGGGTCAAAGAAGTTTAAGGGTCTACAAGGGAAGTTGTAATTCTTCATTAAATCCTTCTTTTTATCTGGTACGCTGTATACTTATAAAAGAGAATATTAACTTTACATGTCTATGTTGCTATATGCTATAGAAATATCTACTCACAACCTGCTTGTATCTCAGGGGGAGTATTCAAAAGCATCATGGCAGTGGCAGCATCAATGTCAGGATCTGGAAAAATCAACCAATAAATACATTATTTACAACTGGGCTAATCTTCTTGCCCCCGTTGCTAAGCTATAGGTTCAACCAAATCTCTGCAGTGAAAAGGTGTTAAAGAGTTCATTATTCAGAGAGCTCGTTGATCACACATTGAATTTAGCCCCAAACTTGCATGTGATCCCATTGCTACTATTAAGTACAGCGCAGTGATGAATGTCACCAAGCCATACTCTTGCGTGCATGATACCTTCACTGTTAGCCTCATGAATTCACTGTTTGATCTGTAGAGAGTATTTAGATTTCAGTACAAAGGATCTGTGAAAGCAGGTGCAACATCACAATTTGGAAGAAACACACAGGAATGAGCTGACAGTAGAGTGGAAAGCGGAAGGAACAGCTACACCTGAGCAAGTACAGAAGATGACACCCAGCAGTCATTTTGATTTGTCGATAAGGATTTCAGCGATGTTCGAGAAAGTGTTGGAAGCCAAACTGCTACAATTAAGGCGGGGGAGAAAAAAAAAAAAAAGGAAACCAGCATTTCATTGAAGCACCAACTTATTTGCATCTTCATCCATTGTCACTTTAATATAAGCAAAAATCATTGACTGGCTGCTGTTATTCTTAAATTGGTTTCTGAATCCATCACGAACAGTCAGTTGGCAGATGGTAAGTTACAGAGACAGAACAAAATATGATCCTTTTATAACTATATTCACTTGCTTCACACACAGCAGCTCGGCTGCTATGGAAATGGAGGTAGCTATGACAACAGTAAACAACCCCACAAAGGCCACTGAATAAGCTGAAAAGAACATCTGCCCCAGCAAAGCGTCCCAGCTGCCCTGGGGCACAACTTGCTAATCGCGCGGTGATGCCGTGTGACAGAGAAAGCCGCCTATGCCATGTCCAAGTAAATGAAGTGTGCAATTGAAGCAGACATAAAAACGCACACCCTGGCCGACTGCTGCCTCTGTGCTGCTAAACTGAATAACTAATGAGTATGCGTTTGCTGTTTGCGGTGGGTTTTTTTCTGGCTTGTCAGTATTTATACTAAATTACATACCAAAAAATTCAATTTACTACTAATAGTTTCATGGCACTTTATTTTGGCTATTATGACAGAAAATTACTTTCCGCTGTTAAAAATGTACGTATATTGTGCCTTTATATATTTCAAATCTATTTCCCGTAATGTGGTGTGGTATAAAGCCCTGCAATTTATTAACAATACAAATGATGTAGAGAGGATTTCAATATCTGCTTAAGCAAAATAGAAATTCACTTGACTAGTTAAGAAAAAAATACAATTTTTATTAGTTTAAATATTAACTACTTTTCTGTGTGGAGCTAGAAATGCACTTCTAACGGCTACTCTACTATTTAATTGCTGAAACTGTAAACAGAGCAACAGCGTAGCGGGTGTAAAACTGAAGTGGAAGCAGCAGCAGACTAAGTCAGTATAAAAGGCGCCCATGCACTGGAAAGCAGGTACTTGTTTGTGTCCTGGACAGGCCAGCATGCTCTTTTCCAAAGGTCACCAGCAGACTCCTCAGAAAAGCAGCTTTACCAACTTCTGTTCATCTTCCAAGTCTGAAGATACAGCAAGAGCAGTATTCCTGCTGCAAGCATCTATGCCCAAAGTGCCACTTCCTAACAGCTTTACTCCCAAACATATGCCATGTTGCAGGGGTGGGTCCACACACCACACAGCGAGAGCCTCCCTTTAGCCAAACTGAAGAGGGATAATCTATCTAACATTAAAAGCAAGACAAAAAGCAAAGAAGCCTGAGAAATAAAGCCAAATCGAACTGGAATTCTTCCGTCTCTTTCATACCAAAAAATCAGTAGAAGTTGAATTTACTGCACCATAATTCATACAGTCAACTTCAGCATTTGTTTATTGGCTGTTCCTAAATTTTGTTTTCTTGTTTTGCTTTAAATAAGGTCTCATCACTGAGTAACACAGTAGCATAGTTAATTTTACTGTTGAAAGAATAAAAGGACACAACCAGAAAAAACACATTTCCTGCCGACTGTGGGTTTTGCCTGCGTAAAACTCTTGTGCTTTGAGATAAAACAGATGCAACCAGTTTATCTTGAAAGGTGCATTCTTAGCCTTCGGACCAGTAGTGCCGCCACGGTGTTTCTGTAACGACTCCACAACACTAACCCGAGCTGTTTACAACACACGGCTGCATCCACAGCAGCTGTACTCCAAAGCACAACCATGATTCAAGCCCATCCACATCTGCGATGGCGTCTACCTCTGTTTCTATTGGTATATGCTTGAAGAAACCAGATAGCTACTCCATGCCTTGGCAGATGTAAGACGGCTTGGAGACACACACCCAGGGTAGTGCCAGTAGGATCCAGGACAATGTGCTTCGGGTTGCTCTCCTGCAGAGAAGATAGAAGAAGGAAGGAAGGAAAAAAAAAAGAAAAAAAAGAAGGGAAAAAAAAAAGGGACTGCAGAAGGCAGTCAAGGACTGAAGGCCAGCAGTCAGAGACCACACAAAGAGGTGCAGAAGCAACAGAAGCAAAGTCCAAGGGCAAACTGAAAGGCCAGTTCACTCTTGCACAGCATTTACGCTCGCCATTTGTAAGTGTTCTCCAGAGAAGGACATCAAGAAGAAGAGCCAAGAAGCAGTCCTGAGGAGCAGCAGGGAAGAGAGGTGAACGAAGGGCGCCTTTGCTTGGACTCGAATCTCCTGCCTAGGCTCCTGGTACCCACCAGTGTCCCCACGCTGACAACCTTTTCCCCACAGCTGGTGTCTGCGTGAAGTCTCTTCCATGCAGATCCTCTCATTTCTCACAGTAAGGGCTGACCTCGCATGGCAGCCCAACCAGCCTGGGAACTGGATCCTCTCCCTTCTACCCACCTGCCTGCGTTTGTGAAGCTGTGGATTTCAAAACTGAGATCTCTGCCCTGCCTGAAGTCTGCGATCAACACAAAGGCTCCTGAAGTTATTAACAGTGGGTGGTTAGTGAAAAATGATTGCAGGAACATCTTTCCCTAGGAAACCAGGTTAAAAATAACTACATACAAAGTTCCGGAATTTAGAAAATTAAGTATTTAAATGAATGCATTCTGGTTTCTTTTTGCTAATTACAGTCAGTGGTGAATTGACTGCATACACAAACTGTATGTTCATTTTTTTGCTAGTTGTAAGTAGATGTGCAGTTTTCCCAGTGAAAAAGGAAAGTAAGGAACAACAAAGAAGAAGAAGGATTGTGGTTGTTGTACGAAGAAGGAAGAGTACATCAAAGTCTCAGGCAACATCGGAGAGTGACAAAAAAATAATGACAAAAAACTGCCAGCAGCCACAGCTCTCCCTGACAGACGACTGCTGTCTGTACACTCAGTGCTTCATGCTACAATCTGAAGTTTCAGTGCTGGTCCCTCAGCCATCAAGTATCCTTCACAGGGTATCAGAAAGGACCTGGAAGAAACCCTAAGCACTTACACAAACTCGCAAGGCATGAAAGCATATATCCCAACGCAGTTCAAAGCCAACAAGGGGCAGGACTTCCACCACAGCTGCACTACCTCCCCTTGCAGCGGGAGCCCACTGTTATTTTTGCCAGCGTTGCTTTCAAAGACAAAACTTCTTTTGATGAAGACAATACGAATGAAGGATAAGTCACAAACTTCATGACAGGTCTGTTCATTCAGCATTTTAGATTCAAGACACTATTCTGCAAAGCGTTCAAAAGTGAACACCAAATCGGTAAACATCATCTAGTTCTTTCACTGAGGAACTAACCTACAATTTATCACTCCGTGGAATTAAGATCCAGTGCACACTGTCAAGACGTGCTTTGAGCCAAACTTGAATCTGCATGTTACTTGTACAGATCAGAATCTGTCCTGCACAGACATGTGAAGTGGCGAAATAGTAGGCATGAAATATTTTGGCATGACATTACATACAAACATTCAGCAATGCAGAGGATAACCCTCAGGTAGCTGTTTACTCTAGAATCAACAAAAAATAATAAAACCCAAACAGTGTACCTGAGAAAGCCGGATGTGACAGCTGTCCTTTTATTATGTTTGTGATCTCTGATTCGAGCTCATTTCATAGAGAGATGAAGTGTTTTATAGTAATTCATATTATTCTGAAATTTTTATTTCAAACTTTGATCTGATTTCACTGAATGCTTCAAATCCATCCTCTTCCAATTAAATCGTCATAAAAACTAGAATAACACAGTCCCTCTTGATTTTGCTAGAGGGTATTTATTTTTACAGCCATACTATAAGGTTTTAAAGAAAATAGCAGTTGAAGCGGTTCAAAGCAACCATGGCCTGAATTTTCCAGCACAGATGCCTACAGAGAGGCACTTAAGATGCATATTTAGGTATTACTAAAATGTTACTGCCAACTGACGTAAAAAATATAGTTAGTAAACAAACTGCACCATCTGTACACTACAACCATTGCCATGTTATCTCATCAGGAAGGAATTTATAAGATCTTCTTTTAATTTAAAAGTTACTACATCTAAAATAGAACTATTTTTGTAAAGAATTTCACTTCATCATTCCGTATGCTAGTTTTCGGCCCCTTCTACGTCTGCCTCAGCATCCTCCACTGCTTTTTTTTCCATTCAAATGCTCTACTCTAGCTGGAATGCATAAAAATTACTGAAACTGTATTCAGAAGATAAAAGACCAGTTTATTCCTTTTCTACGAGATCAGTCTCTATACTCCCTGCCTCAATTCCTAGCACAGCCCATTCCTGCACGTTTTTTGTGATTCGATTCTTTGATATTTTCAATTTTCAGCAGCAGGAAAATGTTACAAAAGCAACACTCTGTCTTCCACCTTTTACTTTGGGCTTATTAAACTGCAACAGAGCAAATAGCAGCTTGCTCCTATTTAACTTGTCTGTTAAAAGATATGCGTTTCCCCTTCCCACATCATGATGGTTAACCTTGGTATGAGTCAGGTTAGGTCAAAGACATAGAGAATTATTAATAGGGTGAAGGCTTTTTTTCCCCCGTGGTTTTTTTCCTGTTTTTAATTTATTTTGCCTGATGACAGAATAAGAACATAGGTATTGAAATAAAACTGCAATGTGCAAGACAGAAAGAAATACCTGAAGAGAACTGTAAGTACCGTAACTCTCAAACTCCTTGGTGTAGGATGCCACTGAGTCCACTTCTGAAATATTTAAATAAGGTTTAGAAGAGCTCTTAAAATAAACAGAATACTTGTGGAAGCATATGGTAAATCTACAGGATTCAGAATCAAGATCTTGAGAAGAAACAAGAAATCATGTTCATACCTCAACAACAGTGCACAAAAGACCAAGAACGAGAATTGTGGAAGCTATATAATAGAGGCCAGGAGGAAGCAATTTCACTAGCAATACAAAACTGGTCTGGCAGCCACAGTGGTTCTCCCACTCCTTTGAAAGGATCTAGTATGAGACACTGAAGAAGAAAGGTACGGGTCGAAACAAACCAATAATTTAAGTTCATTGCAGCACTGCCAAGTAAGCTACGGCATAAATTATTCTGAAAGGTCTAACTTCCCAAAATACAGAAATTTGTAACAGAAACCTTCTTCCTGCTCCTCTATTTTGTTAAATTTGTATCATCATGAAGCTACACATACAATTTCCATTCTCTAAAAACACCATTTTATCATCTGAAAACCGATAAACAAACAGTTACAACATATATTCTTGTTAAAAATATTAGCTTTAATAAAAAGAATGGCAGGAGAAAGAGTTACAGAAGGTCTTGCACACGTCTGAAATCAAAGGTTCATCTATCATTTGGAAAGCTGTATGAAACTAAAACATATCATCCTAACTTTTCATCTCAGTAGTAAAGACTAAGATCAATTAACTGTTAAAAGAAAGACTCACAACACTGATATATATTTTACCAGTGCAAGACAAAAATCTTTTAAGAGACAGCTGACTAAAGAGAGAGAATACATCTTATACATAAAAATGGCATACTGTAATACATTCTCTGCTTAAAAACCGGGCGGAGATGTTTGCTTTGTTTTGGTTCTTTCTTTTTAAAATAATTTTTCATTTTGGTGTATATTACTGGCTAAATTTTCAGTGCTAAAAGATGTGAAAATAAAATTTACCCATCACAAAGGCAACAGTAAAGTCCTTTTTGACTCTATCCAGCCTGCGCAGCTTGTAGTACAGAGAACACCAGCTGGAAAAAGGACTAGCCACTAAGCCTAGCACAGAAGAAGAGAGAAACAATTTGCTGTTCCATCATGTACTTACCTAATTTGTGATCAGGAATTTCGACCATCTTCTGAGCTGATTGCTGCAGCTTCAGCTTCTACAGTGGAAGACGGGATTATGAGGGCTGTAACTCCTTGCAGCCTTACACGTTGCACACTTTTTTTTTTACCAAAGGATACACATACACACAAACACACATGCTTTTTGTCCCCAGTTATGCAGATGTGTGTTATCTCTAACTGGGACATCAAAGTCATCACTGCTCAAGCTCAAGCTTTCATGATGTCCCTGCTGCTAACAATAGGTTTTTCTTCCAGCAAAGTGGGAGAAATGCTGGCAGGAGGAAGCCCCCTACAAAACTCTGACAATTTCTGACCAAATAAAACAAGCCTTATTGTCCCACACAAGTGTTTGTTGTAAGCACTCATTTCCTTCTCATGCTATTTCAAAACAGATTTGTGTCCACCAGACCTTGAGAACTGAGTCTGTCTTTAGGTCCAGCAAGTGCAGGTCACGCTGACTGGAAAAGAACCAATGCATCTCACATAGCCTGAGCAACCCTTGGGGAAATGCTTACAGTCATCCCTCCATCTCAGCCACTGGTTCTGCGGGGAAAAAGGGGCTTTTGAGTATTGCCACTGCAAGATGAGCCTTTGGGAGGGCTTCAACCAAACATCCCAACTACTAGAACTATCACGGCACAACCCACAGCACAAACATGGCAAGGGAAGGCTTGGGGAGGTGAACATAAATGCCACACCTGTTTCAAGATCCAGAAAGCAAACAGGAAAACGTCAGATAAATAGGAAAACAACAGTGAGAAAAGTATTTGAGGGATTTGAAGGAAAAAAAAATGCTACTAATGATGAGACAAGGGGTCAGGCATGCGACACCATCAGTGAAAGGACAGTATATAGTCTAACTAGGGAGCCAAATACAATCTAAAACCAAAAACAAGAGCAGAAAAGATGAACGAAAAACCCGGCAGCTAAAATAGCTGTGTGCTAATAATGCAGGCAGAGTGACATAATAAAAGAGGAACTCAAGGCGCTAGTGTTATTACAGGAAAATTCACAAACAGGGTGGAACTGCAATTATTATTGAAACAGGTGTCAAAAGGTCTGCGCTTTTCAAGGAAAAGAAATACGGGTTTTATATGGTAGGATACTGTCATGCAGTAATGAAACCACAGACTTTGGAAATAGAAGAAAATGTTTGGAAATGCTATGGAAAGATCATCAAAGAATATTTCTAAGAGACACTGGGTCTGCTCTTGACTTCCTGCACCAGATATGGATCTGAACAGAGCTCTGCATCATTAAAGAAATGGGAATTACGTCAACACAGGAGACTAACTTCATAGCACAGATTGGAGAACAAACGCTATTAACCATGGCAAGGCCAGTTATTCCTGGATGTGACAACTGACAAGTTTCTTTATCCACATTGCTGAATGAACAAAAAGAGATTTTTTTCTGCCCTTTATCTTAAGTAAGGAGGATGACTTTGAAACAGGGGACCACAAAGTGATTCAGTTTAGATTAAGTGGGAAGGATAACAGCAAGCCTAATTTTGTTCAAGATCTATGATTTCGAAAGAGCAAGTTTTGATGAGCTAAATGGTTCCTCTGGAACCTCTGGGAAACGGACTGGGCTGAGGAATTCTAGATCTCAGCCTGGGGCAGGCTCCAGTTCCTGCAAGTCACTGCATGAAGAGCTCGTTCCAACTTGTACACTGAGAAAAGGAGGAAAGAGTCATTCTTTGAGAAAAAGAACAAAAAAGCTAAAAAAACAAGCTGGGCAACTGAACCACCACAGAAACCTACTTTAGAAGAGAAAACAGGGAGCTTGGCTTGCTCAGTTAAGCAAAACAAAGGCAGAAAAGAAGTAAGATTCTATCAGAACAATGAGGTGACCATGGGACGCAGTAGGGAAACGCAAGGAAGAACAACTATCGAGTTTAAAGACAGCTTCAGTAAAGCAACATTGACTAGTAATCAGAACGCTTCTAGACAACAGAGCAATAGTATTTTGGGAAACTCTTCCAACAGGAGCTGGAACAAACTAAAAAGTCCGAACGTGAGTTTTCAGAAGTATTTAGGCAGCATTGCTGCTCACAATGTAACCAAGGTAAAGGGTCTCTCCAGATGCTGATTTCCAAACTGTGCTTCTCTAGGGCAGGTAACCCTCTATGAAACTCTATGACAGAGAGGGAAAGAGCTCAAAAACACAAGAGTGAAGAAACTATGCCAGTGGAAGCCCATGTGCACAGAGGCTCATCTACATAAACTTGCAGAAGCACCAGGATGATGTCTGACACTGCAGGACCAGACCTCACACCACTTCATGACAAAGCTGACTTGCAAAAAGCTTATGGGTAGGGCTATGGATGCACAGGACCCATGTCTAACAGATTCCAGCGTGCGATGTGCCCCGAGCTGCTCAACTTGGGTGGGATGCCTGAAGCTCAGTGGCTATCTGCACTTGGAGGAGAGCAGTGCAGAGCTGGAGCCGCACACCTGACAGTCAACACAGCGTGGAGTGGTGATGTAAGCCCATGGCTGTCACACGCAACTGGCCTGAGCTCTGTGGCACCAGCCTTAAGCCTGTAAGCAAGGTTCCCGGTATAAGGAAGCGGAATGGGCCAGAGGCTATTCCAGTAGCACTTGAACCACAGCACTACGAAGGAAAGCTAGTGAGCAAGCCACGTGATACCTGGCTTGTACGTGGTCTCACCTCTCCTATTACACTCCCATGCCTGCATATAAACTTCTGTTCAGACTCTTGCCTTCTCTTCTGCTTTCCTCTGCAGGACAGTGGAGCAGGTCCAGGCAGGAAGGTGCAGAGAGGTGCCAGCAGGCAGAGCCTTGTATGCAGAGGACTGGGAGAACCAGAGAGAAAGGACAGTGTCCCACAGCTTAGAGAGGTCTGTGCACAAAGGCTTCTTTGTGAACCTAGGAAAGGCTAGGAAAATCAGTTGCAAACCCAACAGTTTCTGCTCTGGTGTACACCATGCAATCCTGGATGTAGGCAGGGCAGCTAGAATTGCCACCAGAAGTATGCTAAAACCAGTGTAAGCATGCCAAACCAGCAGGTACACAGACAGACAGGCATGCAGTCTGCCAGGGCTCAACACCATACCGTGCAGCCATGACAGCTGGCCCAGGCTTGCCCTCCAGTTCTACATTAGGGTGTTTTTTCCCCAGGAGAGACAGTGGATAAATGGAGGTGTGTTAAAGCTAATTCTTGAGTAAAGTCACACCTGAGAGAAACTTTTTGCTTGTAGAATTATGTCCAAGACAAACAGTCATATCATAAATAAAGAAAAAATATAAGTCTGTATCATTTACTTCCCTTCTTCCTAAGACTGAGACCAACTAACAGTTACTAGTATGAATCAATCAATAAGTAAATAAATCTAATTACTAGTTTTGCAACGCTATTATTAAGCATATTTAAAAACCCTGCTGGGGCAGCTTTCTCCCTTGCCAATCTTTTGCAAGTCTATCCCCATTAAAGACCAACATGACTAGACACAAACTTTCCCAAAGAAAGGGAAGAAGACTAAAGCCTGTTTTCCATCGGAGAACTTGACAACTGTTATTTTGCACTGCTGCGAGTCAGCCCCAGTCTGTACGTTGAGACGCTAAAGACTCGCGCAGGTTCTGTGGATGATGGCTGAGCACTCTCCACTGGGAGTGATGTTTAACATGGCTGGAACAAGCTGCTATTCTGCTTCTCAGAAGGAAACCAATGGAGAAAGGAAGACAGCCCCAGCTACACTGCCATCATGTGACAAAACTGGTTCTGCTCTTCCTGCAATACTCCTTCCAAACTTCTTTAATTTTCAAATAAAGAAAATGACAGAAGAGCAGGAATCTAGTGTTTAGGGCCTTTTGACTTCTTTTGCTGGAGAGCTTCCCAAGGAGGCTGAGAGGCGAGACACAGGCCAATGGTAAGGCAGAGCAGGAACTAACACAGTTTTAGAAGAATTATTATAAAGACGTAAGAAAATAAAGATAGTCCTTAAAGATCTTGACATTGTAGACACTGTAGATGTCTACAATAAAGATAACCAATGGAGTAGCTGAATTACTTTCTAATTACAACAATCAATATTCTGAGACTATATTGGCCCTTTTTGGTGAAAGCTCCTGCTGAAAGCAACACAGTGAACATAAGCTGTCTGAACACTGAAGACACGTTAAGAGTGAAACGAGTCAGCCTTAGGTTAGGGCTTTAACTTAGCTTAAATAGCACACATAATAATAGGATTTATTTAAAACAACTGCAACACAGTTTGTTTAGACTAAATATTACATCCTAGATTTTAGGGATTTTTTGTTTCTTACTTCAATGTTTCATAGAAGAGATTTTACAGAAGGTACGTTGCAAACCTGAAAAAAACTATCAAACTTGCTTTCGCTTACATTTTTCTTGAATTCAGCTGCATATGCACCTCAGATCTTCCACTAAACAACTTGCTAATGCAAAGATTTAGTACCATCTGTGCTATATAGTAGCAAACTAAGTTAAATATTGCCTTCGCTGGAATTTTTTACTTAAACATTTCAAAAACAGAGGAAATATGAAATGCCATGAACCAGAATATGGTGAGAGAATAATTCACTGGAGTCTCTAGAGGGCGAGCACTAAGGCAAACTTTACAGCTACATCGTATTTATGTAGCTCCTTTCTACCCAAAATGGTTGAACCAACCTTTTACTTACTATTATCTGTTATGTTTTCATTAAAAAAGAAAGGGAGACGCACAAGTCCACTTCTGCCAACCTCTGATCTGCTACGAATGATCCTGTTCAAACTCTGTGGGCTCTTAATCACTGCTAGCTGACAGGCAAGGTTATTGGAGGAGTAAGGAATGGGCAGAATACAACCTGAATTCCTTTGCAATCTCTTTCAGATCCTCAGCTGAATGGTGCAAAGTGCATTTACTTCACAAAACAGAGTGGGTGAGCTAAGGGGCTCTCGTTCCGTTCTCTTTATGTGGTGAATAGGGACCCAATCAATGGCGTGCATAGGCTGTGCCTAAGTGAAGTTTCTGGACATTTAAAAAAACCCACAAAAACACAACAAAGAAACCAAGCTTTATCCAGATAGTAGTGAGAGCTGAGGCTGTAATCCAGGAAAGCATTTACATGTGTATACAAGCCAGAGAATGAGTAGTCCCTGTGGAAGAGGATCAGAGTACCAGCATCCTGCAGGGCTCAGCCCCAGACTGGAACAGCTGGGCAGCTTAACTATAGCTCCGGACAGTTTTGTAAAAACATTAGTGCTTTCATTAACAAGAATCATAGAATCATAGAATGGTTAGGGCTGGAAGGGACCTTCAAAGGTCATCTAGTCCAACCCCCCTGCAAGGAACAGGGATATCTCCAACTAGATCAGGTTGCTCAGGGCCTCGTTCAACCTGGCCTTGAACGTCTCCAGGGATGGAGCATCCACCACCTCTCTGGGCAACCTGTGCCAGTGTTCTACAACTCTCATGGTAAAAAATTTTTTCCTAATATCCAACCTGAATCTACCTCCCTCTATTTTAAAACCATTACCCCTTGTCCTATCACAACTGGCCCTCCTGAACAGCCTCTCCCCATCTTTCCTGTAGGCCCCCTTGAGGTACTGGAAGACCGCTATAAGGTCACCCCGGAGCCTCCTCTTCTCCAGGCTGAACAGCCCCAACTCTTTCAGCCTGTCCTCAGGTGCTCCAGCCCTCTTATCATCTTCGTGGCCCTCCTCTGGACCCTCTCCAACTGGTCCATGTCCTTCTTATGTTGGGGGCTCCAGAACTGGACGCAGTACTCCAGGTGAGGTCTCACGAGGGCAGAGTAGAGGGGGAGAATCACCTCTCTCGACCTGCTGGCCACGCTCCTCTTGATGCAGCCCAGGACGCGGTTGGCCTTCTGGGCTGCAAGAGCACATTGCCGGCTCATATTGAGCTTCTCGTCCACCAGTACTCCCAAGTCCTTCTCCTCAGGGCTGCTCTCGATCCATTCTCTGCCCAGTCTGTATTTGTGCCTGGGATTGCCACGACCCAGATGTAGGACCTTGCATTTGGCCTGGTTGAACTTCATGAGGTTGGTACGGGCCCACCTCTCCAGCCTGTCGAGGTCCCTCTGGATGGCATCCCTCCCTTCCAGCGTGTCGACGGCACCACACAGCTTGGTGTCATCGGCGAACTTGCTGAGGGTGCACTCCATGCCACTGTCCACGTCACCGACAAAGATGTTGAAGAGGGCCGGGCCCAACACGGACCCCTGAGGGACGCCACTCGTGACCGGTCTCCACTTGGACATCGAGCCGTTGACCACTACTCTCTGAGTGCGGCCACTGAGCCAATTCCTTATCCACCGAGTGGTCCATCCATCAAACCCATGCCTCTCTAGTTTAGAGAGAAGAATGTCGTGCGGGACAGTGTCAAAAGCTTTGCACAAGTCCAGGTAGATGATATCCATTGGTCGACCCTTGTCCACCGATGCTGTCACCCCATCATAAAAGGCCACCAAGTTGGTCAGGCACGATCTGCCTTTGGTGAAGCCATGTTGGCTGTCACCCACCACCTCCTTGCTCTCCATGTGCCTTAGCATGGTTCCCAGGAGAATCTGCTCCATGACCTTGCCAGGCACAGAGGTGAGGCTGACCGGCCTGTAGTTGCCTGGGTCCTCCTTGTTCCCCTTTTTAAAAATGGGGGTTATGTTCCCTCTCTTCCAGTCATCGGGGACCTCGCCAGACCGCCACGACTTCTCAAATACAATAGTCAGAATGTTCTTGTGCCATTCTCACGGGCACACAGCAAGGCTGGAGAGGAAACCACTTTTTAAATAGTCCCCTGCAGCTCCCCAGTGCAGCTCGCCATCGCCGGGAGCCATGTCCTTGTCCCTGCCAGGGAGGAACGGCCACCACTCCAGCCAAGCAGGCGGCATGAGAGAAGCTGTCCATATACTAAGTATGAAGTTTTCTTGTCAATTTTGTGTTTACAACCAAATAGAAAAATGCCCCACATTTCTTTCTCTATTCCAAAATTTCAACAAATTCTAGTGAGAGCTGGTTTACTGATTTTAACCACGAGTTTCTGTAATCCTTGTCAGTGCAGCACATAGGCAGCTCTCTGGCCTGCTGCTCCATGTACGTACAGCAAACGGTTCATGCTAACGTTGCCAGCTCAAATTCAATTTACTAGCATGATCTGCGCGTCAGATCTGTGCATCTGGGAGAGCAAAGCACTGGCTGTCTGGGGAAAGAAATCTTAATAATGTTTGATAATCAGATCGATTACAACAAAACAAACCCGAGAGAACACATTTGTCCTGCCCCACTCCCCATCTCTGCCTCTCTGAGTGCTGATCTTTAATGATCGCCTGCCCTCTCACGGGAGAGTCAAACAGACTGACTACCCACCACCGTACAGAGGCCCTCCTGACTCATCTTCTCATCACCCTTCCACAGCCAAAAGAAGGAGAGTTTCCAAGCCCCCAGTGCCTGGTGAAGACTTCCCTCCCTGCTCATAATCTCTCTGCTTCTTTTCTGCCTGTCTCCAGCAGGGGGTAGAAAAATCTCAAAGTATAAGGGCGGCAGACCTCCAGAAAAGCAAATGCTAAAAGAAAAAAGCTCCCGTTTATTTTTCATTTTAATGCCATCACTTATTGGCAAACAGCTGTCTTGCACACAGTCAGGAATAGAACTGAAAACCTTACAGGGATCCTTTCCTCTCCCCTCCCCTAGCACACACCTGATGCCCCAATTTAGAAACAATTATTCATAAATCTGGTGCAACACTTTGTCCAGTAGAACAAAAACGCTAATGGTATGCATTACAGTCTTTCTAGAGCCTCTGTTATAAAAGCCACAAACATTCTTCCATTGGGAACACACCAACGAAAATATTTCTATTTTATGCAAAATTGCCAGTGAAATTCCAGTGAAGTCAGAGACCTGGTAGTTACAGGGCTCCTTAGTGCAGCAAACGAAGTGTGAGATTCTATAATGACAATACAGTTATGGAAAACAGTGTAAGGCCTTAAAATGGTTGGAGTTAAGTCGTATCACTCACTTGTTTCAAAGGAGACTAACAATGGTAATTATGCCTGATTAAAAATCAATGTTGCCAGACTTGATATTGGCTGGGAAGGGCCTGGAATATATAAACCCCTGAACTCTTAATGCTGGAAAGGAATTGAGCTACATCTTCCTTTATCAGGGATGAATGTAAGCAGCTCCCTTCCTTTCAGTTTCAAGCCAAAGTACCTGGAAACATGTTTGAGGTCGGTTTTTGGATCATTACTGGGTATTTTAACAGATGTGTGAGGATGTTATTTGCAATTTTACACAGAACTTATTTACAAAGTTAGTTTTAGAAATGGGAAAACTTCGTTTTTTGCTCCCCTCATGTCAGCCAGCAACATCAAGTCTGATCTGGCCCTCAATCATGATAATGCAGCACAGGCTTTTTACTGATGGGTCTGCTCTAAGATTGCTAGAAAGGATGCTGATGAGTATTAACTATGATGTCTGTCATTTTCTATCTTTGTGTAATCCTACAGCTCTATCATTATGATAGCAAAGTGCCTCTCAGGAGTTTAAACATTGCAATTCTCTCCTTTCTTTCCAAACTTTTAGATTAAGTACACTGACTAAGGGTATATGCGTACATTGAAGAAAGAGAGACACACATACACGTACAAAGTACTGGAGAAAGAGTGCAAAAGGTAGAAAAAATGATTTTTTTCAGCAAAACCTTTGACAACACTCTGGCTGAGCATGTATCCTACGTGAACTCCATCTCTCATGGTCCTCAAAGCTGAGGCTACATTGGAATGTAATTACCGAAGGAGGTCACAGCTTTTCAGGGGAAAAAACTGCACGAAATCTCTTGGAAAGCTTTGACTATTTGGACAACCATGTTGGCTTTGCAGGCTGGAAACTAAACAGATACATTCATAAGAGCCTCTACACACCATAGCGGATTTTTTTTTTTTTTTTTTACATCAGCAGAAGGGTTCTATCAAAGCAGGAAACCCGTTTTTACTGGTAAGTCTGATGAGAGTATATATTCCGCCCAGACCAACACAGAGGATGCAAGTCCACTGTTACAGATGGATGGAACAGATACTTCTCTCTGGCCTAGCAAAACGGGCATCTAACAGCTCTGAAAAACTGAAAGGCCCCCATCTGCCACAGAACGGAAATTGCCTTGTGCTGTCCCATCTTCTCCACCACCACACTTCGTCATTTGTTCACAGAAATCTGGATTTGCTAAAACAGACCAAAGCCCTGGTTGGAAAGAGCTGCAGGCCCTGCCTCCCATGTTGTCTGATGCCATTATCTCCACGAGATGACATGCATAAATCTTACATCACCACAGTGTCACCAGCTGACCAAATCCAGAGGAAGCTCCTTGCTGACCCCGCACAGATCACAGAATCACAGAATCGTCTGGTTGGAAGAGACCTTCAAGATCGAGTCCAACCATTTGCCCAGCACTGTCAGGGTCCCTAAACCATATTGCTCAACACCAAATCTACATGGTTTTTAAACACCTCCAGGGATGGGGACTCCACCACCTCCCTGGGCAGCCTGTTCCAATACTTCACAACCCTCTCTGTAAAGAAATTTTTCCTGATATCTAACCGAAATTTCCCCTGGCGCAACATGAGGCCATTCCCTCTTGTCCTGTCATTCATAAAGTGGGAGAAGAGACCCATGCTTAGCCTTCTCCAAATTTGGTCGTTTGCACGTGTTCTTATCAAACCAACCCTAACCTCGCTTTACAAATGCAGCTAAGGAAAAGCAGCTGACTATAATCATCTCTGAATTTCACAAGCTGGAAAAAGAAATGGTCTTCCTTTCAGACACCCTAAACGTACCCACAGCTACTGCTGTTACTGACTGTCCTCTCTTCATCCCACAGAATGCAATCGAAGACACGTTTCTAGTCAAAGCCTTTCCTAATGCTTAAACATCGCTCCCCTCCAATTTTCCCTTCTTTCTATTTTCCTGTCACTCTTTGGTGTACAACAGTCCTTCCAGTAGGTTTTTTCCCCTTCTTCCACACAGATAAGCACACCACGGTGCCCATCACCATGGTACCAGAGCTCCTCACCACCAGACAGATGCCCCTCACACCCTGCTCAAGGACAGAACCACAACACCATGACTTTGCCCAAGACCCCCAGCAAGGCTGGGACAGGGCTGGAGCCCCAAGTTTTCACGCGGTCGGAAACACAACCCCTCTAGGGCAGACAGCCATAGCTGAACACTGACATACAATGTGCTAATAAGTAGGTCAGCCTGTTCCTATAAAAGCAACGGGTTTAACGCTGACCGTGCCTGCCAGCGGGCGTAGGAAGCGACTGCATTCTCCCCTGTTTCCTACACTCAGCCCCTTTGAAGCCACTACAATCCTCCTCTGCCACTGCCCTCCCGGCAGTGGGGCAGGGCTTGTGGGGTGCCCGCGGCCCCGCCGTACCTTGGCCCGCAGCAACTCAGCTTTTGCAGGGCTGCGGTCAGGAGCCACCGCTGAAACCTTGCACCAGAAAGCAAATTCCAAGAAAACAAACACTATCACTAGGCAATTGAAATGCAGTTGGTAGCAACAAACAAACCCTCTGCCATGAGGATCCAGGGCTCTGTTCTTGCCAACAGGTTCAACAGGTTTTGAATATTAAGTCACTCCGAGCTTTATTAGGGTCTAAAAGGGAAAAGCTGCAAAGATCTGGTCACCTGGGGTATCACTGTGGTCCCTGCTTTAGCACAGCTCCCTCGCTCCATTTCTCTCCCTTCCACTAGAAGTATTTTGACCCTCTTCAAACTAGTCAAGAAAAACATTTCCCTCCTGTCCAACTAAAACATTTAAGCGTCCCAACCTACTGCGCACCTGGAGCTGGGCTGCGCAGAGGCACCATGGGAAAGGGAGGCATGGGGGGAACTCCCTGCCCACGGGGCAGCGGGAGTGCTTCTCCGTTTGTGCTGAATTTCAGGTTGTGGAGTGAAGCGGACGCTGGAGTGGAACACCGCGGTGCCGGCCCTTTGCGCAGCAGTGGCACAGCAGGGCTGCCCACTCGCCAGGCCCACCGCGGGCCACCGGCGTAGCCCTGCGAGATCCCACCGTAAAAGCCTGGGATGAACCTCACCTACTCGGCTTCTTCACCTTATCACAGCCGACACTGAAAGCTCTCCTGGACAGAAGAATGATTGCTTGCAAGAGACACCAGTTTATTTCCGTAAAGGCTCTTACATACTCTTGTCATTTTCTTTAAATATAACAGCAGTCAACGGCATTTACTAAACACAGCGCAAAAGGCAAGTTCATTCACATGTTTCTTCTCCTCTCAATGGAGCAGCTCACTACGATGCCTCTCTGCAAATGGATCTCCATGAATCAGCCCAACATGGCATCGCATGGACTGCAGGACCACAACACGATGCCCAAATAACATCTGCTCCTCCCATGAGCTGGTTTGAAAGCCTTTAGCTTTTGTAAACAACTGCTGGTCTGTTCTATTTTGAGATGCTGCACAATGTAGCAGAACACACTTACAAGCTGACTATAATCAAAAGCTTTATAGTCTGCTAAACTTGTTTTAAATAATGCATAAATACCAAAAAAGACACACTGTACTCTTCATCAATTTTCACGCAAACTCAGTTCTGTTTGTTGCATTTTCTGTTTATAGCCGCACGCTTTAAACCACAGAATAAATAGTATTATTTTCTGTTCCATTTTAGCTCTAGTCCAGAAACATACACTCCATTTAATTACTGTTTTGGTAGAGTCCACCTACGCAGACGGGCTGTGCTTGCATGAATCAACTGGTATCTCTGGATTCAGAACACAGAAGAGGTTAAAAAAAAAATGAGGGCACTTATGTCAGCCCCTCCTTCCTCTCCCCTGCATTTCATCACACTGAAAGGGTTTAAAAGTAAAAAATTCCTTCCACATCATATAATCCTGGCATCTGCTGTGCAGCAAATCAAGCTCACTCATTTTGCTGTGTTATTCCCAAAAGTAACTGTACAGATTCGGGTCTAGAACTCCATTTTCCACTCCCTGAAGTTTCCAAATACCTGTTTTTCCTATTTAGGCACATCAGAAAAAGCAGTAAACACAGCTAGTAAATACAAAGCAATCTCCTCTGTCTAAGTGCAATTCTGATTGCATTACTTAAGAGATATAATTTCCTGAGGCTTTTTACTACCTCACTTTATGATACACACGATATGGTATCAATCTACCAACTTCCTTCTGCTGCCCCTTTCTTCGGCAGCCCGCAGCTCACCCGTGACATTATGTAGTTCAAATGCAAAGCCATTACCAAGATTAAGCCACAGAAGGGATCCAGTCTAGAGAGTGAGCAGGTCGCTGTGGTCATGTTTATTATTTAATAACAGTGGGAATAATTCATATCACAGCAACAATTCTCTACCACTCCATTTATCACTTTCAAAGTAAAGTACATCAGACCTGCACGCACTGACGGGAGACCAAAGGCTCAGCCCATCTGGACTCGCTCTGTTAGGCCCTGGGCCCATATTCAAGGTTGGACTCTAGAATAAGATATATGGGAATGATCCTTGTTCACCTATACCTATGTCCAGCGAGTCTGTGCCAGCAAAACCTTGGGAGTAGCATAGCCTCAAACTCACATCCTACTTCCATGCAGACACTGTGGTGTCAGGTAAGGTGTTTCATCCACCCTCCTAAATGAATGAGGATTAATTTTTCTCCTTTGCATGGGCTGCCTGGCTGGTGTACTCACTCTGCAAGGTTTTTGAGGCAAAGATTTTCTCTTACTACATGTGTCTCGGTTGACAATAATTTCTGTTGTTGTCCTGAAGTCTACAATTGCTCAGATTTTTTAAATGTGATTGAGTAAGAAACCTAATGTCCTCACTAACACCTTTCTCAGATATATCTGCCTTGGAAAACAGGGCAGTCTCTCAGTCACTAAGCCAATGTAATCATTAATTTTCTTCTTTAACATGCTTTCCTTCACACTCTCGCTATCTGTTAATAGGATTTCCAATACATATTGAAGCTGCAATGAAACAGAAACAGGAAGAGAAGACAATAAAACTTACAACTTTATTCCAAGAATCTTCCCATTCCTACAGACCTTGTAGATGAGGTATTTTACTTTCAGCTTGCTTTTTCCTACATGTCTTTATCCTATGGCCTCAACAATTGATGAACTACTAACTGGGTTTCCAAATCCTTACAACAGGGCCAAGGTTTTTGCCTTTTTGTTTGGCTAATCTTTTCACATCTATTTGCCTTGCTGCCACGACAACTAAACAGCAAATAAGTGATTTGGGTTCATTCAATAGATTCCAAACTGGGAGCCTGCCTATTTTGTTTGCTTTAGGGCAAAAAGAGGAAGCAAACAGCAGCTTTGTAAGTGAAGTTGCCGATATTCTTCTCTCAATTATGGCTGTGAAAGGAAATAGAAATGCAAAGTACTCTTTACAAACAGAGTCACTTAATGCTGATTCAACTTGTTTCACTTTAATTTGATTCCGCCTCTAGAAGTGGTTTAACTTTGATACCAACTAGAGGGTTTTTTTGCATTTAGGCAGATTGCTTTCAACTCAGCAGGACAAACTAATGTTAAAAAGTTCCATTTAGTTTTGAGTATTTGCTTAAAAGAGGGGCAGAGACTGGCAACCAACAAACTCTGAGGCTATAACCAGCTCTCACGGTGCCCAATGCCATCTTCTGATTTGTATCATCTGATCAATTCCCAGTGCTGACACTGTTTAATACTTTGAAGACTTTTTCTCTAAGGTGGAAAAGAAAAAGCTACTTTTAAAAGTCTAAAAGAGAAACCCACAAAAGTGTTTTTTTAAATAATCGCTTGCCAAGGATGCAATGCCGCATAATAATTTTACAGAGTAGCTGCAACAGGTAATCAGGTCTGACACGGTAGTTCAGCTGCAGTTTGAAATAGGTACTGCTCTGAAGCACAACTTTACTGCTCCATGACTTTATGGCAGTAATTTGAATACTATCCAACTTAAAAAAATATTATGAGAAAGAACCCTCTGGAATCAACATATTCTTAATACATATTGAAACTTTCAAAGTCCATTCAGCTTCTTCCCAGCCTGGCCCTGGCAACTAAACAAGTACAACACACAGGATGGCAAGAGGCCAGAGTAATATCACAGCTTGGAATCCCCTTTCTTTAAAAGTCCACTCAATTGCATGAATGAGAATGAGCGTTTCTTACATGGATTTTAAAAACCAAGCAATTCCTGCATCTTCACTGAAAGGGAACTCTCTCTTACAAAATGCTGCAGGGAACAGAGACCAAGAGCAAGGGACACAGAGAGGCTTAAGTCACTTGGCTCCTCCAGCAGAGTAGGGGCATCTTCCCTTTCAGCTACTCCATAAGCACCACAGGCATTGGCAGAGAACTGTGAATCCAGCAACATCATGCTGGGATTTAAAATCCCAGAACCACTAACACACAACCATCGGAAAGTCCCTAACAGTGTCTTGCTACTCCAGTCCTTACTTAGTATGTACTTGAAAACAGTCACGGCACTGTTGAAAAGAATTAAAAAAAAGTAAATGGGATTATTGTTGGGAGGCAGGGTGGAGGAATGGAAGCAGGGTGGAGGAGGAAAAACATATTTCTTACCTGGTAACCCCACCTGAAGACATATGAGAAAAGAACCAAACAGAGGTTGCCTCAGAGGCCCAAGAAATTCTGGGCAACTGGTCAGGCAAATACAAAAATGTACAACTGATACAAGATTCACGAATCTGGATGGGGGATGGAAGTTTGCTCCTTTGTAAGCTGAAGGTAGAAGTCAATCAAAAACACATGAACAGACCTCCACAAAGTTGACCCAACTCTAGTTTCTGGTGTTGATTACAGCCCTGTAGAGACACACACCCTCCGCACTTCCCACACGAAGGTTCTCGCATTGCACAAACACTACAAATGATTAAAAATTACATGAAATTTTACAAAATTACATGGTATGCTTCTGCTTCTGTTGCCAGCCCCGAAGTGTTTAGCACACTGTTATGCTATCAAGTTTTGTACTCTGTGCCAGTCACTCCCCAAGGTGTTTATGTGAAGCACTCAGGCAAAATGAACAGAACATCTGTATTCTATTTGCTAATGAGCAATCATCGTTTCTACAATTCTCCAGCCAGGGATTTGCTGTTTGGAATACTAATGCCATTTAAAAAATTAAAGGAAATAAAAAATGTTCTGCTCAGTAGTACTACAGTTACTAAAATACTTTTGCACTATTTACAGTGCAACCCAGCTTCTACTTCCATTGCTTTCCAGTATCTTTACAAAATTAGAGCTTTCAGAAAGAAAAACTTTGATGATATATACTTAATATATTTTCAGAATTAGCATAATTTGCAATGCAGCTCTTGCTTTAATTACATTTTACCCACATAAAGGCAAGGACTTAAAATAAACTATTATAAAAGCTTTTCAAACACACCCTACTGAAGATTCCCTTCATTGCTTGCTTTTTATATTGCAGTAGGACTCACAGCAGGCTAGATGAGGTTAAAAAAAGAGTTATAAAAATACAGGCCATGGTCTACAAACTTAATTATATGAAATTCTTATGTATATAGAGAGAGTGAGGGAGTACGACAGCTTTGAAACTTGGGACACGTTTTATCTGCAGACAGAAAGAGCTCTCAGTTTCCCTTCTAATCAATGGATATTTGCATCACGTGAGGACCAGGATTATTCTGACGGAAAGGCCACGTTGTGAAAACCACAACATGCAAAGGAGCACTCCCGGCTGCCTCTCCTCACCACAGCACTTGGGCATTTCAGATGTGAAACTCTCTTATTATCCTGTGCATCAGAAATCATTCTGATGAAGTCAGTGAAGTTGAAGAGCAGCAAACGAGATCAGAATGGGATATTAAAGTCAACAAACTCAATTAAAGTGGCTTATATAAGAATCCTTATACTTGCTCATGGCGTACTGAAATGTAACTTACCAAGCAAGAGAAGAGATACCTAAATACAGGATTTAAGTGATCTATCTAACAAAGTCCGATGTGGTACTCGTGCTCTCGAGTGGGAACAGGTAAGGGGAAAGCATCATGGGAAGGAACACAGTACACCAGAAATGTCTGTTTTTCCACGAGAGCAGAGATATATATTTCAATGGGCTGTGATGCCCTTTCAGTCTAAAAATAAACACCCTCATCCTATGATCCACAAAGGCATCAGGCAGGGTCAGCACATTTCAGTCACCGATGAGACACTCGAGGGCAGCTCTGCTCCCCAACAGGATGAGATGTCTCTCTGGCTGTAGCCATTTCCCAGCGAAGACATTGCAATGGAGCGTTTCCATCCTCAGCTGGGGAGGCTTTCTATTGCCATGGCAACTGGCAGCAGTCCACACACCACAGAGGACCACATCCGTCACCCCGGCAGGACAGGAAAAGCCATGCCATACTTAAAAGCCACCTTCCTTAAAGACAAAACAAAATAACACAGACGAGAGCGAGATACTCCAACTCTCTTGGATACCAGATGAAATAATCTGCTCATCACAAACCTCTCTCTCCCCCCACATGCTCAGCTGGAGATTGTGCTTTAAATCACTCTGAGGGAGGTGTTTTGTTTGACTGAAATACCCAGCTGGCCTCATTTTGGTCACTCAGACAGGAGGCAGCCTCTGTTTTTTCAGCATTTACCTCTCTCCTTTTAAGCACTCGCCAATGAACGTAGAAATACACATTTCTCCTCCTCACAGAGCTTCCAGCCAGCGGCTAAGCCAGACCTAGCCTGTGCAGAGGAGCTGTCTGACTCGGAAAGCAGAAGGCCCCCAAAGTCCCCCACATCTCAGCAGACCAAAACCAAGGCTAGATGATATGCAGGGGCAAATAATTGTTTCTTCTGCTACAATAAGGTAACTTGCACCTGTCCCCTTCTGCCCTCAGAGTGCAGGTTGCTCTACCCAAGCCAAGGAAAAATGCACTATCCGGACTACTTCAGTTTGGTTAAAACTTTCTACATCTGTTTAAGGAAGTAACGCAAACCTATTTTAATACATAGATGACCACAAACCGTGACTCTCTTTCACTTTCCCAGAACTAATTATATACATGTCACCACAGTGTCATACATCTCTCTCTTTCCACCTAGAGAACACATTTTTCACTGCTGGAGTCTAACATGTTATATACTGAACAGTACTCTCCATGCAACAGTTTGGGGAAAAAACCACCCTAGTCCTTCAAGTGATGTGTGTGCTTTTATGAACTTACCTAGAAGTAACACTGAGCTATAGTGGTTATTATTTAACAACACATCCAATGGGGAAAAATAAACCACCCACCTTATATAAATATCGATAAAAACCTTTCTTCTTACTGTGTTAGTAGTAGCCTACATCCACACCAACAGCAAATACAAAGGAACACCATGTACTTGCACTGAAACAGCCACTATGCCTTTACCGTGAAAGCAAAGCACAAAACCATGTTTAAAGGCAAAGTTAAAACCTGACATGTGCTAAACACAAAGTTACAGCTCACTTGAAGGTACAGAATTTGTGACCTCGCAGTTTGAATAAAGCTCTACATTATCTATAGAGGGACAGAACATTCTTTTAAAGGGAAATACAAGAGTAAGCACCCAAAAGACCCTTGAAAACCTCAGAAACTACTGAGAGAAACTGTTAAACCGACCACCTATAAATGCCTGCGATAAACAAAATAGAAGGGAAACACCAGACTGAAAAAACAGAAAAGAAAACAGTTTACAAAATACAGAGTGCCCTTCCTTTGCACATCAGGACTCCTCTTCTCACTGTGAATAAAATGGACACCCAGAGGCAAAATTAATTGTTTTCACCATGCAAGGCCTATGCAATTTTGCCAGAATATACTAAACAAAAAAAAAAGCCAATTTGGTTTCAAAATGCATTAGAATCACAAATATTGATGTGTTTCTTCAAATTCAATAAACGAAAAAACCAAAACTAGTGTTGAGAGTTGAACAGCTCACATTTACTAAAAAGCAATGAATTAGAACTGAACAAAAAAGCCCAAACAAACATGAAAAAGCACAGGCAGGTCTTTGCCTCCTCTCAAATCTCCAAACATCCTCTCCCTCGCAGTACGACAACAGGATGTATTGGGCCATGTACCAGAGACACACTACAAACAGAACAGGCTGCAATATTGAACCAACTTCAAGAAAACACCTCCTAAAACTAAATTTTAAATGAAGCACTTTAATGAAAATTGAAAAATATAAGGACACCAAAAAAATCTGATGGAATTCAGTATAAGAGAAGTGAGTTCAATAAAATTTTTAGTTTTTATATTGAGTCAAAGAGACAGATCTAGAGGACGTTCTCACAGTAAGTCCACTAATGAGGAAGTTTGAATTTTCGAGCATAAAAAAGACAGCATATTCAAACTTTAAGCGTGGGAATAAAGTCACCGACCTTCAAAGTACTCGTGACCAGCAGAAGTCAAGGGAGTTGAATCTTACTTTCTTCTTACGCATTAATGAAGTAATGGCTACTCTCATCATTACTAAACTAGTTTAAGCAGTGCAAGATTGTAATTAGGAGAGAAAATTCATATGCTAGTCCCAAAAGGAGAGACATACAAAGAGCATCAAGCCACAGGACTGCAGGAAACATCTGATAACCAAATGTGTGCACACAACATAAAATGGAGACATTTGTTTATTGACAGTTGCAAAGTAGGCTGAACATTTTATTTACTGTTATCTCATTTTCAGTATTACACAGATCATTTGAAAGAGGGCCACAGGGATATAAGTTTAACAAGCATGAAGCACGTCCGTGCGCATATGTTTATGCTAACAACCACGGGAACTTCAGCTCTCTACCTTCTGCCTTTTCCCTGCGTGGGGCTATGGCAGCAGAACAACTCCAATGCATGCCAAGCACGCAGCACAGAGTCTCTCCTCCCAGTGTCTTTAGGCAGCTGCTGAACCAGGCTAACTGCTGGCAGCCAGAGCCATCCCCTCTTTGGCAGCAGCACTGCCAGCTCTAGGCAGAGTTTGCAGCTCTCTGGCTTCTTCTCTCCCACCCCTCCGAAGCAAGGGTTCAGCTCTTTTTCCCAGTTAAACCTTGGCTCCTGTTACAGAGAACTGGCAGAAAACACTTCTGCCAGCAGAAGACAGAGCCATGCACTCCGTGTTCTACGGTCAAATTTCTCAGCTTGGGATAACACACTGGTAGGACATCTACTGCTATGGATATAAAGACTTGAAATCAGAAGTTCCCAAAACATCCAGCCCTCCCACGTTGTCTGGATCCCTTTTAAGATGGAGCATTCAACCAAGTTAAGCTCAAACTAGGGAAAGAACAACCAAACCAATTCTAAAAGATCAGGGTTGTTATAGAGACATACTGACAAAATCTGAAGGCCAAGTCAACGTGAGTGCCATGCAAGCGATGGAGGATGTCTCTTATCCCTTCCTGTAAGACAGTATGCATGACTGCATAAAGGCAAAGACAGACAGACACCCTCAGCCATTCCAAGCCAGCGTCTCTCCAAGCAGCTCTGCACTAGATGAGCCTCATCCTTTAAGTGCACTGTGTTAGACTACACCGCTTCTGAAGAGCTACTCACTGAAGTGATTCTTGCTCCACAATTAGCACCCACTGAGTATGGAAAATCAGACCTATGGCTCTTGCCCAGTTCCAGCCCTCCTGTATTGGGTCCAGGACAACAATTTTATAACACACTGCAGTATCCCATACAGCTGTGTCAAAATGGCGTAACACTGATCGCCTGTGACAGGAGGCATTTGTACTAAGAGATTTCTGAAAGCAGTACAGTATTTCTTTGTGTGAAGTAGCTGAGAAATAATACTCCCAACTCCCCCCCCAACCTTCTTTTCCTTTGTGCACTGCCAAGCAAAACGGGCCCAAAACCATCATCTCTTTATTCTTTAACTGATGGAAATTACATTAGAGAGAAGCCCAGCACAAAGGAAGTTTTGGCGAGGAATGTGCCTTTTATTTTACGTTCCATAAAACACTCAAAGATGTATCAACTGATGTTTACAAAAAGATGTTCTTCATACAACTACACATGGCGGCTGCTGCTACGCTGACTTGATCTGCTTTTCAAACTGGCAATATAAAACAAAATATTTTTAAACATATTTGATATAAGCAATTTTTTAAGAAACAAAGACTTGGAAAAAAAAATTCAAACCCTATTCCTTTATGCCGTATTTTAAACTGGTTATAGCAAAGAAATGCCAACTTACAAGATATTTCTGAGTATTACTGAAAATAGAAGTGGCCTTCCTCTACCAGCACAAGGAACTGGTTACAAATGTATATGGAGTCTTTGTTTCTAAATAAAACCCATCATAACTAACGGCATAGACAATCCTTGTAACCTCCTTTTTCTGAGCCTTAGAGTCAGATTTATTCCCCCTGCTCGTTTGGTGCTCTGCCACTCGCAGCACCGATTTCCTGCCCTCCTTGGTGACTGCTGGAACTTGAAATCCAGAAAGCCTTTCGGTTTCAAACTTGTGTTCCATTTTCAGCAATAGCAACAGTGGTCTTGGAGTAGTTTTTGCTGCAAGACAGCAAAGTGCCAACAAACCACACATATGTAGGCAAGGTGTGCAGCACTGTGCCAGAACAAACGGTCCTTCCTAGTAAAATCTTTCCATCACAGGTGTGATCTAATCTACAGCTATGGAGTTTTGCTTATTGCTGATGCCATCACTGTGCTCTCAAACACTTTACTAGTGGCAATTCTTCCCTAAAAGGCAGTCTTATTCACGCAACCGTAAAGCTGTTCAGCAGTAACAATGCTAAGAAATTTTCCAGTTTTAACAAGGATAAATAATTCACTAAGACACTCGCCAATTCCAACTTCTTGCCCAGGTACAGCTGGCATATGCCGGTGGGGTGTGGCAGCACTCACCTATTGCCACATGTCCCAGTGCAGCAGGATCCTGCCCCACCGCTGGCCAGGGACACATCCATGTCGCCTTCGGATGAAACCACAGACGAGCAGAGTGCAGCAGGGCTGGGGCATGATCCTGGCGTGCACGGTCTTGAACTCCCAAGGAATTGGATCACAGCCAGTTCCCAGCAGGTACCCAGGCTCAGTGAGGGAGTACTGCTTCAGCATAACATAGAGAGAGTCACTGCGTGCCAATTTGTGTTTGGTGAAGCCTCTGAAAATACATTTAGTCAGGAAACGCAACTGGGCTCGTAAGATGCTTTTTGGTGGTACACAGAGTTCTTGCAAGGAGAATTTACCTGTAAAACCACATTAACAAACCCTCACCAAGACAAAATTCGCCCAAGCCTAGTGCTCAGGAGGTTCAGCTACAGTTCTGCATTTCTTGTAGAACAAAATATAGCACAACTCGTCAACTAAGAAAAAGCACTCGGAATTATTTCCAAATAAGTGCTTTTAACTATAGTAATTGCAGTGACGCTTTAAAAAGTTACTCATATTTCAAAATATTGCTGCTTTGCATATTAAATCATTTCTACTGCACTTGCAAGAGTTAGAAGCTTAAAGATCTGGAAGGTCTTTAAAGAAATGAGTTTTCAAAAGAGTACAGAAACTTAATTTACTTTATTTCTTTTGGAAAATTGAATCAGTACCATAACTTACTCTCCCTAACTTTGGTAAATCACTCTCTTCCCTGAACACAAGAAAGGATTAAAACCAGCCAAGCATTTGGGAAGAGTTTTGGGCTACAGATGAAATAAACATTTCAAAATACGGAAACTGAAGTAATGATTCATCACACATTGCATCTCCCTAAATTTACTTCACAAATTCTATTACTTCAGGTTCTGTCTGTTGTTTCTGGAAGGGCGGGAAATGCTTGCTTGAAAGATCCAACTAAAGAAAAGCCACGGGGGGGCTGTTCTCCTCCTACTGTACACGTGTTGCCCCTGGTAACGTGACCAGCAGTCAGACACACCTGCACGGACGCAAGAACCGCATACAAAGGAAATATTTTAAGTCGATTAGTAGTCAAGAGGCCCCTTAGATAACACGATAGTACTGCTGCAACCTCTTCAGAGTCTCCGTCTGTTGACTTTCAAACACGTGCCCCAGCTGTAAATCGTACAACTATCACAGCGCTGCACAAAGGTCCAGAGACACTAGAAGGTAAAGTTAGATGGAGAGAAATCCCGCTTCTTTAGTGTCTTCCAAAAATCGTAATAAAACCTAAACTTTCTATAATTAAAGTTATGTTATATCCAGCAAATTATGTTTATGTAATTAAACACTCATCAATACTGTGGGCAAAGGAAATCCCCTGGGCAAGTCAAAGCTGCCAGCTGAAGCCTTGCAGACAAACATTGTGCTGCTGCAGGATTTGCCTTGTGCAAAAGCCCAGCATTGACTGAGGCGACGCATCAGTCGCTTCCCTATCACATCTCTTGAACATTAAACTGTTACAGCAAGATCATTTCACTCTCAATTGCTTGCGTCCTCCCCCATTTATCACTCAGTACACCTTCTCTGCGTTAATTGCTTTTTAAACATTGCTCACACTTAAAATTCAGACTTAGCCTATACCATTTACTTCCCAATATAGCTTGATGCTCAAACACATAATTACTGTATAGAAAGTTATACAAATATAATTAAAAATAAGATGGAAACTTCCCCCCCTGTGATTCACTTTACAGCATACATGCCTTAATTAAGCTTATGGCCCCCAATTTATGCTAATATTTGGAACAAGCTCTTATTTGCCTGTTCAAACTATGGCTACATGAAAGGCATTTGCTGGCACTAACTAAATTCTCCACCTTTATGGGAAAGTTTTCTTTATATTTCCTTCACTGAGAACACACACAGTCCAAAATCCTTTGGTGAAAGCTCCTGTAACTCAACAGACTTCCAAGGGCCAAACAGCTAGTTTTTCATGTGACACAGCTGAACATCATCGCTGCTGTTTCTGTCACCTACAGCTTAGCCCAGACACACAGGTTGGTACCAGGACTCCACACGTGACCAACAAAGAAGTGGATTTAGTTCTAGTGTTCCTCAACTGTGTATGTGACAGCTTTTACTCTGCTGTTATCGGCTGACACATCACTCCCTAATAAAAGAAGGGAAACAACTAAAACCTGTATTTAGACAAGACAACACCGGAACACTGTTCTCTGCATTAACACTAGTAAATATGCCCACTGCAAATCTTGTGCAAACTTTTTTTCTTCATTAATGGGTCTATGTGAAATCAAGACTTCCCAAAAACCTAAGCAAATCAACATTGTCAAAAGATTAGAGGGAAACATCTTTTTAGATCTTCCACCTAAAAAGAAATGGCAAAAAATTTCCCAAGACTACTCTTAACAACACCCAGCACAGCTCGCTGTGAGCACTGCCTTATACCACAGGCTCAAGTAAGAGGAACCTGTTTGCTTTTATTCCGCTAATGGCCACATGAGAAAAAGACTGCAGGAATTACCATCAGACCTGGAGCATAATTATCTTGAATTTGTTTACCCTCTCAGGAAACATAAGCTTTTATTCACACCTCTAGACAACAAGAAGCTCAGTTCTTCACTGCAAAGTTTGGGGTTATTTATTCTTGGAAAATAAAGATTTTCAGGAAGAACTGAGGTTGTAAGATGTTCTGGGTTTAGTTCAACAGGATAATACTGACTTTCTTTCCTTTTTAATAAATCTCCTACGTAGTACTTTGCATCACTGCTGATTTTTAGAATTTTTATCCAGCAGCTCAGGTACTAACTGCTCCTTCTCTACAACACTTGCATCTGTTTCCACAATCTCCCTTCTAAGACAGGGCATGCATGCCTTGGAAAGGGTAAATATGAAAAGCCCATTCTTCTTTTCTGATTCAGTCAGTGGCAGCTGCAGAAATGGAGGAAATTCAAAAGTTCAAACATTTTTAGAGTGCAAGCCTACTTCTCACTTCAGAGCAACAACTTCAAAGTTGAAGTGGCTGCCACAGTACATCGCAGATTCAGGTGCACAGCTGATAGGTGGTCCGAGACTTTAAGTAGTTGTTACCTTATTTGAAGCTTTTGATTGGAGATCTTGCAAGCTACTGATGGATCCCTCCACCAGTCACAGCAGAGCTTCTGCGCAAATTTAATCATAAATGACTGTCATGGTTTGATGGGGGGGTGGGGGGGGGTGTTTCTGGTGGCAGGAGAGGGGCTTTGCTCCCTGTGACCTCCCTGGTTTTGGAACCGAGTTAGACTTGGTTCTGGCCACCAGATCGGACTGCCATCCCCCTCGGGGTTGAGCCAATCGGCGCCTCTGCAAATTGCCCTATTTAAGTCGGGACAAAGGAACAGGAAAAGGTGCTTTGCCCAGGAGCGAGGAGAGGAGGAGGGCACTGCCCCCGCTCCCTGGCTCCCGGACGCTGCGTTGGGCCGGCGCCGCCCACTGAGAATGGTGGCGGCAGAGCCAGCTGGGGAACTCGGGGGCACCCCACTCCCGGGGTGCCCACTGGGCTGAGTTCACCCAGAGAGGACTGAGATCTGAGAGAAACAGCTGCATCGACAGCAGGTCAGTGAGGATGGAGCGGGAGGAGGTGTGCCGGAGCCAAGTTTCCCCTGCAGCTGGTGGTGAGACAGCAGGCGGCCCCCCTGCAACCAGGACGGCCTCGGTGGAGCAGAGACCCACTCGCAGCCCGTGGAGAGAAGGTGCCTGAGCCTGAGGATGGTCGTGTTGGCGTGCATGACAAGGCAGAGAGGCATCTGGAGTCTGGTGATGACCCACGCTGGAGCGAGTGGCTACAACTCCCTAAGTAACCGAGACTGTGGTAAAGCCCACACTGCGTCAATCCGATGGGGAAGGATTGCATCCTGTGGGCTGGACTCACGCTGGAGAAGTTTGTGGATTTTTCCTCGTGAGTAGGGGATCCACTGGAGCAGGGGAAAAGGGTGCAAGGACTCCTCCTCCTTTAAGAAACAAGCAGCAGTAACAGCACAGAATGAACTGACCTGCACTCCCCCAGTCCCTGCCCCCTGCGCCGCTGGGGGTAGGAGGTAGAGCCGGGAGGAAAAGGAAGGTGTTGGTTTTACGATCTGGCTTTGTTTCTTTTTATCCTCTCAAGTAACCAGTTTTGTTTCCCTTTGTCCTTTTAAGTAACCATTAATAAATTGTTTTGCTTTATGAAAGCCAAGTCTGTTTGCCCGGGACCATGGTTGGTGGGTGCTCCCTCTGTTCTTGTCTCAACCCTCAGTCCCTTTATTATATTTTTCTCCCCTTCACTTCACTGGAGAAGGAGCGACTGTGTGAGTTTTAGTTGCTGGATCGGCCTAAAACCACGACAATGACCTACAAAATCATCTTTTTATAATACTGGTACAATGACATGTGCCTTTGTCTGCAATTACATTATTTAATTGGAAGTGGTAGAAGAGAAAAGGGAAAAAAAGGAAAAGCATGGCTAGGACACCATGATCAAAACCAAAAGCTAGCAGGGCTCATTGGCAGGGCTTTAAACTAGATTTGAAGGGGGAGGGGGGGAATATCAAGAATGATAAAGATATGCTGGAAGTACCCGTAGAACAGAAGAAGGGAATTCCAGCCGCTCCAGCCAAGAAGTCAGATTCATACCGCTGTCAGCATGGCACCAGTGCCAGCACTGAGGGTCCAGAGGCTGGGGAAGGATCGCAGGTATGTTCAAACGAACTTACACTGCCGTCCAAGAGAACCCCTGTCGCTCCAGCCAGCGAGTCGGCTTTGTCGGAGGCCCAGCTGAAGTGTATGTACACCAACGCACGCAGCATGGGAAATAAACAGGATGAGCTGGAGATGCGTGCACATGAGCAGGGCTACGACCTTATTGGCATCACGGAGACGTGGTGGGATGACTCCTATGACTGGAGTGTCAACATGGAGGGGTATAAGCTTTTTAGAAAGGACAGGAAGGGGAGACGAGGAGGGGGTGTCGCTCTCTATGTCAGCAACCGGCTGGAATGCGTGGAGCTTCGCCTGGGGTCGGAGGAGGAGCTGACAGAGAGCTTATGGGTCAAGATTAGAGGACGGAGACGGATAGGGGATGTTACGGTAGGGGTCTGTTACAGGCCACCTGGCCAGGAGGACAGAGCAGATGAGGCGCTTTATAGCCAGATAGGAGCAGCCTCGCGGTCACAAGCCCTGGTCCTCATGGGGGACTTCAACCACCCTGACATCTGTTGGAGAGACAATACAGCAGGGCACAGGCAGTCCAGGAGGTTCCTGGAATGCGTGGATGACAACTTCCTCCTGCAGATGATAGAGGAGCCGACAAGGAGGGGTGCCATGCTCGACCTTGTGCTCACCAACAGGGAGGGACTGGTGGGTGAGGTGAAACTTAAGGACAGCCTTGGCTGCAGTGACCACGACACAGTGGAGTTCAAGATCCATGGGGCAGCAAGGAAACCATTCAGCAAGCTCTGTACCCTAGACTTCAAGAAGGCGGACTTCGGCCTCTTGAAGCACCTGATGGGCAAAGTGCCGTGGGAGGTGGCCCTGGAGGGACAAGGGGCCCAGGAAAGTTGGTCCACATTCAAGAGGCACCTTCTCCAAGCTCAGCAGAGGTGCATCCCGACGAAGAACAAGTCGGGCAAAAAGACCAGGAGGCCGGCGTGGATGAGCAAGGAGCTCCTGGACCAACTGAAAATGAAGAGGTTAGCCTACAGAGGGTGGAAGCGGAGACAGATAGCCTGGGAGGAATACAGAGAAGCTGTAAGAGTGACCAGGGATCAAGTGAGGAAGGCTAAAGCCCTGAAGGAATTGAATTTGGCAAGGGATATAAAAAGCAACAAGAAATGCTTCTATAGGTATGTAGGGGACAAAAGGAAGTCCAAAGAGAATGTAGGCCCCCTCCGGAAGGATACTGGTGCTCTGGTTACCCGGGACATAGAGAAGGCTGAGGTACTTAATGAATTTTTTGCCTCAGTCTTCAATGGTAAAGCCTCTTGTCTTACCACCCAAGCTGTGGAAAGAACTAGCAGGGACTGTGAGGATGAACCACCGCCCACTGTACTTGAAGACCAGGTTCGAGAACATCTGAGGAACTTGAAGGTGCACAAGTCCATGGGACCTGATGAGATCCATCCGCGGGTCCTGAAGGAACTGGCGGATGAAGTTGCCAAGCCACTGGCTATTGTATTCGAGAAGTCGTGGCGGTCTGGCGAGGTCCCCGATGACTGGAAGAGAGGGAACATAACCCCCATTTTTAAAAAGGGGAACAAGGAGGACCCGGGCAACTACAGACCGGTCAGCCTCACCTCTGTGCCTGGCAAGGTCATGGAGCAGATTCTCCTGGGAACCATGCTAAGGCACATGGAGAGCAAGGAGGTGGTGGGTGACAGCCAACATGGCTTCACCAAAGGCAGATCGTGCCTGACCAACTTGGTGGCCTTTTACGATGGGGTGACAGCATCGGTGGACAAGGGTCGACCAATGGATGTCATCTACCTGGACTTGTGCAAAGCTTTTGACACTGTCCCGCACGACATTCTTCTCTCTAAATTAGAGAGTCATGGGTTTGATGGATGGACCACTCGGTGGATAAGGAATTGGCTCAGTGGCCGCACTCAGAGAGTAGTGGTCAACGGCTCAATGTCCAAGTGGAGACCAGTCACGAGTGGCGTCCCTCAGGGGTCCGTGTTGGGCCCGACCCTCTTCAACATCTTTGTCGGTGACGTGGACAGTGGCATGGAGTGCACCCTCAGCAAGTTCGCCGATGACACCAAGCTGTGTGGTGCCGTTGACACGCTGGAAGGGAGGGATGCCATCCAGAGGGACCTTGACAGGCTGGAGAGGTGGGCCCGTACCAACCTCATGAAGTTTAACCAGGCCAAATGCAAGGTCCTACATCTGGGTCGTGGCAATCCCAGGCATAAATACAGACTGGGTGGTGATTGGATCGAGAGCAGCCCTGAGGAGAAGGACTTGGGAGTACTGGTGGACGAGAAGCTCAATATGAGCCGGCAATGTGCTCTTGCGGCCCAGAAGGCCAACCGCGTCCTGGGCTGCATCAAGAGGAGTGTGGCCAGCAGGTCGAGGGAGGTGATTCTCCCCCTCTACTCTGCCCTTGTGAGACCTCACTTGGAGTACTGCGTCCAGTTCTGGAGCCCCCAACATAAGAAGGACATGGACCAGTTGGAGAGGGTCCAGAGGAGGGCCACGAAGATGATAAGAGGGCTGGAGCACCTTTCCTATGAGGACAGGCTGAAAGAGTTGGGGCTGTTCAGCCTGGAGAAGAGGAGGCTCCGGGGTGACCTTATAGCAGTCTTCCAGTACCTCAAGGGGGCCTACAGGAAAGATGGGGAGAGGCTGTTCAGGAGGGCCAGTTATGATAGGACAAGGGGTAATGGTTTTAAAATAGAGGGAGGTAGGTTCAGGTTGGATATTAGGAAAAAATTTTTTACTATGAGAGTGGTAGAACACTGGAACAGGTTGCCCAGAGAGGTGGTGGATGCTCCATCCCTGGAGACGTTCAAGGCCAGGTTGGACAAGGCCCTGAGCAACCTGATCTAGTTGGAGATATCCCTGTTTGTTGCAGGGGGGTTGGACTAGATGACCTTTGAAGGTCCCTTCCAGCCCTAACCATTCTATGATTCTATGATTCTATGAAAACCAGCTAGAGTGGATCAACAATTTTCTCCTGCTGTTTGTCCTGAGCAAACTGGTCAGCGTCTCATGGAGTGGGCACGCATCACTCCCCTAAAATAAACAACCAAGCTGTTCTAAACCACTGCCAATAATACGGGTACAGCATCCATGCAGCAAAACACTGTCAGGGAAGAGAAACTTTGGCTTGCAACAGATGCTGCAATTAAAATGAGAAGAGCTGCAAAGCTACTCTTCATTTCACTCCAGAAGTGAATTGTTGAACTGTAATTAACGATCAGTTTATTAAATAAGCATCAGGCTTTTACATCATAATTCCCCTAAAATCCTCAGCTGTTACATAACACATAAGACTGAATTTACACAGGCCACTTTGATTTTGAAACATCAATGTTCATTTATCCATCAGGGGCCCAGCAGGATAGAGTTTACCATTCCTTTTAAAGTCAAATACAATGCGATTTTACTTGTTCTTCAAGATTAGCTCAGTGCTTGCACTTTTGTGTGTCAGTTCAGTTTTAAAGACTCACTTTCAGAAGTCCCTGGAACCTACTGCGTTTATCACAGCAACAAAGCCACAAGAAAGATCTTTCTGTTTTGTTTTGTTTTTTCCTACATTTGCCTTTTTTCCCCCCCTTTGTAAAAGTATAGTACTTTCTGGCATTCTTTTCTTTTCACAGTCACTTTCAACAGACCAACACTCCAACAAAGACAATCCGTATCATCACATTTACTGAGTCCTTATTGTGAGGAGAGACTATAGATTTGTCAGTGAAATGCTGAAGTTGTTATCCTCTGCTAATAAAACTCGCTGTAATACAGAGCAATGCAAATAGTTAATCCTAGCTAGTTTGCAGAACACAGTAAAAACAAGCACGTTCTCAGTGGCGGCATCGTTATGCTTTCTAGGGTACTACCAGACATCTTGTCTTCAGTGCTAACAGAGAGAAAAAAATCGCTGAGTTATGCTTGAAAACCCCTAATCCATAGTGGAGCAAAGAATCACAGGTTTTATAGCCCTTTCCGCTAACTCCAGAGAACACGAGCAAAAAACAAAATACCACCCTGTCAGCTTTGAGAGCCGTTATGCTCTGCTGCCCATCAATGCAGAGAATGATTAAGTCTTGATTCCTGATGCCAGAGACTTCAGATAAGAAGCGAACCATTCATTTCCAGCCATGATCGCACTCAGCAAAGCAAGGAAGGGAACCAACAGAAAAGCATGCTCAGATACTGAAGTTTATTGAGAGTCGCTTGGAAGAAGGATTTCTTTCTACAATGATGTCGAAAAATCCACTATGTGGAGGCACCAGCAGATATTTATTTATCCAAAGTTAGCATGGTTTCATGAAGAAGCAAAAAATCCCTAGTTTGTATGACAAATCATTCCACAAGCATTATTAATCCTCTGAGTGGTAAATATCTCAGGTTTCAAGAGCCAATTAGAAAGGTCAGCATTTATCTTTTTGTCTGTTTCTAGCCTTAATAAATTTTGCACTTTGCCTGTAGATTAATCATTGAAGGGAAAGATACAGAGGTTTATAAATAGGAAAAATAATAAGAGAGGGTCCAGACTGGACAAAAATTCTCTCTACCTGTTCTAGTTTTGATGACTATAGCCTACCTTAATCCAAAATCTGATTATTTGGATTAGATATTAGGACAGTGGATTTTTCTGAAATGCCCAGGCAAACCACATGCAATTCCATATTCGGGGCACAGGGTTGCATTTCATTTCCAAATCCCTTTTAATTCCACATAGGCATTTGTAACTTCTTTTTCCCATGACAGGAAATATTCGTCCCTCTGCAAAAGTTTAAAAAACAAAATCCCTGCATCTAAATCCAACAGAAGACTGTTATTTGGCTTTCATTGTTATTCATTTGCTACACCTAAGGTCATTGCAATTACTAAGAATCCAAGAAACTCCACAGTTTTTCAAGTGAGAAATATTTTTCAGGGAGACTGGTTGGTTGTTTTTTCGAGGCAGTATGTGCCCACGTTCCATAAAAAGACAAAGTAGCAAATAAAATATCAGCAGTACCCACCTCTGCCAGTGTATGAGATCATTCCATCCGAGACACAGAATATGGGATGTTACACAGAAGCAAGGATGCATACAAATCAGAGCCATGAATGCACAATAAGACAGCAAAAAAACCCCAAACTGACAACATAACAAAAAACATGCCTCCCATGTAAACATTTTCTGATTACTAAATGGGAACCTTGTTTCTACACTTCAAATAAATACACAATCAGACTCATCTATAACAGGTTTAACTCATCCAAAATGGTTCCTGGATAAGTTTGTTCAAATAGTCTTCATGAAGAAGAATCATTCAAAAATAAGTAAAACTTCTTAACTGCTACTGAAAATTTTCTTTTAAAACCGATGACTCCTTTCTCTATTCTTGAACTGGATTCCTCCATCTCACACTGTTAATCTCTACTGATTTGACAAACACGGTTTTCTTCCTTCCCTGAGAGAATGAGGATATCCAAAATGCATTATTAAGAAGAAAATAAAAACAGTTTCCCCAAAACTATCAACATACCCTGTTGCTTAAAGAGGGCGTATAATTTGGACTGTTTGCTTCAGTACAGTTCTTAGAGGCTGCACTGAGCAGGCACATACATACAACTCGCAATTTACTTCCAAAACATCCCCTTAGGAAACGATCCTCTGAAAGATTTCCTAAATGCTAGTTTGTACACTATGTGTTTTAATTAACGTACAGAATAGAAATTACCATTTAGATAAGATAATGCTCCCCAGCCACCCCCCCTTGCATTCTGAAACTCTGCCAGGTTTCTCAGCCCCTTATCCCCTCCTATTTCTAGCAATCTTCAGGCCCTGGTTAGCATTAATTCAGCTGCAGTTGGAGAGTTTCTCCAAGGCAGTCTCTTCAATTCCACAGTGCATGAACTGCTTGATTTGAGTGCTCTGTGATTCGAGTATTTTAAATAGAGAAAATACTGCAGGAAATGACAGACCTCATACTTGCTTATGTCACTGCTCCAACAGCTGTACCAACAGCGAGCTGTGCACGTATGTGCAGCCCCAGCTGCCCATACAGACACCTGAGCAACGACACCTGAGAAATCCTTAGTCTCCTGGCTGAAATTTCAGAGAGTTCACATGCAAAAGTTCAGGAAGCCACAGCAGAAGGCGCCACCAGGGTTTGACACACGGAAGCTGGCCCAGATCTTACACAGCAGCCACGCCTGCAGTGAAGAGTCATACAGATTATCGGAGATAAAAAGATACTCTCTCCGGTCATGGAAGTACTAATGGGATTTACAACCACTTCACACAGATAATCTGTTATTCCCCGGTTACTTTCCCCACTCTTTGGTCATGATGTGCACTTTCTCACTTGGCCAAGTGCAGAAGGTCTTTCATCCCCTCTACCATCTGCCTATTTCTGGTTTTTAGCCAAACAATCTCGCAGTAAACGTCCACCATCAGCAAAGAGAATCTATGGCAAATTTCCTACCAAACTGAGAGACCATGCGATGATTCGTTCAGGCCTCCGAAACTCAGTATCCAAAACGTACAGACAGATCCTTAACAACACTGAGGCATGTTTCTAGACTATGATGGGAATCTCTCTCAAAGTGGATTTTCAAAAAGTATGCAGGAATCAAGGAGGAATCAGGGATCCTGTGGCTCCTGCCACACCTGATGGGCACAGGCTTGCCCTGAAGAAGTTGCTCAAAATCTCTGTTCAAGCCAGTGGTACTGGTGCTCGCCCAAACCCACTAAAAAGAGTGCTGTGTGATTTAATTAGATAATGCTTTGAAGTGTTTTGAAGATGAGAAGTGCTGTATGTGGCAACCGCTCAGAGATATTATCATAATCCAAGTAATTTATCATTCTTGAGAATATTTCATCATTTTGAGGACAAAAAAAATAATCTAAGGGACCCTGTTTAGACATGTTACGTTTAGATGCTGGGTACCGCAGGGCAAAGGTCTGTCGTTTTGATTTTCTGCAAAGCTCCACATCACCTACAGAAAAGCACTGCCAGAATAAATTTAGGTATCATATACTGGTCACTTCTACTAGAGCGACCAGATTATGAACTCCTAGAAAATGCAAATGATTTTCCTTGATAACAGAAACTGACCCAGGGTTTCAATTTCAATGAAGGAAATAATAATGACACCAGGATGTGTAATGGACAGAGGCAAGGAGAACAAACCCACAACTAAACAACAATGTAACAGAATAATCTCTTTTGTTAGTTCAATACCTCAGTCTCTACCTGGATAGATTCAAACTTTTAGAGTGGGTGCTCAAGAGTTCCTTTTTTATTATTTTTGGAGCACCTCAGATAATTCAATAAACAAACTAATTCTGTCTCACACAGAACTGGCATGCAGTGTGCAAAAGTATGGCAAAAGTGGTAGTCTAGATTTTCTTACATATACAAATAACTAAGCTAAATGACAGCCATGAAGGTGGCAGAACCAAAAAACCCCAAACTCAACCCCACCCACCAAAAGGTGAAGCACTTAAAAGCTAGGAAATGCTACATTTTGGTAGATTTGCAGTAGCCCCCCAAATCTCAGTTTCCACAGTTAATGCACCGAATAAAGCAGGAGACTAATGGAAAAAAAAGATCACGCAACTATATGACAAGAGGAATACTTCCCTAAAATACACATAACAGGAGAGTTGAATTAAAATTGCCTGGAAAAGAGATAAGCTTTTTTTTCCCCCCTAGCCTATACTGTACTTGTAACAGACAAATCACTACCAATAGCTAATTAATGTAACTGACAGTCAGCTTTGTCAGTAGCATATATTATGGCAAAACAGCAGCCTGATGGGATTCAGCAAGTGTAGGAGAAATATGACTTGTGAAACCACCATCACAAAGCAGCACAGCGAAAGCTGGGACAAACCTTTGTGTTGGTATAACAAGAACAGCATGTCCAAATATTGCCAAACTTCAGTATTTGTCCTGAACTCATGAGAATTAGCTAAATCCTGAGTCATTTAGGAAACTTAGTACTCTATATAAAACTGTTCCTTGCCAGCTCAGGGAATCCAAGCAGAGAAAAACGTACATCCAAATTCTCAGACAGGTGAGTCAGATGCAGTGGGGCATCTCTAAAGACATCTTTAACACTAACCATAGTTTACCCCAGTTAGTCCTCATCACCTAGTTTCTCCTTTCGGAGGTCTGAACGTTGCTTTTCAAATTGCCTCTTTTCAAAACAGCGGCTGCTCACACAGCGATTGCACTGAGAGACTCTTTCTTTTTACAGAGCCCACCTTGCTCTGCCTGTGCAGGGGCCTCCTGGCACTGCCCAGCTGAGCATCACCACCTGCCCCAAGGAGGGATGACCCCAGCACGCCACTGGTCTCCTGGCCAAAGGCAACCATTGCTTGCCAATCAGTAAGGACAACAGGAAACCCTCGGTTATTATCACAGAATGTTGGGGATTGGAAGGGACATCAAAAGATCATCTAGTCCAATCCCCCCTGCTGGAGCAGGACCAAATTATTTTGCATGCAGTTTGCCTACCTGGAGCTACTTAATCACACAGGCTTTTTTGCTTCTGAATGACCAAACGTCATGCCTGCAGGGAAGAACTTCGACAGGCTTCAGCTTGTCGGCTTCCTGTGTAAATTCAACAGCATTTTGCTTCCTGAGTTTTGGTTTATAAATACTGAAGAAACAACCTAAACAAGGAATCCAGGAAAGCTGAGGTGTTGAAAAAGACCTGTAATAAGACAGTGCCTGAAAGATGTTGGGTGCTGCACTGGAACACAACAGGCAGTCCCAAACAGCAGTGCAGCTGGTTGTTTTAACTAGCACAGACATACAAGCGGAGGGTCACTATGCTAGTTACAGCTGCCACACAGGGATTCACACAATCCATGTCCTTTGATAAGAGTATTCCAATTTTCATCAAATTATCTGTAAAGTAATATATGTAAAATAACTGAAATGCATGCAAAGCATGGCAGAGGGGGTTACACATTTACAGACACAGTTGCTCATGTGAGTTAAGAGTTCAAACTGAAACCACGACTAGTCGTTTTCAAACCAGAGTTTTCCAAGGCTGCAGACAGGCAGCAAGAACTGCTGAAGCTCGCAGCTCTTCCCTCTCGGGACCCTTGGCCAGCCACTGCAACCCTTGGGTGTGACCCAAATTGCAGGTTACGGCTGTTCGAAGCAGCAGTTTTGAGATGCTTTGCACATTGTCTTGGGTTTATAAAGCTGTCCCTCCTCCTGTCAAGCTTACAGAGCACACTCCCCTAGGATATTATCTGGAAAAGAATTTCAGCTTATAAAACAGGTTTACCAGCTGAATAAAAAACATCTAGAGGAACTGTATACTTTAGGATCTGTTTTCACACAACAGATCTGTTCTAAGGTACATTTTTTCCTTGTTATTATTTTATAATCTTCAGTGGAAAAGATTATTATTTCACTCAAAGTACTGCCACAACATCTCTATTTGTTCAGATAAACAAAAAAAAAAAAAAAAAGAGATGTCTTTAGTGAGACTGGTGGTACACTATCATCATCTTAAGCTATTTTACTCCATCTGTGGATTGCTAAGCAGATATTCAGCTGTCTTGTGTACTAGCAAATCTCATCTGGACCTTTACATTTCATTTTTCTTCTCCTACCAAATAAATATTTAAAATTTATTACTGCAGTTAATCACAGAGAAAGTAAAATATCAGGGAAAAACTCAGCAATGTTTGCTTTATAATCTTTGCTCACTGTCTTCCCAAGAGCGGAAATTAAGGACTACCTGGAAGAGCTTAATGTGCTTCACTCTTGAAGACAAACAGCTACATGTAGACAGAAGGGGCATCTCTAAAGATAGCAGTCAAATCATGAAATGTTTACAAAATAAATCATGACGCCACTGACCTATATGCATTTGCAAGTCTGGCAAGAGAGTAACTGCTGATCCTAGCAACAAAATTTCAGAAGGATTCATTTCAGAAATCTTCCAGTAAATTTGGATCCTGTTCTTTAGAAGTAATTGGAGCTCTGCTAGGCCCATCGTGACTGACCAGAAAAGCCAGGGAGTCATGACCTTGCAGCACCAGGTGCTGGCTATGTTCAGTCCCCGTCCAGTTCTGCCCTGTCTTGTTTCTGCCTCTGAGGATTAAGATGGTATAGAGAAATTTAGGGTTTTCTGGGTATTTTGAGTATCAATTCGAGTAGACTGTACCAAGCTGCTTCTCTTGCCTTTCTGTATGAAACTGCTCTCTGAGCACTCCTATCACACACAGGTTGCCTCGTCAGTGATTAATGCTGTCCAAAGCACCCAGAACAAGTGTCAGTGCTGTACTCCGCACCAGTTGTGTCAAACCCCTACTTAGACACCAGTTCACACGTTACAGGCTTTTTTTTTTTTTTTTTTTTTTTTACACAAATGTTACACCAGCTTCCTTTGCACAGGAAGGGTAAAACCAGCTGTATTTGTACAAGACACTGTAACCCACTTAAAGACACCGCTAAGTTAGAGACACAGTAAAAAGAACTATCTAGAACAGTCAAAAAACAAAACCAAATAAAACCAAATAGACAGAACACCTCAGAGACTGATTACAACCCAACAGAAGAAATAAATATATAAATTTCTTTAATTTCTTAATCGATCATGCGTCTTGGCCAGCATTTGCTATTTTATGCTTTTAAGCCACTAACTCACTTCTAGAAGTTTGAAAACATAGACCTAGTTATTCTTGTGGTTTATCAGTGTGACCAAGGCAAGCTGTGGTATTACTAAAAACCAAAAAAACCTCTCTTCTCTCATCAGCCATTATAGCAAAATTTGCAAGAGATAGAACCATAAGTATACACTGACCTCTCTAGACATCATACAATAAATAGTGTCTTCTACCTTCTACATCTAGAAACCTATCTTTGTTTGGTAATAGAGTAAGCTGTTATTGACATAATGACATTCGGGCAAATAAAGAGGGAAAAAAGTCAACATAAACTCATGGTAATGTAAGATTATTCCATCTTAAAAAAAAAAAAACAACAACAAAACCCAACAACTTTACAATACACCTAATTTTTTTTTTAATTCAAGCATTAGCAACGTAAACTGCAATGATCGAAACTGGAACTACTGGAAGGGGAGAGTGGAGGAAAAATCATTAAGGGAACGACTTCAGATTTGCTCCAAAGGACCAAAAGGGAAGACTGACAGAAACACAAAATACTAGAGAGAATAAAATGTTCACAGAGAAAAAAAATGGGGAGAAAGGGAAAGAAATAACACATAATAGTGGGAAGGACAATATTTGTCACACACACACACACACAAAAAGTAAAACTTCGTATTTTGCTGTATTGATATCTCAAGCCTAGCATTTGGACGACACAGAAAACATTTCTAAACAACAATGGAAAAATCTGGGTTTCTCAGAAAAACATGAGAACATATTTACAGGTAATTTTTGCTCCATGGATGAGTTTCACAGTTTACGAGAACGGGGCAGATGCATCAAACCTCTAGGACAAAAGGAGTATTTTTCTACATAACTGTATTTCTTTGTACATGTTCAATACAGTAGATAACCGCATGCATTTATATTTATATTTAAATGCATTTATTTAAATATACACATGGGCACAGAAATAATTGTACACACAGAGCTGATCAGGAGGCCTGGCCTTAGCTATTTCATTTTCTCATCTCCAGGAGAAACAACTTACTTAGTATATTAGTATCAGAAACCAAGTGCTGAAACTCAACATGTGGTTCACAAAGCAGCATATCCTATATTTTTCTAAAGAAAAACAACCTATGTATTTGCACAAAATAAACAGATTATGTTTAAAAGCCACAAAGTAATGATGAACTGTAGAAATATGAAAATATGAAAGATACACAAGAAGTGTTCTTAGTATCTTCATTCAAATTGTGTACATATGTAAAAAACAGGACTGGAATTTCCCATCGCTCTGTGAACAATTTTAATTTCCATTTCACCTTATCCTTCTCGTGCACTAGAGAGCAATATGAGAGGCTAGACATAGGAATAAATACTGTCAGAGAGAAAGAGAATTTATTACCTTTACCGTATGCAATTGCAACTTCTGTGAGACTTTGACCTATAAAGAGAAAGGAAACTAAGAGAAATAACATGTAAGATGAAGCCAAGGATCCTACAATGGTATTTCAAAATTGAAGGAGGCTGTCCTAAAATAATCTAAAGAAAAGTCATGTTTCTTTGCTAATTTGTGGTCAGTATTAAACGCATTGAAGAGAGGATAAATTATTTTATCAGCCTAAAAGTCTTACAGACTCTTCCCAAAGATTGCTTTTGTAAGAAAATGAGAGTTTATCCCACTCTGCTGATGAGAGAGGGCTGTTTTGTAAAAGTTCACCCTTCAGGATTCGGATGCAACTTATCTTTCCTTTACAAAGTGGGAGGGATGCGACGAAGAAGTGCTGTATACAGTAGGTTCCTGTTCACAGTCTACTGCCTTGGCAGGTGTGCTTCAAGTAGCTGGAAACCAGCAGCGTAAAGCACTACTTATCCCAAAAGGAGCCCTAGCTTTGGTTTTGGCGTTTCTGAACACACTGTACTTCTACTGATAAAGAGAAAAAATCCTGCCTCCTCTCTTGAAGCCTCAATGCAGTTTCGAGTCTGTTATAAATTGCAGGAAAATCAAGTGATGCATTCACAGTTGTAAGAACAAACTTGGCCATCCCAGAGCTCTGTATACTCTCAAGTGTACAACTGAAGAATTTCTAGTGGCAAAATTTATTCCAACATCTGAAACCAATGGAATTTTTTTCACATTTAGCTGAAATAACGCACAGCAGTGAAATGTGCACACCACTGACCACCCTTCCAATTTAAGATAGCCTCTACTTTTCTCAACTGTTCAAATAAAATTAAGCTCTCTTAGTAATATGCCATTTCCATTAATTTGCCATTTCTTCTAGATGTTTAAAAAATGCCTTTTATAGAACCAAAAACTTACCAGTCTTTAACCAGCAACACAGAGATCTGCTTTGACCAGTGGGGAGAAATTCTTAGCATGTTAGGAAAAATTATTGCCAATGTTAGTCATAAACATCAACATAGAGGGCATACAAAAAACACAAGACGTGAGTATCACTTGGACTTGATCACCATCACTGCCTTTCCCATAATTTTCTGTTTACTAGTTATGAAGCTTTGGTTTCCCTAGGGATCCAAAACCATGTAACTGCCCATCGCACAACCAGGTCACAGCAAGCGAGCATCTTAAATACTCCCAGAGCTTCTGTTTTAATTTTTTCAATATAAGTCTGTCTCAAGAAGCCTAACATGCAGTCAAGGAACAGTCCAACTTGACGACAGCTTTCCCTTGCTCATAGCAATCTGCACATCACCAAAACTGCTCATAGCAACACAACTGCAGTATTATTCTTATTTTAGTAATCTCCATGTAAAGCACAGGCTTACGCCTCTCTCATAGCTGTGCTCAAAGAGACTCTACAATTATGAAAGCCAAGATTAGTTCTAATATCAGCCACCTTCACATTTTAGGAATGCCAAACAGTCACAGGCTCTCAGCACGGAGCATATGCTCCAGCTCATCAGCCCAGAGATTTTCATGGCAATAACGACGATAATTTCACAGTTATGGAAATCTTTACATACTCTACCATTTTTCAAGTTACCACACAAATTTTACTGCTACTTTCTAACTCTGACTTTGTTCAGAGAATTGCTGTTATAAAATGGGATCTAACTGGTGGTATGCTACATCCCTCTCACAGGCCACTGCAATTTCCTACTCTAAGCCCCAGCCTAGCCAGGGGTGCCCCGGCCCCAAATTCCACCTACAGAAAAGGTCTGACACCAACTTCTGCCACACTTGTCTCTGTACCTGCAGTGATCACATTCAGGACCTCCCAGCTACCTGACAGCCCCTTAGGAGATGCTCTCACCATGCCACCAGGCATCCAGAAACCTTGGGCACCAGCAAGCAACCACCATGCTCTGAGCACACTATAGCTCTTGGTGGGGAAAGGAAACCATCGCAGCAACCCTGGATATATGGCAGTCGTAGTAAAGGAGAAAGCCACTGAACAGGAATTTGCCGTTTCTCTTGCTGTATCTTACCTAGTCTACATCCTCCTTCACCCAACTGAAATCCAAGGGCAGCACAGTATTCCACGTGTAAGTTAAGTCCCATATGCATGTGGGGGCGGGCAAAAGGGATACATCTCTGGACAAAAGCATCTGTACTGATGCCTAAAGAAGGGCCAGTCATAGAAAATACTTCTTCTAAAAAAGCTGAGATCAGCTACAGGTGATTTACAAGAATTGCATTCCATGGTTCGAATTGCAGTCACAAGTACATCACCTGCAGGACCAACTCAAAAAGAAGCTAAGAACGTATCTGAAGCCAGTTAGCAGCACCCGTGGAGCAATGCTACCTGTAGGTTACCTCAGCACTGAACTGGCTGCGCAAGGACTATTCTCACCTCCTCCATACTTTAAGTAGCCTCCTCTTCCTTTCCTCCACCACACTAGTTATCGGCGCAGTCAGGCCAGCACAGCAGGGACTTGGCAGCAGCAGCAATTATTTCTCTCTTCAACTTATACTGCAAAGTGCTGTTCTACTGCCACGGCCGACACTGAAGGTAAGACAGGTGGGTACATAGAATCATAGAATGGTTAGGGTTAGAAGGGACCTCAAAGACCATCTAATTCCAACCCCCCTTTAGTACACACAGATGTATCCTCTCCTCTGCCCAGGCTCAGCACAGCTGCAGGACTTGCCCCGCAGCACTCACCCACACCCTCCAGTCGTCAAGGAAAGTAAACAAGGGCAGTAAACTTCATCTCAGAAGTAATAATTTCAAAGTCACTACGCGAGACTGTTACAAAATAAGCCAAGTTATCTGTAAAGACAGCAAAGACACCTATGTGGATCTAAAACATAAGTCACCGATTTTAAACATGGTAGGAATTTAACTTATCATTGTGTACTCTGCAACAGGATCTACCATTAGCGAGACCCATCTGCCACAGGTCAGTTTTCTTCCTTCTCAACTTCAGAGGCCAAAGGTACCTCAGACGTTTTGGTCACGGAATACAAAAAGCCAGCGGTCACATTTCCTTACTGATGACTCTAACATCAATGTTAACAGGACCACACTTCAGGCACTTAATAAATTACAGCTTTTGCTATTGTTTTACACACTCAAACAGAAAAATAGGAATAAAAAGACTATACACATACTGCACAGCTTACACATAGCACCCGATATACAAGTGTCTTACACAGAACACAGAGCTAAAAATGTCACACCAAAGTGACCATTTCTGTATGAATCACTGCTAAATGTTGTCTCTCATTGGGATTTTTTATTGAATGCACAGTGTTAAGGTCATTTTAAAATCCTCTCACAAACACAAGCCCTTACCAGCATCCTCAGGACTCCAGCAGCCCCACTAGGGTCTTACGCACTTTCCCAAACAAAGGAGAGCTGTGCTGTTCAAATTACTCCCTTAGGGACACGCTGCACAACCCCTCTGACTTAATTTTACTTCTTCAATAATACCACTGCAAACACACTGAATGCTAATAATAAATAAATTATTCAAATATTCGGTCTCTACGGAAGCACCACGTGAAACATCTTCCTGAAAAGAAACTCCTGAAGAGATTGTCAGGTACTCTTCATGTTGGGGAGGGGGTGGAACGCAAAAAACCCCGACTGATTTAAATAATAATGCAATGTGAATGAAAAGTGATTTATGATAACAAGGAGAGAGAGTACTTTGCTGTTAATTCAGTAAGTTCACTAAAGCCAAGTCACTAGTAAACACAGAGCATGACTATCACCACAATTTCAAAGAGGGTGGAATGTGACGTTGGGAGAAGCAAAATTTGAGGAGAAAACGTGGCAAAGTTAAAAGACTTGGTGCTCTTCTGATGAAGATACCTAAAGTGGAACTAAACTGGGAGTAAAGCCCAGATCTTCACACAAAACAGTCATTTATGGAGTTAAAGACTCAATTTTCAAGTGTACCTCTGAGAGTAAGGAGCTTAATTGAAATGTCAATGGAAAAAAAGACCCCAAAACCAAAACACACTTCCCTAAAAAAGCTAGAAAACAGCACTGTTGCTTTTTACAGTTAGGTTCCCCCTGCTTAAGGTTCTTCCATGACTGGAGCATTGGAATATAATACAGATTCAATATTTTGTAGAGTGACAGCTCTGGGCGAGAAGCACTATTATCACCCTCATTTCATAGAGCAGAAACCCAAGGAATTATAACCCCAAAGCAAAAAAAAAAAAAAGGATTTAGATTCTTGAGGAACATGAGATGCCCAAATATGCATTAGGAAACTAAGGCTTAGTTGGATTTGGGCATAAGGGTCTTGCCCAAGGTTGTGTTATAGATCACAGCACCTAAGTCCACCAGTCCTAAGGCTGGAGTGTCTTGCATCACTTTTGGTCTTTCTTCTTATAGTCATTATTACATTTAAGTATGATATAACATTAAATTATCTGTAATATATATCTACTTTGCCATGTTCATTTTTCTTTGCACCTCTAGGTAGCAGAAGAAAACAGAGCCTTTCTCTCCAAGTTTGGTTTTCTTTTGAGGTGTAAGATATGCAATTCTGAAAGTTAAATGCACATGAGACTTACTGAATCTTCTCCTCACCCTCGTTACCACCAGCAGGTACAGATACCTTGCATTCCAGGATGGGCTGCACCTCTCCTCCACATACCCAGAACTTGCACTTGTCTTGCTCATGCAGTGTGAAGAGCAGATGAACTGAACTTCTACCAGAAGAAAGAAGCGTGCTCTGCCTGCAGGAGACCTTGGGTACTTGTTGGCAGGTGCTGACTAACACATCTCAATCTTTCACATTGTTAAAGAGAAAAGGCACATGGCTGCATGGACATAGGCATCTTCTCTTCGTGAATTTGTTGCCAACTTCCATCTTGAAGGCAACAAGAACAGCTCCTCCCAAACCTCTCCAGCGAAAAGACTGAGTAGCTGGTACAGGTAGTACTTATTGTCCAAAGAAACTGGTCTCTATTATTGTTACATTTTTATCCTAATGTCACTATTAACATGAAAAAGGCAGGCTGAACATCTTCATTTATAAGAGGAGACAGCTCTAACTTAGACTTCACAAGGGAAATCACCAACAGTTGCACCCTTTCTGCCTCCTCCCCACTGGCTTATTTCCACCTCAGCAAATGCTTCTATTAATAACTGACACCTGGAAATGTGAAGTCCAAATCTGCTCTCTCATTCCTTATGATTACTCAATGGACAACGGATTAAACAAACTGGTCATTTCAAAGATTCTCATGCTTATTAGAAAGAAAAAGATCTCTGTACAAATGTGTGCATGTGTTCATAAACAAGCTGGTTCCTCATCTTTTACCATAGGATTTCTCAGGTCTGGTCTGTCCACATTTCTTATAAAGTAAGTTTTCAGAATTAGGGATGCAATTCTCTTGCTCTCTCAAATAAATTACCATTTTCATCCAAAAATAAAGTGATCCGCATGCTTTGTCGATTTCCTTAAGGTTTAATGTTATAGTCAGATATCAGATGCCAGTACACTAAAACATGAAAGCCACCATCTATATTGAGGGCACCAAAGGCTGATATCTTGCTTGCAGCAGCAGTGCCTAGAGTTTCCATTTTCATTCTGCTACAAACTCTGGAGTCACTGTCTCATGCTGGTATTGGTGATACCTGACCCTGTGAAGACAGTGTCTTCCAACTCTTTCCTGCCAGAGCTCCGCAAAGGTGGTGCCAGCTTCAGCCATGGCAGCTGGACCAAGGCAAATCACACACGGGCTGCTGGAAGCATCAATCAGAGATGAACATGTCTCGTGTTCTGGAGCATGAGGATGCCCATTCCCTGCAGCTGATGTTAGAGAGAACAAAGCAGCCTGTGAGGTCTGGGGAAGACAATCCCCCCTTTCTCAGCCTCTCTCAGCCAAGAGGAACCAGAGGCCACATGCAACTCCTTGCTCCTCTCCTTCTGTGTTCTGCAAATGGGAAGGGATTTTTGCCAATCTTTTTTTCCATCCTGATTAAAAGAGAATTGCAGCTTCCACGGAAAGCCATGCAGTCTTAATTCAGTTCACTGACTGCTGCAATGCTGTTCTCACAGGTGTGAGTCCAGGTCTGCAGGATCTCTGGAGCAAGAGCTCATATCTTTGATTTAACATCCACGGGCAGCAGATTTAAACCGCACTCATCATCAGAAGAGGATGCAGAGGACCTTGTTCACACAAGAAAGCAGATCACATGGCAGGGATCATGGCTGTACCTTCAGTTGGTTGGGAACGGCTGAAAGCAGCAATCCAAGGTGGACCATCTAGTCACAGTGATGAGGGCCATCTCTGATTTCAGCTTCAACAGCTATAAGGACTGGATAATGCAGTTTCACTTCCTTCCCTGGATTAAGGAGAATCACTAACCGTGCTACCACGAGGGCCTGCTTCTCCTAGGCTTTGACCAGAAACGCAGAAAGCTTACCCAAGAATGGTGTTAAGCCTGGCAGATGTGTACGTGCTGTAAACCAGAAGAGAGGCATTGCTTTATGTCAGCTGCTGACCAGTCACGGGGCTCTTGCATCTATCTTCTGGGGCACTCCCGTAGTTCTTGCACTCTTGTTTCAAACCCCGCTGCAGCAGCAACAGCAGATGCAGATTACTGTTTTCACTGTAAAGCACTCTGTTTCCATGCCAGCTGTAATTACACTCACAATTATCTCATGCGTACACTTCCTTGCAACTCAGGGCAGAACAAATTCATTACAAGAAGACATAGTAGTATGCAGCATTTAGTTTTTTAAAGTGTGAGGACAAATAAGACAAAAAAAGAGCGGCAAGTTCAGTGTTCAGCTGTATCTTTAAGAAAGGAAACCAAACCCCTCCACAGTCCAGTTACATCCTACAGGTAGTGCTCAGCAGCTGGAATTTTCATGACTGCTGCTAAAATTTAATTTGAAGATGTATTTTTAATTTATTCAGGGAAAACATTAGATATATTGAGAGCATTGATCTGTGAGCAACTGCATCCTCAAGTCTGTAACATGAGCTTAATATCCAAGACCAGAGCAGAGACAATGAAACTGGCCTTATCTGAACACGATGCATTAGTTTCAAGGTCTTGAACTTAATTTAAACCCTCACCTATCTCACCCAGCACAAATTCCTGAAGAGTTTAGAATACATCTAAATCTTTTCCACTGTAAAGACTTTTTCCTGTCACACATTTTATTAAATAAACATGGATACGTTATGACAGCTGAGAACAGAAAAAGTGGGAACAAAAGCTCTCCATACAGGTTGAAAAAAAATGAAGCCATGATTTGAAACAAAACAACAGTATGTATAATAATAAGTTACAAAAACCGATAGAAAAAGAGCAAAAACCTGTTTTATCTGTGAATCCTGAAGGCTAGAATGCAGCAATCTTCACGGACATATAAGTAAGTTTTGAGAGAAAGTATCAGAGTCTGGTAAGGTTGAAGGTTCTACCTATATTAAGCTTTGCATGGGACTTCATGAGAAGACCAAAGAGCACAAGGATGTAAGGAGTAGAAGCAGCTCAACATTTTGAAAAGCACCTGAGCAGGTGACTTACTCAATACAAAAAGTGAATTTATTGTTCGTTTCTTTTGAGTAGAGAGTTAAGGGTACTGTTGTTCCTAGCACGATCCTCAAAAAGGAAACTGAGGTAGTCATCTCATATCTAATAAAATCATAAGCAAAAAGAAAATAGCATATGCATATTTTGTTCAAAATTCTTCAACAAAGTACAAGCAAAGACAGCCAGAAAGAAACAGAGAATTAATCCCGCTCATGTTAAAGACATTGAGGACACAGAATAGCTACAATGAATTTTAGCTTCCTTTTCTCTTCCTTTGCTATTTTGAGGTACACAGATAACTGGTTTCTCAGTCACCTTCTCTGGAGAGGTACGTTAAATGCTTTACAATGGTTAAGATTACTTTGCCAAATAGTTCAAGTATAAAACGAATGGAAAGCAGGAGTGTCTACAAGTCCTTCTTGGCTAAAAAATAGTACCACTTACATTGTGGAATTTTTTTCTCTTCATTCCCCAGACCAGAAAAAAAAGCATTTTCCTTAGCAACTCAGAAGAAATGAGGTGTGACAAGTGCACATGAATATCACATTTTTCTAAAATTTCAGAATTATTCTGTATTATTATCTACAACATGCCCTGAACATTCTTTTAAAATCTAGCAAAACATTTATCAAGTAAAAATAATTTAAAATCCCTTTGTTACCTAAACTTTTGCCAATCAAAAGGTAGTATAGTAACTTGAAACTGATAATTGAGTCAATTTTTCATTCTCCTGTTTGCATTAAGCTGGATATAAGCACTGGAAAAAGAGACTTTAGATAGTCATGTAAGATAGGACTTGACAAACCTCTCCACTCCCTCATCTCATACCTCCCTGCACCCACTACCATTTCTCTACACAGGTCTTCTGCAAAAAGACAGTCAGAAGCAGCAAAGAGGTGGATGCACTATTTCCATGCAACTTGTTGAAGCCTGTACATGAAAGAGCTCATTGTAGACAAAAATGAAAGAAAGAAAAAAAAAAAAGGCTTGGTTGAGTTATTTTCTTGTTTTAAAATTAAAACCAGGAAGCTTTAAAAGATTACTTTAATGAAGTTTTTCTTCACACTCTGTCATCCTTCCAACCTCAGTTGTACCATGCATATTAGAGTTCAAATTGGCTGACTTTTCCACTTCAAGTGGCAACGCAGAATGCCAACTCAGTTAAAGGTCTGTTAGGCTTTGTCAGTTGCTTGAAAAGGCAGTCGTCTCTCTTCTTCTCTATTTCTAATGTGCTGAAATGTTTTGGGCTTTAAGGGTTTTTCTTCCCAAATTTGGAAGGCATAGGAGGGCAGAGGAGAAGAGGGTGGAGAATAGCTTTAAGCAACAACTGAGACAGGAAGGACTACAAAATAGTTGTTCTTAACTCCTGGATATCTTGCACCATAAGAAGAGGTAAAACATTTGTGCCATACAGACTTGACAGAGTAGTTTACATTTTATGAACTCAAATTACAAAGACTGTATATGTGCAGGTACATATTTAAAACCGGAATTGTTGAACAACTGAAAAGGAATCAAGCATGTTCATTCACAATAGTTTCTTTTTTTCCTTATTAAAAAAAAAAAATAATTTAAACCCCCAGTTCTTTCCACTAGAAAGGACTACAAAGGTAGCAGATCTATCCTGTCAAGACTAAAGCCAAAAGCTGCCAAACTCGACAATTTATACTATCTCCTAGTGTTAAGAAACAATTTGAATGCTTTAATGTATTTAAAATTTATTTGAACAAATCTCAGCGTAGATTAGTACTAGGTAACGGAATGCTACAAATTCTTAGATATGTGCAAGGAATCAGTTGAAAAATATTCTTGAGTAAACTACAGATGCTGCATTACTTTGGTGTGTGGAAGGTGAGCAGTACTGCCTGCCAATTATTTTCTTGTGAGCCTAGCTGTCAGTAAGGCTCCATCCTAGGTGATTTGGATAAATGTTCCGGGGAACATTATACAGCATTTTCTGCCAGAAAGCAGACCAGAAAACTTATCACCACGAGAATGAACACAAAACTGAGACACTTCATGGACAGATACTTGCAAAGACGATAAAATCATCCTAAATAGTCTAAGTTACTTTTGCACCATAGACAAACACATGCAGTCTGAGTATATAGCCTTCTGTGTTCCCAAAACACTTCCATTAAGAGCAATGGTAGTTCTATGTACTCAATGCCAGAAATATAAACACGTTTAGCAGTGAATATTTCAAGAGTCTGATAAGACAGACTGAAAATTTTCACCTATCAAAACTGCAGTCGTACAGCTTCTGTTTATACTGTCCATCCAATGGAAATAAGTTATTTAACATTCCTCTGTGAACACAAGCACCCTTAAACATGGTTGGTTTCTTGACACAAATACTCCGCCACTTTTTCCCACTACAGCACTGCTACCCAGCTTCAGGTACATTTTGCTATCAGTACAATTAGGGAGTAAAAGAAAGGATCTCTCTCAAAGAACAACCTTGCTTCATCCACAGAGTTAAAAGCAGTGTTACTAGAACACTTCCTTCTGGACACTCTTTATCCACACAAAGGGAAAAAATCCCACAAACCCACCCTTTGCTATATTTTACATTAGCAAATTAATAATCTGAGGAAAGAAAAAAAAGCAGCAACTTTCATAGACTACACTCACTGTATGAAGTAAATCGTCATTTTCAAGGCACCAGATGCGCAATAAAGGACATAGGTTGAAGGAAACAAAAAAACATTTGGTTACTTCTTGCCCAGTGAATATTACAAAAGCCGTGCAATTTGCAAGAGGTATTTGTTAAGTAGAACAGTTACTCCAAGATGTAGTATCCATCACCTACCTTGTAGAAGAGCTCCATTTCTCTTGAAAAAGGTGCTTCCTGGCCAAATGGGTGGACCTGATGTGCTAAAGGTAATAAGAAACAAGTGTAAAGAAAATCTCATTTACATTGAACAAGTTATTATTTGCATGAATTCTGTTTTGTTTTTAAAGCTAATGCAACATCATGGCATTTTTGTCTTCAAGCAAAGGTCTAAAATTTCATGTTAAAAATAGGTTAATTTGATTCAAGATTCACATTCTCTTCGTAAGAAAAAACCTGCTCAGCAAGCACATGCCCAAACTCTCTTAGAGGAAAAAAAAAAATAAAATTAGAATAAATAATAAAAAACCCCTCACAAATTAATGTCAAAAATATTTACTAAATTGTCAGTACAGCAAAATATATGTCTTTTCCCAAAGCTATCTGCTAAAAAAACAAATCCTTTACAGCTTTTCCTCAGCCCTAACAAGGCACTAACCCAGCTAACGCATCAGTTGGAAAGGCCTGGGCTGGACACCTGGCAGCTGCTGAGCTTCCACCAGAGCCCTTCGTCCACCAAACCCCCTCCCATGCAGAGGTGCCCTCGCCGCACTGGGAAACACACAGCTCAACGATCTGCCTGCAAGCACCAGCAATAACGAAGCCTGACCTGATGACCACGATGGTTCCCACGAATCCCCGGCAGGGCCCTCGGGCACCAGCCACATGCAAGTGTCCACACCACCCAGAGCCCTTCCCAGAACTTGGGCCACTTCCAGGTCCCTCTGTCGTTTCACCTCCTGCTGGCGCAGAGGCTGCCCGAAGGTGACGGCCTCTGCAAGGCCTCTCCTGTGACAGCGCGGCTGAAGGTGAAGAATGGATTCACATGCAGTGTGCTGGTTTGGGCTGGGATGGAGTTAATTTTCTTTATAGTAGCTACTATGGGGCTGTGTTTTGGATTTGTGCTGGAAACAGTGTCGATAACACAGGGATGTTTTGTTATTGCTGAGCAGTGCTTACACAGAGTCACGGCCTCTTCTGCTCCTCACCCCACCCCACCAGCAAGTAGTCCAGGGGTACACAAGATGTTGGGAAGAGACATGGCTGGCACAGCTGACCCCAACTGATCAAAGGGATACTCCATACCATGTGACGTCATACTCAGTAACAAAAGTTGGAGAAAGAAGAAGGAAGGGAGGGATGTTCGGAGAGATGGCGTTTTGTCTTCCCAAGTAACCATTATGCATGATGGAGCCCTGTGTCGTGGGTTAGGCCACTCCAGCAACCAAACCCTACACAGTCACCCTCCCCCACCCCCAGAGATGAGGGAGAGAATCAAAGAAGAAAAAGAAAGGAGACCCGTGGGTTAAGATAAGAACAATTTACTACTACTGCTACCAATATATGTATGTACAGATATGTACAAGGATAAATATATACAAACGAGTGATGTACAGTGTAATTGCTCACCACCCCTTAACCGAGGCCCGTCTCTTCCCAAAGCTGCAATCCTGAAACAGATAAATCCCGATACCGCAATCCCGGATGAATGGGAGGCCCGAAACAGAGAGCGAGAGAGAGAGAAAGCACTCCGAGAGTCCAAAAGTGAAAGTCCCAGAAGGGCAAAAAGCCCTTCTTTCTGGCTGATCCTCACTTTTATATTGGGCATGACGCTGCATGATATGGAATACTAATTGGCCAGTTTGGCCTCAACCGTAAGTTCAAGTACAAATCACAAGGGGAATTGTGGCCCCCTTGTCCCGGCTATGCTCCCCCCTTATCCTGTTGTGCTCCTACACACTGGCAAGAACACGGCAGCTGAAAAGTCCTTGAGACCTCAGTGCCAGCTATAAACATCAATGCGCTATCAACATCCTCAGAGCGAGCCTCTGAGTAAAACCAAAACACGGAGCTCTTCTAGCTGCTGAAAAGAAAAGCTAACTCTGTCCCAGCTAAAACCAGGACATCCTGCTTTCCTGGAGATGGCTGAACACCTGCCTGCCGATGGGAAGTAGTGGATTGATTCCTTGTTTTGCTTTGCTTGTGTGCATGGCTTTTGCTTTACCTATTAAATCATCTTTATCTCAACCCATGAGTTTTCTCACTTTTACCCTTCTGAATCTCTCCCCCATCCCACTGTGGGAGGAGTGAGTGAACAGCTGGGTGCTGCTTAGTTGCCAGCTGGGGTTAAACCACAACATGCATGAAAAGAGAGAGGAGGAAGAGGAGAGAACATCAGTATGATCCTCTAAATCTTGTTTCCTTCACTGCCTCAGAGTGGCCCCACGATGCCGTGGGCAATAGGACTGTGGAGCACCCACTTCAACAATCTGTGGTGTTGGCGAGCCGGAAAAGAGGGAAGGCTGTGAGGAAAAACCTGATGGCCGCCAGTACCAAAGCACCCCTGCACTGACTCCATCACACCAGAACAGCTTTCCTTCCTACAGTGGCTACCACATCTGTCAGCAGAAGGACTAAACTTTCCAGACATAAAAGGTAACCTTGCTCTTTTCTTGACAGTGCAGATGACTGCTGGCCAGGCGCGCTCTCCCTCCTCTGCAGCACAGCTCGCCCTCCCCAGGGAAATCCACAGGCCGTGCTGCCGGTGTCGCGGCTGCTGCTGCTCTTGGTGTGTGGGAGTCCTCGACGGAGAGGCACTGCTGTTGGAGCTCACTGAGCGCATCCTAGAGCTCAGGCACAGCAAGTGTTTTAAAAGCACAGTACCTAGGGGAAATAACTAAAGGCACGGAAAAGATTTGTGGCAGCGTTGTCAAGGTAGGAAGAGACAGATTGCCGGGGGGTCGTTCTTGTAGTCATGAAACAGTCCTCAAGCTTGAAGACAATCATAGGTATTTTAACACACTAAGCTTTTACTGAAATCAGTCTCACGAAACTATGCTATCAATACATAAATAATTGCCCTATGCCCAAATGGGAGCACAAATTAAAAGAGACTAAATATCCTTCCGTAAGATTACTGTAAGGCACTCCGCCTTTTTAAGGTAATCCACCTTCCTCTTTGGATGCAAAACATGAACCAAGCCCCCAGGCCATTTCTGTTCAAAGTTACTTTTGTCTACTCTTGACTATCGCTACACAAAATGCAATGAAATTGAAAACAGATGTTGTCTATTACACCGACGGCATTAGCAAAGTTCTGATAAAATGCCGTATATAAAAAACACACTGCTTTCAAAGTTATTCTGCGGACGCTCTTGTGCTAACATATAAAAACTTCACTGTGTTAAAATACGGACTGTAAAAGGATCCAAAGCAATTACTGAGTAATAAAAGCCTTCGACACTTCTGAACAAAAAGGGTAGTTGAGAGAAAGAGAGACGGTGCAAAATGACCAAAAGAAGTTAAGTAGGTCTACATTCGTAAGTGCTGGAGCGCGCTGGGGCATGCACTCGTCTGAATACACATGCTCACTTCAAAGGGCTTAATGTAACCAATTGTTTGCATTCCTTATAGTAAGCGCCAGCTCTTCAAGTGTGGCTCCTCAACTCACATGAAGGTCAAGAGCTGTTGAGGGCATTCACACTCCTGTAGGGCAGGCTCACAGTTTTATAGTGCATCAGAGTCCAGGATAATCTCTGGGCCAGGACCCATCAAGCTACAAGTGGAATGCCATAGCGTAGTCTTCACACTGTACAAATTTGCCACAGGAATCAGAAATCACAGTATGGCAACTACATGCCTCTCAAAAGCCCAAGAAAAAAATGGTGAAATTCTGAAATGAAGCTGTAGAAAAAATTTATTCTCAGGCTGCCGTATACCTGTACATGGGTGGAAGAGGGTTAAAGAAAGGAGAGGGAAATGTTTATATATTTGAATAGACAAAATGTCTCCACCAGAGAAACAAAGCCATAGTGATTTATCCTATTTTCCAACTTGAAAAAAGGCCCAAGGCTCTCATAAAAAACTCCATCTGATTCAGCACAAACCCACACGAACTGAGAAAATTAACTGTGCCTTCCCAGGGAAGGAAGTTAAAGAATTCAAGCATGTAAATAATGTACCACAGCAACCGGTCAAGCCTTTCAAACAACAAACTTCTATGTTTGCAGGGATTTGCTGAAGTTAGCTATGCCTGATCTGTGTTGGATAAGTTCTCCTTCTGTTCCCCATTTTTGCACATGAAATCTTAAATAGTATTAATTATTAAAACATATTTCAAGTTGAGAAATGACAGAGTTAAACTATCTCTCACTTTAAAGTGTTCAAAAGCTGCTTCCACTGCTCCAGATTAAGAAACCATTTGAAGAAGTTCATTCTTCTAAAGACTATCTATAGTAAAAAACCATTTGGTCCATCCCAGGCGTTTTTTCAAACAAATAGTTTCTTCAGTTTAGTCTATATGCTATGGTAGAAGAGTGACTGGTTCTCCCATAGAAGTAACAGCATATTCTGTATTTAGGCAAAGTAAAAATGCAAAATCTAGTTTTAGAATTTTCTTTTGTAATCAATATATGCTGTAAGGTTAATATTTATGCAGTTAGCACTATTGATGGCCGAAGTTTTGCCCAAACTTTTCAACTAAACATACTGATTAAAGTAATATTTAATTTCTAATAAATCCCCACAGAGCTACTAGAAGAAAAGCAGTAACTAGTTTGAACTCCTGTACCACTGTGAAGAAACTTGTGGCCTAATAAATTTCTGTTACGCACAGGTTTGGACCGATTTAACTCCCAGCAGAAGATGAGCACGGGGCACCTGGGGAGTGGTGTGGGGGGTGACAGACTAGGATCAATTGTAAAGAGCTGAGATTTCAAACAAACATCTTGACAGAACATGAATTAGTACATTTTATGGATAATGACATGTGAAACACCAACAGTTACCTGTCAAGGACCGTTGGTTTGATGTGCAGAAAGTACTGTCGGTTCTAGCACACCCTCAGCCAAAGGGATACCCAGGGGCAACAGCATTTGTAGCAAATGCATAAAAGAGGATCTGAGGGTGGGAGTTCACGTCTGCCCAGTGCAGGATCCACCTCTCTCTGAAGCACAGTCATTGTGACTGTGGCATCCATGCACCAACACAGGGAGCAAATGAAGTGTTCACACGCTTGCGGAAAACCAGCGGCTGGAGAAGTAACAACTAACAGTTTTTAACCTGTGAGCATCTGCTTGTGTGAAATGAGATACCTGGAACTAGAAGCCACCCCTGATCAAACCCAACCTTTCCCGAGGATTCGTTATTGATTTTTAACGACAAGTGGGACTCGATTTCCGCTCAAGGCAAGCAATGAACTGTTTTTCCTCTGATGACACAACCAGTAGGAAACTTGGTCACGCCGCACGGCCCCAGGCACAAGAAGCCACCTGACTGAGGGCTAGCACGGATTTTTCTGAGGGAAGGCTTTTCCATAGGAAAATGTTGCTTTGCTGAAATCTAAAACATTCCATGGGAATGTGTTGATTCGGATACCACTTGTGCTGGAAACCAGGCCGACGTGAAAGGCTGGCTGGCCAGCCAGCAAGGGTTCATGGCAGCCAGCCAGCTCAGCCAGGAGCTCCCAGGGCACACAGAAGCAAGAACGCATGTGAGCCTCTCCTGATTAATTATTTCTACTAAAACGTATGCCACGCATTTATAAAAATCCTTAAAAGGTGCACAGGCTTCAAGAGACTTAAAAAAGGAAATACAAATCCTTTGTCTTCTGGAATTCACATTAGGGGAAGGAGACTGCAGTCTTTAAAGCCAAGAGCTAAAAAAACCCCGCCAGGGTATGAATTCTCTCTCACAGTTGCAGTATTTCACAACTATGCCAAAAACCCTCATAGGCCTCCTTGTCAAAGAGGCCTGATAAATAGATTTAAAAAACCCAAACAACTAAAAATTCAAAACAAATTCAATTGTGTGGGACTACACACCGCAATTAAGGGATGATGAAAACACAGAAGAAAGGCAATAAATATAGGCCAATGACTGTGCTATCAAATACGTCCAGAGGGCGACAGTAAAGCAGAAGGACACAGAAAAGGAGGGAAAACAAGCAAGCCAACAACTCCCCCGAAAGCACACTTCAAAGGCCCCTGAAGCAGGGAGCTACTAGCTCGAAGAAGGAAGGTCCAGTGGGGAGGCAGGGAAGATGCTCCACACACACCTCGGCCCACCACAGCCAAGAGGCAGTGGGCTCAGTTGCTGGGGCATAAGGGGTGCCAAAACACATCCTGGCTCTCAGGAAAGCCTGGAGCACAGGGCAGGACAGCTCAGTAAGGGGTAGAAAGAGAAACTGTGTCAGCTGTAAGCTAACAAGACGTTGTACACAACATAACCAACACAAAGCCTTCAGTAAGCAAACAGCTGCTAGACAACAAACAGGCTGCAGTAACACACAGGATCTCCTCTCCAGCCCTTATCTGTGGCAAAAATGATGGGCACAAGCAAAGATGATTGACTGAAGCACCTCTACATCCAGCTGAACCCAGGGATTTTGCAAAAAGATGTGGCAGGAAGAAATACAACTCTTCCTCTCCTGACAAGCACAGTAAGTTCCCATTAAAGCAGAGCAAGTGGATGGGAGAGCACCCAATTCACTGCCATCACCACCCTTTGCCCTGGAGTCGACAGCAGTTATCAGGACAGCAATACAACTGAAAATTCCCGGGAGCAGAAGCTGCAGCTGCCAGATGAAGGGAACAAAGGCACCGCTGTATCTGTGCTGTAAGTACTCCATTACCAACCATCCACAGTGCAAAATACTTCACTGTCTCACCTACACCTCTGACAAATAGTGAACTGAAGGAAACATCAAGGACACCAAACCTAGAAACAACAAACCATTTTGTCAAAGAATAACCAATGGAGCATCTTGCAGCTATAGAAACCCACCTCTGAAAGTTTCTGAAAAGCAACTAAACCACAATTATTCTTATGTTCAAGATGCTGAGATAACAATAGCTGTAGGTGCCTTTATCTGGCTGGGGCCCACAAAACCCTGTATCTAGTGGCAGCAGGGAATGATGATATTGACAAGTACATTCAACTCCTGACACAAGCTGGACTCACACCGCTACCATAAGGTATATAAATGGATGTCCAACTAAGCTGGAAGATCATAATTTTTATCATTCCTTGAGAAGTAAATTTAGGATGGGCTGGTAACGGAAGAAAAAGCTTAAGAAGAATACTTTTGTGGGAATACAGCATCCCTTGATGCTGGAAGATGAATAATACTTCCTCACAGCAGTCACCCTGTGTAAGGCATGAGAAACATTCATTAGGAGTGCAATGAGCAGCCCTCTTGGCTCCCATGTTGCACAAACCCGCTCTGCAGAGCAGCTCTGGGAGGAGGTCACTTGATCCAAACCACATTGCCATGAGCTTGCAGAGTGAACAACACAGGACAGACAGCATCTCATTCTGGCTGAGGACTCCTCTAGCGCTTGTCAACTCTACACTGCTTGCACTGGAGAGCTCAGATCCTTCTATTGCCATATCAGCTCCATTTCTACACTCAACTTCAATGCCATTATGGGATGGGGGCTAACAAGACTAGCACACTGCAAAGAGCGGTTAACGCTCTATGCTTGGGTACATAAGCATAGTTGTATTAAAGAATTATCACTCTCATCACAAATTTTGAGCAATACAGAAGCATTTAGATACTGCTACACATGCGTTTTGTTAACAAGGAAAAAAAAAAATTCAGAATCCCTGCCAGCAGTTTGCTGGCAGTTAATATCACAATTAACTATCACCGAGCAACAGGCAAGCAAGCTTCCTCTCCAATCAAAGGGAAAAAACCTCTACTAACCTGGGCTAATGACAATACATTAAAAAAAAATATATCTGGAAGGTAGGTGTTAAGGTATTTCCTGATTTTAATGAAAGCTGATTACTTTAGAGATTTTAAATATATAAATCCATTACTCCATCTTCTCGAATTTTCCACAACTGACAAAATATTGTTCTTAAAGAGATCTGTGAATTCACAATACTAATTTTTAATTTATGAAGGCTGATCTAATATTCTGGTAATGCTTCTCTTTCCTCTGCAATTCCCTCTTTTATAGTCTCTCGGTATCTCTCACTTACTGTGACATGTGGGATCGAAACTTCAAGCTCCTAGATGAAGTCTTTCCGGGTTTCTCTAGGGTGTCTAACACATTTTCGAGTGAATAATAAAATTTTGATCTCTTGCACACTCTAAATGAGTTTTCTATATGACACAACTGCCAGAGGGATTACATCTAAATTTTTATTGAAGACAAAAGAAAAGTTGCTCAGGAAAGCTATTCATGAGTGAAATGCCTGAAAATGAAACTTAATGTTACTTTTTGAAAGACGAAGTGGAAAGCTGGCCAAATCTTTAGGTTCTCCAAATGGCCAAAGCAATTCTTCTGCCACTGTCTCCACTTTAGGAGAGAAAGAAGGAGAGAAAGAAGGAGAGAAAGAAGGAGAGAAAGAAGGAGAGAAAGAAGGAGAGAAAGAAGGAGAGAAAGAAGGAGAGAAAGAAGGAGAGAAAGAAGGAGAGAAAGAAGGAGAGAAAGAAGGAGAGAAAGAAGGAGAGAAAGAAGGAGAGAAAGAAGGAGAGAAAGAAGGAGAGAAAGAAGGAGAGAAAGAAGGAGAGAAAGAAGGAGAGAAAGAAGGAGAGAAAGAAGGAGAGAAAGAAGGAGAGAAAGAAGGAGAGAAAGAAGGAGAGAAAGAAGGAGAGAAAGAAGGAGAGAAAGAAGGAGAGAAAGAAGGAGAGAAAGAAGGAGAGAAAGAAGGAGAGAAAGAAGGAGAGAAAGAAGGAGAGAAGAAGGAGAGAAAGAAGGAGAGAAAGAAGGAGAGAAAGAAGGAGAGAAAGAAGGAGAGAAAGAAGGAGAGAAAGAAGGAGAGAAAGAAGGAGAGAAAGAAGGAGAGAAAGAAGGAGAGAAAGAAGGAGAGAAGAAGGAGAGAAAGAAGGAGAGAAAGAAGGAGAGAAAGAAGGAGAGAAAGAAGGAGAGAAAGAAGGAGAGAAAGAAGGAGAGAAAGAAGGAGAGAAAGATAGACTAAGAAAGCAGATATTGTCATGTGTTTTTGGGGGCCCATCAACGACTCTGCTGTGGTGCTCAAAAGACTCCTCTCTCTGCTGACATGATACAAGAAGCCTTCTTGTCCCCTTGGTGAGACTCTGTAGCCTTCAGCCAGTTTTGGTCTTTGCCAAGAGCTCAATATATATTCAGGGATAACAATGCAGGATTTGTTCTTCAAATAAATTAAAAAAGCGTCATTTCTAGAGAGTTGTTGTTTTAAGAGAGATGGCTATTTGAGGTATGCTAGCCATAGTGCAAAATGCAGATTTCTCACTAATCTGTGTTTAAATATTTCAATGCATTTATCATGAACACATTATAATTCTAGGCTGCATACTAAAACAGGGAAAAGTCCAGATGTATTTGAAAATTTATGGTGAGACAACTGTCCCACGTACTATTTAATTAAAAAAGATTTGCCTCCATTGGGAATTGGGAGATGTCGGCTATCAGTCTCCAATTCTAATTCTACCTCTACCATTGAATCACACAGTGACTTCAGGCAAGTCATTTCATCCTTTCCGTCTCAGCTTTATCTTTCTTCTTTTGTGTTAAAAACAAGAATAAGTTCTTACTGGCATAGTCTACATATCTCTGGAAGGAATAAAGAATTATTAAGTAACAACACAATAGGTGAGGGAATAGTCTTTGAAGTGCATGTAGTTAAAGAAGCAGCAATACAGCTCACTTCCAAAACATGGGTTGTTATTTGTTCCCTGCTTATCCCGATTTTGAAATAAGGAAAAACAGTGCAGATTACTTCCCATGCTGTAGTGCTGTGTTTCTCCTTATTTCATAACAGCTATGAAATCATTCCTAGACTATCTATCACTGGAAGAAAAACTAGTGGTCGTCAGACAGGGGAAACTTCAGAGTTCTCTAAACTCGCTCATGTGCTACGAAGCATGCCTGCACCAGCTCATGCAGGCACCGCAGGTCAGTCCCCTGAAGCCCAGATGAATAGATGATCCCGTTTACAGACAGCCACTGGCCTCTGAGACCACACAGGACCATGGCCTCTTTTGGACCATAGCAGCATCAAACACTGACCTGGCCAGTGGGGAGAAGTTTGATTCTCTCCTACTATACAAAGTCAGAAACAGAGCACTCCAGTTTTCTGACAAAAGCCTTCATTTGTTACAAAACAAGCAAGGGAGAAGAGGAGGTTTGTTTCAGGTTTGGTTTTACTTGATTCGAATTGCACTGGAAGAAAAAAAAGTCTTTAATCTCAGATTCCAGAAAATAAATTAGTCCTAGCAATTGCTTATACCTAGCCTAACCTTCATTTTCAACTTTACTTTAAGAGTCTGCTCTGATAGTTAATACAACAGAGACAAGGCTCTAGAGAACTTCCACGTCAACCACCTGAGTAACTGAACCACACTGCAACTGCGGAGCTGCCAACCAGGCACAACACTGTAATGCTCTACTAAAAGAAGCATTTCTCCCAAATTGAAACGGATTAAATTTTTAAAAAGCCCAAGGTCAACCAATTGACTTCTGTTATTCTAGTCCTGAATTATCCATTTATTATTTTTGCAGAACTTCAAGCAGTTTTGCTGGTAGACCTGCATGAATTTTATGAACACTTTTTACATGAGGCTCCCACCCACAAATTTAACCATGGCTTAACCATGGCCTGTCAGTCAATCGGACTTGATATTATCAATATGCACATCTCTGCTAGAGCAGCTTGTTACCCATTAATAAGACTATGCCGCTTTTCATTCTGAAGACAGCAATGTACCTTGAACATATACAAAGTTATATACATGTATATGCAAAAGGACAAATCTGATCTCCAATAAAACGGAAATAGATGAGGAAAAAAAACGAGGAGGCCTTTAAGTTGCCTCGCAAATGCTTCATGTCGCTTGCTGAAATTCTTGTTTACCTGGTATGGTGCGATTCCCCATTTCACCAATTTAAGTATTAAGGAAACTCAAAACTAAGCATGACCCTCAGGCTGCTGCCAGGATGAACTCCCCCTTCACTACTTGCTCAAAGCCAAGGCACTTACCAGCTGAAATTTTCCATACTTGGTCTTTCTCATTAATCTTGAATGAATGTGGTTCAGATGATTCAGAACTAATCTGGCTTCTGGAATTACAGAAGCAGAGGACAAAAACGAATGTTTAACCTCTCCCCTGGAACATTTAACCTCTCCCAGATGCTGAGGGTATTTTTCCCTGAGAGGCTTAATATGCTTATAGGCTCCACAGCACTGCTGCAGAGGAGCACGCAGAGATTTGCAGTCACTGGGCTTGCAGTCACTGGGCCACGCACCAAAGTGTTTGATGCACATGTCAGAAAGTTACCTAAAAGCAGAAAACATGATGATAATAATGACAAAATAGAAGTCAAATACTCATGTATTTGAAAAGCCTCAATTACATTTTTTGATTAATCTCCATTCTACCTCTTCATGCACATCTAACTACATGAGTCCTGTATTCAGCAGTCACACTCGTATCCTCCAGAAGATCTATGCCTGAGGATCATGCTGCACAGTGTGTGAGGTCCTCAAAAGATGAATGATAGACAGTTTGTGGGTACTTCTATCACCAACACAAAAGTTTAACACATAAATATCAAGTTATCCTTAGAGATACATTTTTAGAAATAAACTGCTAATGAAGAAAAAATTTCATTTCAAAACTTGTCAGTTTTCACTCATTCACATTCCTGTGATTACTCAGTTTTAAGCCCTCAGAGCTACATTTTAGAGATAGAAGAGGGACAGACCAACACACACATGAAACTACATCACCTAAGACCAGGCTGTTTCACCTCACAGTGTGGATCTACAGACGTAATAAAAGAGGGAAGAGAACATAGTATTTTTTGCATTCAGAAGCACTGTGGAGACGTCACCAAGATCAATCCTCCCACCCACAGGGATATAGAGATACCATTTTCATTCACAGAAAGGAAAACACACACACAGAGACAACGTACCTCCAAAAGAGCCAGTAAACCATGGCAGACCAGGACCAGCCCCCAGGAAACCCCAGCTCCCAGCTCCAGGCCCCTGCTAACAACTCACACCATTAGGGCTCCTCATCAGTGACTGACATTAGTTGCACCTACAAGAGTTCAGCACTCCTCCTAAACAGATCCCAAATGCCTCAAGGTTGGATGCAGAGGAAATCAAAAGGAGAATTATAATATGCCCTCCACTGTGCAATAAATTTAAAGCAAATAGCACAAGTTTAACCCAATTCTGTCCTATCAGCCCAATCCAGTCAGGAGAAGATAGGAATTTTCCGTTTATACTAGAAAAGTCTTCAACTCAACAAAGTCCCAAATTCAAGGGGCAGAGCAGATGAGGCCTCACAGGTATTTACACTGCAGAAGTATCTTACCTCTAAAGTCTCTGTCAAAATGAAGTCCCCCTGAACACTGGTGAGGAACTGCAGGTGACTTGTACTGCTCTGGTCTCCAGAACAAGAGCACTCCTAGTTAATTTTACAGTAGCAATAGCCACAGCACCCAACTTCCACTATTTCTACTTAACATTTTCAAAGCAGAGCTATGAAATAATGAATTTCACATGTTCTGCAAATCTAACTGTAAACAAATACTCAGAGGGCTTCATTTTGACTCATTTTTAAACTATCTTTAGCCACTTTAATCTTAGTAGAAAAACAAACCTCCCACCTGTAATGGGAAATAAAATCCAGTGTGCATCTTTATCGCTAATCCTTACCTCTCCAAACAGCTGTTCAGCCTGTTGAGAATACTAACATTGTACTTAATAACATTCCAATAATTTTCTCAAGCTACAATATTTCCTGCATGAACGAAGGAACTCACTAAGGAAAAGAAAAGCAGACCTTCACATAATTTATAGCAAGAAGTCACCACTCTACCTTTAAGCCAGTGATTCTTCATATGACTGATGAAGCTGCATCTCTACCAAGACGGAGACTACTCTTCCAGGAACTGCCATCTAACATTGTTATTTCAACAAATCTCGGCTTCCCCGGTGGAGTCTGCAATCTACTCTATGTTTCCCTCTATTTGCTGCTTCTCCTCAGCTGTCTGTGTAGAAGTCAGATGTGACTCAGTAAGACAGAGCTTAAACATTGCTCTTCACTTTGGGATTCGCAGCAGAAAGCAGAGGCTCTCATTGCTTTTGCCATGAGATACCGGTTTCTACATCTCTGCTTTATCCTCTGCAACTTCATGTGAGGAAGGTTGAAGAAAATCCTTACCAACATGAAAAATAAGTCACAAAAAGTTGCAAATACTTAAGGTTATTGTTTCTGCACGGTGTATCTAAACAGCAGTTTTGTAACAACCTTGTGCCAAAACTCAAGAGGCCTAGAGAGTGAGTCCAGGCCGTTCACTCTCTCTTGATAAAGCTCAATAAAGTTAAAAAATAAAACCAAATGTAACAATCCAGCAATCCTCTGTGCCCCTCACTGAACAGCTCCAGTTTAACAGCCAGTGGAGGAGAACGCAAGCTCTCTCCTTGACGAACCAAGAGGTTCTGGGAGGTCCATCTGCTAGTGGGCAACTCCGAAAATGGAGATACTTCACTAACAAAGAGCACGATCCTTGCAGGCACCAAGAGGAGCTGCTAAGGATGAGCATGGTTATCTGTCAGATACTGTGTTGAATCAGTTTCTGCCACGTAGTTGCAAAAAATCCTCATTAGTATTAACTAGCAAAAATATGTTCATGAACGTATGTGCACTCTCACTCTGTCTCTGTAATTAATCCCTGGAGTAAAGCTGTTCCTTGGATCACCTCAAATATAGAAAATCAATGAGTTAGATTACAGGAAACAATTAATTATGGTTCACTGGTGTTTAGAAAGAGACACTGACACCCTGACATCCCCAGATAGCATTCGTGCCCTCTAAAGCAGCAAATCACAGAAAGTAACAACCTATGCTGTTCAAACATCAGATGACCTCAAGCTTGCTCATTCTAGTGAAATGATACTAATCAGTCATAAAATGAATGGGACATAACCTTTTCAACATTAAAGAGGCAATTAATTTATAGCGCATCCGTTTACTACAACCAATTAAGCAGAAATATTTTCTTCACATGTTCATGTAACTTCTGACAAATCATGGAGGAGAAAATGGAACAAACGACTACCAAACCATTCCAGTTAATCCTCATGTTAGTGGTTTCATTGCTAGTGAAGTCTCTTTTTTCAGTGTCATACGCAGCGCATCACCAACACACGAAGGACAGAAAGCAAACGGGCATAAATGAGAAAGCAGCAAGCTCAGCCATTGGCAGCACTGAACCGCCCGGGCAGCTGCCTCTGCTGGGTGCACCAAATGCCACCGCTCTCACTTCAACTGGAACATGCGAGGGAAGTGATTCTGCCCCTCTACTCTGCTCTCGTGACACCCCACCTAGAATACTGTGTTCAGCTCTGGAGTCCCCAACATAAGAATCACAGAATGGTTAGGGCTGGAAGGGACCTTCAAAGGTCATCTAGTCCAACCCCCCTGCAAGGAACAGGGATATCTCCAACTAGATCAGGTTGCTCAGGGCCTCGTCCAACCTGGCCTTGAACGTCTCCAGGGATGGAGCATCCACCACCTCTCTGGGCAACCTGTTCCAGTGTTCTACAACTCTCACGGTAAAAAATTTTTTCCTAATATCCAACCTGAATCTACCTCCCTCTATTTTAAAACCATTACCCCTTGTCCTATCACAACTGGCCCTCCTGAACAGCCTCTCCCCATCTTTCTTGTAGGCCCCCTTGAGGTACTGGAAGACCGCTATAAGGTCTGTTAAGGAAGTTCCTGGCTGCTACATGGGAAGCACCTGTGCCTTGTTGAGACAGGTGCTGTGAGTCACAGTGGTCAGCCGGAGACCAAGTGACCTATGGGAGGCTTAAAGGCGGGGCACTCCCAAGAGGGAGTGGGGCAGTTTCCTCCTGGAGACTGGAGTGGTAGGAGCCCCTGGAGAGTGTGAGTCAGAGCTCTCTGCTGGAGTGAGATAATAGCGAGTTTGGATCAGCCTTCCGATCGTGAGATACATCGTGGTCGCAACTGCTGTTTGGTTGCGACCCACTGTGAGAAGATACAGGCAGTCCGCGACAAGGTCACCCCGGAGCCTCCTCTTCTCCAGGCTGAACAGCCCCAACTCTTTCAGCCTGTCCTCATAGGAAAGGTGCTCCAGCCCTCTTATCATCTTCGTGGCCCTCCTCTGGACCCTCTCCAACTGGTCCATGTCCTTCTTATGTTGGGGACTCCAGAACTGGACGCAATACTCCAAGTGAGGTCTCACAAGGGCAGAGTAGAGGGGGAGAATCACCTCCCTCGACCTGCTGGCTCTGAGGGTAACATTCACTTCAGCCCCAGTTACACTTACTGTTACATGAGTGCTTATTGTGGTCTCTTCAATAGGGCAGCAAGGCTTAGTGCCCCTCTTCCGTCCCGGAGGAAGAGAACAACTTACACCACTACAGCACTGACGGCAGATGGTGCTTTTAATTGCAGTAGAAACTGCCTGATTTGCATCTCTGAGTAGGCCAACAAACAAAAACCAGCACTGAAACTCATCTATAGGATGGCAGGATGGGTGGTGAGATGGTGACTCTGGTGCTGGTTTCATCGTAACCACCAGGAAAAAAGTTTCCCCAAAGGAAAAAAGGAGTTCAATCTGCCTCCTTTCCTTGGCTCCCCTTTTAAAGAATACAAATAAGCTTCCTGAAAAACAACGGGCCTTTTGATGAGGCAATAGCTTTCCTCCGTGTTTTTGTTTGTTTGTTGAAAACACTTTGATTTCACAGGAAGCACTAACAAACGCAACTGGGGATCAACTTCGTTAAAGAACCTTAAAAAGCAACAGGACACAGATCTCCTACTTCAGCCACTAAACTGGATTGTCTCACTGGCTCCAGCAAAACGGCTGAATTATTTCCCTAACAAAAGAAAGGCGCTTTCAGGTCCTATAATCTCATTTCAAATCCTTTTACCCACTCCTTACTCTTTTTGGCCTTGAAATTGCAATCCTCTTCAGGACTAATCTCGGGACTAATTGGTGCCAGCACTCCAGTTTCTCTCGCCATTTCTTCCCCCTCCCTCTCGCATTGTTCAGGTGCTGGAAAGGACGGCGGGCCAGGGTTCAGCGCCCCTATAATGAGTCTGTTCCTACAGAGTAACTGTTAATAATTAGCAGGAAGCATTTTGTCTAAATTGCACAGCATGAGCAGCAAGACTTTGCAGAGCCAAGAATCGCTTCACTGTTGCTCGAGGAGCTCCACAAGTTTGTGGGTGATCTGCAGGCCGGGCACGCGGAGGGCCGGGCAGCACGAGGGGCACTGTGCCCAGGCCTAGCCCCGCCAGCCGGGCACGCAAGGCGGCACAGGCAGCGCCGGCGTTTTCTGGAGCTCAACCGGCAGTGGGAGGGAGGAGGGAAGCGAGGGAGCGCTCAGCACACCTCACCTCCGGCACTGCGGCAACGCCACTACCGTGGAATGTGTCAGCATGACAGGACCAAGTTAGTGTGGTGAAAGGACAGCCTTTGTTTAAGAAATATTCTAGAATACAATTCCCTGAAGAATAACGAGCAAAGAGGAGATTTAAGAAAGTCTGCTACTTTTCAGCTCATGACTGTATTTGCAGGTAGTGCCAAAAAGGAACAATGACTTCTCTTACCGAGTGACTATCAGTGTTGACCATTTCCCAGCCAGACTTGGAAGCAAATTCGTTTTTCTGTAACTGGAAACTGCAATCTAGCAAGTGCAGTAAAACAAAACCACAAAAACGCTATTTCCAATAGACGCTTGTTTCCAGCAAATCTAAGGCTAACCTTGAGCTTTGATTCGGACAAAATAAGCCAAAAATCTTCAAAACTTTTTCAAGCTGGTAGGACTGCATCACCAAGAATCTACATAAAGTTTTGACACTCGGACATCGTACAGTGACTTCTACTGTCTTGAAGCTGAAGGACAACACAAGAAACTCCATCTGATGAGATATACATTTCTTCCATCGTACCCCTAAGGAGCACTGCAGAGTTTAAACCCAACTGCGACTAGATCCACACCCTCATTCACTACTGCATGCCTTTAGACATCTGCAAGCAGGTATGCTATAAAGAATACATTAGCATTAAAGAAGGAAAGATACAACTCGTCTCAGTCTCCTGAAAGACGAACTCTTCTTGTGGAGCATGAATAAGATGTGCTGTCAGGTGCCAACACTCCTGCAGAGGCCAGCACACAAGACACAAGGTATCCCTAGATTTATGGAATCTACTGCTAGTGCAAAGAGGCAACACCAAAGGTTTCTGTGTAAAAAAGCATACTCCGGCACACTCAGCCAGCATCTGACTACCACTGGAGAAAAAAGCACAGCCTGTTACTGCAAGTACCCTCTAGAAATGGTGTGTGTACCCAACAGCCACACCATAAGAACTTGTCATTTATCTCTAGTCACAGAAATCGATAGCAGGCTTGAACACCAAGCTGAAATTATTGATGGTTTTTCTTCGTTTGCACCATAGCTTGAGATCAGGTAGTATCTCAGTGGCTTTTGAATTAAGATGGGTAATAAGCATGCTTATCTCTGTGTGTATTACCATCCTCTGAATGTTAGGCTCCCCCACCATACTAAAGCCACCCACGGTGAAACAGTTTGCTGAGGGAATTGTGTTAAAGAACATCAGCTGGAATAAGCGCATTTAAATTCTCCATCTCTTGAAAATGCAGTTTGCAAACCTCGTGCTCAGGATCCATCACTTATTTCTATTTGCCTTTACGTCAGAAATTTCACACAGAGGACTCTCCTCAGGTCATCCAATTCAGCTTTCTGCCAACAGAAAAGTCCTTCCTACAGTCAATTTTCTAGGATTTTATTGAGTCTGCTTTTCAGCACTCTACCAGATGGATTTCAGACCATTTCCTTTAAGAGATTAATTCAGTCTACTAAGTTCATTATTTGTGCCTGGTCAGTGACCAAGGAAAGATAAGCCAGAGTCTGTGTACTTGTTTCCACATGCTATTAAAACAGCAAGTTTTTCACCCAAGTGTCGAAGTCTGTTCACAGCAGCAATACAACAAAGCCAGAGAGGCATCCCCATGAAAACCAGGGGAGCGCCTGCATTCACAGAAGATACTGTTAACTTGTTTATATCATAGAATCATAGAATGGTGAGGGTTGGAAGGGACCTCAAAGATCATCTAGTTCCAACTCCCCTGCCATGGGCAGGGAAATCCTCCACTACACCAGGCTGCCCAAAGCCTCATCCAACCTGGCCTTGAACACTTCCAGGGATGGGGCAGCCACAACACTTCTGGGCAACCTGTTCCAGTACCTCACCACCCTCAATGTAAAAAATTTCTTTCTTATATCTAACCTAAATCTGCCCTCTTTCAGTTTAAATCCATTGCCCCTTGTCCTATCACTACACACCCTTGTAAAAAGTCTCTCTCCAGCTTTCCTGTACACCCCCTTTAGGTACTGGAAAGTTGCTATAAGATCACCCTGGAGCCTTCTCTTCTCCAGGCTGAACAGCCCCAACTCTCTCAGCCTGTCTTCATAGCAAAGGTGCTCCAGCCCTGCGATCATCTTCGTGGCCCTCCTCTGGACTCATTCCAGTAGCTCCATGTCCTTCTTAAGTTGGGGACTCCAGAGCTGAACACAGTATTCCAGGTGGGGTCTCACGAGAGCAGAGTAGAGGGGCAGAATCACCTCCTTCGACCTGCTGGCCATGCTCCTTTTGATACAGCCCAGGATAGGGTTGGCTTTCTGGGCTGCCAGTGCACATTGCTGGCTCATGTTGAGCTTCTCATCCACCAGCACTCCTAAGTCCTTTTCCTCAGGGCTGCTCTCAATCCATTCTCCGCCCAGCCTGTACTTGTGCATGGGATTGCCCCGACCCACGTGCAGGACCTTGCACTTGGCCTTGTTGAACTTCATGAGGTTCTCACAGGCCCATCTCTCCAGCTTGTCAAGGTCCCTCTGGATGGCATCCCTTCCCTCCAGCGTGTCCACAACACCACACAACTTGGTGTCATCGGCAAACTTGCTGAGGGTGCACTCAATCCCACTGTCCATGTCTCCAACAAAGATGTTAAATAGCACTGGTCCCAGTACCAACCCCTGAGGAACACCACTCGTCACTGGCCTCCACGTGGACATTGAACCGTTGACCACAATATCATCAAAGCAACCTCTCTTTTCTACCTCACAGTTTGAAAACTGGACATCAGATGACAGCAAGTGAAGATCAGTGCCTGTCATCAGTCCCCTCTCCCCAGGTCAGAGTCCCCAGGTAGCGTTTGCCAACTCAGGTGTGCTCCAGACCCCTGTACCAGCCCAGGCTGCTCTACTGTTATGGCGGTAGAGCACAGGCTGAGAGATGCAGCAGAGTGTCGAACTGTGTCAGCCTCGTGAAGACCAAGGAATCATGAAGTTGAGGTACAGCACCTCCTTCCCAAATTCTTGCTTTACCCAGTACTGGAAAACTTTTCTACAGCATGTAAGTGACTTGAGAATACAGGTTTGCAAGTCAGAGAACCTTTAAGGCAGGTTTGTAGTACTCACCTGCCAGAATACACCTGAGTTAACACTAAATACGACGACGCCTCCATGCTCTTCTGTGCAGAAACTGTGCTTTGGAGCCAGATGCAGCATCATTTTGCTAGCACAGCACTGTGCCATCTAACTAACCTCAGTGAGATTATGGTTCAATGACATCTTCTCTGGTAGGAATGCTTTAAGAAAGCCCTCATCCCTCCTTAAAAAGTCTCAATCCCTTAAAATAAAACCAAACAAATAAATCACCAGGATCCTATTTACAGCACAGCTACACAAATGTCTTCACTAGCACAACTGAGAGGACAGTTTGCTATTGTACTAGAGCAGCAAAGAGCATCTTAAAATTACTCTGCAAAGGAAAAGCAAAGAAAATACAAAAAGAAGGAAAAAGCCACAAAAGCAAACTAAACCCAACCCTCTGCTGAGCAATCAGAAGATACTGCTCCCAGGGTCCTCAGGCAGCTGGCTGAGAACCAGTCTGGACACTGCTGCATGTCACTGTCTGGTGTGGTATGGTTAAAGCCCAAGTACACTTTTGTTGCCTTAGGCTAGCCAAAGGGCAAACTCAGTGGCAAATCCAAATATCTTAGGAAAAGTTTCCTCTGTTAGTCTGGGGGAGGTTTAACTGATCAGATGGCAACTGTCAGTGGGGTTTTTAACTGTAGTGCCTGACAGAACCACTCACAGAGCGCTAGCCACTCTTCTCAGGGGCATCTCCTAGCCACCACAGTGAACTGAGGATGGCAAATGGGAACAGAAATAGGCAAAAATGAACTTTTTTTTTTGTTTAGCAGTGCCACTCAACACAAAGTGAACGCCTAAAACTCTTGCTCCATACCATTACAAAATATAGAGCTCATCAATACAACTTTCCCCGTTTTCAAAGCAAGGTTTTGATGGTAATATCCCCAGGGAGACAGAAAGAAGACCAGCTCTAGCACTTCCATCACAAATTTCCATTCTCTTTTCCCCAAAATCTGTGCAAGTCTATTTCTATATCTGAAGGCAAAAGCAGTAAAATTACTTAATAACCAAAAGATCTGCATCACTTTAGCAGTATAGCTGATTATGGCTCTTAAACTATCATGGAATAAATGTGTTTGTATAAAGTCTTCCCTTTACATTATGTTATACTTGCAATTTGCAAAATAAAAGCTGACTACTCTAGAAGCTTTGTTTATTATTAATTCCCCTAAGTTTAGAAAATTATTTCATTCTAATTAATTGTTTTATTTATTTATTTAATCTCTTGAGAAAAACGATCGTCTTCATCTTTCATATGCAAAACAGCTAAGGAGAGAACATTTTTTCATATAGAGAAGGAACTCCAATTAATAGAGATCTTAAATACTTGGGGAGCTGTTACGAATTTTGCCATTGATCAGACAGCTGCCTGGAAAAAAAGACTTTTCAGGAAAGTTACATAATTAAAAGTAACCCAGTTCCTTTTTGTTTACATTTTTTTCTCCATCTACTAATCTGGTTTAAAGATAAAAATTAATGAAACCCAAATGACACCAAATTTGATAAATTTATATTTCTTTTTCATATACTTTTACTGCAACCTGCATCCTGCACTGCCATCAGTTATGAATTCCCAATGCTGCACGGACATTTTAGAACATCACTACATTTTTAATAACTCAATCTTCAGTATCTGCATTACTATGCAATTAATTTTTCCAAATTTCACATATTCTGTCTTAAAAAATGACCATCATGACCCTCACACAAGACTAAAACTCAGAATTATATACACCTCTAAACGCTGAAGTCAAAGTGCCAAAAACCCCAGTCTGTTCCAAGCATCTCAGTTTTTCAAACTAACCTTAGGAAGTTTTCCATCAGGCCTGTAACCACTGTTTGAATAGAATTTCTTTTGGAAGGATATATAACGGAATCCTGATAAAAATAGTTACAGAAAAAAGCAGTGAGAGGCATAGAGCTCTGCAATATTTATATTACCCAGGCAGATTAACATAGAGGATCCATCAGTGAGGTCAAAAACTACAGCACAAAGTACATCCGGCCACAGCAGTCAGGTACAAGGGGCCATAAACAACAAATGCAAAAAACCACCAGCTACACGAAGTTGGACACTGACTACTACCTTTGAAAAGGGCAGAATAATAAACTACAGTCATTCCCCTTCGCAAATAGAAGTGCATGTAGTACCAATTCTAATACCAAAAATATGTCATACAAGCTAATGAAAAGAAAATTTAACAAGCGCACACGTGCTGCAGCGAGCCAAGAAAGAAATAAATTTACATTTGTATTAGCAAGACCCATTGGCTGCGCAGTCTTGGATGCTTTAAGAGCAGGGCAATGCAAAATTACCACCCATAACTGAAGCATACATACGAGCCCACAGGGCGAGTTCTGGCAATTAACAGGAGGAGATTGCCAACAAAGCAGAAATGAATCAGGAGGAAAAGAAAGGCCTTTTATAAAACTCTGATCTGCACTCGTATCTGAGCTGGTCAATCTCTGCAGCCATTCCCCTTTCACACAGGAAAAAAGTGATCTTAAAACACGGAGGGGGAAGCCATGCTCCTTTATAAACAGACACATGGGTGTACGTGACAGCCCAACCAGCTTCACCCCGAGCAGCAGAGCCAGGCCGCGCCTTACCAATGCTCCTCTTCTGGTATCCACAAGTTATCCATCAACAAAATGAACTTCTCTAACGTGTTTGCTAGTCAAACTGCTTACACAAACCCACTTCAGACTAGTTGTCTCAAGCAATTCTCCTATGGCTGTTGCTGTATTTACTCTTTTGTAATGGAAATAGGTCACCTGGACTAGAACAGTACATTTTGTTTCTAAATACAAGAAAGAGCAGCTTCCCTGCCAGTCAGGCAGCCTTTTGACATAAAGCGTATACTGTATATACATATACCTGTGCACTGAAACCCCCAGAGGTTTGCACATTTATCACTAGAACAACATGCAGGGGAAAAAAAGAACCTCAGATTCAAAACAAGGAATCTTATCAAAAGTATAACAACATCGAAACCATCAAACTGGATGAAACCAACAGCCTGTTGGGTCCAGAGTTTCCATGAACAGATACCAGAGGTGGAAGTTTCCGAGAAACGGGAAGAGCAGCACAGTATGGTAAATCTGTGCTTGCTACTACAGCCCACGTGGACTCAAAATATCAGACAGATTGATTTAAAACTAAAAATCCCACGAGGTCTAGTATACTCTTCCAGAGGCACCTGTATTGGCTCTGGACATGGTAGTTAAACAAAACTCCACCTTTTGGGGAACTATTGCTTAATCCTTACTACCACAGGAAAATGCTGAGGCTAAGTTTCGCTAACTAATTTACACACTGCCTAAACATTTCTCCCCCTTTTTTTAACCAGTAGTAAAAAAAAAAAAAAAAAGGCACATGCTGCATTTTTCAAATGGTTTTATAATTTAGAAACAGAAAAATGTCACTGACGAGCACCCCACACATACACACTGCCTTCAAGGCCACCTCGAACAGAAGGAAAGCCAACAAGAGTTTCTTGAAATCTAAAACACAGTCTCTTAACTCTCATTTATGTTTAGATGTACCAGAATTGCTGGACAGATTTTCTTCACGCAACTGTGGGGTTCCCAAAATTAAGGCAAAACAGCTGTTAAAAAATACAGTACAAATAATCAAATACAGCTTTCAGAATTTCATCATGGCTTTACTGAAAAAAAAACAAGAAGTGCAAATCCTGAGAGCTTCTGTGTCGCAAGAGGAAAGGGGAAGGAACACTTTCTCAAGCCACTGAAGCATAAAACACTTCAGACAAGTAAAGAGCCATAGCTCTCACTCTTTTACTTTGGGACAAGCTGGTGAACGTGTAGGGAAGACACTCTCTTCCCAGTCATACAGGGCTTTGCTGAGGATGGAAATTTCTCTACTAAGGATTCACCAGCTCCTCCAAAAAACAATTTTTTAGCTAAGTACTTCGTTCTGATGAAGAAAGCAGCTTGATTTTTCCAAGCCAAAATTCAGAACACAAGTGTGAAAAAGTTTCAGTATGAAAAAAGACTATGCTTTTTTGTTCCAAAACTTCAAAATGAGACATTTGAACCTTGTTTAAGCCCTTTCAGTTTTTATTCCTCTGAGCCACACAAGTTTCTGTGAAAGGTAACAGCTCTAGCAAAATAGTTTTAATTGTACAAAGCCCAGTTCTATCAAAATGGGAGGAGTATCACTTTTACACAGTAGGATCACTAAACCAAGGACAGATTCACACCCATTAAAAACTGGACACAACAGAAATCCAAGTATCATGGTGATGAAGAGAGTTATAAAAGCCATAAAAACCATGGTCACTAATCACAATCTGCATGTGGCAACTCCAGCCTTAGGTTGAGATTTTAAGACATCAGAACTGAAGTCATGACTGGCAATGATGATGAAAAAAACCCACTATGATTCAAGTATTCAAATATTAACAAAGTTATCCAAAACTTACTTTCATTGAATAAACAAATTAAAAAACCTGCCTTCTCCAAAATGCATACCATACTACATATAGATACTTTACTATCAGTATACTGTATATACATGTATCTATCTGCTGGGATACCATATGTATCCCAGAAAAGGCAGGTTGGCTAATAAAGATTCAAAAAGACTAACCCGTTGAAACTTGTTTTGAGCTTTTTATCTGAGAACAAATATTTGCTAAAGAAATAGCTTCTGTCATGGTTTGATGTGGGGCGGGGGGTGGGGGTTCTGGTGGCAGGAGAGGGGCTTTGCTCCCTGTGACCTCCCTGGTTTTGGAACCAGGTTAGACTTGGTTCTGGCCACCAGATCAGACTGCCATACCCCTCGGGGTTGAGCCAATAGGGCGCCTCTGCGAATTGCCCTATTTAAGTTGGGACAAAGGAACAGGAAAAGGTGCTTTGCCCAGGAGCGAGGAGAGAAGGGAGGAGGGCACTGCCCCCGCTCCCTGGCTCCCGGCCGGGCAGCTGCCTGCGTTGGGCCAGCGCCACCCACTGAGGATGGCGACAGCGGAGCCGGCTGGGGAGCTCGGGGAGCGCCCCACTCCCGGGGTGCCCACTGGGCTGAGTTCACCTGGAGAGGACTGAGATCTGAGAGAAACAGCCGCATCGACAGCAGGTCAGTGAGGATGGAGCGGGAGGAGGTGTGCCGGAGCCGAGTTTCCCCTGCGGCTGATGGTGAGATAGCAGGCGGCCCCCCTGCAACCAGGACGGCCTCGGTGGAGCAGAGACCCACTTGCAGCCCGTGGGGAGAAGATGCCTGAGCCTGAGGACGGTCGTGTTGGGACGCACAAGGCAGAGAGGCATCTGGAGTCTGCGTGACAACCCACGCCGGAGCGAGTGGCTACAGCTCCCTAAGAATCCAAGACTGTGGTAAAGCCCACACTGGGGCAATCCATGGGGAAGGATTGTTTCCTGTGGACTGGACTCACGCTGGAGAAGTTTGTGGATTTTTCCTCGTGAGTAGGGGATCCACTGGAGCAGGGGAAAAGGGTATAAGGACTCCTCCTCCTTTAAGAAAGAAGCAGCAGTAACAGCACGGAATGAACTGACCTGCACTCCCCAGTCCCTGCCCCCTGCGCCGCTGGAGGGAGGAGGTAGAGCTGGGAGGAAAAGGAAAGGGGAGGGGGGGGGAGGGGAGGGGAAGGAAGGTGTCGGTTTTAAGATCTGGCTTTGTTTCTTTTTACCCTCTCACGTAACCGGTTTTCCCTTTGTCCTTTTAAGTAACCATCAATAAACTGTTTTGCTTTTAAGAAAGCCCAGTCTGTTTTGCCCAGGACCATGGTTGGTGGGTGCTCCCTCTGTTCTTGTCTCGACCCTCAGTCCCTTTATTATATTTTTTATTATATTTTTCTCCTCTCCATTTTACTGGAGAAGTGTCGTGGTTTTAGGCTGATCCAGCAACTAAAACTCACACAGTCTCTCCTTCTCCAGTAAAGTAGAGAGGAGAGAAAAAAAAACAAACAAAGGGACTGAGGGTTGAGACAAGAACAGAGGGAGCACCCACCAACCATGGTCCTGGGCAAAACAGACAGGGCTTTCTCAAAGCAAAACAGTTTATTAATGATTACTTAGAAGGACAAAGGGAAACAAAAACCGATTACTCGAGAGGACAGAAAGAAACAGAACCAGATCTTAAAACCGACACCTTCCCCCCTCCCTTCCTTTTCCTCTCGGCTCTACCTCCTCCCCCCAGCAGCACAGGGGGCAGGGACTGGCGGAGTACAGGTCAGTTCATTCTGTGCTGTTACTGCTGCTTCTTTCTTAAAGGAGAAGGAGTCCTTACACCCTTTTCGCCTGCTCCAATGGATCCCCTACCCACGAGGAAAAATCCACAAACTTCTCCAGCGTGAGTCCAGCCCACTGGAAACAATCCTTCCCCACAGATTGCCCCAGTGTGGGCTTTACCACAGTCTCGGGTACTTAGGGACCTGCAGCCACTCGCTCCGGCGTGGGTCGTCACGCAGACTCCAGATGCCGCTCTGCCTTGTCGTGCGTCCCAACACGACCATCCTCAGGCTCAGGCATCTTCTCCCCACGGGCTGCGAGTGGGTCTCTGCTCCACCGAGGCCGTCCTGGTTGCAGGGGGGCCGCCTGCTATCTCACCATCAGCCGCAGGGGAAACTCGGCTCCGGCACACCTCCTCCCGCTCCATCCTCACTTACCTGCTGTCGATGCAGCTGTTTCTCTCAGATCTCAGTCCTCTCCAGGTGAACTCAGCCCAGTGGGCACCCCGGGAGTGGGGTGCCCCCGAGTTCCCCAGCTGGCTCCGCCGCCGCCATCCTCCGTGGGCGGTGCCGGCCCGACGCAGGCAGCTGCCCAGCCGGGAGCCAGGGAGCAGGGGCAGTGCCCTCCTCCCTTCTCTGCTCGATCCTGGGCGAAGCATCTTTTCCGGTCCCTTTGTCCTGACTTAAATAGGGCAATTCGCAGAGGCGCCCTATTGGCTCAACCCCGAGGGGTATGGCAGTCTGATCTGGTGGCCAGAACTAAGCCTAACCCGGTTCCAAAACCGGGGAGGTCACAGGGACCAAAACCCCTCTCCTGCCACCAGAACCCCCACCCCTCCACATCAAACCATGACAAGAAGGAGAGACTGTGTGAGTAAATTTTAGTTGTTGGATCAGCCTAAAACCACGACAGCTTCTCACTTGCCATGTTCATCTCCCAGGACACTTCTCTATGGAAAACCAGGGGTGTTTTATGGTACAGTTGTTACCTTCTGTTATGACCTGAGGAGAAGCCGGGTCACTTGCAGCCAGTTCCTCCAGCTCTTGGACCCAAGTGAACTGTCTCAACATGGTGAGAGGCTGCCAAGCAAGTCTGCTTGGCATCTTTCCTTAGCCAAGGCCATTGAATCCATGGGCAGAAATGACATTCTCAGAGGGACATTACATACAGAACAAATTGGGTACACAAATATTCTACGTTCCACATAATCTCCAACAGCTCCCTCACACTTTACACATATTTTCTATTCCCCAATATACATCCAAATGTTAGGTAAAAGCATGAAAGGTTTATGCAGGTTTTTGTTTAAGACAGAGCTGCAATTCTTGGAAACAGTCAATCCACCTTACTTTTAGTCTAAGCAAACATTAAACAAATAATGAATAGTTAAACTGCAGAATGCCTTACAATCACAAGAGTAACTATTACAGAAAAGCCACCCTTTCCCTACTGTTTGAAAGATTCTGAAATTATCATCACTTTTCTTTATTCATAGAAAGTTTATTACTATTAACACGACATTCGAAACTGTTCTAAGAATGTCAGTCTTACAACAGAACTGCAAATAAGGTGACTTTCCCTGTAAATCCTTCTTACAAAAGGAACCAAAGGAAAGAAGTCCAACAACTAATAGAGAAGTGAAGAAAATCTAAAAGAAAATAAAAAGTACTAAAAATAAATCTAAAAATTTAACTTGAGTTCTAGAAAACAAAAAATCTTTTCTGAATCCAACAGCAATAAGATGTGAGACAACATGATACTATTTCTTGTTTCCCAAGCTTCATGAGTCTCTTTTTTCAAACACAGAAATCAGATGAATTCCACCCCGGTAACACTGTGTGATTTAACAAACGTGATGTTCATGGCGGCAACTGATCATCACACAAACATTTGTTCCCAAATCCTAATTTTCAACTGCCAAAGTTTCAGTGAACTGTTACTGAATTGCATTACACAGGCTTCCCCATCCACGCAACTGCTGCAGCTGTAATAGCACCGCAATGGCTTTATGGTGCGAGATGGACTGAACAGTGCCAAGTGACCAAGGGAGAGGTGTGCCCCATGCTCTCTGCTGTACCATACGGCCCATGCACTGCACAATGCATACCCTAACTGCACAAGAACACACTCTGGGACAGCGAAGCAGAGAGATGGGGAGTTGCAGACCATCTCAGAAGCACAGCACCCACGTGCTTCCAAGTTTCTGCGGTCAACAATTCATAGCTCTACCAATTAGGCTACTCTAACAACAGGGAAATACCCAGGGCCAGAGAGGGATTTACAAACAAACAAAATTTTCAAAACACATCCCTAGACTTTACTTTTCCCATGAACTGAAGGGGAAATATCCATGGTGCCATTGCAAGCTATCTTTGGAAAAAGGCTATATTTATCTACAGAAGGCACAGAGGAGGGGGTGGGGGGAGCCTAAAAAGTCAAGCAACTGGAAAGACTGTTCAACAAATGGGACTATGAATGATAACAAAATTAAGCAAGGAGCCCGTGTTTGTCCAGCATCTAGAGACACATGACAGGTTAAGGATGCTGCTTTACAGTTCTTTACCAAAGCCTGCAAACAGCAGCCAAAACAACAGCTTAGCCAAATCCTTATGTTTAGAAAATGGGTAACAAGATGTTTGTACTATTTTGGAGGTATGGATGAGAAAGAATTGAAAACATCTAAGCTGAGAAGGCTCAGAAGCATTTATCTAATTTTGAGCAGAATGAAGACGTGATGAGAGAGTTATTTGTATTTCCACCAGTCAATCCCTGCTGAGTACAAGGGTGCTGCAGAAAGGATGCGTGAAACTGCTGTGTGAAGGCAGGCAGACTCAGACTTTCTGCTCTTCTTTTTCTATCCAGGATCTGCTACCACCTTTCCCAATTTATCTCCCTCTCTGCCACCTCACTCATACTAGTGCAAGAAAACTGCCTTCAAAAGGTAAGAGTTGATCTGTTTTGTTTTCTGAAACTATGCTCCATGGGATACTTCTCATATCACAGAAGTCTACTGGCTAGAGAGCTGATAAGAGTACAGTAGAAAACAAGTCCTGGATTGGCAAATCCTCAAATATTTATACACTGATAGAATTACAAACATCCACTCAAGCAGAAGTCCTTTTTTCTTTGCTATTCCTACCTGGCATCAAGCAGAACTGATGTTCTCTAACTTGCCAGAAAACAGAAATAAAGCAGCATAATCCCAAAGTGTAGGTGCTGTTCAAATCAAGACGTGTTAAGGTGTCAGAGGGCACAATTTGGAAGAACTTGTGCTCTCTGTGATCTCTGAACTACAAAAACAGTGAAACAAAATTCCCCAAAGACTCCGATTTAACACCACATCAAGAGAAGAAAATTTATTCTGACTCTACCCAGGAAGTAAAATGCTTAGATCAATCTTGATAAAGGGGTTGTAACATCCACAGAAATTAATACTAGCCTGCTCCATGGTCAGGTTCATTTTCTACCAAAAGCAAAAACAATAATACAGAATTAAATCTGTGTTTCTAGACTGCAAAAGACAACCAATTCATTTATTTTTTAAGTTCCTTCTTGCACAGGGACACCCTGCAGTGTCTTTCAGTGCTTCAAAGTTTTCAGTGAAGGGGAAAAGGTTGTTTCACTAGATTCAACAAGCGGTCACAGAAGACCATTTCTGATCTCAACTTATAAAGTGTATGGATAAAAAGAGTGCTTATACGTTGTCCAAAATGATAACCTACAACATACTGACTTTGATGTAGGTTTAGCGTCAATAAACAACTGCGAAAGGGTGAAGCTTGTGACAGTAAAGCCAAAACCCACAAATATTTGAAGGAGTTGTTCCAGTAACAGTAGTTTCCTAAGCAGCCGACCTACAACATGCTGTCCTCAGCAGGGAACACTTCTCGGTTTCGCATCCATGTAACAGCTTCGAAGTTCCCCATCCTGAGCGGGCTCTATGCAAGCTGCACACCAACTGCGTGGCAGTGACTGCTCGAGGAGTTTTTGCTGCAGCAGTGCATGGGAGGATGGGGGGAGCATGGGGGGCAGTGAGGACCCCGGACAAGCATCGCCTGGGGAGCTCCCACGGCGTGGCCACCCCTCACCCTCCTCACTGCACGGTGGGAGGACTTGTGCTGGTGGTATGGAAACAGAAAGCTAGGATTAAGAGTGGTAAGAGTGTGTGTTTTCAGTCTCAAAACAGGCAAACGCAATTTATTTTAGTTCAAATCCCAACACGAGCATGCCCAGGCCGCCTCTCTTGCCATTTCCCAGAGGGCTTGGAGCGATGGCAGGTGCTGGCTGCTAAACATTGTTTTCCTAAAATCCAAGTTTCACAAATTTTTAATCACATCTCTACTAATAAATTTCAAGTTAGGCAAGGGTTCATAATCATGAAGTCTCCTTTTCTTAATCTCTACCTCGAAATAAAGAATAAGGAAAAATATTTTTATCAGAAACAGGTATCAAAAGACAAGACACTGGAGAAGTGATGAACATTTAAGGAGCTCATGGCATTTTTAGGGAAGCCAGCAGTAGCAGAAGGAAATAGTGGTAAGAGACACTAAATTCAATAAACAGAAGCCACCTCAAAGTTTTCAAAACTCAGTCTAGTAAAGTCTCATAAAACATCTGGTCACTGAGGTACCTGCAGCCCTCTGTGATCCATTGGCCTACACCAGTACCATACACTTCAACAAGGGATGGGAAAAGGAAAGTCAGATCGTGAAGCCGCGCATATTCACATGAAATGCTGTTCTGGAAAGCGACTCTACACAAGGAGAAGCAGCAGTTTTCTGCTGACTTCTTGCAGGGCCTGGTCCCTCCAGCTGCGAGGCTGCAGCACAAGCCGCAGCCTGGCCACGCAGCGGGCTGTCCGGAAACACCGGCTCTGCCAACTGCCGGGCACCACGTACACCCACTGCGCACCCGCTCGCCTCTCCAGCGACCGACATGGCGCTGCGGTTGAGTTTTTGCTACACGTTTTCCTGTCTGCGAGGCTCAAGCCCTCCCTACAGAGGGCAGCCCGGCCGAAATGCAGCAATGCCCACCAGGAAAGGCAGAGTATTGTTCTGATTGAAGTGCTTTGAAGTGTCCATGTTCAAAGCCAAGCACAAATCTAGTTCAGGACTAACTGGCATCTCAGCCCTTCTTAAGGCAGAACATACCGGCTGAGCTCACTCAAGGAGCTGTTTGAATGGGAAGGAGCAAACCAACAAGGAACCCGACGGAGCCTTTACAAACAGGCAGGCTGGGGCAAGAAAGAAATCACTCTTCAGTTTCCAGCTCAGGCACGTTTGCCATTTTATCAGTTATATGGCAGCTTAGAACAGATGTGTCAACGTTTGCCACTGGTTTAACAAACTACAACTAGCAAAACACACTGGAAAAATGAAAAGCAGAGGAAAAATGCTCCACAGGTCTATGAAGGGATATAGCCAACACTTCTGCAAGGTCACACAAATCTTCAAAAATTTCTTATGCATCTGTGAAACTAATAATTTCTATTATTTTGCATGACATTTCCTAGTAGTATTTCTCTTTCTAGTGCTGAAACAATTAAGATCTAGCCCAACGTAACACATTCAGAGGAAAGAAAAATACATTTCAAGATCTCCTCAAAGCACTACCAGAAGAGAAAATTCCACTTACAGTTCAGGTAGAGTCAGAAAACTGGAAATAAAACACATAAATGAAGTATCAGGGCATTGACTTACGTAGTCATTTAACATAACATTGGGTATATAAATATATTTCAAGGTTGCTATTGCCAACACAATTGTAAATATTTTAAAAGAAACACATTAGACTAAAGCACCAATTTTTCCACATCGAGAAGAGTTTTCTTCTTTCTAACACTGTATCAGTGTTAGTTCACCCTTAAAATTCATCATAAATGACATAATGTATGCTTTAATTAGAAGAACTACATAAATTTTTTTTTTTTTTTTGGTTTGGCATGAGTTTGGGGTTTTTAAGAACACACATCCAATCCAATTAAAATTAAATCATTTGCATTGCTATAGTATTCTTCTTCTTAAAGCTTACAGATAATCTTCCTCATCCCGAATTGCAGGTTGCATAAGCTCCTTCTTACGTACAAACAGTGCAAGGATGCTTTTTCCCCAAAAATGATGGTCTTCTGTACGTGGAGCCCAGCATAATCCAAACTGTCTGCTTTGAGTCATATGTCTAATCTCAAACAATACTAGTATAACACTGACTCAGTCATCCAAATGTGTGAGTTCACATCATAAAATTCCTTCATAAAAGGTCCTCCCTGTTATGTTTATGCAGGATGCTCTAGTAAAGTTGTAAAGCTGAATTATCTGATGTAATTAACTCTGCTCAGAAAAGAAGAATTTGGCTGTTCAGTGATCATCTTGCTTGGGATATTTTTATAATACATTCCTCCACTCTGTGCTCAATTCACCCCTAAGCTGCTTACGCAGATACCAAATAGAACACGTGATTCATTTGTGTATCCTTATTCTTTTAAAACAGCTGATGAAGACAAGCAATAGGTCAATTTACCCCTGTGGAATCTCACCAAATCATCCTTATAACCTTTGTAATTCCTCCGATTAATCCCGTTCCTAGATGCCAGAGTAATATTGGCAAATTATCTGGTTCCAGACATATTTCATTAATATCGGGTGACATTGTTTCTCTTAGTTGTGGGCTTCAGTTATGTAAGACAGAGAGGTAGCAAAACCTCTGCCACCCAAGGATTTTTTCCTAGACATAGTATCTTCACTATCAGAAAAATTTCCCTTGGAATTTGTTACTATGACGATGTATTGCTCTGGAGATCCGATGATGGCGGAGTGAATTTACATTTTCTACCCAGTACCGAAGTCTTTGTACACATGAGAAAGCAGTCACATACATACAGGATTACTGTTTTTCCAAACACACAGGGAACGTTCAGCTCCTTGTGAATATATCAGAAATATATTAGAAAAAAATTATTTCGCCATGTAACTGCCAATGCACATTTAAATTAATTTAACAGTCACTGATGGCCTAGACCAGCCTCATGATGATGTTTTGCCAGTCATTAGTAGATGAATAAATAAATATTTTAGAAGACCATGGGAAGATTAAGTTTTATTTGACAGCTGAACTGCTGAAAGATATCCAGCTAAAAATAACTGCAAAACTACAATTTCTTCATACAAAACCCAACCTCCTTTCAGCCTCTATTTGCAAGGAATTTGCTTCCGTAGCCACGCAAGCTCTTTGTTTTATGATGCACTCATTACAAGGAAGACTTGAAAGCACTTGGCAGCACAAGCAGTGTAGCAGCAGCTCTGACATCCCACGGTTTCCAAGGAGAGGAAGTTTCCCTTTCAGTTTTAGGACTCACTTGCGGGTGTTTCAGTAGCACCCTCCCTCTCCCTCGCTCAAAAGACAGCTTTGACATTTGCCCAGCTACATCTGGGCACCGGCGAAAGCAGGCACTCTTTCAAAACGCCTTCCTTCTTAAATCCCGTGCTGGCACATTTCAGCGCACCTCTCCCTTCCCATACATGACAACCGGCTACCAGGTTCTGGCTGCCCACCCCATTAGAAGAGGGCAGCACAAGTTTTGCCCAAGGTTTGCGGCTCTGCAGGCGTCTTTTGCTGCAGGCTGCAAGGATGGGAGAGCAGCGGGCACAAGGCTGTGCAGGATGCAGGGCAGCCACCCTGGAGCAGGCTCCATGACACCCCGCACCCAGCCAGGGTGTCTCTACGGGCTCACTCCTGCAAGGACCGCTTGTGCCAGCGCTGCTGCATCGCTTCCTTCATCCTAACCTGGCAAAGCTGCCTGTGAGATCCTGCAGGCAACATCTGCCAGCAAACTGCACAGTTGTTCTGGCAAACCTGACCCATTAAAGTCAACAGTCACTTCAAGCATAAAAAAAATGGGAGATCCTCCTGCTTTCAACTGCATGTGTTTGCTGGATTTTTTTGCTTGCGGGGATTAGAAGGGATCAAAATCCCTCCATTTCTATGTTAGATGTGCATTACACTTTTACTTGACTCGAGAAATCTCTGAATAAATCTGTACGAGTATAATTAAAATACTCTTAAAAAGACAACAGAAATGACAAAGGGAGGCTCCGGAAACACAAATTACCATTATAACGCCATTATTCAACTAATTTTCTGTCCTGCAAAGCACAGTAGTGGTGGGATCGCTGGGAGCAGGGGAAAAGCAAAAGTGAAAAAATCCCTTCTAAAGGTGGTGCTACGGAAAATATTTTTCTAGAGCTCCACATGACACGCCGGAGTGACCTGCACTGCAGCTGCCCCGCTGCTTCGGGACGGCCCGAGCTCCCGCCACCCCCGGTGAGCCGCTGCCGGCTGACCCCACGTCACGCGTTCGTTGCAAAACGGGAAAAATAAAAACCACCAACCAAGCCCAAAGCCCAGCGCCCGCAATTCTCCCGATCTCCGCGGGACACAAAACCCGGCACAGGATCCCGGTTTTCAAAAAAAGTTTGGGAGCGGCTGCCGTCGCTGCGCAGGATTACCCGTTACCACGGCAACGGCGCGTGGCCGAGCCCCGACGGCCCGTCCTTTCGCCCGGCAGCGCCGCCCAGCCCCGGGATGCGACGGCACCTGCCCGGCCCGCGCGTTGCCAGGGAGACGCCCGCGTTGCTATGGCGATCATCACGCTCATCGGGCGGCAAGGGCGGGCGGCGGCGGCCTCTCCCGCGCCAGCCCCGCGTCCCCGCCCCCGTCCCCATCCTCACCCCCCGGCCCTTCCCGCCGCAGCCCTCTCCGCCACGCCTCAGCACTAACGCTGACACGGCTCCGGGAAACAAACAAGCAAGCAAACAAAAATAAACCAAAAAACCTGCCCCCAAGCCCCCCGAGAGCCATCACAGTCACTTCTTATCCCAGTGACGGCGCTGACCCTGTTATGCCAGGGATAAAGACACCTTCCTGATTTTGTGGGGTGCGGTACAGCACTGGCCGTGACCGGCATTTCTGACCCACGTTTGGAAAAAGGAAAGAAAATACTTTCTGTATTAGCAGTGAGCAGAAAGCAGTTGTGTCAAAACCCGGTGTCTGCTTCCACACTAGGCGGATGGCAGTCACAGGTTCTCTCTCTTCCTTCACTAACATTCGTCATAAGCAACAGCCAGATCAAAACAGAACGTAAATCAAATGAAAACAAACTCACCCCACGCCCATTTCACTGAAGCAAGGCGGAAAACCAGCTCTGGCTCTCCCCCGCGCCCCTCTGGGATGCCCTCGAGGGCAGCCCTCGCGCAGGCAGCACGTAACTACAACAAAGGCTGCCCGAGTCACCGGCGCGCAGGGCTCGCGTGGAGACCTCATGGTTGCACGAGCAACACGGGCCCCACAGCACACCTGGGGGGAAAAAACGAGCCCTTTTCCTCCGAGCGAGTGTTCTGCGCTTTCACCTACTGCAAAGGGGTAAGTGGACATTTCAGAGCTCTCCACTTGCTTATACGCACTTTAATTTCAGGCATCGTTTTGCCAAAAGGCTCGGCAGCTCACGCAGGGGCAGGACTGCTCGGGGGACTCGCTGCCGGCACGCAGCGGGACGGGCAGGTTCGGCGTCCCAGACGCTTGGTGAGCAAGGCCAGGCTGCTGCCGGCGCTCCCGGGCTTGCTTTGCTAGCACATTTCCAAACTGCATAGCTTAGTTACATTTAACGTCTTACCCAAGATTCACACGCAACACTGGATGAAAACATTTAGAGTTGTAAAATGCATCTAGTTCTTACCTTTGATATGCCTGAGGAGATGTGGGAGGTGTATTGAACACATGCGAATATGGGTGATAGGGTGTCTTTTTCAAAGCCTGAATAAGATTTTGTCTATATTCTGGGTCTATACACCACAAGGACCCCTTTCCAATACTCTGCAAAGAAAAAAGAATTAAAAAAAAAATCAAATATTTGATCTAATGGCATAGCCTCATTTATTTAGCAGTATTTGTCAGGAAAAGCAGTGGGTTTGGGTTTTTTGTCTGACAGGAGTGAACACAGTTTGCTTGTCAGAGATGAGTGCTCCATGGATAACATATTGCAACTGTATGATTTAAATCACACTTCTGGGGGCAAAAAAGTAAGAATGAATGGTTGGTTGCTTCCCCCCACCCCCCCTCTCTTGTTACTAGTTAAGATGATTTAGTAATACCTGGCAATTTCCCCGTCATCCTGTATTGGGAAAATAAGAAGCTACAGTTGCTGTCAAGTGGAAACTTCGAAGAAACATAGATTATTTTTGAAAGTGATTTTCTTTTCCTTTTGCTGTTATACTGACAAGAAACAGTGCTAAACAGGAGTGGTTTAAACACCCTAGCAACTGTTTTAAAAATAAAAGGACTTAATCGTTCAACTACGTGACATCAGTGTCATTATATTATAAGAGGAAATTAATCATCTTTTCTCCCCTAAGGAGAAAAAAAATACCCCAAACTCCCAAAACAAACAAACAAACAAAAACCAAAACCAAAAAAGCTCAGAGTATAATCAGAGTTTAAACTATTTAAGGGTGTTGTGAAATTGTGATCGGTTGAAACAACAGTTACTGTAATTACCCTTTCCGGACACACACAGCAACTCAAGCAGTCAATCTGTAATGGGAAGACTACACTAAAATTCAGTATTTATTCTGCGGTTACAAGCGGTGCAATTTCAGTCCTTGTCTCAATCCTGTCAGGGGTCAGGGTGCAGATACCTTGAATTGTTCTGTGCGAGTTCTCAAACAAACAGAAAAACAACTTCCCCTCGACTCCTCTACACAAGCATACAAAATCATAGCTCAGGAGCAGACCAAGGCTGCTCAAGCATACATAAAAAACCCCACCAATCCTAATTACTGACTCCACTGGCAAGCTTTCAAGGCATTACGATAAGACTTTTGGTAAATGCTGACGTCTTCTGAACAGGCAGGGGAGGCTGCGCTACCACCTCTAGCCACTTTTCAACTCAGGGCCAGCCCTTTTCTCAACTCCAACTTCTACCAGCAGAGCAAGGCTCTCGATTTCACATGTCAAAGAACACACACACACACACACAAGATCACACCAAAAGTGAGATATTATTTTCTAAAGCCACAGAAGACCAAAGAACAGAACCTTGTTTCCTTTCAAAAACTTGTCATCTTTGTGGACCCCTACCAACACCTAAGTGCTCCTCTGCCTCACAGATGGCTTTAGGATACATAGTGCAATGTGGAAGTGTATACAGACCTCCTTCTGAACTTACAGACAGCAAATCTGCACTGAATTCTCCCTCAAAAAATAGAAAAAAATAAAAAGAAAAATATTCCCCAATGTCTCTGGTTGGCTGTGTGGGAGCATCTATCAAGTTCAGAGCACCACATGAGACTTGGCTTGAAAGAAGAGGAGAAGGGTCGGCACAACATGAAGGAGCCCTGACCACTTTCTTTCAGAAGCAAGTACATCTGCTGGAGGGGATGAAGAATGAACTGTCTTCTGCATGCTGCTCTGGAGGAACTGGGAACATGGGGTCAAGCCTCATCAGGACAGCTGGGTTCAAGCCCATCTCTCTCCTCGCTTCCCAAGCGCATGCTACCAGAAGGCCACTGAACACTCTAAGGGGAGACATCCTCCAGCTCTCAAGGTGAGCGGGCCTCCTGCATGGCCAAAACGCTCGATTCAAGGGGCCAGAGAGAGCAAGGAAGGCTCTTGGGCTTTATCTCAGTGAAGCACTACACCAGATGACAGAAAGATCCACTGCTGGTGTCAGCGGTGGAAGCTGTGCCCCACAGATCTCAAACCAGTTTGCAAAAAAGAGGTCGTTCTGTTTAGCCCTCTTAAATATGGGACAATGTGCCAGAGACTTCACATGATAAGCCTAGTAAGTGACTTTTTAGGCAAAGAACAGAGTCAAAAATAGAATCCAAACCTCTCAAATTCCACTTCCATGCTCCATCCAAGAGCCAGAGCAAAAAGAACATAAAATTTCCTTTTAAGCAAGCAGCATGCAAAACTGGGAACATTTTTCAGGAGAAAACCTTTGCTGGATTCCTTACTTCTTACAGCATGGGAGAAGCTTAAAAAAAAGCTATACTTAAATACCATCTACCTTATTTGTACTTGCTGGAACACAACATATTGTTTCCAAACTTCTCTGTTTTTTCATTTACTTCCAAGACAGACTTTTCATTTACCTGGAAGAGATTAGTCCCCAAAAAACATCGGAGTTAGTTCAAGTTGAGGGCCATACAAGATGAAGTCACTACTGAAGAGTAAATTCAAAACCTTTCATTATTGTTAAGCTAAATTTGTTTGGCTTGCCCATAATCTTGCAAAAGCCAAAAATAATCTTACTGAAAACCAGAAACTCACACAAAAAGTATTGAGAAGAATTATACTCCTTGTTAAAAGAAACACTGGGAAGGCAGATTTGCTGTACTTTCACTGTGACTGAGATGACTTATAATTTAGCAGCAAAAACAAATGCAATTTCAGACAAAGCTCTCCAATGCAAAGTTCCTTTTTTAAGATTGTTATTTTTGTTTTTCCACAATTACACAAGAGAGCAGAAATAAAAAGAAAACTGAAGTGTCATCTGGTTAAGAATCCTTCTTGACTGTCAGAGGTGTGAAGAGGTTCGTTAACTGTCTGTTTAGATGTGTCATTAGTCTTCCCATATACAGAGCAATCACAGGAAAGGAAATCGTTGGAACTCAGACCCATCGGTTAGTGATTAATTTCCATCTTATGACACTTGGCATGCTGCTTCACTACCTCCTCCAAGCCAAAAGTCAATAGTGGCTCCAATCAAAAAACAGCAAGGAAGGGAGAAAAAAAAAAAATCCCTGGATTACATTTGTCTCCCAGGCAACAAGTGACCAAGGAGTAGATAACAGCCCTCTGAGCATCTCAGCACTGGAGTGCTTTCAGACACATCACCTCCTCCCAGGGCCACGCGCAGCCGCCTCCCTCCTGCCCATCACAGATTACTGCTTCTGCATTCGTATTTAAGGTTATTAAAAACAAGGGGAGTGTTACTACAAGTCCCCTTCACCTTGTCCAAGAGTAGACCACAGCTGCAGGTAAGCTAGTTCAGAGGTACTACTGGGGAGAGAAAGCAACAAGCAGAAGCTACCCTGTAAAAGCTTATGACCAAATACTTTTTCTTTAAAAAAAGTTCCGATAATCTTTTCTATTGAGAAATTGTTACACCTTTTTCTGGCACTTAATATATATGTAGATTGTATCAGGGTATTGTGTACTAAATCTAAACTTCATTTGCTCTTTCTCATATCTCAAATACATAAATATACAAATCTGATTCCTCCCCAACAATCAAAACCAGTGCATTGCTATGAAAAGGTACATGATACACTCAGTGTCCAATTGTTTTTTCTTCCAATGGACTGCATATAGAAGTTTTTAAATCCCACCTTACACAACCTATTAGGATCTTAATAAAAATGTTTGGTCACCTTTTAATAGAATTGAAAAAAGTTTGAAATTTAAAAAAAAAAAAAGAATTAAAATGCTGCTTGTCAGCTCTTTCAGTTGTTACAGTTGGAGACAACAGCATTATCCACTATTAAAACTCCTCAGTATAAACATTTTGCTTCCATATACCTCACAACCAACTGCCTGGCCTTACATATCACCTATCATCTGCCAAAGCTCAACAAAAAAAAAAAAAAAAAGTACGTTGAGCCCTTTCCAAGACCAATGGCTGAGAAAAAACACATACCCTGTCTATATAAAAATTCCAGCAAATGTTTATTTGAGGAATTTTGTTCCCTGGTTATTTTAGCAGAGACTTGAAATGTGTTAGGAACGCAGCTTTTTTCCAGGGTTGTTCTTTTCATTGTCATAAAAACAGTCTGCCCAAAATAAAGCTTTGGGAAGAGAGCAGATACAGGAATTACAAAACACGTGGGCTCGGAGGGATGCTGGCGACTTCAAATCGTACCTTCTGAAGCTCCGGCTACACGTTCGCTTTGAATCCACACAGGACTGCGCTAAAACCAGGGAGAAGCAGCTCCAGGCACTCACATCTCTTGCACCACCAAGAGGGTATCCAAGGGAACAGACCCCTAAGGGAACTCCCCCAAAAGGGATGTAGTGGATGGAGGGGTAGGAGCTGCCATTGCTGCTTCCCTGGTTCTCACGTGTGCCCGGCCCTGCTTCCACAAGCCCATTTCAGTTATTTTCCTCCAAGAAAACTACTTCGATGGCATAATTTTATGCCATTTAAACTCATGAAGCTGGCTCACATGAAGGGTCTGATGGGCATCCAGCACTGCTGCAAAGCAGGAGATAGATGTGGGGAGCTGGGGTGGGGGGAGGGAAGAGGAGCTCTCCCCTTGTGCAGCAGAAACCGCGGTGACACCCTGATGCGTCTCTTGGAACAGCACACTGAGCAAAGAAAACCAGGACTCTGCCTGGACACAAAGCAGCTCAGAATAGGAATGGGAAAACCAGTGTGACAGGAGAGCAGAGATATGTGGGAGAGCTAGGGTGAGCAGCCAGCGAGGCTGCCAGGTATGGTGCTGAGGGAAGGACCAGGAGAGCTGCACAGCTGAGAAGAGACACCAAGATGCTGAGCAGGGACATGTTGGGGCTGGGGGAAGCCAGGTCGGCTGAGAGAAGAGGAACCGAAACAAGAGACCCAAGAGCACGTTAGTGACCGCACAGCTCTGCACAGGCATCCAGGCTACACCAGCAAGCTCAGAATTACTAAACTGAACTCCTTGAGGTAAGGACCTTGCTACTTTGAACAAGCAAAGAAAACCAAAACCAAGCCAACAACTCCCCACTGAGTAGATCTGTCCTCCTCCTTCTCCACTACCACCAAACCAGGAGTCAATGAGCGGCCAGGGCCAGACTCTCTTGAACCCAAACTGTCAGCAATATGAATTAGGAATATGGCAGCTGCCCAGGCTGAAGCGGTGTAGATAATACATCATCTATGAGAACTATGTCATGTTGGTTACAGAGATGCTTCAGGAACAGTAAAAACAAGCAGAAAAAGAAGAAACTTCCTATTACTCGAAAAAAGGACATTTCCAACTAGCATCTGCATTCCCAAGCTATCAAATCTTGAAATCACACCATTGTGACTTATCAGTCTCTGCCTAGCTCAGTGTAAGCTCTTGCAGTCGTTAACACAGGACCTGTAAATAACACTAATGACACTTTCTGCAGTGATGAGAGACCTTCTGGTTTCAGTATTCACCATTACTGATCTAAGGGCTTGCTCTCAGCATGGATTAAACCTAGTATTGTTACAGCAAATGACCTCCTTGCAAGTAACAGTGGAGAGATTACTGGGAATCAAAGGTTCCTACTGTAAAGAAATATTTATCCTGACCTCCTTGTGCTCAGTTACCTTGCAACAGCAGGCTTGAAGCAAACCTTCACACAGATTTGCCAACAAGTTCATCCAGGGGAACGCTGTTCAGCTTCTATAGATGTCTAAGTAGTCCATGCCAGCACAGAAGTGTTTCTATAAGATCAAGCTTTACTGAACCAGTTTTTGAAAAGTAAATTTCAAAAAAAAAAATGATAGAAATATCCATGATGTCACCACAGAATTTAGAACAACTGTTTGAGTAACTACAGCCAGAACCAGAGTCTGAAAAAAAATAGTTTTAGACCAGAATAGATTTCTGTGCATAATGTACAAGAGACAAAAACGTTTCTCAACTTTTATGTCTGCATCACATCTAATGTGCAGGCACATAGTCATCAGCCTCCTCCTCACACGTCGCATCTCTGGAACCACTGCTGACTGCTCGCACCTGAGCACGAAACCTCTGGGGGTGGCGAGAGCGTGCCCAAGGCTGCCAGGCAGCAAAGACTCATACCACCTCCCAAGACAACAGGCACGATGGAAACTTCTACCCATGAAAAGAGTAGGGTATTTCACTCACCACTTGACACTGCAGTCACCCAAAACATAGAACGGTTCTGGAAACCTTGACTAAAACAAGTTTCTGCTTGGTTCCCAAGACAGCAAATTAACCTCAAGAATTCCTCCTAAAAAACATTCCTCTCTTCTCACTTTATGGGAAAAAAAAAAGAATCGATTTCATAAGAAAAGTGAGGGATTTTTGTGAGGAGATAAAGAGGAAGAAGGAAGGGTTTCAAGCAGCACCTTATGACACCTTGCCTTTAGCTCTGAAACACACCAAAATCAACACAATAATCACTCCAAAATCCACCTCAGCAGAGAACAACTTGCTTAAATAACTTTGTTGCACTACGCAGAGATGCCTGCCAAGTGACTTAAAAACCATCCCAGCAATACAACATAGATGACACATCCTTCACTGAATATGCCACTACTTTTGAAGGTTTGCAAACGTTGTGCAGGCACTATGGGAAACAAGTGGCTCACGATTACAAAATTCATCAAGACTAGAGAATGCAAGTCTACTGCAGCCACTGATGCCACGTTGAATCAGCACTGCAAGAGCAAGGGCAGAGAGGCTTTTCAATATTCAAAGAGAACCTGTGCAACCAGGAACACTGCTTGAAGGCCAGGTCTGTGCTATTCCCTTGTAGAGAGCGATGCCGAGAAGAGCGTACTCCATTTTTTTTAGTGCAGCTACCCATTCCTCATGTTAGTATCACTCTCCTTTAAATGAAGGGCATCACTGCTAAAATAGAACCAACTCATAATTTTAGTTTCTTCATTCACATGAGGCAGAACCGGCATACTAGTATCAAAACTGGGGAAGGATACTATATAACAGATTTTAAACTACATGGCTGGCAAATGCTCAGGAAGATTTAAGATGAAGATGGTGAAGGCTGGTCTGCTGGTCTGTTTTAAACTCCTTTGGTTATCTTTACTCATCAGTATTTCAAGTTACCATGACAGACATAATGTTACTTGCTGTGCTCATCTACATGGTTCTCCAGTTTTAAATAGTTTTTGAGTGTTCACAGATAATAGTAAACCTTTATCCTCTTTAACAGCTATGTACCTTGCAGATGAGGCTGGGGGGTTCTCTAGTGACTTCTCTTTTAAACAAATGGAGTAATGCGCCGGAAGACACAAACAGAGCATTTGAATCATCTGAGGTCAGCTAATTGTTAAAAAAAAAAAAAGGCAATAACAATACAACTGCTAAGGAATTCTTAAAGAAAGAAAAACAAAGCCACTGCCAATGATCGCCATTATTATAAAACACATTCCTTAGATCCACTGTAATCTCACATAAAAATTACTAATAACTATTCATGCAGTTTAAGGGTAGATTTTCTTCATTCTCTTCCAACATTTCTTGCATAGACCAGTGAAATTCTATATAGCCAGTTTTAAAGAAGTGCACTCTAGATCTTAACAGCAATTTTAATGACAGTAACAATTTCATGGTAAGCATTTAATTTTCCGAAACCCTCACAAAAAATCCCCCTTACCTATGAACTCAAAAGAGTTAGAAACTTCCCCTGCCCTTCCGAGGAAAGTTTGGCAATATTATGTTACGAGAAAACTAAAGTAGTATTTGCATGCAGCATAACAAAACCCTCACACCCACTTCTCCTGCATGTTTTAACTCTTTTTTTTCAGTAAACTAGCAGTCACAGCTCAGCTTAAGCACAAAGCTGAAAAAGAGCTCTGACTAGGTAAAGCACAATTACATGACCATAAATATATGCTCATTTAATGCATGAAATTAAAGGTTTCACGGGAAGGCTTACTGAAGTATAGTGTTCAACCCAAGTAAACTAGTTGCATCAAGAAATCACCAGCTTTTATCAAGCAAACAAAAAGTTGGGGCTTTTTAAATTTTACATCGCTCCAAGTAAAAACATCCAGAAGTTCAAATCACTTAAGTCCAAGTCTCTGCTTTCATGCTCATCTCTCGATATTTTAGCCCACTTGCTCACTGAGCTACCCCAGACACTGACACAGCCATCAACCTTTTAAACCCCTGGTTTGCCTTCAGGACTGGCCTGATCCTGCCCCAAGTGGTGCAAGGCCATCGACCATCTCCATGCCTCTGGTGTCCTTCCAGTCACAAAACAGGCACTGCCTTTCCAACCAGAGAGGTTGGGTGGGTAAGTAACTTCCCTGAGAATGAGAAGTATGATTACAGTGGAAAAGGACTACTAAGCCTCAAAATAAAATAAAACAAAAATCCCCAAACCAAACACAGGAAGCCCAGCACGCAAATAAACAATGCTACAGGAATAAAGAGGCCAGACCAGCACTGTGAAGTAACAGCTGGAGAAAACGAAAAGGCCATGGTATTTCACAGTCAAAAAAAAACCCCACCTGTTTCATAGGGAAGATGACAGTGCAAGGTCCTGCAACAGGCAAAAGTGCTACCAAAACGCACACTGTCCAGTGGTCTTCCTTCGTTAAAGGAATTCAAGTCTCGCCAGCACAAGACGTATTACAAGTTTTCTTCGTACCTCTGGTCTCGTCTGTGCTATCGCAGTGAAGGGCTTGCTTTGTGAAGGCAGCTCTGCTCCCATCAGCAGCGCCTTTAGAGGCTGGCCCCCACGCGAAGCCCCAAAGAGCACCCCGTAAGTAGAGCCACAGCACTGGTCCTATGGCCTTCTCTACCTGCTCCAAGTAGAGCAAAGAAACTGGGTAACACCTCATGGCAACAAGACAGCACAGGAGTGACTGCGTGACAGGTTGTGTTGGTTGGGTGAAGTGAAGGCATTCACAGGCTTTTAAGCAATTTTTTAGCTTGGCAGTCCCCCTGATGAGTATAGAGAAGTCAGAAATGTCTTCTAGGGCACGACCTAGACACCCAGCAAGTCTGAGCTGCCGCCAAAGACTACTAATCCACAGCACGACCTCAGAGTCCAGGCTTCTGATCCCACAAGGGGCACTTCAGCACTCGGTCTGGAACAATTCTCTATGGTTTCAATCACGGTGACCCACTGCCAGATGACATCACGGGCACAGCTGGTCCACTGCTCCTCCTCTAGCTCCTCCACTTCTCCTCCAGCACACCAGCACCTGTATGTCCATTAGTACAGGAAAGTTCACACAGTACTATTGCCTACAGCCTGCAGTGGATCTGCTACACCACATTAGCTTCCCACTTCTCTCATCATAAACCGACTCCTCCAACAGGCTCAGGAGGTGTTGCACTATGTCACGCAACTCCAAGAGTCACATTTAGCCTGTTAAATATCTTCTTGTTGAGTTTATATGCAAATCACCCTATAAAGCTATTAGGCTGCCATATGGAAATCCTGCAAACAACTGAAGAAAGCAGTGTCATTAACTGCCCTTAAACAATGCCTCGCTCCTATATAAAGTAGTAGTATGTTGTTTCATGCTAGTGCCTAGCAACTCCAGCCGTTCCTCGAGCCTCCCCAGGCTAGGCGAAGTCCGTGCGCTGAAGAAGACAGGCTGTGACATTGCTAGGGAGGAACAAAGTGCAAGATCAAACAGACGGAGGGAGACTGGGCTGGGAAGACAGGAGAGCCCAGAAGACAAGCCTGTCAGCATGACAGGCCGTCACATGGCATACTTGAGGGAGATTAGGTAGCAAGTAGCATTAATAATGCTGTTTCAGCCTATAGAATTTTTGTGTATACAAGGCAAGTGTAATTATCTCTACTCTACTGAAAAGAAAATCGAGGAGACATAGAAACAAAAGAATAAAAAAGAAGTTAAGTGCTCAAGGTCACCTACAAACTCAAAGGCAAAACAAAAAAGAAATAAAAATCCCTGAAACTCCCAACTCATTTACTGGCATGTGTGAATTTCATGTCAGAGGGGCACTCATTTAAATAGCCACTGGTCATCTGATACTCTTCATGTTACCTAGATTATACAATTAGAAAAGACACAAATTGCCTTTTTTTACAAATATACAGTTACGTCATATATGAAAACCTAGTGACAATTTTAAATCACAACCTTCACCCAACAGACATTCAAAAAATTATTCAACACTTATATCTGTGCTAAAGGTTTGCGGGTCATTTTTTGCCTACTAGCATATTAATGATGAAATAAACCAGTGAGTGAATTTCCAGGGGAAGGGGTTAACAGCTAGTAGAGACGGGTGGCAGGGAGTAGGCTGCACTAAATCCATTAGCAGTGACAAATAAAAATAGAAATAAGGAAGACCTAACATAAGCTAATGGATTTGCACCATTTCCCCCTATAACTTCTTATTTAATGTAGGGCTTTTCCTTGCTTAGTATTTAGCATTGGTTCCCACAATTAATTGAGGGGGAAAAACAGGCACTTTGACAAACGGTTTGAGAGGCTGGCTGGATGCGGCGCTTCCAAGCATCTCTGGGCTCTGTAGGGAAACAAAACTGCGCTCCGTCCTGAGCCCTGCTCGGCAGCCTCAACAGACCCCCTCATCACCTGCAGCAGGCACGTGCTGAAGAAAAACTGTCCTCCTGCAACAGAGATCTTGCTGTTACCGCACATCTATCAACACACAAATTATTTCTGCCACTTACAAACACAAACCTGCTCTGTGTCCCATTTCTAATACTAAGTTCATATACACTTATTTTTTTACTACCATTTCTCTTTCCCTCTCCTCTTTCTCATGGCTAAAGGAAACCCCAGAAAGCAAAACAAAACACCTCCCCACACTGCAAACATACTCCAAGATCAGGCAACTTCTTGACTGTATTTGAAGCCTTCACCTCACTCACACAGCACAAATTTCCCTGACTTTAGGAGCCTTAACAGCCTAAATGTCACAAGACCAAACCTGTGGTTTGTCTTGGATGTCACAGGCTCCAAAAAACCCGGGACTTAACCATGACTTGGTACCTTTGCAAGCAGCCTACACCAATCCTCCTTCATCTCAAATGCCAGGTACCATCACAAAGCTCTGGAGAAACACCTTCTAAACTAGTAAGATCAATGGCTCTGCAGTGAAGGAGAATCAGGGCAAGACCAGTTTAGCTCCAGGAGCAAACTGGCCTCCTGCAGGGAGGTGAAAACCAGCCCTTCCAGCAAGTGAGCTCCCCTGGCTTCACTCACCTGGTGGGATGTGGCATCTTATTTTTACTGTAATACAGAACGCACAAGAAATCCCACCTGGGTATCACACCACTGAGACCTACACATGGCCAGACAGGGAGCAGCAAGCCCCCACCTGGGACCAACTGCAGAAGAGCACCACCACCTTCGGCACTAAGCTCTTCCCTGTCTTCTGGAGAGCCAGGCACAGAACTCTTCCCAGGAGAGGCAGAAACACACCTCAACTGCACCAAAGCCTTCCAGCATGAGGAAGCTCTGACCTCAACACTGCAAGGGAATTATGTACCTGAGCAGAGACAGCAAGCAGGCTGCTAACCACCTGCCTGTCCCCACCCACTACCACCTCACAGGTTGCTAAAAAGCACCCTCTCCTGATCCCACCTGTAACTTCGATCTCCTCCAGCAGCGGTCCCACAGCCCTCCTGTACCCAAGAGCATAAAGGCTATTCCCACTGCAGCTGGTGAGATACCCCAGCCCACCGGTGGCAGGAGACAGCCAGGGCTCCAGCTTTACTGTAAGCACGAACAGGACACACCGTGGCACATGGGCTCAGCGCAGCATGTCCTCCCACCCTGGCCAGACAGGCAGGAAGCCCTGTCCCCTTGCCCACCCCGCAGGCATACAGCATCAGCCTGCACCCAGCCCAAGGGGACGAGCATCCTACCAGCAAAGGTCAAGGAGAGAAGCAGGTGAGAAATTGTGCTCCGCAGAAGGATGCAGCGGCATGGAGAGAATGCTAGCTACATTGCCAGGTCTCATCCAAGTCATCCTCAAGGTGGAGTAAGTTAAAAGGAACAATACGGGAACTTCTCATTTAATTCAGATGTGCTTACATCTCCTCCTGGTTTTAAGTCTGCTCTAGAAGCACAGCCTTGTAAAAACAGTAAGAAGAGATGAAGTTGCTTAACCTTCAAAGTTTTATTCACAGTCAGATTTGTTAAAACTGTAAGAACCATCTTTTTTTTCCTCTACAAAGTATCTCGAAACCAGATTTGACAATTATAGTTTATTTTTCTGTTGCCTTGGGTTTTTTAGGTGCCTGTATTTTTACAAGCATGGCTACATGAGTTTCAACTGGTAAAAGACTAAAAGCAGCAGATGCAACAAAGCCTGGCATGAGGAACTTCTCCAGCATGAGCCACTCAATCAAGCATATTTTAGAGTGGATAATTAATACTCCATTTCAGCTTCCCTGAGCACCTCCACCAGTAAAACAGATTTGAAAGCGCACAGATAGTTTATTAAACATGGCAAAGTGATTACATTAGAGAAATAAGACGTAGACTCACTGGTGTGTGTGGATTTAAAGCAAAAAAATTAGTATTTAAATCTAGATTTTCTTTTGAGAAAGCTAGCAAGTCCCTGATCAAAACATACAGCTTGGCAAGAATAGCATTCACAAGTTTATTAATGTTATTTCCCATGCAGCCTAGTTCTGCATTAGTAGAGCATTAATCAAAGTCTAAATACTTAAGTATCCTGATTCAATATAGATTCTTCCTTTGTTTAAAGTCTATCTCATTTTTCCAGATGCGATTCGAAATCCCACAGTGATTTTGCTATTTCACACAAAAAGCAAAGGAAAAGCGAGTTTCCTCAAATTCACAAAAGCGAATCAAAAGGCATGTGACGGAGGCAGCAGCAGAGAGCCAGCCTGCAAACTCACTGAAACAAACCCAACAGAAATAGAAATGTCACTCTTCAGGGCGCTCTTTCGGCTAAGCTGGTAGCAAACAGGATGTGAGCATCAGTCGCTGTGTGCAGAGAAGAGGTTATTCAGAATAGCAAGTTCAAGCACAGACTGAGTCTTTTACCCGGTAAGGAAAGAGTAGGAGGAAGGGGGGGGGGGGGGGGGAGAAAAAACCAACCCTTTCAACCCACACACGGCAGCCCTGCCTACTTGGGTTTTCCCTGGTCTCCGTTTAACTGAATTATCTCGCAAGCAGTTGCTTTCAAGCGCGATGTTCACAGGCAGCCCCCATGAAACAGGGCTGCCCAGGAAGCCTGCACGTGCTTCGAGTGGGGAGGAGGAGGAGGAGAAACGACAGGCTACTTGGGAAAATGAAACTGTGGACAACCTCAGCAGCATTAGCAGCCCCTAGAAGAGGGACTGGGGCACTTGTAGAAAGACACATCATCTACAGAAAGGATTACTGCTTGGTTTGAACATGAGAACAAGAAGGAAAACAGAGTCTGGAGCAAGGAAGGGGAAAAAGAGAAGACAAGACTGTTTGATGGAGCCTAGAAACCTCTGGAAGTTAGAAAAGCTGTATCAACTTCTACATTGGGCTAACTCACCATCTTCACTCTCCCACTCCTGAGTGTTTACTTGCAAGCTGTTACTCATTCTGATCACCGCATACAAAAAGGCTGCTGATCAATATTGCACAAGGGTGATTAGTACTCAGTAATTAAACATCGGTGTATGAATTTATCTCACTTAACATGCCTGAAGTGGAAGGAAATAGGGAGAAACAATTTCTGAGCAGACTCTAGTAATGAAAATTGACAACTTGCCCAACATCAGATGTTGACATTGTGAAGAGCTCAGAAGTAACACGGAGAAGATCTATGATACTCTCAGAAGAAGAATGTTTTTCTTCAAATTATTCATGATCAAATATGCGTTTGAACGGATCTATCATCTAAAGGAAAAGAAAATCTCATTTAAGGATGCAAAAGCAAGGCTATTTTGATGACACAGGTGTCATGCAAACAGGCCTGCTGTGACCTGAGTCACCGTTCCAGGTCTCCTGTGATCTTTTTCTCTATCGGTTTCACACAGGAAGCCTTCATATTTGACAAACCAAAAATAGCAGATAGTTTACAAATGAAAATCTTGCTTAAAAAAAGGTTGCAACTTTTTTTCTTTTCCGAAATGCAAATACACTTTCAGCACAGTACAATGATGATTTAAAGCCCTTGCCCCCGTCACATGTTCCTCAGACCAACGTTTATGAACGGTTCCATTTCCAGATGATGCAAGTAAGAAAAAAAGAGAACTAAGATGGGGAAAAAACCACAAAAATATCAACTGGAAATTAATACATGAATGTGAAAAGCAAACAAAAATAACATACAAGCTCCCTTACAGAGAAAAAACACGTAGCTAGAAAATGAGGTCCACACTGCTGGAGGCCCTATGCAAAGACTAAGCAAAAAGGAAGGGGCATCTTATAATTGACTCCATTCATCCTACTGATGATAAAAAACTTTGACAGCAGCAATTGTACCTTCAGAGCTGTGTAACATACCAAATCCTGCTGAAAAACAGTAACCAGCCCTTGAGCATGCTGGTGGGATGAAAAACCACCACTGCTTTCTCCACAAAAGGAAGCCAGATATACCAGCTCCAAAGCGCCAGCCCACGGAAAAGGGCTGGCATTCTCCTAAGGGTCCTTCTTTTCTTCACAGTCGCACCCAGTGACCACAAACGCTGACATCTGCACTGTACAGAAGAGGATTTCTGCAATTCCTGTGTTTTCCTTGCAAAAGACTCTCCAGGGCAATAGTAAACACACCACCACGAAAAGACTTTGAAAAATACTTGACAGATTACAGCTTTATCTTAACCCCAGAATCTGGCTTTAATGTTGCCGATTTATGGCATTTTTAGCATGTTGAGATTCCAGGTGTTTCTATTAGAAAGTCACAAGATGATGCAAAATCATGGCAGGGGGGAGGGGAATCAAACCAAAATGTTTCCAGCTGTCTTCACTTCTGTAAGAGAGCCTATAAAAGATCTTAAAGGATTTAAAATAAGACCTTTAAGACCCTCCTCTTCCCCCATTATTTTAAATGACAACATGATTTTTAAGCCAATTTCATAACTTCTAAGGCCCAAATCTCTATATAAATTACCCCCCACATCATCCTTATCATATCCATCCGTATTATTACACACACGCGCGCTCCCCACATGCTAACGTTACTTGGTCTAACTTAAAAGCCACACAATACAAAGACAGAGAATGTATTTGGGCGACAGAATTCCCTCCCTTTCCAAACAAAAGCACGTCTCTACACAGTGTGAGAAGGCTGAGGTTATGCATGGCATAGACTGAAAAGCCGCTGAAACCATCTCTGGAACCGTTTCGTTTTTTTGCCTTATGCCAAACAGCAGGAAGCAACAGATAGTCAAAACAGGAAAAAAAACAAGAGTTTACTGATGAAGCAAATTCTTCCCTTTTTTAATGCATGTCTAAATTAAAGATTCAGAGTGCAAATCCAACAACAAATTTCTGAACCTTGTTTTATAAATTGTGAAGGAAACAAATTGAAGTTGATGTGGCACACAAGTGGATAATTCTACCATAATTAAGACACGGACTCTCGTCCCGTCAGCTCAGCCCAGGCAAATGCATTTTTGGCATACTAGACACTGGAGGGTGAGTGGGACTCAAGTGCTGGTGAAGGAGCAGATGGTAATTAGCAAAAGCGGTTAGATCATCAGCATGTTTACTTTGAAACTAAAATAACGCAAGTATTTTAGCTGGGGGGGGGAGGGGGGACATACTCCTATTTTTTTCCTAGTCAGCAGAAAAACCGGATGAGAAAGCAAGCTCTTTCCTACAATTTCAGTACTACAAATTAAAATCAAAGCTTTCTAAATGAAAATTCTATATTTCTTCTCAAACAGGAATGACAGAAAAGCTTGTCTCTTAATGGAAAGGGTCATAATTACATTTCTGCTTTTCCAAATGCAAAATTACTCAGCTCTAAAAGCCAACAGCAGATGACACATCAAAGCGGACTTGCTAAGCCAAGAACAGGGAACTTTATTCCTCCAAACAAAAGCAGCGTTGCCCAAAAGGCACTGATGTCTTACAGGTGTTTTAGTAAAACCTGAAAGAACAGAAAATTAGTCAAAGTGGAGGTATTTTACTAAATTTTAAGTGCTGGTTTGTTTTGGAAAAAAACACGAGAGGCTGTTCAGGTTAGTTAGACTCTTAATTTAGAGTGATCTGTTTATACTAATTGGTAACCAGTCATGGCAACAGAACATGTCTGTCCTAAGGAAATCTTGCACAGACCTACCACTATGACAGCATCTTGTTTTCCTAGTGCAGAGACACAGGTAGATGGAATACTTTGTATGACAATCCAAATCCATACTACTTTTTGCTCCCGTTTTACTTTAAAAGTGTTTGGATGAGCTAAAAACCAATATGACTAAGTAACGCTTTTTATATATAAAATATATTTGCATACACACACATATATATAGACGGATACAATAATAAACGAATTTAAGCCAAAAAGGAGGTACAGCCTGAACAATAAAATCCCATTTGTCTCAATAACTGGGAGCTAGCACCATACTGAGTCTCCTGTGCAATTTGTCTCTGTGACAGCTTCTTTCCTATTTCCCTGCCGTGCAGCCAAAAGTCTAGAAAGTATTAGAACTTGATATAAAACTGTAAAAAAAAAATAATAATCTACCCTCTTTTACAACAGCAAGGCTTGTATACTTAATCCTGAGCATTGAGGAGGAAAACATTCGTCTTTAGAGAAGGATGGTAAGAGAGAAAAAATCTGAATAAAAACCTGCAACAAGGTAATTATGTAACAATAAACATGTTGCGTTAATTGCCAAAACAGGAAAAAAAGTTTGGACAAGTCAATCTGCTTCAAAACAAACCACGCAACGTTAAAAGCACCATTATTTATCTGACTCCAGCCATCTCGGTCACATCCTGAATCTCCAACTTCCCATCTCTCCCAACTGAAGACTGAAACCCTGCATTTCCCGTGCACATCATGGATTTCTTCCTACCTTAGCTACATGGGCAAGCCAACAAACTACTTACACTAATCACCTACAGCTCCTTAGTCCTAAAGTATCTCTGGAAGGGTGGAATTATGTAAGAACCATATCATTATTTCCAGTTAAATTTATAAATATATAATTTCAGAAGAGGATTCCTGCAGAACTAAATACCTTTTGACCCAGGAGCTCTATACCATTTCCTCTCAAAGTCCAAGTGTAATTGTAGCTCCATCTCAGTCAGCAGCATGCAGTTCTTAAAGCCATCAAACATGCCTCTCCAAAAGCTTTCGAAGCACTCCCAGGATCAGCGAGGATCTCTGGAAGTGCAGTGCTTCTGTGTTATTCTAGGGTTGGAGAAAGCTGCATGCAGCCAGCCAGTGCAAAGCAGTGATACAGAGGAGAACGTCGCAAATACAGCTTTTCCTGCATGGCAAGGACTTTACTCCTGAAGATGACCCATGCAAGAACTATGGAGTTCTCCCCAACAATTTAAAGAAAACAGATCTAATTGCAAAACTGCTATGTTTATCATGTTCTGTATCACCTAACCTTAACAGTGATGTTTACTTCTCTCCCCCTGATCCAAACCCAGAGCATTTCATAAATGATTTCCTATTTTTACTGGAAGACACATAACCTAAGGAGAGATGTGTTCCCACTCTCCACTCTTAAGGGTAAGGAATAGATATAAAAACATGTAAATAAAAGTTTGAGCTAAGGTATCCCAGTATCTAACCCTAGTCTTGTATTAACCCCCACATCCCCTGCAAGTTGCACTGTAGGTATATTTTTTTCAACTGTAAACTCAGAAAAACATTTACAATAGTTGCCTCATCTCAGTGAGTACCCTCCCACAGTAGGCAGCCATGGGATCTCATAAATATAGCTCTGGAGCAGAGCCTAATTTTCTGCTCATAGCTTGAATGAGTGTCAATTCAGCATTCAACTAGATTCTCTTATGCGAAATCCCATCAATAAGTTTCTGCTCCATGTACTGCCACAGTCACTTTTCCATGCTATTCCCCATAAAGAAGCCTGTTCATTCCTCTGCTTACCAACATTGTCTTTCAGCAAGTTACACCAGCGTTTCAAAATCCTGATAGCACTCAGCTAGTGGTAAATTGCTACCGTTCACTGCTGCAACAAAATATAGCAATTCAGCACGCCGTAGATAGTGTTTTGGTATCTTAAGTCACTGGCTGAGGGCAGCAATTTGGTTTCTTTTCTACTGCAGCAAGAAAAAACCCACTTACATTTAAGATCCTTGGAACAAGTCCTCTTACAAATTCCTACATCAGTTCCCAGGACAAAGTTTCCGTAACACCCAGAACAGAATCTGAAGAACATAACGAATTAAAACGTACTGTCTCCAAAATTAGTATTATGGATAACTGCATAAGATCCAGAGACAGCATTTGTGGCCACAACTGCTACTTTCCACAGCTCTCAGTCCCAATTCTGCTGTTGTTTACTCAAGAGCAAATCAAAAGCAGCTCCTCTGAAGTCAAGAGTCCAAATTTCTGGGAGAACAGAAGAAAACAAGTAATGTTCCAGTCTAAGACGGGCCAACAGTGACCTACCAAAAAGTCAGGAGGAAAAAAAATTTATGCCAAAGTAGGAAGGTCGCTCCCCTTCCTCCTCCCTACTGTTGCTTATCTTACTTGACCTCTTTCACTGATGAGTCTGACACCACTTAAAGCTGTAAAAAAGTTAGGACTTTGTGGAAGCCAGTTGAGTTGCCAGTAAGTATATAAATCTTGTCAGCATCCAGACTGTTATAAACATGCTTATTCTCCAGAAAAGATACCCACAGTTTTATTGCCACTGCAATCATCTGCACTAAATGACCAGACACGGCAGCGATGATGGGCATGGTGGTGCAGTACCTCAGCTACCGGGCATCTCAGCAGCTCCAGCCACTTGATCAGTAAGATCTAAAAGCAGGCTAAGAGGAATCACAGACACGATGGCATGGCAGAGCCAAGGCACTCCATACTCCCTCATGTAATTAAAAGTGCGAATTGCTGTGAACTTCAGTCCCAGACACCAATTTTGCTCAAAGGGAAAACATCTCAGGAACCTCTTGCTAAAGGCAGCACAGCTGAGGAAGGTGTTCCTGCCCTCATCTATAATGCCAGCTAATCCCAGGCCAGCGAGACTCTGCTCATCAGTAAGCATCCAGTAGCCAGCCATAGAGCCGCTACTGTCCAACAGCAACAACACTTCTGCTCCTTCAGAAAAGCTGTCTTTGTCTCCACAATTAAAGAAAACGTACAGTACTACTCTTGTGTCTGAATTATTCCAAACCAGAAAAAACACACAGAATCATAGAATGGTTAGGGTTGGAAGGGATCTCAAAGATCATCTAGTTTCAACACCCCCTGCCACCCTCCGCTACACCAGGGTGCTCAACCTGGCCTTGAACACTTCCAGGGATGGGGCATCCACAACATTTCTGGGCAACCTATTCCAGTGCCTCACCACCCTCAGAGTGAAGAATTTCTTCCTTATATCCAATCTAAGTCTTCCCTCTTTCAGTTTAAAGCCATTGTCCCTTGTCTTATCATTATATACCCTTGTAAAAAGTCCCTCTCCAGCTTTCCTGTAGGCCCCTTTTAGGTACTGGAAAGCTGCTATAAGATCACCCCGGAGCCTTCTCTTCTCCTGGCTGAAAAGCCCCAACTCTCTCAGCCTGTCTTCACAGGAGAGGTGCTCCAGCCCTCGGATCATCTTCATGGCCCTCCTCTGGACTCGCTCCAGCAGCTCCATTTCCTTCTTGTGTTGGGGACTCCAGAGCTGAACGCAGTATTCCAGGTGGGGTCTGACAAGAGCAGAGTAGAGGGGCAGGATCACCTCCCTCGCTCGACCTGCTGGCCACATACAGGAATTAAGTCAGAAAAACTAAGATACAAGACTGATATAAGTATTCAAGCAGATATATAGGATCCATTTTACCTTTAAAGACGTCAGAATACAACCATCAAAAGGACAAGGACTCATAAGCACATCTGGACTGCCTGCATTTCTCTGCTGCTCGTCAATTAAGCACTGCCAGACAATCAATTCTGGCACCTCCTCTCTTCCCCAGCCCACCTTCCTCTTCCCCTACCCCTCTGGAGCTGAGTGGGTATCCTGCTTTCAGACAGCTCTGAGACACTGGAGTAGGTGGGGAATGGTTGGGAGAAGGACTGAAACTAACTGGGTATTAGATCGAATGACAGATGATAGGAAGCAAAATTAAGTAGTTCTTTCCTTGAGAGTAAAACTTAAATACTGAATCATAACAAGCCAGTTGCTACTGCTGAAGAAAGCAAAACCTCATTGTTCTTGAACTACTTAATAAGAAACTGACTTAAACTGAAAGCACCAGAAAACCAGCAAGATTCATACACATCTCATTAAAGCAAACCTTCTTCAATATCTTCCTTTACCAAGAAGACAGGAGACTTGACTTACACTGCTTCAAAATAACAGACTATCAATCAAAAGATAAAAGCAAGTATTTAGAGAAAAAAAATCTTTATTAGCTTAAAAAATACATATAAGCATGCAGCATAGCCTTTCCCTAAATGCTTACTGAGCAAAACTTAACCAGAGGCAGCCATGTAGTGGTTTTTTTTTAAGCAAATCTGTGTTCACAAGACTAACTGCATCATAACATACTGCTTTGCTACAGCTACATGCTGTACTTGCACCAAAACCTCATCTAGCAATGGTCTGCACAGTCTTGAAATGACGGAAGTCAATTATTTCTGTATGTTAAGCCACCACTGACCAACATACAAATACCAACAAACTAAATTAAAAATAGAATCACACTGGGTCTCTTTTTCATAAGGATTCCAGCTTGTGTTACCCTTGACCATTCATATCTTTTAACTAGATTTATTATGAAGATACAGTAATTAGCTGAAAATAACACCGAAGGAGCTGGTATGAGCATCCTGGAGACTGCTTCTCAGACCCCACCGGGCCAGTCATTGGAATGACTTTACCAGGAACGCAGAGCTGCCACGGGAATGAGCCACGGTTTCAGCTGCCTGGGTCAGCGAGTGGGACACAGCAACTGCCTGAAACCAGAGCAAGGAAAGGAAGCTTCTCCAGGAACACAAAGGCTACTTCAGGCTGCCTGAAGAGTATTTTGAACTACTCCATTATTTTCAACTGCTCACTTACGATCAAGTCTTTTAAATGCTTTCTCATGAGGTCTTCACCCAGGAAGAGAAGCCACGCAGCACAATTTACTCTTTCAGCCAACGTATGTAAAACACTTCACTTCCCTTTTAGGAAGGAAAGGGGAAAACCTAAGGGACACGTATTCTGTAATTAAAACCGATTCTTTGATGCTTTGTTGAAGAAGCGAAGTGCGAGACAGAAGAGTACACGCTGGCCAGACCAGCAAGTCCAGTCCATCTCCAACGTTCAGCCACAGCCGGAAGCAGTGCAGCCGCCATCATGGGCCTGGAGCTCAAGGGGCATGTCTTGCCTGCCATGCTGGGAGCTTCACTGTGGTCCCACAAAGGCTGGCACTCCTTAATGGACACAAAAAGCCTCATCGGTGAGGCCTCCTATGCTCACACCAGATCGTGGCCCCAGGATCCATGCTTCGTTTGCTGGCAGTGACAAAGGCAGCTTGTCAGCTCTCCAGGAATTAGGAAGAAGCCTAGGTGGTGATGGGGATGGAAAGGCAGCTGCACAGAAAAGCCGGACAGCTGATTTTATGGACATCCTTCCCCCTTCTGTAATAGCTTTTCAGAGGATCCACAGCATAGCTCCAGTCAGAGCCACCTCTACCGTCAATACTAAAACCTTTGGGCAACAGAAAGAAATAAACCTTGCGAAGCTGAGAAAATGTACATACGTGTGCACACTCAACCTCGCATGGTGTGCTTAGGACCACTTCATCCACGTCCTATGGGCCCAGTCCAGCACCAAGCACATATATGACTGAACATACAAACAGCCCCAGTGATTCAAGCGCAGCCTATGCTCTTGAAGGTAAGAGCATCCCCCGGCCCTTCCCTTCCCCATCTTCTCCTGCTGCCACCAGGTCAGCTCTAAGGCAGCTGAAAACCACGGGCACGGTTTTATGCCAGATTAAACAGAGCTGAGCCCACAGCCTGTGCTGACACGGGTGCTCCTCTGACCACAGTGACCATGAGCTAAGCAGGGAGCTGAAAATTAATCCAACCAAGTTTGCCCACTGAAAAATAATCCAAACAAAAATAAAAACAAATAGTTTTCAGCCTGCTTATTGCACAGTGACACACATGCCAGTATGAGCTCGAGAGGGACTGGCAATACAGCCCTGCACCGGTTTGATCCCCCAGCAAAGGGAACAGGCAGCCAGGTTGGGCAGGGACCATGCCTGATGGTAGCAGCCCAGACTTCGATTGCTTTAAATCAGCTGTAAAACACTACAAAGAGCTGCTAACACAGGCCACTTGAACAACAAATAGCACAGTCCTGCTCCTAGGGGAAAACCAAAAAACATCTCCAGCAGAAGAAAGCCTCTCATTGTATTTAAACTTTTCTCATTTCATCCTACCCTTTACCTTGTGGTAGGAACCACATCCATTACCCCACCAAGCAGTCATGCACTGACTCTCCCTGCAGCTCCCAGACTCCATCAGGCCTTTCTTCCATTAGGAATGGCTTGCCTCCTCGGCAATCCCAACCGGAGGCATTCTCCAGCCTCTCCATCATCTCTACTCCCTTTGTTGTGTTGGCACAACTGTTCGTTGGACTGTGCTGTGACCTGAATCGGGGAATCAAGCTGAAAAGCAACTCAGGAATTAAAAAAAGACAGAAAGATAAAAATCCAGCCAGATCAGATCTCTGACCAGATCCATGGTATGTCACAGGAACGCAAAAGTTCATGTGCCAGGAAGGTGCTGCAGCAAACAGCCAGAAGCAAGGGAGGTGCAACCACAGCTGAAAAACAGACTCGTCAACCCCACCACAGCCCAAACCCACAGGAGAAGAGTGGCTCATGCCTGCTTTCCTGTCTGGGCTCTTTCAGTGCTGCTTAACACACTTCCTATCATCTTTGCTGTAAGTTAGGAGCACAGACACTAACAGCTACTCCAGTTATTTAACCTAAGTAACCAATCCCTTCTGGTGGGTCAACAGCCTGTCAGTGTGCAACTAACACCCCAGTTACCCTGCAGCGCGCCTGCCCTCGGGCTATCTTAACCAAGAGCAAGATAACATAAATACCTTAGATATAAGGTTCAGAGGACTCTCCAGATATTGCCAGCTCTTCATCATTACTTGAAGAACTGACTAAGCTTTGTACTGCTCTAAACCAGTTAATACAGGCAGACTCCACTGCTAAGAGTAAGCTCTGATGTAAAGTCAACCAGCTGGATGCCAGTGAAATGGGTGTTACTTCCAGACACAGCTTTAGGAAATCTGCTATTTAAATATTCTGTATAACTTCATGGGTTTCCCTTCAAAAACAAAAGTGAAATAGTTCAACAAAAGCTCTTCGTAAATCATCTGATATTTGGAAATCTCTTTTTATAGTATGGTTCTAGAGACTGTTACGATTGCTCTGGAATGAGATGACCCTCATTTCCCTACATACCAATTTGAGGAGAAAATTTTTTATACTAGAGAGCTTTTTAGTATGACAGACTGGGGTATAAGAAAAAGGATTTCAGGTTAAACTAGACAAATTCCAGCTTAGAAACACAACATCTCTGTTAAACAATTTGGGAAATTAATAGTTGGACTAGCTTATTTAGGATATTATTTTATTAATGAAATCAACATCATCTGAAGTCTTTAACATGAATCTGAGGGGTTGTTTTGTTGTTTGTTGGGGTTTTTTACACTTTAACTCCACCAGATGCTATAAATGCAGTGAAATTCTGATGCTTGTGTTATTTGGGTCAGTCTAGGAGCTATTATATTACAAATGGAGGAGATCATTTCTATCCCCAGAGTGCACCAAGCTTTCATAGGCGATTTTGAACATAAATGTTAAAAGAAGGAGGACAGGGTCCCTGGTCCCTCGCCTTTGTGTGTATGCAGATTGGATTAGGAGATTCCAATGAACGGAGCAGGCTCCTTTTCCTCTCACTCCAGGTGGCGCTTATCCTTCTGCAGGGTTTTACCTGTCAAAAGCCCAGACATTATCACATCAGGGGAAAGACGCTGGCAGGAGGGACTCCTGAAAAGTCTCCTGTGCCAAAAGATCCCCCACGGCTCTCGTCAGGTGCCCTGGCAGAGCGCTTACAAGAGGCGGTGCATTAGACGAGGATAAGTTGGACGCTGGCTCTCGCAGAGCCCAAGGACCACTCGGGAGTCCTCAGATCTCAGAGCCCACTCCAGACAGAGGAGGAGCCTGGCTGGATCTCCATGACCCAGTTATGGACCACGTACTTCTAAGAATAACTTTCACATCAAGCGAGGAGAATTTTCTTCTCCCAGCCCCATAAACATATCCCTTACCCTCATTACATTTTTATTAAGACATCCCTCAGCACGAGTGCCAAACAAACCTTTAAGAGACTTTAATTTCTTCAGCATGCACACAGGCAGGAGCGTGCGTGCATTTCCCTATCTGAGATAACACCGAGCAGACACAAAGAGGAATCCTTTCGATAGCATGGAAGCCTGAAGAAGCACAGACCAGGGAAAAGACAGCAGAACAGTGGAAAGGAGCACGGGACGAGAGCCTCAGCTTCTATAACCGTGGGCTGTTCACTGAGACAAAAAAAAAATTGCAGAGAAGTCAACGAGGTCAAACATCCTTTCCTCTGATCCACTCGTTTGATAGTAACGATTGAGAAAGTTTGCATTCATAAAAGGCACAGATGTATCGCGTGCCCTGAAAATACAACCCTGCTAGCCTTTCTTCAAAACAGGAATCCCTACACATATAAAACAAATCTTCGAGAAGGAAAAAAAATAGGGCTTATAACAAAATTTTTCAACAGACCCTTAGCTACAGCAGCACTAGTGGGCGCAGCTATAATTACAGCAAACCTACATAATGCGTCTGAACTAGCTTAGCCCTTTCCCTGCAAGCAGAGAAGCTGCCACATCAGTAACTCCGTTGCTAGGGCAACTGCTTACTTTCCATATCAACTGCAAACTCGTTGCTATGGAGACACATATACAAGAAAAATTCCTCTCTATAGCCAAGGACCAGATGGTAGGGAAGTCAGGGAAGTCATGGGCTAACGGGCTGTACTAAATGGGACACACACTAGAGGACATTTAGATCTGTACGTTCACAACAGGATTAATCTGAATGACTGAATTCACAGGTCCAGCAGTATAAACAAAGCCAGGGAACTCCTCGTCTACTCCCCATCATGTGATACTTCACACTCTGGCCAACTATTATTAAACTGCTGAGCTCAATGCAAAGAGGTTTCTACAATCAAGGGCTCAGCATTTCCCCTTCTTCAGCCCGGCTCTCTGTCTCGATCCAGGAGATCAGCCTCATCGCAAAGTTACATGAATAGTCACTCTGTCGACTTGCCAGGTGAGCCTGATGGCATTGCAGCTCAAGTGGAACAGCAACATTACATAAACAAATCCGAGGAGAAAAATGTCTTTTCCCGGCATTCCACACCAGACCTAAAAGCACCAGGACAGGGCAAGTCAAAAACCCAAGTGATGCGGCCTGGAAGCCTTTTATTTTTCCTGTTACAAGGAAATGCAAGTATTCATAGGCAGGTAGAAAAAGCTGCATACTATTAAATACATATTTAGCTGCGTGAATATAAATTAGTGGAGCCTGGGATTGAGAAAACTACTATGCAGAGGGAATTCAAAAAAGAATTAAGTGTTCAGCAGAACTTTTTTTAGAAAAACGATTACTGAAAGGCTACACAAACAAACACTGGAAAGCAAACTACAGGAACAAAAGCTTCTAGCTTTTCACAATGTGTCAACGCACATCAACTGGCAAATGCCTGCAATTCCCAGCATTGATTAACTCCTTCCCCCCATACTGTACATGTTTCAGAGCCTATCTTGTTAGCATTTTATAACATGCCATTTGCTAAACGCTTTTTTTTCCCCCCACATAGAAACAGTAAGACAGGCAGACTCCAAACCTGCAATTTGCAGGATCTGGCTGCAAAGGGGAAGAAGTGGCATGAAACAATGCCTTATAGAGGAGAGTCCTCCCCTTCCCCTGCACCGAGCCCCAGTCCAAAACCAGAGAACCCTTTAGATGAACACCTTCCTTCCGAGCAGCAGAGACGCTGGCTGCAAGGTACTCAAATCAAACCCAAGTGTGAGTGTGCACACACAAAGGTATTTTCAAAGCCAGCACTTGATGTTTACTGCTTTCCAAGTCCACAATTAGCTGTCAAGTACCTGATTCAGCAACTCTGACTGAGCGCCAGTTCTGCGCTTGGGACTCGGTCTGCCACGTCCCTTGGCCAGGACACCAGAAAAACCCAGCAGGGGATTTAAATGACCTGCCTTGGTGAATTTTACATTTGAGATTCTCATCTCATTCACCTTAATGCTGGCTACTTGCAGTTATTATTAGCATCTCCAGGAGATGCAAAAAATTCTTTCTCATAACCTGGGATTTTCCAGGAATGAATAAAACCCCACCTCGTTATTCACACAGGCAAGGCCTCCCACCACACCTTGTTGTCTAGCTATGTAACCATGGCTCTAATCACGAATTCGAGACGTAGGTGACTAGTCATGCATTGTGCTCCGCCACTTCCCTGTGGAGAAGCAGCACGTTGTAGTATTGTTCATACGAGCTCAGCAGACTGCCGGATATTTGACAGATAGACATGAAGACAAGTTCCTCATAGGAAGGAAGCTGTAATCTAAATAGTCAACTGGTAAACAGAGGAAGAGGGACAGAACAAAACACAAATGGCAATGTTAAACACATGTCTTGCCAGTTACAATATTTTGGGATTTTTAAATGTACTGTGTGAAGGTTTCTTATGGTCTGGGACAGGATCATAAAAGTCTGGTGTGGCATTTGTTATTATAGTTTCACTTCCAAACAAGAACTTAAGACTCTGGTTTACACAAAACAAGATCCAGTTCAGGAACAGGTTTTTTAATCTCACAGACAATCGTTAACAGCAACTAATTTATAACAACGCCAACATACAGTGTGTGATCATCAATATGTGGGCAATGGATTCTAGGGAATGACTTTTTTTAAAAAAAAAAAAAGACAAAAGAGTCAATTGTTTAAAAAAGGAAAGCTCCAGGGAAAAGAAAGTTAAGTAATCTGAAAAGTTGCTAGTTTAGAGTAACGTACAACTCTTCCTCTAGAGTTACTCGAGCTCCTATTCCACAACATTTAAAATTAAATCGCACCCAAAATAGGGAGAACAGCACCACCAACAGAAGTTTAGTTTTAGGGTAACCAGTTACAAGACAATCCTGGCATTTGCTTCGCTGAAATACAAAAGCTGAGAGCATCTATTGTTTCTGCCAGGAGAAAGTGTCTGCTTTCTGATCTTCAGCCAATTTTAGAGACAGACAGTCAGTGATGTGATTTTACCCACTATTTATTTCACTAACCTGTGAGAAGGCCTGTGAAATTGTTCTGCAAGCTTATATTTTTACCAGTGTACTCGTACTGATTCATCCAGACCACTGCTTCTGAAGACAGTCCCCTTCGGAAACTGATTATCTGCTCCCAGGCAGACTGACGCGGTAGAAGGCTATGCAAAGAGGACTACCGCCGCTGCTCAGCTCGCTTCTCCCTTCCCTCCCACACAGCCCATTCCTGCAGATGCCACTGAGGATTCAGCAATGAAACCAGGTGACAACAACAGAGATCCAAAAGCAGAAATGTGCTCCGCAGGCTTCTGCCACCGCACTGGTCGCAGAAGCTATAGGAGCCCAGGGAGAGAACGACTGAAATTTCAGTGAATGGTAACTTTCATCATTGATGCCAGACCTCTCTCTCTCTTTGAAGCGTTTCTCTAAAACCTGCTTGAAATGGAATGAAGCTTCATCACCGAAATTCAGAACTACTTCTGTTTGTGTAAAAGAAAGAAAAGTTTTTTCAGATTAAGACACAGACCAGGGAAAAAGCGATGGACTCTAACATAAGGCATACCCTTTCACTATACATTTGTATAAGCCAAGAACAGCAAGCAGCCTATTTATAACATGATTACATTCATCTAGTATAGCTGGAAACCATTACCACAGCTTGATAACTAAAAACAATATTTAACCACTATGCATGAAGACACCAGCTGGGGGGAAAAGAAAAAACACACACACACTGAGTACTTTCTTACAGATGTCTAGACAATGAATTTAATAAAATCAGAATGAGCCACGCTAAAGAAATGTTGGCTCTCTGAATTTAATGAACTACATTACCAGGGACAGCGTTGCATATTGTGCATTTCACTGCTACAGACCCGTTCTGGGATTAGCAGGTGAATATTGTCAGAGCCAGATAGGTTTCCATAGTTCCAAACTTACCTGACTTCTGTCTTTGTCCACCTTCTTAAAACATTTATTCAAGGACAGATTATGTCTCACAGAATTTTTCCATCCAGTGGGTGCATTTGCAAAATATGGAAAGTGTTCCAAGATCCAGTTGTATATATCCTTTACGGGCAATCTTTTGGTTGGCGAGTCCTCAATGGCCATAAATATGAGGCAGCTAAAGGAATAAGGAGGTTTGCAGTTGGGGTTCTGCTTGGCATCGTAGGGCATGTCAGAGTGGGCAGGAGACGGCGGCGTGTCATCACCGATGTCCTGAACGGGGCTAACGCTCCTTAACACCGAGTCGCCAAAGCTTTTCAACAAGTTCTTGCTCTCGTGTAACCAGTTCAAATTAGTTAGTTCTTCATCTTCCATGGCCCCTTTATCTAATCTGATGGCAGGCAAAGAGAAATCTAGGTCCTCATCATCATGAAGTGCCTTTGACAAATCGCTATCTTGGTAACGTTGGCTCAATCCGCTGGGAACGCTAATTCCTGAGCCCTCTGGCTTCTTACTGGGAGGCATGACTGGACCCATTTAGACAGCAACTCCTGGGAGAGCGAGTCCAAAGGAAGGGGAGAAAAAAAAACAGAGAGGAAAGTTAGCCCACAAAAAGATACTGCATAACATTTTGACAGCTTTTCCCTAACTGGTCACTCGGCCTTTTGCCATCTGTACTAAAAACAACAGTCTCACGTAAACACTCGTCTACAACTTTCAGTACAATAATCTAAAGTCAGGATGAGGAAAACATTTCAGTCAATGGAATAAAAATATTTCAGTTGATAGAATAAAACAATCATCCCGATACACCTTAGTTCTGCATGTACACAAAGCCTCACACAGGAAATCCTAAAGACATGTCCCTTTAATGATGAATATGTGTACCAAATCATTGCATACTCCGATTGTATCACTTTAATAAGCATGTAAACTAAAAAAAAATAAATAAAAAAAAATAGAAGGGCTTAAGGCCAGTTGCTTCAGATTAAGTTCAGCTGTTTCACTTTTGAGGACAATACAACAGTAACGTGATTAAAGTCATTCTGGCTAAAGGCTAAGGCAGACAAACATCCAATCTGACTGCAGTTGCAACAAAACTCATAAATGACAGCAGAACTTCAAAACCAGCAAGTGCGGGAGAGGGGAAGAGGGAAAGCAATGCACAGCAGTTTTGGGACCAGGGCCAAGACAGAGGGAAACAAGCACCAGAGGAATAGAGCACTTCAAAACTGTATGTAAACAGAGAGGGCTTTAGCATAAGCTGAACCGTACTTCAAACTTGGTAGAAAACAGAGTCAGAAAGACTGCTGTGATGCTCAGCAGCCGCCCCGGGAGAGGTGGGACAAGCTGTCAAGGGTACTGCACCAGCAGGCCCCGGAGGGGATACCTGCGAGCGGTAATATTCGGGAGGACCTGAGCCCTTCAGAAGCTGGGTGAAGTTGTGTGTCTCCTCAACTCAAAAGACACTGACAAGAGCCCAACAATTCCACTTCAGAACCAGGAGACAGGCTCCCTTACCTTCTCCATACGGTAAAACTGCCAGGACTTAGGCATGGAGATGTGAACAGCAGTGAAATAAAAATTGGAAAAGAGTTAATAACTGATTTAGAAACGATGAAACTTCCTGCACAAATGTTGAACAAGAGCAAAATGATTCCCTCTATCTAAATCGTATCCTCAGCAATTCCCTGAGGTCATGCAACCACACAGTCAATACCATGAACGAAGGGAAAAAAAACTACAGGTAACAACAGAATGAACCATGTACCTACAGGAAAAAAAAAGAGCATGATAGCCATTCTGGAAAAGGTAGATTATATTTTAGCTGGTACAAAAGGGTAAAAATGAAAAAGTTCCTTGAGTCTTTCTTTAAACACTTTACACCAAAGCAGCCATTACCAAAAAAGAAACATATGGAACTTCTATGCACAGAAGCCCGTTAATACACACCATCACCCAACAAACTCAGCGAACATGTGTGGTTTTACACAAGTATCTGGAAGAGGAAAAAATACCAAGGCAGATATAAACACTGGGAGGCCAAACTTACGCCAGTCCCACTTCCTAGCTTTCAAAACAGCATCCAGCACAGCCAGAAGGTAAACACAAATATCGCCAGTGTCCAGGGGCACCGGCATTGCCGACCTATGCCGCACACTCAACTTTGACTCCAAATGGAAGTTAAGTCCCATGAGCTTCTAAACAGGAAAATTATATGATGGCTGACAGTAAAGTAATTTAATTGCACTGTTGCTATGACAACACGCTGCTCTCTTTCTGTTTAATTTGCTTATTTGCCAGTATCCTCCCAAAGGGCCATATCCTACCACCTCTTTTTCTTTCTTTCTTTCTTTCTTTCTTTTTCTTTTCCCCCCCTCTCCAGGCAGCGGTCCTCACGGGTGCCGGGAGCGACTGGGCGGTCGCGGGACCCTGAGGCCGGCCACCGGCGTGCGCAGGGAGGCCCGGCGGAGCCCGGCCGGAGCGCGGTTCCCAGCGAGGTCGCCGTGAGCGGGAGGGGTGCCCGGGGCTGGCCCTCCTCGGTCGGCGGGGAATGTGGGGAGCGGGGTGGGGGGAGGTAAAACGATTAAGGACGCCCGTGGCGGCTGCCGCGGCGCCCCGCCGCCAGACAAAGGAGCGCCGGTCACATGAGAGCCCGCAGTTGGGCGAACATTTTTAATCCGCTGCCAATTGCGGGTGCTCCACCAGATACCTACAGAGCCGCTCGCTCGAGGGGGCCTCCGCGCCCGCCCTCCCGCCCGTCTGTGCCAGGCGCTGCCGCCCGCCTCACCCGCGGCCCGGGGAAGCGACCCCGGGCGGGGGTGGGGGGGGGGAAGCGCACCGGGCGGCCCCCCCCGCCCAGCGCTCCCACCGTACTTGTCGCACGGGGGGGGAGGGAAGACGGCGGGCGGGCGCCCATTGGCCGAGGCGGCAGCCAATCAATGGCGTTGCTAGGAGACTGGGACTGCTCCGGCTGGGCGGGCGCGGGCGGCCGGCGGCGCGCATACCTCCAATGCCGGCCAGATGTCACCGGCCCTCGCTGGCCCCGCCGCGCCGCGCCGGGAAGGCAACTTCTCCCCGCGCCTGCCCCGCCGCTCGCGGCCCGCCGCGGGCCCTTGCGCACCGAGCGGCGCCTCTTTAAGCCTCTTCTTTATATATACGTGTGCGTGCGTGCGCCTATTCAAAAGTCCTTGCCCGAGCAGCTCCCGGAAGCCCCCGGCGGGACCACCTTGGGCCGGAGGCGGCCCCGCGGCTCGGCCCCGCGGCGCGGCCGGCCGGGCTCGGCGGGGACACGGCGGCGCGCACGCTGCGGCCGCGCACCAACTCCTGGCCAAGTTGTGGCGCGGGGCCGGGCCCGGCCGAGCCGAGCCGAGCCGGGCTGGGCCGGACCGGGCTGGACCGTGCCGCCCCCCAGGCGGGTCCGCCGGCGCCCTGCGCAGTCCCGGCGAACAACAACAGCGACAACTTACCTGGCGGGGGGGGGCGGTGGTTTCACCGCGGTCCCTTCATGGCTGTGGCGCAAACTTTCATCTGACGGAGCCGGGCATCGCGCGCCCCCCGCCTCAGCCCGAGCCCCGAGGGTGCCGCGGGGGTCCCGGCGCAGGGGGCACCGCCGCCAGCATGGGGCCCGGCCGCCGCCCGCCCCCCGCCCGCCCCGCGCTCCCGACGGGCAGCGGTCCGCCGCGGTGCGAGCCGAAGAGCGAGAAATTGTTTCCACTGCAAACAAAAAAGGCGACACATGACCAGGGAGGGAGGGGAGAGAGGGAAAACGTGGGCTGGGCCAGCCGAGACGGGAGAAGCCGCGGAAGGGAGGGCCGCCGGCGGTGGGGGAGGGCGGCGGCGCGGGCGGCGCTCACGGCAGCCCGTGGGGACCCCGGCCCGCCGCCGCCCCCGAGGGGCGCCCACCGCCGCCAGCTGCCCGGACGTGTCCTGCCGCCGGGGCGCCCGCCCCGGCCCGCCAGCCCCCGCCCGGCGGCGTGGCGCGGGGTCGCCTGCGAGGCGGGCGGGCGGGCGCCGCGGGCCTAGCGGCGGCGGGGTCGCAGCGGGCCGGCGGCGTTTGCCTGGGGCGGGGGCGTATTCGAGGTCGGGAGAGAGGCGGGACGCCCCCGGGGAGAACTCTTTGGCGTGGAGAGAACTGACAGCGCTGCCGGTCCTCGCCGGCGGCAGCGCCGCTTCCACTTGTACGATTCTCTCTCCCCGCCGGTGGCGAGACGGCCGCTGGTGACAGGAGGCCCGGCCGGACCGACCCCGGCTAAACTGCGGTAAACTACAGGGCCGCCGCTGAAGGCACCACCGAGCACCAGAAGTCCAAAGATCAGCGCACCGGAGCCGTGCTTCTCCCTCCCCGCTCAAGAGGAGCAGAGCAAACACCTTTCAACACCGAAACCGCCGGGTTCTGTCCTGCACATCTCCCAGCAGGCAATTAATTCCTGCCGAGGAGGGGAAAACCTGCCAGCCCACCGGCGACCCACGACTCGAGCCTCCGCTATTAAGAGAGTCCCTTCAGCCAGTTTCAGACACGTCTGTCCTGCTAATCTGTGCAGGAGCCAGGTCCTAGGGAGAGCGCGCTCGCGAGCAGCAGCAACCAGGGCATGGTGCGAGGGGTCTCTGCTGCCGACCCGGTGTGCCATGAAAACGGCGCTTCTGCTGAGGGTCTGTCTTAACGTTGTGCAGAAAAGCAGCACGTTGCAGAAATCTGCACTAACTGCCGAGGAAAAACAGCTTTTAGTCTAAGGAAATTTGCTTTAAAATAAGGCCTGGTGCAATTAGGAGGAATGGTGCGTTTTCTCCCCTGCTGCCATACCTTGACATAACTAGTATTATCTTGAGTGAAAAAAACCTTACTATCAGTTAAACTAATTGGAGAGGAATTAACTTGATTTAAAAACAAAAAAGATTCTTTCCAGTGCAGCCCTGGACACAGAAATTATTCCTAAACCAAGAAGAAAATTATTTTAGCTGTTTTATTTAGAAAAGTTAAGACAGCTGTCTCAAGACCTTGCAGGAATTCTGCACTGGCCCAGAGAGTCAATATTATCCCGGTTAACCAGGATCACCACTGTATCCTCCTGCAGCATGTTTGTGTTTGTACCTGGTCATTTCCCAAGCCATGGGTTACCCCTTGTAATCTCTCGGACACTTGTGAAATTCACAGTTTTAGACAAGAGTGGCAACTACCTCATTCTCAAAGTGCAGGGCTGAGAAGCATTGCATTGATTCTCTCAAACTAGAAATTCCTGTCATAACTCACTAAGACCTTCTTTTGCCGATAGCTTTCCCTCCCCTACCCAGTGAACTTCTATTTCACATTCTTGCATATTTTCAAGAAGACATGCCAGCAGCTGGATGGAAGAAGGGGAAGAATACCTATCAGGCAGCAGAGTATCATCGTCGCCCACTGGTAACCCTGCCCTGTGACTTCAGCAGCCCTAACACTCCAACAGTCAGCAGACCATTAGATTACACTGTTCTTATCTCATGGCCGTTTGGTTTCAAAACCAAACTAAATTACCAAGTCGTAACTCCACCCACCTGAATTTATTCCAAGTGCTTCAGACGTTTTTCTGAGTGAATCAACAGGTCTTTTTTATCGGCAAGCAAGGAGATTTATTGCTTTCATCATCACTTGTAAAAGTCAAGTGTCTGAGAACAGACTACCAAGAAGAATTCAGCTAATGAGAAGTATTTCTGAAGTGAGAAGAGGGAAGCCTTGTGAGATGCAGGATAGTATCCAAAGAATGTTACACCTTGAATGCATTCTGTACGCAACCTATTCAGGTACACAGCTCAGTTCTGTTTAAAATTAGTAGCAAAATTTCCCATCAATATTGATGGAATAAGATCAGTTCCAGAGTTTTATACCTCTCTGTGACAGGCAGGAATTTCCCCAGAGCGCACACTAAGGATTACAGTGAAGGACGACTGCAAGACATTTGCTGCGTAGACAGAAAATCCAGTGTGATCGAGTGCAGAGGCCAGCGGTAGGTGACGCAGAAGCCTCGGAGAGCATGGGGATGGACTGCATGCCGGGTTTGGGGCTGGCATGGGACTCCCCACTAAGGCACCCCGCGAGGGGCAGTGGTGCGAGGCAGCCTCTTGCTGACTCCCACTCACCCCTGAGCTCAGCAGCAACTGGAGCTGCTGACTTGCAGCGTGGTGAAACACCAGCAGTGAGGTAAACACTGATATTTTTCCTCTTGGGAAAATTGTCCCCCACCTTCTTCTGACTCTTTGCTGGAATATTTAATATATAGGAAAGGAGAATACAGTCTCACATAGCACCACTGAAAGACCATTAATTGCTGTCTTAGAGACTACAGCAGTAGCAGAACATCTGACATACGGCCATCAAGTAACTCACTGTGATCTTAGGCAAACCACCAAATTTATTAGGGTGTCGATTTCCCCATTTCTAAGACAGGAATAATACTAACTCATTTAGCAAAAGATTTGCAACACTGACAGATGAAAACTGTTTGTACATCAAGACCAAAGTATTTGCCGTACCGAAGGCCGATTAGAAGCACCAACAGTGCAGAGCTGCACTTTAGCCTTGTGGGCTAATATACAACAGTCTAATCTTTCCACTCAGATTTCAGAATAGCAACTGCAGATGTTGCAGCATCTTATTTAATGAGGATTTCCAGCCATCTCTCTATACTCCTTTATCTCTTATCCTCTTCTAGATTGGAATCCCTGATAACCTCCCACAAGCCATTGAGAACAGCAAGGGTCACAGGCTCTTTATCAGCCCTCCAAAGCTCATCTTCCCCCTCCATCTCCACCTCTGCTGGGAACATCTTCCTTTGCTGGTAGTATGACCAGCCACATGACCTTGCTAAATATTTCTACTTTCTGCCCTCTGACCTCACCAGTCTCACCATTCAACAGACCTGCACCTCTTATCCTCACCTTTAAGCTCCCACTTCAAACCTGCTCTCCAATCATAATGTCCTCATTGACTGGCATCCTTGTCAATGTTTATTCTCTCTACATCAGAGTCAAATTTCTTCCCTGAAGTCTGCTGCAAGTTTGCCAACTCGGCTTGCTCATTAGGACTTCTAATTTGACATGCAGCTGTATACAAAAACCTCCCGGTTCTGAAAGGGTCCTCATGTGCAAGAATACCTTTCAAAGACTGAAGAGGACAGGGCTGCTGCCCCTTGTGAGCAGTGATCAGACCCTCACAGTGGGACACATCTCAGGCTCTAACACTGTACACTGGCCATCTGGTTTTGTTCCCATTCTTCCCCCATGCAGAATGACTAGCATCCCCCATCAGTCTTGCCATTTCTAAACTTCTGTTTTCTCTGAGGCAATGGATTTAATGTTGTACAGAGCAGAAGCATATTGAACACCTTTGGACACTATTAAAAACTAAATCATCAATACAGTATGTGCTTGATTGTTTCCTCTTTCACAACTCCTGTTCCCAGCATTCTTCTCCAGCCCTTCACACAGAATCTGCAGTACCAACACTTCTTTATTTTTAACCACGGCAGACCAGCCTGGTTTTGCTGTTTGCACTATGCCTGCTTTTGGGGCAGAGAAACAGCTGTTTCTGAATTCCCACCTGAACAGCCAGAGTCTCTGTCTCGTACCCAGGTAACACACCTAACCAGCTCACAAACGGTGCCTCGCTCCCGTGAAAAAGAGCAGCTCTTGCCTGGCAGCTGCTCTGAGTGCCGTCGTACCCTGCCTTCCTGCCCCGTGGCTTTTACAAGCATGCACTCTCCTTTCTTCTCCCACCTCAAGCACGAGCTAAAGGTACAAGCTGCACACGCAACGAAGGCCCAGCTTACTGATAGGAGATCTATCTTTTGCTTATTCACTTGAGACCATGGAATCAGACTTACAAGGCATTTTCCCAACCTTTCGTTTAATTATTCGTCAAGTTCTCATTTGCCCCAGCTGGTAGAAACCCAGCAGAAACAGAACTGAACTTAGTGATAGATAGCTTGGTCAGAAGTGAGAGCAAACAAAAGTATCCTCTACAGCATTTCTGTCTCACAGGCTAAAATACAATGATTTTCTTACAATAAAATCCAGAGTTTTTATGAAGTAGTTCCTTTATAAAATAATGTATGCACATTTACGATGTTATTGTAGTAACACTTGCTTGCAGCTTCTAAGAAAATGAGTATACTTAGCGCTAAAATTATATACAGCTGACAAGCTACCAGCAAGCGTGTTTCTGTACATGAGTGTGGTGGGAGGAGAGTATCACGCATGCTAGTTTGTCCTACATACATTTGTTAAACAGGGCCATATGAGAGATGCTTTCCCAGTGTAATTACACCGACATACTCGCACCCCAAGCACAAACCTAGCTCCTACTGGTAAACGGAAGCTTCTGCCACTGCAGCTTATTTTAGTAGCCCAGCCAGTAGGAAGCAAAATGTTGCTGGGATAAACATATCTTTACTGGAGTCTTCTGCTATAATGACTATATTGGTCTGAAAACACACCTAACCTAACACAGCTGGTACATTAACTACAATACAAGCCATTATTTCTGCTACTGTTACAGTGTTTGAAGAGGCTGAAAAAAGAAATAACTGTGTTCTGGGGTTTAGTGCCTGGACTCTGGTCTCTGTTGTACAGGTGTAATGCTGCAAAATGCGGCCTGGAGTTATCTCAACATTAGTATTCACCATTTGGCAGCTGACGTCAAACTTACAAGTAATCAGTAGAACCAGAAATCAACTGAATTTTTGGTCTTAAAAGAAAGGTGGAGGAAAAGCAGCAGCCAACGCTGCATAGAAGTAAAGATCAGAAGCTTGGGACAAAACCATAGTGGAGAACCAAGTTCTTTTAGAAAGTTCCCAAAGAGTTCCGCCAAATTGAATTTCTAAAATGAAGACGAAATTCTTTCTGGACAACATCTCAAGTCCTGCCTCAGCTTTCCTGAATACAAACTGTTTGTTTTATCTAAGATTTCAGGAGTTTGTCCTTTATTTGTGTATTTATGCACGCAAAATTAAATTGCAACAGGACCCCACGGGTAGTGAAGTTTGTGTTCACATCTCATCAACTGAGGATTTCGGAACCTGACACTAAAGGCAATTTGCTGTCACTAGAGCTGTAAGTTAGCAGGCAATTATTCTCCTCTGACCGTTTGCTTGTGCCAGATGGATTTCCTAGTCACAATTGTACTAAGTCCCAGCTTGATTTCCAGCTCTTTGTAGCACAGGATATCTCAGGGTGCTTTCCTCTACTCTCCACTCGGCACTACTCTTCCTGTACATTTCTTGAACGCTGTTCCCAGAGGAAATCCTGTGAGATGCGGGTCCAGATTCGCAGACTGCGGCGACACAGAGACAGCTACGAGAGCCTGTGTGAGGCGATGCAGTGATGAAGCACAAGCAAGGCTGACCTGCAGTTGTGTCTGCGGAGGGATGCTGAGAGGATGCAGGTTTTGGGAAACAAGCAAAGTGAAAACAGTTAAGCAGATTTCTTTCTTTGGTGTGTTTTTAGTACTACATACCACCCTACCAAACGCATCAGGGAGCAAGGAATGGAAAGCAATGAAAAATTGCAGTGGAAGGACTAAAAAGAGTCAGTAGCATCTGCAGAAAGCTTCTGCGCTGTCCTGTGCTCCCCTCCACAGCCACAGGCGAGGCAGGATCCACGGTTGAACCGGAGAGCAGCCACCTGGCAGAGCAGGTAAGTGGGATTTGGGAAGGAAGGAAGAAACCTGGCTCAGAAAAAAAGCACAACTACATTACCTCCGTCCCAGCAGCAACTTCTGTTGCCAGCTATGGCCGAGAACCACCCCTTGGCTGTCACGTTCATGTCCTGGGAGGTGGGTTTCCCTGCAAACAGCTTTTGGCTTCTCCACGGTGACAGGCTGATTTATCCACCGGGGCATTAATTTCTGCTCAGTCTTTTGGCACTGCTCCAGCCTTTTTGGCAACAGGTAACTTCAGTTCACAGCTGCAGTCATCTGGGAGGTTCAGCGCACCTGACACCTCACAGATATTTTGCAGGCAAATTTCTCATTCCACATATTTCTTACAAGGATGCCACAGGATGGAGCAGGCCTTGGCATCCAAAGAACTAGGAAATAATCTTGGGATTTTTTTTTTTTTGTAAACCTGCAGTCATATAACATTGATAGTTACGCCTCCTTCTAAGGTTCAGGTAGTTCCATAAGCATTTCAAGGACAAAAAAATGCTATGCTATAACAAAATTCTGAAGCATGTTTGACGAGAAAAGTCACTTCTATTGCTTGTATGCAGGTAGAAGGTTTTACTTATTCCACATCACTTGTCGCACAATTTTCATTATTTTTTTCCATAATGGAAAAAAGAAATACAACATGAAAACAACACAATATCAAATCAAATGTCACATATAACAAAAAAAAAATCCCAACTTATCACTGGAGGAACCCCTGCAGGTTACTAGACCAGCACTGGGCAGCAGGGTGGAGGTTGCAGTAGAAGACAAAGGCCAGTCAAGGCTGGAAGGAGACGGGCGGTCCTGCCACAAGCCAGCCAGCCGCCCAGCCATCCTTTTGCCTTTTGCCGTGCAGCTGAACAGAAGGCCCATGTAATGACAACCGCACAACTCATTTAAACTCTGAAAAGGTGACTAATGAGCTCATTCATGCTGCCTATAAATTATTCACTACAACACTGACCCCACTCCAGACAAACGGTAAAGTAAACTTTAAATACAGGGATTGGGAGTCTCTTGTGTTGTCAGCTCCTGCCTGTAAAACTTTTTTGCAATTAAACAGACACTTTGCTTGCTTCTGCCCCCTTGATAAACGCACTCGGGTGTTTAGGCCTTCTTTTTTACTACCTCTAGTAGAGTTAAAGCAGCTGCAGCTGCTACGTATTTATTTCTCTGTTGCCAAGTCTTTTTCATTAGTAGTTGCAGGTAATCACGAAGCGCTATAAATAGCTTTAAATTATATTCTTCAGAAATTAAAGTCTGACCTCAAAATGAAGGCCAGGTCTAAAGAAATAAGAAGACAACTGCACATGCATGTTAATGAAAAGCAGCCCATCTCCAGAGTCTGTGCTCACAGATACTTCTATGAACATCTATGATTTGTGCCAAAATGAAAACAGAGGACTTTAAAAAACACTTACATTTGTTTAGGTGCTGGACCAAACAAGGTTATGATGTGTTTAGAAACACCTCATTTCTAAGAATACTTTTGTTATCCTGTTTACCATGAAATAGGAGCCAGGTTGCAGTTCGATGTTAGCAGCATGAGCTGGGGTGGCTGGAACAGGCACTGTCTCTCTTCAAACAGTACTTTTCTTTGGAAGATAAACTGCTCACAATATTTACAAGTTAAGTTTAGTAACTTGTGGTGTGTTGAACTAGCAACTACAAAATGACATTAAAGACACTATCTTATATGACATGTGTCTGATCTTCAGTGGAAAAATGTTACTCGCGACTCCGGTTGCACAACCCAACTCCAAAGGTCGGAAACAACTAGATAAAAGGGGAAGCCAGGAATTACATAGCTGAAGTCCAGTCACTGTGTAAGGTATAAAACAAGGTAAAGTGTGGGAGACATAAGGCAACATCATAGTGATATCTAAACACAAGGAAAAAAAACAAAGGGGCTAGCAAAGGAAATTCGCAAATGAAATAATCCTTGTAATTTTCACTCATCACTCTGTTTTTTCCAAGCTGGAAACGCTGTAACTAAGCCAAGTAAGAACTTCTGCACTACTTGAAGAAAAGGACTTTACCAGCTACCGACAACCATATGATTAGTCTTTATTTATTTAAATCCACGATTCTGAATTTACCAGAGAGGCACAGAAACTCTGTTTCCCAGTTAGTACTGCTCTTTAAAACGATGATTTAAAAAAAACCCAAATCCCCTGACAAACACAAGACAGCAACGAAGCAGCCTACACCACATAGCATGCAAGTCTTAACTTATCAAAAGCTCTCCACCTGACGAGATTCCTGAGCCTCTTGTAGCTGAAGGGTGTAGGCAAGGGCTGCTTTGAAGCCCCATCACATGCTGGACCCCACTAACCTGTCTGGCGAGCGGAGTTCACCTCCCAGTTCAGTGGTGGGAAACGGAGGCACTTCCTGCAGCCGGCTCCCCACACCCTGCTCCTTATTTTCCTAATGAGACCCAGCAGTGATGTCAGTTTTGCCCCAAGGCATGATTTGGTCCAAATAAAAACAACCTAGAGTTGGCTGCAAAATCAGAGGAATGCCAAATCTGGGGGAGGATGAGCAAACAAACTGACAGTACAGCTTTTAACTGCGTACAGCAAAGCCAACACTTGGCTACAACTGCCAAGGAATCTCTTGACTGGTCAATGCCACTACTCTTGTTGAGGGTGCCATGGATGGCTTTGACCTAAAAGGTCACCTGGGTAGTCCTGAGACACTGGTCTCGGCAAATTCACGCAAGACTCCCATGCCATGGGGTTGGCACCGGCCAATCGGGTAATCCTCACCACCACTCTGGGGCCAGCTGATGTTGCTGAGGTGAAGGCAGATGGATCATGCTGGGTACCAGGGCAAACTGCCCAACCCAAAGCCATGCACAGCTGTTACCTCTACTGGAAAACTGCTTCTGCAACTCCTCCTCCCCTTCAGCTCTCCAAACTTCATAATCTCATGGTTCTCAAGACCCCAGCACGTGCCCATCTGTCAGGAAGGTTGGGCAACTCTGTGCTTTGGTCATATCGTTGCAACAAAGTATAGCTATTTCTTACCAGAAAACAACAAATTCAAATGTTCACAAAGAGAAAAACTCATGTATTCAACTCAAAGGAAAAGCTGTGGCTTCTCCACTCATCTACCACACGGAGGTCCCAATCCAAAGCAAGTTAACATTTATACACTCCAGTAGCTACAGGGTAGTCAGTGGGAGAGCACAACTTCACAGAGTAGGAAAGTCTGTGAGTGCTGGCCAGATGAGGCCAGAGAATAATACATTTATTACCCTCACTTTTACTTATTTCTGTCTATTGTCACAACTACTGCAGTAGCGGAGAAGGCAAAACAGATGGGCTTGTACAAGCACCACCATCAGTAATTTACTACTTGCTCTTCTGCCGCAGCGCTGGTCTCACACACTCCTTGTACATAGCCATGGCTGACTCTGGATTCTCACACACCTCCATCAGATTTAGGGAGCCAGAGACCTGCTGCACTCCGGCACCAGGAGTGGGACCACAACTGGGCCTAAGGATGCTCTCCATCTGGAGAATCCCCAAAAATCCAGTGTGGGGAGGGGTCCCTGGCACACGAGCTGCCCTGGGAAAGTCATCCTGGCATGTGCTTCCTAGCTATGGACCCAGAGCCCATGGTGGGAGGTACTGAGCAAGCAGAGGAAGAGCAACTGTCTCTGCTGTATTGGGTTTGTGTGGCAAGGTTCTGGTAGTGGAGAGGCTACAGGGGTGGCTTCTGTGAGAAGCTGCTAGAAGCCTCTCCTAGATAGAGCTGCTGGCCAAGGCTGAGCCCATCAGTGACAGTGGTAGGGCCTCTGTGAGAATATATTTAAGAAGGGGGAAAAAAGCCCTGCTGCAAAACAGCAGCTGCAGGAGAGGAGTGAGAATATGAGAAAGAAACAACCCTGCTGACACCAAGGCCAGTGAAGAAGGAGGGGCAGGAGGTGCTCCAGGCACCAGAGCAGAGACTCCCCTGCAGCCCGTGGTGAAGACCGTGGTGAGGCAGGCTGTCCTCCTGCAGCCCACAGAGGTCAATGGTCGAGCAGAGATCCACCTGCAACCCGTGGAGGACCCCATGCCACAGTAGGTGGATGTGCCTGAAGGAGGCTGTGACCCCGTGGGAAGCCCGTGCTGGAGCAGGCTCCTGGCAGGACCTGTGACCCTGTGGGGAGAGGAGCCCATGCTGGAGCAGGTTTGTTGGCAGGACTTGTGACCCTATGAGGGCACCCAGGCTGGAGCAGTCTGTTCCTGAAGGACTGCACCCTGTGGAAGGGACCTACTTTGGAGCAGTTCGTGAAGAACTGCAGCCTGTGGGAACGATACCTGTTGGAGAACTTCATGGAGGACTGTCTCCCATGGGAGGGACCCCACGCTAGAGCATGGGAAGAGTGTGAGGAGTCCTCCCCCTGAGAAGGAAGGAGTGGCAGAAACAACATGTGATGAACTGACCGCAGCCCCCATTCCCTGTCCCTCTGTGCTGCTGGGGGGGAAAAGGTAGAGAAGATCGAGAGTGAAGTTGAGCCTGGGAAAAAGGGAGTGGTGGGGGGAAGGTGTTTTAGGATTTGCTTTTTAATTCTCATTACCCTACTCTGATTTGATTGATAATAAATTAAATATATTTCCCCGAGTTGAGTCTGTTTTGCTGGTGATGGTAATTGCTGAGTGCTCTCCCTGTCCTTATCTTGACCCACGAGCCTTTCGTTATATTTTCTCTCCCCTGTTCTGCTGAGGAGCGGGAACGATAGAGCAGCTTGGTGGACACCTGGCATCCAGCCAGGGTCAACCCACCTCAAATGCTTATCAGACAAGTTCAAGAGGCAACAGGGAAACAAGAGGACAATAAGACAAATTTGGCCACTTGGGTGCGCTCCACTGGGTTTGGAGAAGGACTGCATACTTTTACTGGATTTTTTTGATGGCTCTCCTAATGCACGTGTACACTCTGACTTGACATCTACAAACCCCTCTGGACTTGCAGAACAGCCTCCGTCAAGCAGCTGATCTCCGTGATTGAGCAAGCACGTGTGTGCAGGGAGGGGTGTGTGTGCATGCACGCCATGGCAAGTATGTGCTCAAGTCTCTTCAAGACTAGGATTTTAGTTGTCAAGTACCCAGAGGGGGTCCTTTCTGAAGTTAACAGGTTCTACTTCAGCAGGATTTCTTCTTTCATAGGTCAGGCAGATGGAATAAGATCTTCAAAGTGGCCAGACAGAAATTTCTGCTTGTGCTTGCCTTATTGAGTGGGGAGTGCAATACTGCAGAGCTCTTAGGGAGGTGGGCTGAAGCTGCTCTCAGGTATCCCAGTGCACTGTGGCTCTCATGCACTATCAGATTGCACCCTTGGATTTACACCAGCGCTAACTAAATCAGCACCCAATCCGCTACCTTTATTTCTCCTTTTATGTCTCTGTCACATAACTCCATTTAGCCTTACTGTAAGAGCTGAAGAAGATTGTCAGACCAAAGCTCCTGTTGCCCATGTCCTGGTTCTAGCCACGTCCTAAGGAAGAGCAAGGCAAATGCACAGTGATGCCTTATAGCATTCTTCTGTGTTTACGGAAACCTACTGCTTAAAAGCTTCAGCTCAAGATGCAATTAGATGCTGCGTTATGCTATAAACCCAAGATACTTTTCTTCTATCAACTTGTCTAAAAAAGGCTCATGTAAGCTTCTGCATCAACAGGCTGTAGCAAGGAGCTCCATGTTTTAACTATTGACTGTGTGAAAAAAGTTCTTCCTTTGCTTTCAACCTGCCACCTGATAGCTTTACTGAAACTCCTATTTCTTGTGTTATGAAAACAATTGTATATTTAGGACATGTGAATCACATCTACGTAGACTTCTCTTGATTTTATAGTGCCTTTTTACTGTTCAAACAGTGCTACTAATACACTTAATTCAGTATTTCATTCATTGAAGTAACTAAAAGTATATATAAATAATAAAACATAATACATAAACATACCTATCAATGACTATTTAATCATACAGTCATAATTATGAATATTGTGTCTACCCAGGTAGGAGAAAAGAATGTTCTTTTTCAATGGAATAGTCCTAACAACATGCTTTTTCTTGTAGTCTCAGTCTGTAGTTTTCACTTTATAGTCTCACTTGAAGTACCTGGAGCTTTTCCAAGCACTTAATATGTCCATACAAAATGTGAAAGCAGATTATTCCAGCTAACGATCTCGTTATCCATGGGGAGGACAGCAGCTGGAAGGTGCTGCCTCACACAGACACGGGCTGTAACGGATCAGGCCCTGTGCAGGTTCAGTCCTTTAAAAAAGGTGCAGGTTTGGAGTTAGCAGACTTCTCAGGGGTGCTCCAGTGCAAGTCAGAGCCTCTGGCTCACACCTGGCACCCGCCTAAGACAGCAGGAGCTTGGCCAAGGAGGAAATGATCTGGGGGATGAGGAAGGATCATGGAGTGCGGTGGGAAGGGCTATGGCAAAGGGACAAAGAGAGAGTGCTTTCAAAGAGTAGCATGGGGCTAGGTCAAGTCTAGGGTTATGATACAGGAAGCGATGGCCTTACACCATCTTCTACTCAAGTTTCAGCTCTGGCCTCATGTGAAAAGGGCAACTTCTCCTCCAGCAACCTGCACTCATCATTGTGCATGACCTCCTTGTGCTTAGATCAATGCAATAATAATAATAACTAATCAATAAGGCTGAACATACATGCAGGAACTTAATTTCCGCTCAAAGTATCCTGAATTCTTCACCTGCGTTTCCAGCTCCTGGGAGCACTTCCTCAGCACCACGCATGGTGTGGGACAGGAGACCTGTCCATTTTGTGGCAAGAAGCAGTAGTGCTCTGCAGCCCAGCTGGCAGGGTGTTCTTGCTCCGTTCAGTCAACAATCTCCCCCTAGAGTCCAAGTACATCACCTCCAAAATATGTCTCGGCTCTCCTGGCGCAGAGCCTGGGAACCCAAATTTGTTTCTGATCCAGGTCCTCCAGCTGGCAGCGGAACAAATTGCTGTCCTGCCACCAGGATGGATAAAGTCATTTTTCACTCATTATGTTATTCAAAAATAGAGCAGGAGCTTTATTTAAAACAAGAAAGCAATACACTGCGCTTCAGAAAATTAACAGAGCAAAAAAGTTCTTTTGCTTTATAAACCACAAGGACAAGAGACTGAGTTAGAACAATGTGAGTTAATATCCCAAGGAGCTTGACCAGAAAAAAACATACTTCGGTTACAAATCCTACTGCTCCCAGTCTTGCGGCTAAGCCTAACGTTACATCCACATCAGGCAGGATGGCTTTTCCTGTGGATCGCTAATATTTTTCCCTGCAGTCTACAGAATGGCTTCAGGCAAAATGGTACAGATCCATACCAGCTGCTGGACGGGATGACCTACGGATGTTTTCCTCCAGGAGCATGCGATACAGGCGAAGCATGCTGCAGCGATACCTCTGCTGTGCTGACTGCACCTTCCTTGGGCATGAGCCATTGCTTTCTTTCCCGGGGCCCAATCCTGCAGCTGCTCCCACCACGAGAGGCAGCCCTGAGAAGCAGCACCCTGAGCATGAACCCTGTTTACCTAACAAACTGCGAGGACTCCACTGGACTTCTGCCTTGTGACGGCAGTAACAACGCTCCCTTTAAATCCAAACTGTTACTTAACAGCCAGATAAAGAAGGGCGGGTGTGTGTATCTTGTGTCACCCGATGGTAACGTGGCTACAGCTGACTTGCTCACACGCTCCCGAGGAGACCCTGCTCTCGCTGAAGCAAGTCTCCCTCCAACTTTCCCTGGCTGCGGTGAGGAAAGGACTGGCCATACAAGCCGCTCACACCGACTTGCTGGCCTTTGCCTACGAGATCCTTCCATCCTCACACTGCCTGTCACCTGCCCGAACCACGTTCCTGGAAAAGTGATTTACCATCAGCTTTTATTACTGACTGGGTTATTTTTCCTATTAACCTAAATCAATATACTCATACAGTAAACATCCCAAAACTCAAGTCAATATAGAGAATTCATAAGGTATTACAGATTTATAGATATTTACAGCTTTGATTAGAGATCCTCAGACGGATGGTGCAATGGAAGCATAGCCAATAGATTAGATTTTCAAGTACTGATGGTAACTTGTAAGAAAAGCACTGGAAAGATTGAAGACCCCAAGTCTCACTGACTTTTAATTGACTTTCAATGAAGTTAGTATTGCTACAGCTTTCAGGTACTTCCAGAAGTATCATCTTGAAAGGTTTCCCTCTCTCTCCCTGTCCACACAGCGTGCCTGTCAGAGGGGAGGGCACTTATAGTGGGATATTTGTCTTACCAGACGTGGAAGTCTTGCCTAGGGACATGTCTTGCACAGAAATGAGCATGATCCTGGCTATATTTGGACCTCAGCTATCACACAAACCAGTACGGCCAAACCATCTGTGGCAGCTGTTAATCCTGTGCCCTTCCTGCTCCACTGACAGCAATGCAGACAACCGAAGTGGCATATCCCTCTCCTCCGATAGCTCTACTTTTAATTTCTAACTCAGACGGACGAGATCATAGAATCATAGAATCATAGAATGGTTTGGGTTGGAAGGGACCTCAAAGATCATCTAGTTCCAACCCCCCTGCCAGGGCAGGGACACCCTCCACTACACCAGGCTGCCCAAAGCCTCATCCAACCTGGCCTTGAACACTTCCAGGGATGGGGCATCTACAACTTCTCTGGGCAACCTGTTCCAGTGCCTCATCACCCTCAGAGTAAAAAAATTTCTTCCTTATATCTAATTGAAATCTACCCTCTTGGAGTTTAAATCCATTGCCCCTTGTCCTATCACTACACGCCCTTGTAAAAAGTCCCTCTCCAGCTTTCCTGGAGGCCCCTTTAAGTACTGGAACGCTGCAATAAGATCATCCTGGAGCCTTCTCTTCTCAAGGCTGAACGGCCCCAACTCTCTCAGCCTGTAATGAGATGGCAGCACACCCTGTTATACAGTTCCTTCTGTGAATTATTTCAGGACTGTGCATTGCAAGTACTGGTTTAGGTCCTGCTCCCAGGAGGTACTGATCCCCAAAAGGGACGTGCTGAGCTCTGCGCAGGCTGAGGGAGCACACTCAGTGCAATGGAGGCCCGAGTCAGTCCAGAGGATGAAACCACTGCCAAATCATGTCTGCAGAGTCCATTTCCTGAATGCTTAGACTGTCTCTTCCCTGTAACTAAGAGCAAGCCTCCACTCCTGGGAAAACGTATGAGCAATCATCTAGATTTGGAAGCTAGTTGAAACACAATGTCCTCTCGTGTGGTAGTCTCTAAGGATGTATCTGCTACCCCCTGCACAGTATGGTGTAGGGACAGCCAAACTGCGGCACATCCTGTAAGCAATGTCCCCATGCTGGCACGAAGATAACCTCACAGTCCAGGTGGCTGAACTTCGAGAGAGAGCTCTGCTGAGATGCCTTCAGATAGCACTAGAGTAGCTTTACCCAGGCATGCACCTGGAGACAACAGATTGTGTTTTTTTTTTTAAAGAATCATTTTTAACAAGAAAAAGTCACATTCAAAATATTAATTTTTACTTAAATAAAGGAAAATGTACTAATAAATGAAAACTTGTCTTTTTGTCCTGGGCTTCTATGCTGCAGAATGTGGATTCTCTGCACAGAAACTTCTCTAAGAGTGTTATACAGTATTTCTTCTATTTAAATAGGTCACCTGACAGGGGAAAATATGCAAAATCTCAGTACAGCCAGCAGATTTCTGATCAAGACTGGCATCTGGCAATAGCTATAGATTCCCACAGATCCATCCCTCACAGCACAGAAGTTGTATGTCTGATGCTAACTCAGATGCTTATGGAAAAAACTTGCATACATTAATACAAAATGTAGCAACCTTCTTCCACGCTTTTAGACCATCCTCTAGAAAAACAAAATAGCACATCCCTCTTCTGAAAGTGGATCAAAAATCCTATATAAGGACATATTTCTGTATTTAGCTCCAATTAATTTGACTTCAGTACAGATATGCTGGAGCCAAAAATAGACCCTAGACTGTTTGACTCCCATTTTCTGTTCTAGCCATGACACCACGCTTTGACAATGACAGGTACTTTACATAAATGTTGGTTTCTCTCAGTATTACATGTTTTCAGCTGCCCTTACAAATCCACTCCACTTCAAGTGGGCTGCCACATACACGTATTCTTCGAACCAAGGGGTTCAGTCTGATGCTTCGCCAAACTACCTCCTTACAATGCAACCCTTGTGATGTATCAGCTAATTACTAGGAACTAAATATATGGGTTTTATCAGAATACATCTGTCAGAGTTCATTACCCTGCTGACTGCTGCCAGCTGAGCGTAGTATCAGGTACAGGCACAGCATGTAGAAACAATTGCTTCAAAGCACAGAAATAGGAATGGCACTTCAGCAAGAGGTAAGGTCAGGGCAAACAACCATAAGAGAAACATCCCAGAATTCTGCCACCGGTCCCATGGAGGCCAGGTGTCACCATTAACTGTGTCAATTTAAAGACTTCAGGAAAAAAAAAACACAACAAACTTTACTTAGACACCAGTCTGAGGGCCCAGGAAGGGCAAGTCTTTCCAAACTGGCACCAAACCTTGCGCTCTTTACTCTTGGAAAGGTTTTATTTACATTATTGCAATTCTGGGTAAGGATTGCAAGAGATAACTCTGAGATCAGACCTCTAATCCTGCCTCTCTGTTTACCACATTGATTGTGCTCTTTTAGACTCTGATCTCGCCATTCCTGCTTAGAGCAGGCTCCCCTCTGTTGAGGAGGGGGAATTAAAATGGGATTCAACTGAAAAGCAGAGGCAGAGCAGGGAATGATGAAAACACATCATCTGACATGAGCAGCCCTCACCATGGTTAAATTTAGAACGTAGGCTCCTCAAGCAGAGAGATGATCCTCTTTCCCTGTGGGGCACCAGTCACATTGTGCTACATAAATATTAAAATAATAATTGATGATTAATTAATAATGGCTTCCTTTTCCTCATGACCATCTCTCAGCTGCCATAAGGAAAATTCATTTCCTTTCTTCTAGATGCAGACACAAACAATCATTCAAAAACTTATCTCCTCAGAGAAAATTCACTTTCCCCCTTCATTTCACTAAAATATTATTTTCTGCAGCCTCAGACATGAGATTCTGGACCATTCACAGGCACTCTGTTTAAGAAATAAACACTAATTAAAAAAGCCTCAGAAGCCACAATAACCAAAATAAACATCAAGCAGGCAAAGTTGAGGTACAGAAAAAAAAGCAAATCTATCCATTCTCTCTTGCTCTATAACCACGTCCTCTATAAAGACAAAAGTCTTTCAACAGAAAACATTTTAGATGCTGTGAGAAGTATCTAGGGATACCTATGTTCCTTTGGTGACCGTAGAGACGGACATCTGACTCTGATCTTGCAGCTGCCTTGTATCAGTGTATTGATCTTGCTTTTGATCTGCATCAAATCCGGTTTCTGTAAAGCTAGAAAACCTCCAGAAATTCAGCAGCCACCAGTTCCTTTTGCTCATCATCTTGCTTTGCCAATCTCCTCCTGAGCCAGGGCAGCCTTACTGCACCTCCACCTACCAGCCTCACTCCTGTCACCAGTTAAGTCCTCTTCCTAGTTACTGAGCCATCACACAGTCTTCTAGCAGATCTTCTAGCTACTAGCCTCTCTCGCAAGCCTCTTAGTTAAAAAGAAAATAAATAAATAAAAAAAACCCAGAAAACTGAAAATCCTTTGTTCTCCATCTGCCATGTTCTCCCAGCGTTCAGCCCTCAAGCTCCAAAGTTGGTTTCTGCTGCCTGAGTTCACTTCTCTCCAACTTAGCCTGTTTCCTAAATGCCAAATGCTACCAAAGCCTTTCCTTGCCACTGACACTACTACTTCTCTTCCTCCTCACCCTTTTTTCTGTGGTTTTTGTTTGGTTTATTTCCCCAGATAACCAGCCTTAGCCTTTCCCAGCTGCTCAGTTCTACAGGTGTCAACCACCTAGAAATCACTGACCAAGCCTTAAATCGCACACTAAGCCTTAAAATCCAATTTAGCTTTCAAGATAATTATTAAGATAATTATACTTTTTAAATAAAATTCTGTTTCCTTGTGGAAAAAAAATTAACATCGTCCAGAACATCAACATTCATCTAGGAAATTTCTTCACGGTATTTTTACTGATAATGAATGCCATCTCTTAATAATCCCCCAGGTCCTCTTTAGAGACAATTATTATAAAAACAGATCTTCCTAATGAAGATAGAGTTACCGAGTCCAGAAGTTTTAAATCACTAATCAGGACGGCTGTAAGACTCTGTGCAGCAATTAGTTTTATAACCATGTTTTAAGACGAAGCCAGATCGCTTTCTGAAAGGGATGCTACAGCCTGCGGATCGGTGGACCCCAAGCGGTCCCGTGCACCCACGGCTGCGCGGCGGCAACTTACTGGGACCTGTTAGGTCACATGCAGCATGTGCATTGGCATGTATGTGTTAGGTGAGCACAGACGGACTGAAAATACATGAGAAGACTGCAGGGGAAATTAAAACAACCAGAGACCCGTGTGCAGGAAGCAGGACGGGGAAGGTGTTGGGGAGCCCCGCAGCCTGGCCAGGGGGGATAACGGGGGCGGGCGCGGGCAGCGTGCGCTGTGAAGCTCCCAGCTGGAGCCGACGTGGCTGTAAACGGGAGAGACGCTGGGCTGCACCCGGCTGTCCGGTATGGTCTGAGCATCAGCTTGGATGCCAGAAACTCGCTCTGCAAAGGTTTCGCCCCATGAAACAGCTTCTCCACATTTTTAAAGCCTGTAGCGAAAGGACAGCACCTGCCTCCAGGAACATCTCCTCGCCGCAATGGATGACGTTCACTGCTATGCTAAAAACTCCTTTTAAACATTCTTGGGCAAACGAGCGAGGGGCCAGCACCTCAGCCCACATCCCGCAGCTCCCGCAGCCCTCCACTCAGGCCTCCTTGCAGGAGGAGGGCCTCGACAAATGAGTGCAATTAAAGCATAGATAATGCATCTGAACATGTGCGTTCCTCATTTATTTAACAAGCACAGTTTAGCTTTAATTATTTATGATAACACTTCAGGAGAAACTGGCAAACATAATGCAGTAGACTCTACAAAAGTGAGATGGCCTTTGCTGCGGGAGGCTGCTCCATGGCCACCTGCTCCAGAACCACTGCTGGGACAGGGACTCAAGCCTCACTTCGTAAAGGAACTACAAGGTGCAAGGATTAGGGCAAATGAAGAACTTGAGGATGTATTTGTCTTTGAAAGAAAACCCACCATTTAGCAAGGAAAGCAACAAGTACTGTTATAAATAAAAGTTCCCATTAACACAAAGGGTCTTCTACCTTATTCTAAGTAAGTAGGTGTGAGCGACTCGAGGAATCTTTACACCTACTCCTCCTCCCTCTTCCACCAGCAAAATCAGGAGTTGTTGCAAATCATTGTATTTACTACACAAGTAGCTAAGGGGAAGGGGAGGCCCGGCTCCATTTGAGCCATGCGAGGTGGGGTCAGACATTGCCCCCCAAAAAGCCCACAGCCCGTGTTCGGGCCGAGGACGGCAGCACCCGCACGAGCAGACTGAGTCTACAAACGTCGCGCTGGTGCCAACAACTTCTTAAGTGCAGCTGGGGAGGAGCTCTGTTGGGGAGGACAGGAGTAGGGAAGGGGCCATAAAAGGAAAGGGCTGAGGAGGCCTGGACGTGGGAAAAAGAGACAGGGAAGAAGCTATGGGAAGAGGGGTAGGAGCACACAGACAGCCACCCCAGCATTGCCCCTGGGCCAAGGTGGTGCAGAGCATCCCTGGCCACCTCCTCCTGCAGCTCCAGCTGCAGCAGTGGCCCTGCCAGCTGTTTGCTCCTGCTGCGGGCAAGGGGACCTCCTGGGGCACACCTCTGATACACCTCTCTGCACTTCGGCCATCCTTCCAAACCTAGCTATCTGCAAAGGAAATGGAGCTTTTCCGGCTGTCTCCCTCCCCCTTGTCCTTGTCGTGCATGGTTCACTGTTTCTGCTTTTGGAGATCACTGGAAATTTCAGTGGAGAATGAAAGGGCGTTGCAGAGGGAGGGAGATGGTGCCAACACTGAGGGCCACTTCTCAGTTGCACTGCTGCCTGTCAGTCGCCGTAACACATGCTGCTCTCTCTTAGCCTGGCTGAGTGCATCCAGTGGTGCGAAACGGAACGGTTTGAGGCTGGAAATACTCCAAAGTCACAGCACTATTCCCTGCCTTCCTGAGACAACGGCACTGCATGAAGAATCTGTGTTGTCTACTGAAATCCAAAAATACCTGCTAATAAAGATCATCACACAGAGCACTGCCAGGCAATTTTGGGACGCTTGAACCATTAGTATATTCTGTCGGTTTACATGGATTTTTGGTGAGGGGATGAATAGCGTATCGGCAGGAACCGACACCCGACTCAAAACTGTCCTGATGCACAGATGTATGGAAGGACCACACAGCCCCTTCCAGACAGCCGTGCGTGAATGCAGAGACGTCCAAGTCTGAGGCCAACTTGGGATTGTTATTCACCGACTAAGTTTAGCACTTATCTAGAATCAATTCTTTCTCCCTCACTCTATAAAAGTCAGGCCTCTCCCTTAATGAAGAAGGTGCTATGCACTCTAGCTTTACCTTTTCTATATTTCGACTTAAGGTATCGCTGGCTGTGTTTAATAGTTTCGCTCCTGCAGAGCAACCTTCTGAAAAGGTCAAAACAAAACACTAGGAGCCAAATTCATCGCTGGTACAACTCCATTGACTTCAGCAGCATTACACCAGGGATAGATCCAGCTGTAACTGTTTCCATTAAGGTAAGTGGAAAAGAAGTGTACTTGCTGTCTTAACTTTACTTTTCAATTGATCTGTTCTGTTCTACTCTGTGTGTTTCATTGCAATCAATAGGAATATATCTATTAGAGAAAGTTACAGCACAAAACATCTAAATAGCTTTTAAAAAACTTGGCTTCTCAGTTTATAATGAATGTCAGGGAGATGAGAAGGTAGCAGGCATTCAGTGTGCACTCAAGTGCTTTATCTTTCGGAAGAGTATAGATGTAAGCAGCTACCGTAAATGTTTTTACATATAAGCTACATCATAGCCAACAGAGATCTTCCTTAAAGACCTGCTCTTGATAAGAGACAGGAGCTGCCAGCCCTGAACAACAATCAAACATAGCTCAGGTATTACAGGGATGGGCACCGTGAACGCTTATAAGCAGTTAGATTAGCGGGAAACAAACTTAACTTCTCTGGGATTGTGTTCACGTTCATCATGTTCTGCTCTGCACCGTGTCAGCCATGCTGACAGACTCCTTCTTCTAGGCAGAGGTAAGATTATGGGAATCTTACTTGTATTTCAAGTGCTTGTTTTCCTTTCCAACCTTTCAATGCTTCTTGCTTCAACTCTTCTTTATATGCCATGATGGCACCCGACAACTATTCCAGTGCCCATTGCTCTGGCTGAAACACCACCCAAAGCACCACTAACTGAGCCATTTTTAATAAGTGATTCTGGAAAAATACCACAAATCAATCTTCTGGATCAGCTTTAGTCATTGAGGATGTCATGAAATAAGATGACGTTACCAGACTAGACAGCTCCTAGCATTAAACTGTAGTCAGGTGGCTCTTTTAATTTGACATTTAGAATTTCATTTAAATCTTTGCCTCGGAACTACAGAAATATCTATTAATACCTGCCATTACTCCAGATTTTAATTTTTATTGCATTTCAGTGTCATGCATCATTGCACTGGAAGCTTCAGAAAGATGTTGCAGACTGTGCCTAGCAGTAGGCAGCACCTCCCAAACTGGGACGTGGGAATGGCAACGGGTGAGACCAAGAGACAGAACAAGCAAAATTAAATTGCAGTTGCATCACTCCAGTGCACATATGCTATATACCATTTTTAGATGTGGGATTGGGATTTTTAGACGCTTTACTGAGGGAGAGGCTCATCTGTTGCTGGAACGCTACTATGCTCACCTACAGCCACAGCGCACTCTCCTTCGCTTATGCCTATGCCTATAAAAGCTGCCTAAGGTGCTCTTAGTGCCCTGAAGGACCGGGCACTAGAGTATGTGTGCTACCTCTTCCCCAGGATAAAGACCCTCCATCTCGTACTGGCAATTTATACGCACTCTCATTGACTCCCAGTTTGAAGGCTCCACTGTGAATTTCAGAAGGATTGTACCAACGATCACGTGGATCCTTCGCAATTTATCTCATGTCATCTCAGTCAGCGCCAGTGACCAGGTCTCAGGTGCTAATGGCCATCATTTAAAGGTTGCTTTTAATGCACAATCAGTCAAGGAAAAAGCAATCATTTTAAGGAATACTATTGTATTGATTTAGTTTGCATCACTGGGATGTCTTAGCATAATGGATAAGGTATTCATGACCAGCATGCCACGCTATTCCCTGTGAAAACATTCTTCAGATGTAAATCATGAGGCAAGAAGGATTTGGGAAAGGGGCTTTTTCCGCTCTTCATATTTGCTTGCTCTTCTTTTAAACCGAGTATCATTCGCTTTAACATACATACTCTGAATAGCTATGCAACTGAGAGTAATTCAATTTTCCCACCACAATCAACAAAATGTTCTTCCCTTGATCACTCCACTTCGTACATTACTTTGTGGCCACTTCAGTGTCAAATTTGGTCTTCCCTGCAATACCCAAATGCTTCTAACACAATTTACAGCCTACTCAGAGAGTACCTTCTTGGAGATAATGTTAATCAGGATAATTTCTCCTCTTACTTTAAAGAGCTCTTGATCGGGTGCTTTCAATCAGCTGTTAGCCAGAGCTACCTCAGGATTTCTCAAGTTCTTATGGTGAAATGGGACAATGCCATTTAGCAGTCAGAGAGCATGTTTAATGGATGACGCTAATCTCAAGGAGGGCCTATGAAACTCTAATTTGTCAGGTTTCATTACATTCAATAATGACTGTATTTTTCCTGAAGCTTTTTGCTCACTAGAAAATTATGTACCATAGTTTTGCACCCCATTTTGTCTAACTCTGTACTCAGAAAAATTGAAGGCATCTCGTTCTCCACGGCTACTACCCAGAAGGGGCCTGTGAAAGAGGGGTTAAGAGTTCACTGTCAGATGTATTTATCTCAGAAGCAGGTATAATTCTTTTGCAAACAGCTAAGTGTCAGTGCAAAGCCAGGCTGATTCAGGGTAATAAAAGCACTTCTGCAAAGCTTTTAGGTGACACTATATCCCTCACAAGCTTTCTCCACCCCTGCGTCTACTTTATCATCCAATACCATCATTACCTTGACCAATCTGCACATTATTTCCTTTCCAAATGGATCGATTTCAAAACAGCTCATCTGCTAATGCTCAGCACAGGTTTGGGTGATTCTCCTATTGTTTCAATTACTTCTTTGAGGAAAATTCGATCCTGTTAAGCAAACAAAGCTTTTATCTCAGCTGAAGATGCCTGAGCTACGGTTGCCACTGACAGATGAAGAGCTTCTTCGGAAACCCTCCTTGCAGTTGTAACACCCTCAACTGACAGAGATGTCCCAGTTTAGTTCATTACACGTAATAGACGGTGTTGGCTACAACCCAGCACATTAAATAGGTGAGCTATTAAAATTAACCGCGTCCTCCACATTTCTGAAAGAAGATGTGCCATCTCAGTAAATGACGTGGTGATCTCCCTGGTTTTGATCTGCTGTGGCAAAGGAACGGCTTCCCAAAGAGCAAAGCAAAAGGCGCATATGGCTTCACCCCAATTTCCAGCGGCTACTGTCTGTGCGGCTAATTCTGATGTGGAGGGCAAAGCAGCATTGATCAAGATTCGAAAGGGAATCTGTCAGGCGTTCTCAGATGTCTTTTGGAGATTTGGCCTGGCAGTCCATAAGTAATGCAGAGTGTGCAGACGAGAAAGCCCCGGGCAGAAGAGAGTGGTCACAAAGGAATAAATAGAGCAAAATAGATGATCTTCCAGTTGCTGCTTGTGTGGCGAGTCTACTGTACTTTTATACCTCTTCACTCTGGGATAACAGTGCCTACACGCTTTATAAACGAGACTGCAGTGGCCCTGTCCACAGCTATTCAAAATCCTCTTTATAAGGCATGATATACTGAATTTGATTATAAATGTCTGCAGTTAAATTTTAAACTCTACAATCATCTCTGAGGATCATTTTATGTAAAATTTTGTCAGCTATGCTAAGGAACAGTGTTTACTAAGACTGCCTTTCATACAGTCCAATGTCGCATCGCTGGAAATAAACACCAGCTTGGTCAGATATTCTCACTCACAGGTTCGTCACGCTGGCACTTACACAATATTCCTAGCCTCACTCAGATGCGCATCAAGGGCCCAAAAGAACAGCCTGTATGCATCAGACCGAAGAGAGTTTCTGTTCATTATTGCATTGAACACACTAGTCTGGTGCTGGACAGACCATTCTGTCACCACCAGTGAAGTCCTGAGCAGCAGCTGCGGCTTTCCTACGCTGGGCACTTAGTGCTAGTCCAGAATAAACCTGGAGCAACTTCACTCTGCTAAAATGTCACCTGAACCCCAATCAGATGACAGAGCACTATTTTACTTGAATCCCTCTAGGATTCTCACAGGCACCATTTTGCACATACAGACTTCTCAGCTCTTGTACAATAGCCAGATATGCACATCTTCACATGGTGCTCACCTGAATTTACTTTACAAGTGCTTTATGGCCCCAAGAGAGTAGCTGCTGGGGACCAGGATATCAGCCCTGTTCAAAGGAAGGGATTCAAATGTCTCTTAAACTTGTAAATGGCTGGAGCAGAATGCAAACTTTGTGGCCAAGGTATCTAGAGATACCGTAGTATGCCAAAGCAAATAACCCTATTATTTCTACATGGCATTCTCGTTCCTGATTTGAAAAAAGCTTTTCAAGTGAAATGTGCTTTGCGTTACCTGAATGCAGAAACAGCTCCCTGTCCTGCAGCGTTTTGTTAAAATGCTTCAAATGGCCCTTGGTCTTCTGTGCCTACAGCTGATGCACGCTCGCTAACACCAGCAACTCCCAGCCTTAAGCCCTCATTGACAAAAAAGCCAATTTGTTGTTCGCTGCTTTAACATCAACGTAGCAAGAATCAGAACACTTTTGAAATATCCCCCTTGATCACGTTTGTGACTCGAGCATTTGGGAAATTCAAGCCACTTCGAATGATGTCGTTTTATTGGGTGAACATCAGAAGCAGCAGGATGTCTTATATTGACATATTGGTTCCACTTTGCTAGACATACGGGATCAAAGTCATCCCTGGCGGAACTCCATAACCTTCAACAGACGGGATAAATTTGGCCCCATATGCCCATAGCAGCTGGGGACTACATTTGTTTTCCTCTTTTCATCCGTATTTTGAGGATATGGAGCCTGATTTTCTGCTTGCAAAGCAACTTGAGATTTTTGCATATGTGTGATGTGAGGCAAACGATTTGTATTATCATACATGGCCCTGGTATGATTGTTACGGTCATCTGTGGCACATACCTAAATTTTAAATTAAATACATGCTATAAATAGCCTAGGAAGAATCAAGCTGGAGATTATTTTATCAGACACTCAGCAATCTGTTCAACTGGCTTTCCTGCTTACTAAACATGGCATCAGAGTCCATTTTGAATGTACAATTATGTTTTCTTTAGCATCTCCTATCATCTATTGTATTCATACAGAGAGAAGCAGCTCGTAAATACCATTTCACATTCCAAACAATTTGCTATAGGCAACTACATCATTGTTTTGTTCAAATAAATTTACATAAATCACTATTAGAATGTTTTATCTTAGCAACTTTATTTTGCTCCCAGAGCACAAATTAAATGCGTGCATAAAGCAGAATATTTTAGAGGGAGTTATTCCTGAACTGTTTATGAGACAGGAATAGACATTTCCATCTGATTTTTCATTCGTAATGTAATTTCTTTAGTTTTCTCAATACATTTAAAAACCGCACATCTAATTTGCAGGGGTTTCCCTGGAAGTGCGCAGTAGAATGGATGACTGTGCCGCAATCTGTTCATCCATCAGCCGGTGCTTCCTTTGACTCACTCCGCATTCTGCTCCAAACACTTGGTGGGAAAGGCCAACAACGACAGTCAGTCCCACTTGCTGCTTGACGCGATTACATTATGAGCAAACTGTTGTTGTTAACCAAAATTTGCAAATAAAGTCAATGGAAAATAAATCTATTTCCAGTAAATATTTCTGTGTTTGGATTAATTGAACAGAGCTAGTCCTCACTAGCTCAGATTTACAGCCCGGTATCCACTCAACAATCTCGTAACGAAACGCGTTGTTCTCATTAGTATTATTCAATTATGAACACTTACATCCTAATCGTGCTTGCCTCATGGACCACGACAAGTGACTCGGAGAAGAAAACCAGAGGGCACAGTCATCCAGTAACTGTCCCTCAAGCCCAGCTCTTCCACCTTGCCAAGCCTGATAGCAAGTGATTGCTAAGCCTTGAAGAAGCAGTGGACCCGTCCCACGGCTGTCCGTGCCCTGTGATGGGCTCGTGTCCACTTGGTGGTGCCACCGACAGGAGCTGAAGGACAACCAGTGCCCAGCAGCTCCCAGCTCAGCAAGCACCCTGTCCCACACATCTCCACCCAGCGCCCCAGGGTCAGGCTGCAGGATCCATCCCCTGCAGAGCTCCCTGAGCAGTGACCCATTTTGAGAGACCTGGCAGGCCCATGCAAGGCCAGTGAGGACGACATGGAGACACCAGCTCCCAGTGCCGAGTTGCAGAATCCCAGTGAAAGCCCAGCTGCAGCTTTCTAGCAATGCTGTCCCGACTCTCACTGCTCGCCGGTGTGCCACAGGACCCGGCCCCTCTGCATCACGGCTGCTACCTGCTGCAGGCAGACCTGCCCTACGACAAGCTGACCTACTCTTTCAGTGTGCTCTCAAACTAATATACAAGCTTTTAAACACGAGGCATGTTAAGCAAAACTTGATCTGTGACTTATCTCTGCGTCCAACACTGCTCCCACTTGCCCCCTTCTCAACTTCTATGTGACCACTGGCAGAGTTGCCTTATTCCCTCGATTCCCTTCCAGGGAGGAGCAACCCCAGAGCAAGTGATAAGAGCTCAAGTAAAGGCCTCAGGAAATAAGGAAACCAGAACAAGAACTTTTGTTACTCTGCACTGCTATCATAGATCATCTTTGTGTAGGTAAAGAACCTCTTCTGGCCTAGCCAGTACAGCTACCATGTCTCCTACCATCTCCGGAGCTGTCCCAGTTTCTTTTGAAATGAAACCCAGGTATGTGGACAGGAAAGAAAATGATAGTCCAGATGACCCCCAGAGAGCTCCCATCAAGCGCTGTGGACACAGTCATAATCTTGCTAAGTATTATAACGCAGAAGCCTTGATGAGAACTTCTGTATCACCTGCAAACTAGCATATCACAGAAAATTGCTTCAAATGTAGACTCTTTCCATTCCACAGCCACGGTGATTCTGTGGCAATAGCAAGTAACTGAATACTGGGAACTCAGTGAAGCTTCAGTAATACAGCTATGGAAGATGGCAATAATTTGTGCAGAAATGTGGCTTACCACGTGTCTGCTGCTACACTTGCATGTCCTGTTGTAGGCATCACTGGTGTGTCTCAGCTGCCAGCCCACCAGCTATACGTCAGTTTAAACGGCCATGAAAAATGGAGCAGAAGCAGAGATGCAGCTGAGAAGCCTGTTGCCCCAGTGGTGTTTCATCTCAGTCTTGATCTCAGAGATAAGCTGGAGCTGTGCAATCTGGAGCCACATCTGAGTCAAGGTGGGGGTGTGCAAGAGGTTCAGGCCAGAGGATGCTCACTTCCAGGCCATCACAACTTTATGCTCGCATAGATAACTCTCTGCTCTTTGGGATAAAGCGGGGGGGCGGAGGGGGAAGGGGGGTGGGGGGAGGCGGTGACTGCAGATAGTGGAAAAACCTCTTGCAGATCCTTGCCTTTCCCCTTCTCGAGCACTCCTGCCCTCTGAAACCAGCAGAATTTTATGCAGAGCAGAAGGACTGAATCAAATCTCTTAATATATACTTAAGTATACTGCATATCCTTACAGGTCTGGCCCAATCTGTTCTCAAACAGAAAATTGCTTCAAATGTAGACGCTTTCCATTCCACAGCCACAGAGATTCCGTGGCAATAGCAACTAACTGAGTACTGGGAACCCAGTGAAGCTTCAGTAATACAGCCATGGAAGATGGCAATAATTTATCATCTCTGCAGTAGTTTAATCCCAGATGCACCATTTGCTAATGTATTTCCATATGTACCTGGCAGACAGATTAATCAGCCATCTCTCTCTGAAACCTAGATTGCACTTTATCCCTTTAACAAGCAGGAGAAAACAAATGTACACAGCAAAATAAGAGTCCTTTACAGAGGAGCTTGCGGTTTCCTTTTTTAGCTTAACAATGGCTTTTCAAAAATCTAACACCCAAATCTGCTTTCACATCAGTGCACTTCTCCATCTACTGAAGTCTCTTTGCTAATGCTTCTGAAACTGAAGGCAGAGACACAGAAGGGACATCCCTTCTACTTCTGGGGTCAGCTGGAGAGAGCAACGTGGTCCACCGAGAGGACCAGCAGCCCTGCAGCCGGGGCCAGGGCCATCCCCACGGCCGGCAGCGACTCCTCCAAGCTGAGGAGGCTGATTCTCTGTGCCAGGGTTTGCAGAGTTGCAAAATCGGGATAATAATATTTTACAAAACATTTCAAGCTCTACTGAACTAATTACTATTATCAGCAATAATGCGCTTCCGACACACTTAGCCCTTCTTCTGGAAAACTCTGCAAAGGGGCCGCACTTGCTGGAGCTGAGCAGCTGTTAGCACTTCAGCGATGCTATTGGTAATAAATACGGTGTCAATTCTGTGCCTGGTGCCCTTTAAGGATCTGTTTGCAATCCACTCTTTATTTTGATTATAAGACATTATCTGCATTAAACATAATTAGTCATATTATATCATTTGCCAATCTAAGCATAGTCACTTGACGAGGCGGGATGGAGTTGAATGAAAGCACAGCACGGGCTGAGGCCCAAGGAGATGAAGTGAGTGGGAGCTGGCACAGACCCAGAGGGAACGTGGGCTCAGGTGTCCCCCCGGCCACAGGCTTTTTGTGTGAAGGGTGTCACTTCCATAGCTACGCTGTGACTCTGCCCTCTGTGTCAGAGCCTGAACGGGCACAGGCAAGACGTCATTATTAAACCATGGAAGAGTAATAAAATGATTGCTGAAAAGGAAATGATTTATGAGCTTCAGTATCCTCATAACAGTTACAATAATCAAAATATATAAATATTTGGATATGCTACTGACAGATGGCGTATACTGGAATAATCATACAGAATATGTCGGTTTTCAGAATCAGCTTATTCCAGAGTTGGCATGTTTCAGGACTTTGTCCTACTAAAATAAGCACCTGGTATTTGGTCCTCCGAAAACGTATTTTCGCAAACACATGGGTGTCTTTTGATAGAAAAGCTACTGGGCTTGTCGCCATCCACATACACTACCCAAATAACAGCGTACTGCCACCGGCTTCCTTTGCTTCGCCCGCGCGTTGGTTGGGAAGGCAGCAGTGACCCGTCTCGTTAGAGCTGGGGCTGTCAGGACGGAGTGACGGTGTCTTGCCAAAGTGTATCGCCGGTTTGGGTTTGATCCACACGTTGCCTGCGAGGCCAACTTTTTCATTTGCAACCCCAGGAAGAATAACCTGACTTCCTTTGCCTATGCTCCTCTGAGAAATCAGGGCTTTTGGAAAGCTCTGGTTGGAAATAATTAATGTTCATTAATAACAATTAAAACAATTACAGTGGACAAATACGCTTGTTTGTGTTGGGCATCAACAAAGTAGTAGTCTGTGCCCTGGAATAAGAAATCCACATGGAGAAGACAGCCCAGGTGGAGGGAAGAAGGAGAGCAAAGCCCATGTCCCCATCAGGCTGCTACTCCATCCCTGCACCCAGCGTTATTATGGGATAGCAGCTTCCTTCCTCCCCTGGAGGAGGACAGCCTAGGGGACACCCTGCCTCAGGTGGGTGTCTTGGCCATCGCTGGTCCCAGGACCTCTATGGGCCCCATCGTCCCCTCGGCAAGTTCAAAATGCATCAGCCACAGGCCTCCCAGGTAGTAACCCCTCTCCATGAATACCAGTATTTCCGGAAAGCTGTTTACAGAACTACATAACAAACCATTTTAGCAGATAGTCATTGGTGGTAAACAGACAAATTAAAAAGATTAATAGGCATTCATTTATTATGTTACACTCTTTTCAATTTTCCTAGACAATCAAATTGGTAAATTAGAGCCATAATTTTCCACCAATTAATACCAGATGTGACACATTTTGACATTAAAAGAGTAAATATAAAAGAACTGTCAAATACTTCATATCCTTAATATACTACTGTCTGAATGGGAAACCTAAAATCCTTACGCCTCAGACCTGTTTTGAAACACAGACACAAAGGATGCTGATGTTTCCCATGACTGCACGTTCACATTCTGCACACTGAACTCCTTGACAGCCGCTAGCACCTTTCCCAAATGCATGTTGACTAAAAAGACCAAATCCCAAAGCAATATTTATACCCGTAAGCCAGTACAGGACATACTGTCATAATACAAAGGGAGATGTCAGTAAAAAGTAATAGAAAATGTCAAAGATAAACGAGGGTCATTGCCTGTTTTCAGTCCAGTACGGGAAAATGATAGTTACCAAAGCTTTTAGAAAAGAAAATGGAATCCAAAAATTTTGATTTGGCTGCATTTATAATCAGCTGATCTGGTGCTTCTCCTCTGCAACAGTTTCTACACTAGGACATCGCAGCATCAGTTACAGGACGGTCTGCGGCATGTCACATCCCAGAGTCAGCCAGACCCTGTGTTAATACAGCTGACCAGTGTGACGAGTCAAGGTGACCTGCCTGGCACGAGGGGACCACAATGCGCAGGAGCCTGGGGACAGAGGGACAGGCTTGCTCTCTGCAGCTGTCCTGGCTCCCCTGGGTGTGCTGGACCTTTGCGCACAGGACCCAGCGGTGCTGCCAGCACTGGTCCAGTGCAGCTCTGCTATCCAGAGAGGAGAGACATTGAGCTCTGGGAGCAATTAAGTCTCATCTGCTTTTAACTCTGCATCAGCTACAGTTTTGGGGAGGAGAGAACATACCATACAGAAGCTCTCTTTTCCTCCAATTATAGCCATACCCCTCCCATATAGTCCCAGGTAGCATGGATTTTTGATACAGGCTGAAGGTGACCTTCTGAGGAAGGAAATAGCCCCTTCACGCACCACATGCCCCTGCCCAGGCCCTCGAGCAAATCTCCCTAGGAATTTTCCCCATTCGCACTGAGGAGCTGAACTGGGATCCGAGTCCATCACCAACACCCCGCAGCCCTTCCTCCATCAGCTGCCTGCCACAACCTCCAGTATCACTTCCCAAACTCACCAGGCAGCAATTGCTGCAGACTTCAGGTTTCACCACAATGTACAATGAAAGGGAGTGAAACCAGGAGGATGCCTAGGAAACGAGAGGCTTTTTCCATCAGTGGTTGCTTTGCAAACCAGGGCAACAGACAAAGCTCCACCATAATTAAATCCCGCTGGCAAAGTCTCTGAGGAAAAATGCGTCCGGGTGAAAATCACTCTCCCTCTTGTGTCTCACCGTGCTCACAATGAACGGGCTTCTCACACGCAACCATCATGCCATGTTTTGCCAATACAGACAGGTATCTGACATGTTTCCTAGTGGCCAGATTTAACTGGCCAAATCTGGTACTCAACTGACCTCAGTAGAGGTTTTTTTTTTCCTGATCAGGAGCCACAGGCTTTGCCTGCCTTTTGACCCAAATTAGCTGGCTCCATCAGGCTTCAAAATCTGCAGGAACATTCTGCCACCAGAAGAAAAAAGCTGGACTGGAAAGGGGCTCAGCCACATCTGCGGCAACATCACCAGGAATCTGCAGAAGGGTCGCCGTGAGGTCCTGGATCCAAAGCAGACAGTGCAAAGCTACAGTCAAACGGCACAGGGGAAGACCATCCCTACTGGCCCCACAGCATTCATGATGGGATGAAATGCAGTCTAAAGCTCCAGAGCAACTACGAAGCCCAGCCCAGCCTCTGTCCAGACACTTTCCTGGAAAGATGTCAGAACAGGAGTCGAAGCAGAATCGGAGCCCAGGCAAAAATCTCCTCCTTTCAGTCCTTTCTCATAGACAGGCAGTGGGGGGCAGAGGGGAATGGACTTTAAATGGCTTTGCAAGAGGAACCCAGATGAAAGCAAATCAGCTACAACTGAGAAAATCCTATCTATTTAACTGTCCTGCACAGAACTAATTTTGCCCAGTGCAGCTGTGACCTTCATGAACATCAGGTCAGTAGCAGCCTTACTATCTCCAAATGAAGGTGGAAGATAGTCGTCCCTTAGCAGGCCACCACAATGTCAGAGAGAAAAGAGCTCTTTTATAAAGCATGGTCTCTGGATCAAGAGGAATGTTACTGGAAGATTACACCACAAATCTAATCCCCTATCCCTAATGCTCAATAATCTGATACGTGAACCTGCCTTTCATCAGAGGCTTGCGATTGCAGTACTAGGCAATTTGAGCAAGGGGTAGGGAAGGAGGTTGCCAGATGCATCAGCCAGCTCAGGCGCCAGTGTCTGGCCACACCAGCTCCTCCCGGTGAGCAGTCCTCGCACACGTGTTCCTCCAGGTACATGTTGTAGCACATCTGAGCAAGGAGTTTTAAAAAGGGTCTTAACGTTTTCCATAATGCTGGTACAAACTGTCTCCTGATCGTCTTCAGGTATCTGCAGAATGCCCGTCAAAGTGATATCTACCTGCTTTCAGTCTTTAATGTTCAGGTTGACTTTCATCAATCTCATTCTCACTTCCTAAAAAGGGGGACACAGCACAGGCCAACTACAGGAAAAAGACTCATATCCATTAGCCCTGGCTACCCAAAAGCCAAGCATGTACAAAAGGCTGTTGTCCAGGCCCCACCTGCACAAGGCAGAGAAGGTCAAAGGAGCAAAGGGACCAAGTGACTCGCACCAGAATATGTTGGCAAGTTAGTGCTGCTCAACGGGTGATGCGTCATTAACAGACATTACTGGTGTTACCCCTCACCTTCCAATAAGCACCATGCTGGGGCAGGTGGAGGAGGCTATAAGCCTTGTATTTCCAAGCTCAACATCTGGAAAAAAAGGGATCTAACTCTCATAGTCTTAAATCAGGAATAACCTTACCACACTACTTTGAAATCAGAATCAGGCCCATCAGCTACAGTAAGTTGTTTAAACGTATTCAGAGCATATAGCCTAGAAAAGTGTTTTACATCTATGTCTTCCCTGTAGATGTGATCTCAGAGTGCACAGAAACTACCTGTGTCGCACACTAATGGTTTTCTACCAGGGAAAATGTTGTGAACCACATTTAAAGTATTTGCAAATAGTAATGAGGAGGAGTGAACCTCTTGTCAGTAGGTGTACGTTTGCTATACAAGGAACCCACATCACCAGGAAAAATTTTTAAGTGGCCCGCAGTGGAAAGAGCTGTAAAACCACTGCTGGAGACGTCTGTAATTGGCTAAGGGATCAAGATTGCCACCTGTCTCTACAGCAGATAATTCATTTGGATGTTGAAAAAATAATTTGGCCAAAGGGAGAAACATGCCAAAAAAAGTTTCATCTTCATTTTACTCTTCATTTCCTATCACTTCAACAGAAATAAATAGCAGTCAGTTACAAGCACCATGCATGCATGGTACGTGTAAGCACAGTGCTCGATACCACTCACAACCAGTAGTGCCAGAATAGCTTAAATTTTAGCCATAACCTTTTTTAACTGTTTTATCGCACATCGTTCTTATCACATAATCTGTTATCATATGCTCGTTTTGCAGGAGCCTGCATTCCTGCTCTCTGAAGACAAGTCCCAGGCTGTCGTCTTGAGAGAGCGAGGCATCTTCAAGACATGGATCTCCTTGCCTTGCAGAGAGATGCAGGTCAACTGATGGCTGGAGGTGAAAACTAAGCAGACTAAGATTAAAAATAGCAGTAATTTACCAATGGAACAAACTACTAAGGGAAACAGTGATCTACATCTTGTCATCTCCAACATGTCAGTATACAAATCTGAACAGCATTAAACAAAAGACCAGTTTGGGGGGGGCACTGCTCGACTGCATTACACAGAGTGTGATGCTAGCTAGAGTATTGAGATCTTTTCCACTTAAAATCTAGGACTCTATAAGTCCTCGTCCACGTATGCAACAGAGTGCCTGCTGTGCTCATTTTATGATATACGAGAGATGTGAACCATTCTGGGCTTTTTCCAAATCAGCAAACACTTTTTTTTCCTCTAGCGTTCTCCAATCTGGACTTCCTCTGGTTTTATCGGAGGAGTTCTCGGTGACTCACATGTGGATTGGGAGCTTTCTCAGCCCACAGCTGAAGGCAAGGGTGTTAAATATTTAATAAAGAGACAGCTTTTCTCCCAAATGTTTTGGATAAATAGCTGCTAAGAGAAGCCAAAATACAAAAGGGTTTTAGCTGCTGGAATAAAAATATCTTTTTCCCTTTCGAACTACCCGGCTGCCCTTGCCTGGGTTCCCTCCCTGGTGTCCCCAGCTGCCACCACCGACCCACGCCTGCACTCGGGAGGGAACCACGCTTCAGCCAGGCTCCTGTGGCCATACCCATCCTGCAGCTGGGCTCAGCTTCACTCCGTTTAACTAGCACAGTAGTCTAAAAGCTGGTCTGGCCCTAGGATCCCCCGTGCTCCCAGCTGGTGCTGGGTGCTAACAGTTGTGAAGCAGCAGAGATGATAACAGTCGTAGGGTGTTGTCATGGGTTAGGCCGCTCTAGCAACCGAACCCCACACACGGCCAGTCACTCACCCTCCCCCACCCCCCAGGAATGAGGGAGAGAATTAAAGGAGAAACGGGGGAATTTTTTGTAAAAGACCCTGTAACCGTTGCCGCATAGCAGGGCAGGGGAGACGTGTACTCTCACTTGGTCTCACATTTGTCTGATTGTTTTTAACAACAGGAAAGCAGCGAACATTCAAGAATTTCTGCTTTTTAATGTCCAATACAATATTTGCATTAATCAAGTAACCGGACCTTCCTAGGTCCATGGTTTCCAATGCCTTATTATCTGCTGACTTTATTCTGTGCAACTATTATGTGACTATATTCTTTATTTCCTTACAGTAATTTATATGCAGTTAAACCACTGTAAGTTGGAATGCAAAAGAAAGTGAAAGAAAGGATGAAATCTTTGGACAGTGAATTATAAACTCTGTTTGGCGTCTGCCTACAGACATAGCTGGATGAAATCCTTATCTAAGCATCAAACAGGGTTTATTTAGGTATTCTGTTATCTCTGTTGAAGTATTCAAACAGCACATACCATTGTAAAGCCAAGCCTTCCTATAAGAGTACCTGCCCCACACAGGGTGGTAAGGTGTACACGCACTGGGCCAGGATTTGGCCTGTTGGCTGTCCTCTAGCTCCACACTCTGCTTACGATTTGGAGTATACTCTGAGGGTACACACTGCTATTCTCAGTGCTACTAATCTAGCAGCTGATGATCTCCAAGACCTTTGACTTTTCAAAATAATCTTGAGGAAGGCTTGCCCCAAGCCATCCATAGCACCAACTTCTACCTGACCGGTTTATTTGCTGGGAATGTGAAAACTGATGAAATTCAACTTGCACAGCCATGAACGAGGACCTTCCCAGTGGGGAACCCTTGGCTTTAGGGTTGACTGTCACCTGCAACGTGCTGTTATAAAGGTTAGCTTTGGCATTTATCATCTGCAGTGTGAGAGGCAAGACTCATCTGCTTTGGTGCAGCTTCTTCCAAGCCAGCGGCATTGCTGGGACACTATCACCATGTCCTGCATTGTTACAAAGCTGTTGACATCTGTCAGGAATAGTAAATTTTACTTTCTCTCATTTAAGTGAAATGGGCTTCCATATAAAATTATGTAAATAATTCTAAGAATAATAAAGAAAATTGGTTGAAACAGCATGGCAACAATCAGCCACAGGTCTCATGGGGACTGGGCAAGCACCACAGCAACACGCTGCTGACAGAAGCAGCCTGAGCCCTGCCATTCACAGAAGGATGGTGAACCAGAGGCAAAGGCTGAGTGGCTGTACTTGCTATCATACAGGACAGCACCTATCTAAAAACCAGGACATACTTAAAATAACACCTGCTGCTGGAACAGATTAAGATTCAAACTTCATGCCAACTTTAGTCAAAAAAAAAAAAAGTCAAAATTTGAAACTTGAAAAGCTTGTTACTGATACAAACCAAACAGAGGAATAACGACTAACTCAGAAACATCAAGTAGAGGTCAACGTCTGCCTCTCTCTGTACCTTACATAAACAGTCCTTTCTATCCACTTCAATGGCCTCTTCAAAAGCAGCAAGCTCTTTGAGACACTTCACTAGACTAAAATCACAAATTCTGGTTTCGCTTATGCCTTTCTTTTTCTGCCTGCAGTCTCCCCATCCTGTTTTATTACAGGATGTAACTGCAAGCAGAATGGGACCAACCTTTCCTGTCCCACAGTGACCGACAGACGGGATCGAAGCCCTGGGACTGAGTGGGTCAGCAGAGATGATCAGCAGTGCCTAAAAACAGAGCTGGGCTGTTGCTCGTCACTAACCAGCTGACAATAGCTAAGCATCTGCAGTTATAATCATGAAAACAGTTAACACACCACATATGTAAGAAATTCCATTTTTCAGAGGACCTGTAAGTATGAATGGTTCACGTTCCTATAACCCCTCGGAAGACCAAAATACCAGATTTTTTCCCAAAAAAAAATCTCACTAGTTTTTGCCCACCTGACTCAGCAAAGGACACTTTGCTTGTACTAATTTCAAATATTAACAGTGAACTGCCAAAGCACATTTCTTATTGTGATGCACTTGTATAGCTCTGGGTAATTCCCACTGGCATTAACGAGAATAAATCTCCTTGCACCAGGTTAAGAACCTCATCCCATAATCACGATCGTGTCTTTAAGAAGGGCGATACGCAATTTCTCTCTGCCCCCGATATAGGACAGTTCATGTGTTCAAGTCCTCTGCACACCCCGCAGCGCCACACTAGTCAAACACCAAGGCAGGGCATCATCCCAGCCCTGTGTCTCACAGAATGCCCAACTGCACTCGCTTTCCTCAGGGGACCATTGTCCTCGCCTGGACACAAAGAGTTGTCTGAGCCATTGATGGCTCTGCTTTGGGATCCGAAATTCCTGATGGAAAAAGAAACACAAAATGCTTGTTTTCATTTGCTATAACATCCCATTATAGCAGTTCCCATTACTATCATATCATGCCCCCTTTTCCCCGCCAGAAGAGCTTGGAGGACTGCTGGGGTCATGGAAAGCCTTCCACCTCATGGTGACAACCTCAACTCAAAGTGCTCATCCAACTGCGACTCAAAGAGCAGAGATGATCTGTGGTACCAGCAGGTGAATTCCAGTCTCAGGGGCTTGCGGGAGCTACTGGCCCCTTCTCCACCTGAAGACCTTCCTAGATCTGTCCCGGGAAGCCTTTTTCTTTGAGGGCAAGGTTTCCCGGTGCCACTCGGATGCTGCAGGTCTGCTCTGCTGAGCTGCAACGTCTGTCTAATTCTCAAACAACTCTATTTTCGCACCGCGACAATGCCAGCTCATCTGAGCCCAATTAAAGCCCCGAAGAATGATTCATAGCAAACTGAACCGTATTTACTTTCAGTTCATTATCACACTCACAACTTGTAATTTTGGAAATTTTATATTCTGAGTGTGGCAGTGGGCTACAGTCTGCACACCTCTTGCTATTGTATTGAGACATGCCTGAGAGAGATGTCTTTCTCTTTTCTTTTTTTTCCCCCCCTCTCCTTGGAGGGGAATTAAGGCAGCAGAGAACTTTGAAAGCTTTGATCTGTTCATGGTATCCACAATACAGAATCCTAGGTAACATACGAACCAGAGGAAACTCCATCTTTAACCGGCTGGACCAGTCCCAGGATGAAGGTTTGCTCTGGGCAAGGACAAGACAAGTAGGTTCTTTAGTATTTTTTGTTTAATGTCCTTTTAGCGTGAGACTAGGCTGGTGCGCAAATGTCTGCACGACTGCTTGAATGAGCCACACTTCTCTTTTAGGGCCTTGTTCTGGCAAAATTCCCACTGAACTCAGCAGGGGTTTGGCAGAGTGGGAACTGAGGAGCAGCCCCAGACCCAGACCTGCGGGACAGGTACGTGAGCACAGGGTAGTGTTTAATTAAATACATTCAGGTTCTACAACCTGAGAATACTTGTAATCTGCACAAATGGCAAAACAATACAATTAAAGCCAAAATGCTCAGCTCGGAGACAAGACAAAAGTGGTGCTGAGATGCCAGATTGCATCGTTATCAATTCTTAAAGCTCATGGTACCTTAAGTGCATTTAAAGGATCATAACTATTACAGCCCAATTACCACTGGGACCCCAGAGCAGGTGCACTCATCTAAACAGAAGCCTCAGAGAAAGCAATTCAAATTGAAATTGCTACAGGATTTTCAAAGTGTGAAAGGGACTTGTTGAGAGTAATTAAAGGCTCCAGGATGCAAAATAAAAAGGACGTATTCTATCCGGACACATGGGAAAGAAACCGTCATCTCCAGGTATGCAAACCGATGGTAGGAGTTGAGCTCCCCGGCAGCCGAGTAGACACCCACAGGGTGCCAGGGCAGGCAAACCGGTGGGATAAGCAGAGGAGTCTGTCTGCGTGAACCCTGCTTGATATGTGTAGTGATCACAAAGTGATTAGTGTGACAACTACTGGCTAACGAGCACGCTGGTCTCTAGGTAAACGTGGTATCTACCATGGGCTGGCATGGCCGAGGGAAGACCTTGGAAGGCAAAGCAGGGTGGTGGCTCGAAGGAAGATCACAGCCGTGGATTTAGGGTGAGAGGCTTTGGTGGTATCAGCTGGAAGCGCCAGGAGGTTTCTGAGAAGCAGGACAAAACATGCAGCAATGCTGTGTCACACACTAGACTGGAGCCAAAAAAAAACCCAAATAAACCCTTACACACAGAGACAGAAAACAGAATACAACAAAGAAACTATGGGCAGTAGAAAGGAAGAGGTTTCCAGGACACATTGCAGGTGCAGGTGGGATCCAGATAACCCTAAGCCCAACCCAGGAGATACTCCCAGTGGCAGAGCAAGATGAGATATGCAGAGCCTGTTGCTATTTGGGTTACAATACTTATAATTTTTCTTCTGTTAAAGAAGTACTGCTGTGGGGTGGTCTCAGGCTCTGGTTACCTCTGAAGGCAAAAAAACAACATGGAAGTCAGAAGAATTGCAGCTCCAGGGTTACTCTGAGGAGACTGCTTGAACTCCAGAGCGCAGCAGGCTGGGAAGGGCTGCCAGGAGCACGGGAGCAGCAAGGTGGGATCCATCAGGACCCCAGGGCATGCACACTGTACATCGCCTCTGCTTTGGGTCTCACCACAGGGACTAGGGCCTCAGCTGGGAGCTGCAGCTAGGAAACTGAGCCAAGGAAAATGCAGGAGAAACCACCATCTCCCACATTTTCTTCCTTTTCAAGAGCCTGTGACACTTCAGCTCGGGAATTTTCACAGTCCATAAGGACACCTGGGCACTCCAGCTTAATCCTGAAAGTCAAAAAAAACCCTTAAACATTGGAATAAATAAATAGCAGTGCTATCCTGCAGAGGTTATTTAAGCATTAATTTCGACAGACAGATGGTGTGGAGTGAGAAGGGCTATGTACAGAAGAGTGAAGCCAGGCACTGGACGTGAATTTTCACTCCTGACATTTCCACCCTTTGAAATACCTCCTCCTCTCCTGGAGGAAAAACTAAAAGAAAATTAAAAAAAAAAACACCACAAAAAAGCCCCAAAACAAAATGCACACTTGCACCTTCCATTTGTAGCAGTAACGTGGGGCTAGAAAAGTGCTGTTGTTGAAAAGTGTGAGCCTAAGGTTTGCCACAGCCCAACAAATAACGTCTTTCGGAAGAGGTGCTGTAGCAGTCGCTTGCTTCCCACTACCCAAACCCCCACAAAAACCTGCTCCGTGCTCCGGCATCCCAGCAGCCCCCTGCAGTGCCACGCTCCGGGGCGGAGTGCCGGGGCCCAAGGCACTAACAGGAGGGTGCAGCGAAGCCAGCATCATCTCTTTCTTCTACGGCTCAGTTTAGTTTATACGCCACCTGACTGGGACAATACACAGAAGGGAGGAAAAGTTACGGGCACATGCCTACATCTCTGACTGCCATAAATCTATGATTTTATTGCGGTAATATCTGTCACTACAGCAATTTGCCTGCGGCTATTCCACCTTGTGCCATGATCCCATCAGATCTTCAAATCCAAAGGAGGCGGCGCAGGGAGAGAGCAGCAGGTGCCTGGGGCACACATCCTGCCGCCAGCACCCGCCCCGACCCTGTGCCCCAAATCCCAGTCGGGGGGTGGCGTGCATGAGGACACGCTGCCCTTCGCCCAAGCCCGCTGCTTTAGGCACCACCTAGCCTGCTCCACACCCCGGCTGCCGTCACCAGAGGTCCTGGTACCCCCATGGCAGTGCTTTTCCCTGCTCTCCCTGGTCCCCCCTCACCCTGCAGCCCCCCGGCCCTGAGGAGACAGGGCCAGTGCTCATGCCAGCCTGGGAACAGCGGGAAGTCAAAATAAGAGTTTTGCCAACGCTGCTGAAATAACCAGATTCATCTCTGGGCATATGGCGATATCTTCAGGGAGAGAGGAAGCCGCTGCTGCCTCCTTGCCAAACTCCTAGTATTTATGGAGTATTTACATGTTACATATCTCGAGTTTCTCTCCTTGCTCCGGCTGCTCGCTGTGGCAGGATGACGCAGCCTGGCCAGCAGGGACTGAGGATACCCTGCCCACAGCCCCTGCCATGCTAACTACAGACAGGCAATTTTAGGTACTTCAAGCTACTCTGTTTTTCTCCCAGACTTAAGCAGAATAGCCTACCAAAAGAATGAGCCGGTTTTAAATGCGTCCATAAAACACCATGGGCTCCCACTCAAGACCACAATACAGCCCAGGGAGAGCTCAGGAGGAGAAGGGACCCAGCTGAGCCCACCACAGAGGTGGGGTCCTCATCCCTTTTCAGAGGTTGCTCTGAACAACCATGAAGGACACAAGCAAGAAAACACAGCTAGGTCCTTTTAACATGAAAAAGGCATTTTGCAAGAGGGGCCAGCTTCACTTTTTAAGAGAGCAGGGAAAACCAGAGAACAGGGAAAACCTACCAGTCAAACAACCTCTGGCACTGGAGAGCACCCAGCCCTGGAGGACTTCTGCACGAAGGATGATACAGAGGAGAATTTCATCTTCCGCTAAAAAATGCGTCGCCCTTGTTCTCAGAAATGAACCAGAAAAGCTAAAAACTAAAAACTAAAACTGAATGGACAAAACCACTGACTGCCCAAGCCCAGAGGCTGGGGAACCAGTCCAGATTTCTTCTAGAGCCTAACTTTGATTTAGGCTGCAGTAGAAGAAGGTCTCGCCCAGCCACCCGGCGTGGTGCCCGTGCCCCAGCAGGAAGGGGCTAGGCAGGCAGGGGGGCAGGCTGCAGAAGCTGAGGCTGCTGCTGACCAGGAGAGGGGTTCAGCTTTACCAACACAACCTGTGACTTACTTTAAAAGGATGTTCACATACAGAAGTTCCCTGTCACCTTGCAGCCATGTGTTTAAACACAAACATCGAAAACAAGACATGTCCTGAAGTGTTCAAAACCTCAAGTGAGGCACAAGCAGTTTGCAGCATGATGAAGAACCACAACCACAGGATGCTCCATGGGAAGACCAAGAGAAGCCAGCAAGCACACAGCACTTGGAGGGCCCTCTTCAACCCAGCGCTCACTCTGTGAGCTGCTGCCAGCCATGGGCTCCACCTGCCCAGCAGTCCATCCCCAGGACCCAAACCCCTTCCAGAGCCACAGTTTCAGACATGAAGACATTACAGCTTACGTACCTTCTAGACAAAATGAACACTGCCGTGCTGATGTAACCATTGGCAAGCACCACTATGCTACTTCGAATTGAGAGGGAGTTGCATGCCCAAACCGAAGCCAAGAACAATTCTGCCAATATATCCAGAAAAAGCACAGTCTTATGTCTCTCAAATACTTCCAGAAGATATTATGGAAGGGTCAGATCTCCATTAAAGTGTGACAACAGCATAAAAATATATCACTGATAAAAATACATATGTATCTTCTCAACAGAACATTTTTGAAAGGAAGCCAGCTGGCATACAAACAGGTGATGTATTGAACAGGTTACAAAAAAATACATGTTCTAACGAAAATGTTTGCAACTTTTTCCACTGAGCACATAAAAGATATTCACAGCAATAATTACAATGTTCTTTGAATACTTAACAAAGAGACGGCTGCGTTTCAAAAAATCCACTTTCCAAAGACTGCATGGAATTCTGTGTGCCAGTCAGCTATGTCAGAGCAACAACTACATACTTTTTGATATATACACTCATGATATGTATTTATTCATTTATATTCCTAAATAAATATACTGTATACATACATGTTATATATATACACACATAAAATACATATTATTTAGAAACAAGTCTTGTTTAAAGTTAAGAAGTAGAATTTTATGTCAGAAATAAAACAAATTGCAGATGAAATTCAAGAGCGATGAATCTGCCTGACATAAGGAAACACATTTCTGCTTCAGGTTGTTCTTTCACATTAAAATCTGCACATGCTCTGTGGTATCAGTTTGGTTTAAATTTTTACTAATTGTTTTCACAATTAGCATTTCACTCTCACTATCACAATCTGAAAATCAAAGTTTAGGACTGTCTGACAAAGGCGATAAGAAGTTAGTGAGGAACAAACTCTTCCAAGCTCCTTTCAGCAAGGTGGCAGCCAGGACTTAGAAGCCCTCATTGCCCCATCAGGTAAAGAAAGACCATGAAGCCTCAACATTCACAAGGTAGCTGGTAAAGTTCAGTAAATATATTAACCTCCTTTACATATTTCCTTTAGTTTAAGACACAGTCCAGAGGAAAGTGCCTTTTCCAACACAAAATCTTCTAAACCATCACAGGAAATTTCAGCAAAACTATTTTTTTTTCCAGACATGTTTTTCCTCATCTGCACTTCACAGTGATCCCCAGCTTCCTAAAAGGAATCGAATGTTATTCCTAGGTGTTTTCATGAACTACTCCTAGATGTGTTCATGAACTGACCACTCTTTCCAAGCCATTATAGACCTGTGCTTGCCTGGGTCTCCTCTGCCCCCTCACTCCTCTGCAAGCTCAAGGAAGAGAAGGAGATACAGAAGCTGTAGCCTCCAGCCAGCCTCAGCATCAAGCACCCATCATCCATGCAGATGTAAGCCACTCCCACCTAGATGCCTGTTCCTCTCCCTGTTAACATTCTCTGCCCAATCACGATGGTGGAGATTTCAGACTTGCTCTGACTAGCAAAGATGAACGGCTACCATAGGAGATGCGGGTAAAATGCAAAAGTTTCCCCCTACCTGGCTTTCACTGCAACCTCTGTAACATCCTTTAGTCAACAGAAATAGCCTAGAAACTGGAAAATTATAACATGGGTACGACAGACTTCTCTGGAACAGGGAAAATTAATTAAGGAGTCCCTCTTTCTCTTCCTTGCAGCAGCTCTCTGTGGATGTTCACGAGAATCTGCAAATGATTCAGATGGCAACATTCACCAGCAAGATCAGCTCTGCCAATTATTCCTGCACCTATCTATTAAATTTAAGAAACCCCTGAGAATCTAAGCCTGTCACAGACTGGGAGCTGAAATTAATTTACCATGCGAGAAAAGTTTTTAGAAAACTCTTGCCACAGAGTGCTCGCTGGCTTGGACCCTCACTGGAGAGGGCCTGTGGACTCCACCAGCAAGAGTAAAATACTAGCAGAGCTGTGTGTTTTCCTCAGTGGAGCATGGCACAATTAGCAGCATTAATGGATAGACTAGTCATTTAATTCAGTTTTTTGTTCCACAAATAAAGTCTTCTGTCTGTTTTTTATTTGGTTTTATAAATTAACCTCTTTCTTTTCTCATTAAGTAAACAATGAATGAAGGATTACTCTGCGGGAAAGACGCAAGTGCAAAGGGCAGTGGTTTTCTACTGCTGCAGCAATTTCCTTTCATGCTTCTAAGTAACTCTGCTCTAGAAGGCAGAAAATCATTGACGTCTAATCATTTATTTAGTAAGATACGCTGTTTTCTTTTAGCTTAGGGAAACCTGTGGCTGGAAAGCTACACTAAAAGTTGGTCTGTTTATGAATGGTCCCCGGTCCTTCAAACAGTGATGGAGAAACTCTTTTGACTGAATCAGACATTAAGCAGCGGTGCAGCACAGGGGAGGAAGGACAATGCCTGATGCACTTTGTTATTTGGACCTAAAGTCCCCATCAGTCTCATCATGGGCATGTCTGTCTTCGCTGTACCTCTGGTGCAAGGGCATTACGCAGCTGAAGGTCCCAGAGGCCTGGCTGAGCCACAGTTGACTCCAAGGTGGACCTCTCCAGGGGGCACATGGCTGTGAGTTTGTTTGCCCCAAGGCTCACCTTGTTCTGGTCGGACTGAACCTCACTTTCCCTCTATGGGTTTTAAAACAGCCATGTGCCGGGATTCTGCTGAGAAAAGCTAAGCTTTACAGCAATAAAGTCAAATTTTTTTCTTTCATTTCTCCTCTCTTAAAGGAGGAGAAACGAACAGCAGATTGACAGAAAAGACTGTTCACCTCTGCTCGGCACCTGTGAGACAACCTTAGAGCACTGGGTGCAGAGACATTGATGTATGGAGCAAGTCCTGTGGAGGGACACTAAGAAGGTCAGGGGGCTGGAGGACAGGACACACATGGAGAGGCTGAGGGAGCAGGGCTTCTTTGGCCTACATAAGACAAGGCTCTGGGGAAAGCTTATCGACGTCTACAACTACCTAACAGGAGGGTGTCAGAGGCTCAGTCAGATTTCCCTTGAAGGTCTACAGGAACAGGGCAAGAGACAACAGACACAAGATGAACATAGAAAGTTCCAGTTGGATCACGAACAAAAAAAAAAAAACACAATAAGGGCAGTCAAGTGTTTGAGCAGACCACCCAGAGAGGCTGTGAAATCTCCATCCGGGAGCAAATGGCTCTTGTTAGGTCTGAGCAGGCTGTTGGACCAGATGACCGCCAGAAGACTCTTCCAGTCTAAATTATATCTCTGTAATTCTGTGATGCTATGTGCAGGTTTTGAAAACAAGGAAGGTCCCCACACTACATGCACAAGCATGTCTCAGTCAAAGCCAAAAGCAATAGCAGAAGAGTTGTTACCTCCTCTGCCTTTTCAAAATCCCTAACATAACAAACCTGAAGATGTTTCCAGAATCTTATTCCTGTGCATTTATCCCTGGACACTGCTAAAGGCCCTCAGCATTGCTATGGCCTTCTTCATAATGTGGTACCTTATACCCCCTGTATTGCCAATGGGGTGCACTACATGGCACCTGGGTACACAACTTCTCTCTTGGTCTCACCAGGAGGAAAAGCCTTGACACGCTGTAGAGCGCATGGACGTGCACCTGAGGTGTGCAAGTAACCGGATGCAAGGAGCTTTTGCACTTAAGAAGAGCCTGTTACATGCTAAGCCACTAACATAACATAGTCATGAGATGGGTATGCGATACCTCTGTGTTTTCATTTCACTGCTGTATGCCCTTAGCTGCTGTAGCCTAGTTGAAGTTTGGAGGTGCTAACAGAGAGTTACAAGCCAGTTACGCCAGGATGGACCCTGCCCCATATTCAGGCTAAACTCTACCACTAAGTCTAGTTCCTGTGTTTCTGTGACACAGTTGTAGGGGCATCTTCAAAAACCTCCAGTGAACAAAGGTTAATGACAAAACATACTTCAGATCCCACAGACAAACAACCAAACACAGAAATTTAACGAGTCCCAAATCCACATTTTTCTTAGGCCTTCCTCAGCACTGTGGATGAAGAGTTGTTTCGTATCAGCAACCTCCTCAGGCAGGCTCCTCAAACAGCAGCACTGCTGAGCCACGGACCACCACCACTGTTACACAGAGGCTGAGGGATACTGCAGGCAAACAGCCTCTTCCCTAGGGAAGTCCCATTTCTCCAGAGAGGCCAGCAGGCTGAAAGGGTTCTCATAAAATTTCTGTTTTCCAGGCTGGTCAACAGCTTTGTGCTGCATTCCTCTCCAGACGCACTCCAGCTTGGCGGTACTGGTTAATGAGAAGCTCAACATGAGCCAGCAATGTGTGCTGGCAGCCCAGAAAGCCATCTATATCCTGGGCTGCATCCAAAGAAGCGTGGCCAGCCGGTCAAGGGAGGTGATTCTGCCCCTCTACTCTGCTCTTGTGAGACCCCACCTGGAATACTGCATTCAGCTCTGGGGTCTCCAACACAAGAAGGACATGGAGCTGCTGGAGCGGGTCCAGAGGAGGGCCACAAAGATGATCCAAGGGCTGGAGCACCTCTGCTATGAAGACAGGCTGAGAAAGTTGGGAGTGATCAGCCTGGAGAAGAGAAGGCTCCCGGAAGATCTTATTGCAGCCTTCCAGTACCTAAAGGGGGCCTACGAGAAAGCTGGAGAGGGACTTTTGACAAGGACGTGTAGTGATAGGACACAGGGCAATGGATTTAAACTCCAAGAGGGTAGATTTCAATTAGATATAAGGAAGAAATTCTTCCTTCTGAAGGTGGTGAAACACTGGAACAGGTTGCCCAGAGATGTTGTGGATGCCCCATCCCTGGAAGTATTCAAGGCCAGGCTGGATGAGGCTTTGGGCAAACTGGTGTAGTGGAGGGTGTCGCTGCCCATGGCAGGGAGGTGGGAACTAGATGATCTTTAAGGTCCCTTCCAACCCAAACCATTCTATGATTCAATTAGATTTAAAGGAATTTTCGAATTATGTTTCAATAGGGACAATTAACCAAGTGACCGAAGCACTGTATCCTACTGCCCTCATTCTCACTTCATCAATCTTTGTGCCACCCACAAACTTTATCAGAAATAATTTTATATTTACTTTGAGATCAGTACCAAAAATGATGAATAGCATGGGGGCTCTGACTGATCCCTGCAGAGCTACATTAAAAATGTTCCCATTCAGTGATGATTCCCTATTGACAACTACTTGTTGAGATCTGTCAGTTACCCGGTTCTTAATACATTCAACATGTGCTTCAGTGGAAGTATATAGTACTAATATTTTAATCATAATGTCATGTGGAATAAAATCAAACGCCTTACAGAAGTTTAAGTATATTATATCTACACAGTTATCTTATCCCCCAAACTTGCAATCTCATCAGATAAATCAGGTTTGTTTGACAAGGCATATTCTCCAAAAAAGAATGTTGAATGGCATTAATTATATTCCCTACCTTTAATTCTCTAAATCCTCTATCAGTTCTTGTGTTCTTTTGCCTGGGATTGATGTCAGGCTAAGCCGCCTGCAGTTACCCAGGATCTTCCTCTTGCACACGTTCACTCATTGTGAATTTCCAAGAGGTGTAAGTTAACAGAAACAGACCAAAGATCTTCTGTGTTGACTTCTTTTAGGATTTTTGACAAGTTACCCGGCCCCAGTCACCAGAAAACATTTAAACACTACCTCACTTCACCATATTGTTCAGACTGAACTGCCGATGCTCTGAATACGACACATAGCTCTACCTAGCCTTCACCACGCACAGTGGGGTCAGTCCACTGACAAAGACCAACCAGCCAAAGATCTAGAAGGCAACGATGAGTTTGGTGGAAAAAGGACAGTGCTCTGAGGAGTCTGCTCACATTAAGCACGTCTATTCATTTCAAGGAATGTTCTCCCTCCCTACCGCATCCTTGTCAGTCAACCCAGCCTGTAGCCAAGCTTACATTTCACACCAAGACTCAACTATCCCACTACAATCTTTATAAGCAAAGAAATACTTTTTATGAACTATGGGTAGGAATCTCCAGCCCATGCTAGTAGATGAAGACCTTGCTGCAACTTTTCATGTTTTATCACCTCTTCACTAGCAATAGCCATGCAAACTACTCAGGCATGAAGCCTTTAGTGCTATGGAGACTGCTGCTGCTTGTACAAAATGCATCGGCGCACCTCTTCAGCAACACAAGACACAGCTGTCCTATAAGCTTTGTGCCACTCAACTATACCAAATCCAGACCAGTGTCTTCTCCTGATTACGAAGTCTCCCATAGAACGAGTCCAAGTTGACTACAATATCTTCAACAGCACCCAACTGAGGGCTGTGGTCAGCAGTTTGGGTCTTCAAGCACAGTAGAGCTTTCCACTGTGTCAGGAAAGCGGTGCAGGAAACAGCATCTTCCTGGGAGCTGGGCTGAGTCTGGGGCTAACTTCCCAGGAATTAAGGGAATCTTATCTAATAATACATAAAATAATTGTCATGGTTTTAACTCAGCAGGCAGACAAACATCACACAGCTGCTCACTCACCATCCCCTGCCCCTGGTGGGATAGGGGAGAGAATCAGAGGGGTAAAGGTAAGGAGACTCATGGGTAGAGATAAGAACAATTTAATAATCAAAATAAAACAAAATACAAAATTATAATGATGATGATGATAATAACAATAGAATAGTGATGCACAGTGTAACTGCTCTCCACCTGCTGACCAAAACCCAGCCTGTCCCTGGCTAGCAATCTCGGAGGACAGAAATCCCAAAACCGTAATCCTGGAAGAGAGAGAGCAAACTTCTCAGCCAACCCTCAATTATACGTTAAGCAGGACGTCGCATGGTATGGAATATCCCATTGGCCAATTTGTATCAGTTGCTGTGGCTACGCTCACTCCCAGCTTCTTGTGCACCTGCACTCTAGCAAAGCATGGGAAGTTGAAAAGTCCTTGATTTCTTAGCAACAACTAAAAACATCAGTATATAATCAACATTCTTCTCATACCAAATCCCATACTAAATCCAAAACACAGCACTATTTTAGCTACTAAGAAGAAAATTAACTCTATCCCAGCTGAAATCAGGACAATAATAGACAAAATTCACCTACCACAAAAGACCTAGTATTGCATCCCAAAAAGGGACCTGACAGATCAATGCATTTCACTGAAATGCCCTCCTCTGCCTAGGGATAATTCGTCTGATAGTAGGAGATGGTGCTCCAGATAGCTAGGACACATGCCAGCCAGAGAGCTTTACAAACACCATCAGCCTGATGTGCATCCAGAAGGGGATGCAGAGCCTGTGTGTTTGCTCCAGTCAATGTTATTAAAATGGAAGAAAATTATGCATTTAAATAAAACTCTTCTAGCAGGAGGTACAGCAGCAGTTCAGTGAGAAGCATTAAACATGCTTATTCCACTTCACCCATTAACTATTTTTAATTTTTAAGCAAGTTATTACAGCTACTATAATATTATAAATATTATATTACTCATTCAAAAAGATTAAATGGTCTCAAATAAGAGAAGATATTCTTGTTGCTGCTTTAGTAGGTCTTTGTGATCAGCTACCTGGCTTCTCTATCCTTCCTCCATGCTCTCCTAGGACACCATCCTCGATAGCACTGGGTGACCTCAATTCCAGCTCATCCTAAGGGAAAGTATAAACACTCAGCATCAAGCAGAATCAATCTCTGAACATACTCCAGTAAGTGAAACCACACCGTGAGCCTGTTCTGGTGTTACATCTGTGTCTACGTTTAGCCTGTATCCGAGGCTAAATAACAGACAGCTGTTCTATCACCCAATGACCCCTCCCCACTCAAGAACGGGAATTGGGAAAAGGAAGGAAGACCCACGCGTTGAGATAAGAACTATTTAATAAATGAAATAAAACAAAATGGAAAATTATAATTATAATAATAATAATATATACAGACAAGTGATGTACAGTGCAACTGTTCACCACCCCTTGACCAAAGTCCAGCCCATTCCCGGCTAGTGATCCCAGAGCAGGAAAATCCCAAAACCACAATCCCAGAAGAGAGCGAGTGTAGGCCTTGGGAGCAGAACATCAGGCGAGACCCTCCAGACATGGCTACCACTGAGAAAAAGAAAGGCCATCTTCAACAAACTTTCCAGTTTATAGTGAGCATGATGTTACATGGCATGGAATGCCTATTTGCCAATTTAGGTGCCAGTTGCTCTGGCCACACTCATTCCAGGCTCTTGGACTTCTGGTTCGCTAGCAAAAACAAGTTGAAAAGCCCTTGATCACTATGGATACCTCCATACCACAGTGGGCTACAAACTAAAACAAAGTGTCTTATCAAGTTTTTTCTCACCAAATCGGGTGCTGCAGTCTGCTTAAAAATGCAGCTTATTTTAGAAGTGTAGCTTTTATGAACAGAAAACCAATTCTACGATTCTATACCAGTGAAACCAGGTCAATCCATGATCCATATCATGTAATTTAGGATGCTGCAAAGTGCTGACCTCTGCCTACGATTGCACTGGTCGCCCAGTCTCCAGCAGAGAGGCCACGCAGCCTCCATGGAGGCAACCACCTGGTCAGAAGCACTCCTTGGGCTGGGCCAATTGGCACCTCGAGCACCCGTTTCTCTCTGCGGACTATGGAGGGGGAATGGCTGCTTGCGGCACAGATAGCATCCGCACCACACCGGCCAGGTGAGACCCACCGCGCAGGGCACACGGCAGGGCTGAAACACCTCCTCTGTCTGCAATAAAGGCTCTAATCTAACAGTTTACCTGTGTGTACTACATGGTGGTTTCTTATAATGTAAATCCTTTAAGGTGGAAAATGGTCCTTTTTGGTCCGACTAACAGCAGGATCATGGGTCAGAACCAGGCTCATCAGGAGTCTTCACAACGCAGATTAATGCCGTACTCGTTGGGACCAGCACCGTAAGGGTGAGCAGTCTCTCCTGCACAGACCCCGACTGACGCTCTTCATTACGTGGGCTACAGCACATTCCCATCTGGCTCCTCAGTGAGGAGGGGGGGGAAAAAAAGTTGATCTAACTATGGGAAGGAAAGTCTGTCTTTGACCTTTCGCTGAAACAGGAACCCATGAGCACCCATGACAATCTCAGTCAAAAGGAGCGGGACTCACCTCCGCTGGGCTCAGCTAAAGAGAGGACCACACACCAGTCTCATAATTAAGAGTGAATATGGCAAGAGTTGCACTCGGACTGGGAGAAGAGCAAGACCACTTGTTCCCTTATCATACTTTCTATTGTAAGAAACGTTTCTCACCAACAACCCATGATTCATTCAACTAAAACCTTCATATGTAGCCTTTTGCTGTTATCCAGGCTCCCATCTGGTAAATATGTTAGTTTTTCATAGTCCTTATTCGCTTCCCAGCAAATAAGCACACCAGCATTCTGAAAACATTGCTCCTTTTGAATTTCAGGCATCTGCTTCCAGGTACTTCTCTCTGCCACCCTGTGTACAGCCATTTTAGAAACAGCACAGACTAAAACAGCAGCGCTGTCATTGAACAAAGCTCCGCCATCCAGGTGATGGAAGTTATCAATCTAGAGTTGAAGGACTTTAACAAAACGAATAGGAAAGAATCCATGTAAGGTGGAAGAACGACGAGACAGAACAGCAGCTTTTCAATCAGGAGCCATGCACAACACACTTTAGGAAATAACAAGTTCAATAGCCAGTTGATAAATAGCTTGCCACCAGAAAGTGCATTTGAAACGGCACGTAATTGCCACGTACATAAGCACAGAGCAAGCAAGAGCCATGCTGAACTCTTCCACATGCAGCTCGCTGCTGCTGCATGTTTTCCCCGCCTGCTAACAGAAATGACATCTCTCAGAGGCAGTCCCTGCTTCCCTAAGGTCACAGGCACATGGACGGAGTCACCTCAGGACAGGGGTGCGAGGAGGAGCCTCACCGCAGCTGCTCCCAGTGGGGCGATGGAGGGAGGAACACAGATGAACCTGGAGAAATATCTCTTGGGTCGGGGCAGATTTATCTCAGTTTAAGGGGCTGCATCATGTGGCTGCAAATTTTTTTTCTCCTTAGCTGATGCTTTCCCTGATACCCTTTCATGTTTCTATACCCTAATTTGCAGCGGTCAAAGAACCTGATTCAGCGGCATCCAAGCCAACGTAGCCCATACTGTCTTCCCCAGGCTCCTAGGTCCTGCTGGCTCAGCGACACCGCTCCCACGAGTCCAGATCCAGCAAAGCACACATTCAAGTTTAAACCTGTCAAGAGCTTCATTAGCTTCAATGGGACTATTAAAAGGTTTAAAGTCAAGTACATTCGTAACTGCTTTCCTGAATCAAACCCCAAGTAAAGAGCTTGTCAACATAAATAAAGGCGCCAGAGCCAGATCAGGAAAGATACCTGTGATTATGCAGGTAGGATTTTGTGTGAGCTTTTCACCACGATTTAGCTCCAACTGTTGTAAATGTGCAAGAATTTTAAATTCATCCTAGAGCATGAGATTGGCACATCTTCTAAAGAAATCCAAATAGTGAATAAATGTATTCTATAATAATTAAATATTCCATAAAATTAAAGAGACACTGTCAGGTCCTATTTGGCTTCAGCACATTGGCATTACACAACACTCTCCAACAGAAAGAGCCCTTTGATTTCTCCAGAGGTTTCTCAGGCTGCATCCCGACGGTGCCTGTCCCGCTGCGCGCATGGCCGGGAGTCCTAACGCCGGACAACCACAGGACAGGGAAGCCCAGCCGAAGCGAAGGTCAGATCCAGCCCTGCCCCAGCTGAGCCCAATGCAAGAACTAAAGAAGCCACCAAAGAACAAGAGGTCAGTGACACCTACGGCATTTGCTGAGCTCCTACGGCCCGTGGGTTTATTTGTTATTACGGATGAGGGCCTTTCTAAAAAGGAGGGAGAAACGATGCTGGCGATGTGACTTTAAGAGCCCGAGGGAGGGGAAGAGCAACGCCAGCGATGTGAACGAGCTTGCGGCGCCTGCTCCCAAACCGACGTGATGGAGTCAACTGAATTACCAGTTTTAATGAGGGTGGCGTGAAATGTGTTTTATCCGGCCCTGGCACAAGAGCCAACTGTTGAGACACTCGACATCCCCCGCCGCCTGAGCCCACACACCCGTCCCCTGTGTGCGCCGAGGATGCGGTACCGGGAATATATTGTGGCTCAGCTAAAAGCGGAGCGGGTGGCAGGACATCCATCTTCCTCCGGGAAGGTTGCTGGGCAACTGGCAAGCTTTCGGCTGGGCGCTGACGTCTGCGCGCACACGCACGCCTCCTCCATCACTCGGAACTAACTTGATTTTGATGGATTAACATAAGATGAAAATCTACTGTGCTTCTCTCTCTCCCCCCCTCCCCGACACACAGGGATCATTAAGATACAAAGGAAAATAAGATAAAGCGTCGACTTATAATGCGTGCAGAAGACCATGCAAAGGAAAATGCAGGCACTAATGAGATTAATGCTCTGAAGTGATCCCTTATCCTACGGTAGAGAAAAATATTTAGTTGGTAAAATCTCATAATAATAATAATCATCGTCATCATCATTAGCATCAAGTAAAACACAGATACACACCCAAATTGTGATCCTCTGGCATCCTTGACTCCTTCGCATCCTTCCCAAATGCCATCTTATTTTTCCACTGCTCCTTGTCAGATGATGTTTTAAGACTGTTTCCCTTCACCTGCTGGTGACACACAACTGGGACACAGAAGTTCCCTCTAATCCCAGCCAGCCAGGCATTTATACCACTCTTATTAGCTTGGTATCCGAGTACCCTACTGAGCTGTATTATCATTAATTGTTTCTCAAGTGTCAGCTACAGGCTCAGCTTTATACAGTACAAAGCAAAGATACGATCCCTGCCCCGAGGAGTTTTACGTGCTAAACAGATGGTTAATGACAGCAGCGTAATGACAGCCTTTGGACTGGTAGGGGATAACATCTATGGAAGAGGGAATAAATTAACAGGGATTCATGACAAACTGCACTTGCTTTTCCTGGAGAACTCTGAAAATCTGGTGGTGACTGTTTTTCATGATACCTTGGAAATACGTATCAGGCTTGTGAGCCAAAAAACAGAACCTCAGTTTTTTTGCAAACGAAAAGCTTTATTCTAAAAATTGAAATTTTTAACTGCAAAACTGACCAACCTTCTTCTGCCAAACACACACAGGGTGTTTTGTCAGAAAGGGGGAGAATTTTAACTACACTAAAAATATTTAATGTAAAAAAAAAACCCAACCCATAAAATGTTTTAGTTATCCTTGAGTTTAAAAATTTCTTTTAAAAAAATGACAAAAAAGCAAAATGGAAAATGACCTAAGAGCTGAACAGGAACCAGAGATTAAGGTGGCAGACTGGGCCAGCGGGCTGAACGCTGTGCCGAGGACACGGTAACGCAGAAGGCCTGGGGCAGGTATAAATGGTAGAGCCTGGTAACTCCAAGGACAGGAAATGCACACTTGCAAAGAAGGCGAAGGAAGCTGACAAGGATAACTGCACCGCGCACACGTTCTTTCTTTCTCTGAGACCGGCATCAGGTGCACAGCAAGCAGCACCAGGCAGCAGCAGGGACATTACCGATGGGACCGGGCTGGAGGGGACCATTAACCCCCACCACCAGCGCTGGGGCCACCAGTGGAGACAGGGCTGCGGGACACTTGGTGGCATCGCCCACCGCCTGGCTGCCGGCAGTGCATGTGGCTCAGCAAACTAACCCTAATTGAATGGGGCATTTCACGTGCTCTTAACACCTAGTTGTGGCCGGGCTAAAAACAGTGTTTCTGTACTCCTCACCAGCACACGTTATTCACGTCAATATACACGTAAGAGGACTATTGGCTCTCAGCTAAGAGACCACAAATCCGTGGAGCCCGACTTACTGAAGTACCCCATGCGCAGCTGATGCACGTAGGTGGGACAAGCAAGGTCAGAGATGATTTGAATTCTTCTAATGCGACAGATTTTAGCCCGTTGGGTTTTATTGCTATCGATACGGGTGTTAGTATCTTCAGTGCCAGAAAGCTGTTCATAATTTGAGTAACACATAGCACTAAGTATAGGGTATTTCCGCATGATCTCAAGAAGTCAATTCTTGATTCTACAATACAACCATTTAAAAATATAGTTTCTACTCCGTTTTGCAGTGTAATGCAAAAAAATGGTTGATTTTCTCTTTCTCTCAGTCTTATTGTGACCTTCTGGTATTGTTCAGGCTGCACAGGAGAGCTCTTCCCCACGCACCAGCCCTTTGCTGCATTCTAGAAATACATATCCAGTTTCTTACTCGACAATGACTCACTCTAAATTCCCTTGAGGACCTCGCAGATCTTTAGATGAGACACTGAAATGGAAACTACGACTGCAGGAAGGTTTCTCTTGGGTGGTGGAAGATGCAGGTCCAGCCAGCTTTCGGTTATGTTGCCCTTGTTCCAGCCCTCCAAGTAACATTTTCAAAAGCCGTTAAAAGGCAAGGTCCTTCTTCCATTCCAACTCAAGTATTTAAGACCTTATAGCTCACTGAAAGCCACAGAAACTCGGTCATTCATGTCATTTCTAAACGGACCTGTATTATTATGTCTATGTGGGCAGCTAGAAGTTTGCACACGCAAGACTGGTGAAATATCTGCAAAAAACAGTGTCACAGAAAAAAAAAAAAGAAAAGAAATCCTCAGCAATTACATTAAGACCAAAAAAGGTATAACCACTAAGCATTTAAATAAGGAGACAACAGAATTGTCTCCCCATTTAGATGAAAACCTTTACATCTCCCAGTAACTTCACTGCAAATACAACTTAGAACAGCTCTTGAGATGATCTAAAAATGAATTTGTGAACAGAATAATTGATAAGACTCTTGGGTCCTTATTTTTGTGTGCTCACATAATCGCAATTAAAGCTAAGCACCTTTGAACAGCCTCTAAACAAGCACATGGAAATCTAGCAGAACCTCTGAGTGGGGATTATGCATTAACCTAACATCCATAATCATGTTCAGAAAGTTTGCTCTTTCGAAGCTTGAAACAGAAATGCTAATATTCTCAGGCAAATAAAAACCTTAAGCTATTGCAAAAGGCAAGTTTGAATCAAGTATATAATAGGTAATAAAACTTCAAAGAATTCATTGCATGCTGCAATTAAAATGCCCAACACAGATTTTTGAATAGCCTTCTCATTTCTAAGGAAACTTTTTTCCTCCAAGTAAATAGATAAACTCAAGTGAGCATCAGATTATTATTTATTTTAGGAATAAACACACTCTTTCATCTGCGCTGCAGTGAAAAGAGCACAGCGTCATAGACCAAAGAGGCAATCAAAGCCAGTTCCACCTCGTCTAATCTTGTTCTTTAAGGGCTCACAGTATCAATTCCCCTCTTAGAAATCTTCAAGTATGAACAGTTAACGCAAAAGAATGAGCTGCTGTACACAAGAGAGTAACACAAAGACCATAGGAAAAACTCCCACCCCCTCCCCAATTTCCAGACAATTGACTGGAAATTTTCCATATTTTCGAAGAGGAGATGATGTCTGTCTACAGTGTGATGATAGATGAGCCATAGACAGGAGCAGGCTCCAACAACTTCTGCTTAGCCCACCAAAGAAAAAGGAACATCCCTGTGGGAAGTGGAACTTGTAGCTACAGCTTTACAATGAATTGCCAAACAAAAAGTGAGCAGCAGGGGACTCGCTGCCAGATTTGACAAAACACCTAGAACTCTTATTCTCATTACCACAACTGCCGATGACACAGCCCCCAATGCTATAACCGAAGTCAATGCGCCCCCATGGACCCAGCCAGGGGAAATCGCCCTGTTTGACTGCAGTCCTCAGTTGCAGGAGCAGAGGACGCATCCTTGGAATGAGAATCTCCGTGATTGCCTTACCCTCACGGTGGGAACAACTGTGGCAGGAGTGCAGGTCTTAAGCACCAAGTTGGTATCATATCGGCCTTGCACAAAAGTTGTGATGGACGTTCCTTCAAACACCACACCAAGAAATCATAGTAGGGCAGATGAATAAGTGGAAATTTTGTAATGAAATCAAACCACATAAAATAGAAACTGCATCGTATTTATTGCAGGAAGTCACCTACATCAGCTTAAAGGACTTACTTAAGAGCAGTCCTAGTAACTGCTGAACTAGCTTGAAGTTTTACACCCAAACTACACAATTCAGGAACTCCATATTTCCATTCAAAGTAGTTTCAAAAACCAGCTCTTCCATAGCACAGAACTGAAGAACTGGAAAAAAAAAAAACACATCCCAACCACTGCATCAAAAATCACTTCAGATTATTTGGTGCCTTTAGTTTTTATAGGAAAAAAACCAACTGATTTCCAAATCACATTACACTTAGAAAACTCTCAGTATTATAGTATCCATTTATACTCAGACAAGTTCAACTTTATCCCTTGTAGCTTGTCCAAAAATATAACAAAATCAAGATGCTCTTGTTTTTTAAAGATGGAAATCTGAGTGTGACCGTTTCCTTTCCTTCATTAGCAGAAGAATGCAGGAATGGGACATAAGATAAAAACATAATAATGCTTATATTTGGGGGATAACTAAAACCAAAATCAGGACAACAGGAGCAAACGAGAGAACAGAAATTAGAGAACTATGTTCCTGTGGCTGGCCAGAGTCTCTTTCAGAGTATCTAACAGAGGCGATGAGGTCAACTCATCGCAGATGATCTCAGGATCCTCAAAAGATCTTTCATTAGGACCAGGATTTTATCCCAGTCTCTGATAATTAACATCTTTTCTGCAGATGGCCTGAACAGAGGTTAAAGTTGCTACTCTATCTCCTTAAATGCTATTCCAGCTAGGACAAAATCCCACGAACAAATAAAATCTGAAAGCAAAGCCTCTTACAGCCAGGCACAGCAGTCCCAACAGTTCCCAAACGTGCTGCTTTCCACTTCTGCTTAGGAGAGGGATGGTGTGCAAGTGATCTCACCCGCTTACCTGGACAGACATGGATTTTCCAATGGATCTGTGCTCCAGCTTTACCTACTCACTTCTGGAAATCCCCACTTTGCCCCGGGTCTGAAGCGGCACCAGCTGCAAAGCCAGAGCATGTTGCGTGCCTCACCAGCACAGATCTACTTCCAGCTGCGGGCAGCTTCCTGAGGGACAGGCAAGCCTTGCAGTGACAACACTTCACAGACACTCACTGCTAGGTGATATCCAGCCACCTGGAGCTTCCTGGTCCCCACCTGCTGAATAAGGGCAATCATTCCACGGGACACAAGAAACCCTATAGATGTCAGGATAAAAAGCATCTTCCTAATCTTTTTCTTTTCCTATTGGTAATTATATCCATTTCTTTTCAAGAAAACAAAAGTCCTCAAAGCCCTCATGTTACAGCTTTGTTACAGGACCGTGTTTAAAACCTGAGGAATCTGCTAAGTTTAAAGACACACAGCAAAAACATCAGGTGTAAGCATGGAAAGCGCATTATGTCGGTAGATATACTGTGTCAACAGACACACACCAGCTGAGGAACTGATATAAGCATATGCTTAAATCTCAGAAGAGAGAGACCTAGACCAAAACAGAACTGGAGGAGAAGCTGTTCCCTCTCTGAAATGGCACTGTGTAGGAAGAAAATGCATTTTGCTGTGTTAAAACATCTCAGCATTCTTCCTTCTTGTTTTTCTTATACTTTCAAAACAAGACCTCCATACAGAATGGCGCAAGCAGAACTTAATGTATTAAAACATAAACAGTTATTGCCTCAGGAGCAGCCGCAGATCAATACGCGTACAGTGGCACTGTGCTTGAAAAACTCGCTCAGACAACCTCCCAGCTACCGGTACCAGCAGTTTGCCAGAGAAAGGCTATCGAAGCCTTTTATAGCAATTCAAGCTACAAAAGGATGCCCCTCTATATACAATCATCACAGCCTGGCATATCAAAGGACCCCGTAAGTCTTGGTGCTCAGCATCATTATTTTTTAGCAATTATTGTTCTGATGAGTAAACCTTGGGCAGTGTCCAAGAATAAGGGGAATTTCTGCTACGGGATGCCTGAAGCGTTCCTCCTCTGCAAAATGAGGCAATAAAATCAGCGTGTGAACATGTACTGAAACAACGCAACCCACCTCCATCCCAATTATGCCCAAAGAGTTCACAGGGTGAAAAAGCAGCCCAGCTAGTCAAGAGCTCACTGGGAGCTGCCTCTCAGGTACCTTGGGCTACAAAGTGCACTATGTAGGAGACCTAAGAACAGGCAGCCCCCATTACTCTGGTTCAGCTCTGAGGCCCTCAACATAAGAAGGATATGGAGCTGTTGGAGCAAGTCCAGCGGAGCGCCACAAAGATGATCTGAGGGCTGGAGCACCTCTGCTATGAAGACAGGCTGAGAGAGTTGGGGTTGTTCAGCCTGGAGAAGAGAAGGCTCCGGGGTGATCTTATTGCAGCCTTCCAGTACTTAAAGGAGGCCTACAGGAAAGCTGGAGAAGGACTTTTTATAAGGGTGTGAAGAGACAGGACAAGGGGGGATGGCTTTAAATCAAGAGGGGAGATTTAGATTGGATATAAGGAAGAAATTCTTCCCTCTGAGGGTGATGGAGCACTGGAACAGGTTTCCCAGAGAAGTTGTGGATGCCCCATCACTGGAAGTGTTCAAGGCCAGGTTGGATGAGGCTTTGAGCAACCTGGTGTAGTGGAAGGTGTCACTGTCCACGGCAGGGGGATTGCAACTAGATGATCTTTAATGTCCCTTCCAACCCAAACCATTCTATGATTCTATGGTTCTGTGATTCTATGATTACAGGTACCTGCGCAGCGGCCAGCTTTCACTGAACTAGCCATCCAAGCACAGGAGAAGGGGTTGGTTCTGAAAGTATATTTAGTGGATGAACCAATTCTGAGCCTCAGTTTTGGTGCAGTGACTGGTGAAATTCGAGGGCATCTGTCTACATAGTTGCAAACCCTACTAGCTGGATACTAACCTGGCACTAACCAGGAGCTAAAAAAACCTTATCATGGTCTACACTGACAACTAAACCACTGTTAGGCCCTGGATTAATGAATATAATACCTGATAAGAGCAATTGGAAATTAATGGCCTATAACTGCTTGGCTACCTTGCACTCTATAGGGTCAAGTACACCAATGTCAGCAGAGATATAGTGTGTCTCAACCCTGTGCTAGTACTACAAGGACCCAATGAACTTCGCGATATGAAGGCCAGGCTCTCAGAGCCACTTTCTGTCACTAAGGTTTAGTGGTGGCTGATTCTCATGAGGACAGGTCCCCATGCAGAGGGACTTTCAGCTCCCACACAGCACGTGGCGGCGAGCCGTCCTGGTCGGGGCACGTCACACGTGCCACCCGGCAGGACTGCGGCTGAGGCGGGAGCTTCAGGGCAGCAAAGGCAGCAGATGTGAGAGCAGGTCACTCCACCTCCAGCCAGGGCCTGGATGGAGGCAGCCCAAGGCTCGGATAACCACAGGCAGCCCCCTGACCCCATCCATTCTTTGCTTGGCACATCTTTGTATGGCAGAGAAACACAGGCCAAAATTTTCTCTTCCTCTTGGTCACTGCATTTAATTGCAAAACAATTCACTGCTCTAACATCTGCAGAAATACGCCTTTTACTCTGCTTTCCAAATCCAAGGTGTTTCCAGGGGGCTCGGGGCCTGACTCCTGCGCAGCAGCCAAGCTCGCTGGAGCACCTGCGCTCACCTCCAAATAACTGATGTGCTCATGCTATACAGCTGAAACACTGCAATCTGAAGTGGACTCCTAAAATCTAGATCCCTGCACATATGCCCATACATAGTCCCGTGCTCTGCCTGAATTAGGGTTAGCTGATTATTCAGTCGCTTTATCTTGGGGGAAAAGGAACAACAGATAATCTGGAGATTAAACTGGAACCGCTCTTCCTGAGAAATTGCTTTCCGGAATGCATAGTGAAGAAAAAAAAATGTATGTAACTTATACAGCTCCCAGGGGAAAAATGAATATCTCAGTTGCCCTTAAAAGAATCCAGTAAAAGTGCTGAACAAATTTGTAAGCACATGAGGCGGATCTTCCTTTGAACCCCTTCAGATGAACATTTTCCCCACGTCTTTCAGGTAGCAGAAATTATGTTTGTGAGATCGCTGTTCATATGGAACTTCTGAGCGCAGACAGAAGTATATTAATACACCAAAAGGTTGTATTACCCTATGCTATGTCTTCAAACAACATAATAGTTCGAAATAATTTGCAAAACCTCTCTTAATGCCTCTCTTCCTCGGTTTCTCAAATGTCACTGTGGAAGGAAGGGCCAGAAAGACAGGAGAAGGAAGGACAACCCTGCAGTGCCTGGCAGGGCTGGCACCGTCACCACGAGTTGCTATGATATGATGGGAGCAGGAGCCGCAGCAGCCAAGACGTCCTTCCACACTCAGCACATGCTTGGTAAGTGCGTTTTGTAGGAAGAGATCATATAGCCTTCAGAGACGCTCACAGCCCTCAGAGAGGGGATGTTTGGCAGCCCACTGACCCCTCTCAAGCTCCAGGGCTTCCCATGAGGTCAGCGGCAGCCAAGCCGCCACCAGCACCGGATCCTCCCCTCCTCGCTAGCTCCAGCAACATCCCTTAAAGAGGATCGGGAAGGAGCTCCAGACATACGTGTGCAGTAGGTATCAGCCCTTAAAACATTGCTGTGGAGCACACTGAAGCAAATATATAATAGAGGACATCAAAGGAAGAAACAGGTGGTGAAAAGTGGCATCCTATAAATGCATCTTTTGACAATTTTTACTTTGCAATCACCTTTAATAAAACACAGTCAAGAGAGCCAGCTTCAGGCTGCCCCTGAGAGCAGTGGACCTCTGGCCACAAGTGGGGATGGGGTAAACAGGGGTTTCTCTTCCCAACACCACCCTCTCTCCCCCTCTTCCGAATCCACACTCAACTTCATGTACCTCCCCATCACAGCAAGCTTTTTGGGGCAGAAACCCTTTTATCTGCCTATCTAGGGACAAGCACTGCAGCCATCCCTTGAGCCTCACAGTGCTTCAATTTCATCAATACTACAGCAAGGTCCACCACAGTTGTTCAACTCTCAAGTGTGAAATCAGCTCTGTAAGACAAAGAAGAGGAAAAAGAGACCAAAACAAAACCCTGAGCGTATTAGTTGCTGTTAACTGTTCTTTCCTGAAACATAATATTGAGGGATTTCACATATTTCCTGGCAGGGAGATTTTGTGGTGGCTTTTAAAAATGGATGATTAGTGAGATATAAATCCTCATAGCTAAGATCAGCAAGAAATCCTTTCAAACACACATATATACACATTAAAACTTCAGTATTTTACCTTTCCCCAAAAAAGCAATTGCTGCTGTCAAGTACACCCTTCTATTACAGCCACATGCTCTTTTTAAGAATAGCTAATCAGGAGAACATACAGAGGTATTTAATCAGGTTTTTTTTTTCCTTTAATGACCTAATGTTTTGGTTTGCAACTGCTGCCAACTCACGCTGGGTGGAAATTTAGTACTGTCAGCATTTAATTATTATTTTATCACAGATTTCTCTACCTTCCTACAGTGAAGAAATAGCTAGAAAAAAATGCAGCAATGAGCAGCTTTTTAAGCCATTAGACGCCATCCTTGTTACTTAGTCGTATTGGAAATTACCACTGAAGCACACACAGAAGCTCACTCTGCCATCCCCTGTTAGGGTAGATGCTCCCCAGTTTGCACCTCCGCAGCTGACCAGAGGGACAGTGTCCAAGGAATAGTCGGATGGACTACAAACACCTTGCCCTGGAAGCTCACCAGGCTGTGACATGGCTCATCGAGATATGTGCCAAGGAACTGAAATGCAGAGCACCTGGTTTATGTTGTACCTTGGGAGATAAACAACAAATTGAACTGGTTCTTTTTGTCAGCTCAAAACACGTTTTCCTAATTTTTCCCCTCTCTGTCTGAAACAAATAAACTCAATTCTGCAACCTGTAACAGGCTACAGAGAAAATATGTGTGTTCATCTGCTGCAGACTGCAAGACAGGTTTACTTGATTCACACAGTGGGGCAAAAAAAACCAACCAAATCCAAGTTGTATGCAGGTTTACTGCTCGCGGTAAACTCCCAGCACCATGCAAGTGTTGCACTTCGTGGTGCTCTGGAGCCAGGATGGGTGCATGGAGAGGGCTCTCCCCATGCTCCTGACCAGCCTGGTTAGAGCCTGCTCCCTGCTTTCCCCAAAAAGGCAAAGTTTAGGCTTCAGCTCTTGCAAAAACCAAGGGAGAGATGAGACTGCAGCAAAGCAGGGCTCATGACAGCATGTGTTAAATGGCGCAAAGCAGGAAGGGCTGTGAGGACACACGTGGATAACTTTATCTTCCAGAGCGGATGGAGTAGTCAGCCACACACTTATTAAAACAAGTATTAGTCTGTGATAGCAATCTAAGATAACACTAAGAGGTTTGTCACCCAAGGGAAAAAAAAAAAAAAGATGCTCTTGCTGGACCTGTGTCCTTAGAAACCACATTTAACCTTAACAGAGAATCCCACTATGCAGGTGACTCCTTACTCGAGAAATGCAAGCACCCTGATCAGGATACACTGACCTTGCATACAGTCACACTCACATTTAAAAGAGAAACATGTATATAAAAACAGACAAGAATGGAGGTTAGGAAAAGCGAGGTGACAAATTTTATTTCTCTGACGGCAAGGTAAGGCTCTCTTGCCAGTTGGCAGGAATGAAGCATTGCTCTCCTCTACCTGAAAAAAAAAAAGAGGTCGTGGATGTGGCGTTTAATATCCAGACGGTCACTATAAAGGAACTTACCTGTGATAAATAAAGAGGCAGCTATTTCATCTGCTTGATATTAACTCTTCTCACAGCGCATTTTACAAGTCACATTCCTGGAGCGAAGGGCACATGTTTAAGAAGTCCCATACGGTTCCAGTTTTGCAGAGTAAAAGCGAGGGAAATAGTTTTGGTCACTAGGAGTATTTGAATGTCACTTTGTTAGGCTATGCATTGCATTTGACAGAGCTAGCAAAGGAAATGAGAAGTGATAACTGATAGTGCCGTGATTAGATCAGCCACCTTGGGAAAGGTGCTGAAGCAGAGATATTTCACTAAAATAAGGAGAATCCTGGGAATAGATTTCTGGCAAGTGATCGCAAAGGAGATATGGCCAGAATTAGAAATGGATTTTGCAGGCAGATAAAATGTAATAGATAGAAGGCAGCTCAAAATGATATATCGTCAGGGCCTATAGAGTGACTATAAAGTTTGTTCACAGTTAGTTAACATATAGAGATCCTAGAAAGACTTAACTTCAAAATACACTTGCTGTGCTATTAACTTTAATGTGTAGAAATAAAACAATGTTGCATTAAAGCTCCCTAGTAAAAAAGGAAGCTGCCTTCTCCCCAGCAATCTACCTCTGACTTCAGTGGAGCTGCATCACTTTATACCACAGGATAGAAGTGGAACAGGAATATCTTCTTAGGCTTCTGACTGACAAAGATACATGAAAATGTACGTTTCATTATTTTATCTTGCAGGAGGTTGCTTTAATAATGAAGGATAACTATTGGCCATGGTAACTAATGCATCGTAACAAACTCATTACATGCATTTCTGTAATCTAACCATGTTTCAAGGAACTGCTTGAGAGAGTCCAGCGCAGGGCCACAAAGATGATTAAGGGAGTGGAGCATCGCCCTTATGAGGAAAGGCTGAGGGAGCTGGGTCTCTTTAGCTTGGAGAAGAGGAGACTGAGGGGGGACCTCATTAATTTTTATAAATATGTAAAGGGTGACTGCCATGAGGATGGAGCCAGGCTCTTCTCAGTGGCATCCAATGATAGGACAAGGGGAAATGGATATAAGCTGGAACATGGGAGGTTCTGCTTAAACATGAGGAAGAACTTCTTCCCAGTAAGGGTAACAGAACACTGGAACAGGCTGCCCAGAGAGGTTGTGGATCTCCTTCTCTGGAGATGTTCAAAACCGCCTGGACGCATTCTTGTGCGGTCTAATCTAGGTGGTCCTGCTCCGGCAGGGGGATTGGACTAGATGATCCTTTGAGGTCCCTTCCAATCCCTAACATTCTGTGATTCTGTTTCCTCCTTCTGCAGCTCACAGACAAAGCAGTTCTTTAGGCTGCTACATTGGCATTTTAGGGGAAGAGGGTTAGATTTACTGGCTATTAAAAAAGGCTTCAGTCATCTTGCTGTCCACATCTGTCTGTCTGTCTGTCTCCTCCTTAACAGGTTTAGCCAATTGAATTTAAATTTGAAGACAACTACCTTCGTGCAGTCTGTAAAGCACAGTGGCCAAGAAAGAGACCTGATGCGTACACTAACTCAGGGAAAGGCTGCTACCTGGGTTCAGTCATTAGACGCCAGGGTTTATCACCACAAGACAAATGTGTTGACAACCCATCTTCGCTCGTTACCATAGTCACAAGACTTCAAGATCAGTTTATGGGCTTTAGGGTCCACAAGTCAGAAAATGCCAATACACCGGGCCCAGGGGGCTGAGTTTGGCCCTCTGCTCCTTGCTTCGTTGGCTGGGAAAGCGTTGAGTTTTGAGCAAACAAGTAATGGATTGCGTGTTGTTCATAACAAGATATGGATTTCACAGTTACAGTAATATAAATCTATGTTGCAGCATATGTGTGTATAAAGAGGTCTTCTCATCTGCTTGGCTCCAAAGAGCCGTATGTGCATCACTCACACTGCCAGAGTGGGAATACTCACATAAATCACCTTTGGTATCAATGGAGAACACACTTGAGCGAGCGAGGATGTCTGGGGAAGAGCCAAATATTAACATTGTTTACCTACCACTGGAATACAAATTAATAATAACCATTATCACCTTTGCTATACCAATGACAGCAATGGAGCATCAAATTCCGAATCCATAAAATCAGATGCAACTGCCACTGCGTCCCATGGGAGCTCCCCATGAATACATGAAGGTGGACTTTAAACATCAACCATCTATATGATCAAATACTGAGCTATTTGCTCAGGCAAAATCTTCATTGAAATCAGCTAAGACAATCAGAGTCAATAGACTTTGGCACAAAAAGATACTCGCAGAAGTCAAGGCACTTCCTCACCTACAGGTGTTGCACCTGAGCTGAACCTCTGTCCCTTGAGTTTGGGAAGAAAAATTTCATTCCTAGCATTAGTACCTGGGAGTCTCCATCAAAACAAAGCTCTGCTTTTGAAATAAAACAAGCTTTTCCTGAGAGCCCATGAGCAGAATCCTGCTGCCTGACTTTGTCGTTGTTGTTTTGAATGAGCGAGAGGTGGGAGGGCAGTTTCTGTCTATATTAATCAACACTTAGGTGGTTTCCTGCCTGTTCATTCATGTGCTGAAAGTGTTTTTGACAGTAAGAAATCTGCTGAACATAAGCAGGCCGTAGCAGCTGCTCAAGAAATGCCAGTAATACTGCGCACACCCTCCAAATTTCCCCAATATTCATACATTATTAGCAGGTGATGGGAACTTAAATTAAGTGTGTGAAATACGAAAGCAGGACAAATAATTTTATTGGTGTAGAGACTTCTTCACTGGAGTAATTTTGCTCCAAATATCTTATTTAGGCTGTAGGTCTTTAGCATCAGAAAATAAAATCTTTTTTCCAGACTATGTCTACGACAGAGCAGGGTGCTTGGGATCCCTGCTACTCTGTGGTCCCAGCTCTTACCCCTATACAATCACCAGTAGCTAATAGTAGTAAGACTGAACACAAATTCAGAATGAAAATTACTAAGAGGAAAGAAAAAATCCTGCACCAGATTTCAAAGCAATTCCTGAACTGCCCACGTCACACCGTGAACAGGCATCCTCATCTGAGCAGAAAGCACTTCATACAAAAAAAACAAGAAGGGAGGAAGTGTGGTTTGAATAAACCAAGCGCAGACCACACGGAGAGCGGGCAAAGCCCACCAGCTTGGGACAGGGAGAAAGGGCAAATGGGCGAGATCGATACTATTCTCATCATCAACACAGCAAAGGCTGTTTCATGCAGCCCCTTGACAAAAGATAACACTGCTTTTCTGGTAAGCAGAAAAAGCCTTCGCTACTAGCACTGTGAAATTATCCCCTCAACAAGGGATTTGAGGGCTATGTAATCGTGCCTGGCCCCTTCCTCACCTGTAGCATCTCTTCAACACTTCTATACAACCCTCCAACCTGACAGCACGGGTGTGAAACGCCGGAAAGCCTGATCCTACAGCCATGGTCTTTAATTGCTGTCGATTCCTGAGTGTGCGTGGCCTCATTACCAGCCCTTGAGGAACCGGAGCAAGGCCACCGCCTGAGCTCATGCTGGACCTCAACGTCCCGGCGGCTGTGCGGGACTGGGAGCGGGCATGAGTCCCTCAGCTCTGCAACTGCCAACCGCCATTGCCAGAGGGCAACTAGTGCTTTCTGGAGATAACCCACCTGGGTGACCTGTGGTGAAAGGCTTTGCAGCCCGTTCCTGTGCCTCTGAGCCCTCCACATCTCTCCTTCCTTTCGCCAGGAGCAGCCTCCCAACTATTTTAGCTTCAAGGTGCTCAGCTTTTGTCCTCAAACTACTGCGATTGCAGAAACACGTGCTTTTGATACAACTAGGAAAGAAATAAACCGTTCCATGTGAAAAGCCAAAGTGTTTTCTGTTTCTGAAGACATTTACATTCCGACCCAGGCTGGCTGCTTCTGAAGTGCTGGTCATGGAGACGAACAGGGAACGTCCCCACCCTTCAGAAACGGCAACCCGGCTTACAAAAACAAAAGGATTTTTAAAATGCACTTTACTTTTCACTTTTGACCTTTTTTTCATTTTTCTTGTCTTGGTCCAATTAAGCCAGGCTCATTTCCAGTTAGACTGTTCCCAGTCTCTGCAGCAGGCCCCAGGACTGTAAACGGGTTGCAGTTGCTCCAGTAACCAGAACTGCTTGTGAACAAGGATGACCATCCTTAGCGCACCTGCTTAATTTCCACGTTTTCACTCTTTTTTTCCACATTTTTGCTCTTTTTCCAATCTGCATTTTCTTCCTCCTTGCACAAAGTGACTCCACGGCAAAATGCATCCAAAGTGAGATCTTGTGCTTGGTCAGAACACGAGCTGGAGCTGCAATATTTCCCTCAGACCTTCCTCATCACACCCCAGCCCTGCTCCCATCAGACGTCCGCAGATCGGAGAGGATCCCATCCGCTGCCCCCCCGAGCACCAGGAGTGGTTCGGCACCGCCCTGCTCCCCCCACACGAGGTCTAATAACTGGGGTACGGCAACCACAGTGACCATGTCAGTATATTTAACCAAAACCCTGTGACTTCCTGGTACTTGTTTGAATTTCCTGAGCAATAACCTGACTGCAACGCCTCCCCCAGGACCCTGACTGCAGCGGGCACAGCGCCCAGCTGTGGGGCCCCGGACTAAAGCGGGGCTGGCACAGCCACTCCACCCCCTGGAAAAGCGAGGCACAGGGCTCTGCATGGAGCAGCCACAGCAGCACCACACACAGTGCAGCATCTATGAGCAACGCTGCTGTAACCATATCCAGAACATTAAGGTCTGTTGCACCATTACATGAGACTACTTTGCAACAACAGAAGACCAGGGAAAAAAAAAATAGACATACCAGTTAAGATGCAGTTTATTTATAGGTCAGCTTTTCAAAGTTTACTAATTGTAGTAGAGATTATTCACGGCTCATGCCTCTAAAGAAGTCAATGTCATTCCCCTTCTCTTCTCAACCTTACATAATATTTGATAAATTTGGTCTGTTCCTCTTTCTAGATTGCGATTTTTTCCAGCCTTGGCTTTGTGAGACTCTGTCTTCTGGCCCTCCTCATCCTGGTCTAGAGACTGCTTTCTCCTTCCACCTCCTCTCCCCCGGCTCCTGCTGTGGCCTTGGCTTTTTTTTATTTTTCCCCTGGTTCCTGCTATGGCCTTGGTCTTCCCCCATCCCACCTCCTCACTCTGTGTGTGATCTTATTCACTCACACACCAATTGCCAAGGAGAAATGTACATTTCCGTCACCGACTCTCCTCTCCAGCCAAGCCCATCTCTCAGCCTGCCTTGCTAACATCTCTTGGCTGGGTGTCTCATCATCAAATCAAACCCAATATAGCTGCAATGGACCTTTCCATCTTTCCTACCAAACCTCTTCGCTTGCTCAGCGGCTATCAATTTTGAACAAACTTCCACCCTTCCTGTTGCTCAGGTCTATAACCTCTTCCAGTTCCCCCACCCTTCACATCTTCGCTTTTCTTGTAATACCACCGGACAGACCATCACCTGGTGTAAATCAGTGTAATGCCACTAACTCCAATGGCATTATACCAATTTACAAAAGATGAGTTTCTGTCCTGCTGCCTCTAAAAGCAAATATATTCTATTTAACAAGTAAAACCCTCAGCCAGGGCCCTCAACATCTCCTGTGTTTATTACTGTGATCTCTTATCCTACAGTCTCCTAACAGCCACACTCTTTCCATATTCCTGAAATTCTTACCTGGCCATTAGTTCTCTGCTGCTCACAACCCAGAAGTTTCCTTTCCACTTGCAGGTGCAAGCCTCCTGCACCTACCCGCTGTCCACTCCTCAGCCATGCATGGCTTCTTGTGCCTTCTGAATATGTCTGATGTAATTTGGTGTGCTAAGGGTATTTAATTAGCAGTAACAGATTATGCACTAATTCAGAGGGTTATTTTATGCTAAAAAAAAAAAAAAAAAGAGAAGAAGATCTGCCATGGAAGTTCAACATCCAATTTCGGATTAGGACATAATTAAAAAGCACCTGTTTAACACAATGTGGGCACACACCTGCAAACTTGCGTACTTAATTGCCAAGATTACGTGAAGCGTCACAGGTTATTTGTGCCATCCTAATACCAAGCACTGTGCTATCCCAGGGAAAGCACCTGTAAGTTTCATAACTATTTTAAATCCCTGCTTAAACCAAATATACTGCATTGTAAAATGATCCAAATGACACCACAACAGCACACTGTGTCTTCGTGCTCTCTAGACCACACCGTTAAGTCTCGCAACAGCTGGAGGCTTGGTGCTTGGTGGCTCCAACCTAACCATGGCTGCTATCTTCATACAAATGTTTCCATTTTGAAAAAAAAAACAAACGCACCCAAAAAACACCTTATATGTTTTGTTCCATTTACTATCTATTGGAAAAAGCGAAAAGCTTTTTCCAAAAAGCAGAGTAGCACCTGCGTTTAGTGTTTTCTGTATCTAGAGGGATGTGGGAGTATGGGAGCAAGATCAGACCCTTAATGACAGTACTAAGGAGTCCAACATATGTACAATGCCACAATGATAAAATGTTAATGAAGTGAAAGAATATCAGTGATTTATTAAAATTTCACTCCTCTCTGCAAAGCACAGAATGAGAAAAATTCAGTGAAGATAATGATAAAAATAGGATCAAAACATTTGGATCCCTTCTCCACCTCCAACAAAAAAGCTTTACAAAATCTGGTGTTAAAATTAACATATTAATTGGGTAGCTTCTACAAACGATCTACTGTAAAACCCAGATCAAAACAGGTTGGAGTTGGGGGTAAAATGAGATTTAATCCAGTTAAATCTGGATGGGTCAGACCTTCAGCTTCCTCCCATCTCTGACAACCTCTTGTAACCCCTCTAATGCCTCTGCTCCTTTCCCAGAGCAGCCCGGCCAGCAATTAAATTGGCAATGAGAACATCTTACTGAGGGAAGCAACACCAAGCACGGCTCTGCAAGGATGGGTCGGGCTGGGGAGTTTGCATCTGCTTGCTGTGCCGGAAGCCAACTTTATCCAGGGAAAAGGTTGGCCTCTCTACAAAGCCCATGAGAAAATACAAAAAGCCACTCTGTACCGGGGAGCTGCCAGGGGCTGGAGCGGAGAGCCTGGCGAGCCTGAGACAGGAGGCAGGGTCACAGGAGACACGAGGCCGCTGCTCGGTTCAGTGGGAGCAAAACTACAAAAGAACTACGCTAAAAAGAGCGACAGCTTTGCCGTACAGTATTAGGAACAATTCCCAATAAAGCTGCTGCTCTGTGAAACGCTTTCCAGACTCTAGCTTGGGTTGCCTTGTACGTAAAGCCTCATCTCTTAAGCAGTCAGGTCTATTTTCCTTGAAACAAAAATAAGTATGCCCAGACACCGTGAGTGGGCTGTATCAGCAAACAGGTGCCAAGTCAACGCTTTGCCATCAGGCTCCTACCAGGGAACCTCACGCTCGGCCTGAGCAAACTGAGTTCACAGGCAGGGTCCCACCAGAACCCAGCACGTGGGAGCTGGGAAAAGGGAGAAGCTGGTGTGCGCCAAAACTACTCAGTCCTTAAATAACACCTATATTTATCTGGTTTTAATCTATTTTCAGTAAAAGGTAAAAACATGCAGTGTTGGAAACTTTATTATATTGGCTAGTATTGATGTAAATTCCCACTAATGCTGGAAAAAACTACAGTATCAAACAGCTAGGCAGATCTTCCCGTTCAGTGACACCTACCAACCCTCACCACAGGTCCCAGCCTTGCCACCTGTCTGTCCTGCAGTCAGTGCCGACACAGAGAAAGACCATCTCCAGCAAAAAGACTTTTAGACTACAGACAGAGAAATAAAGGGAAAGAGAGACAAAATACTGTCCAGCATAACAGGCAGATGTTCCACCTCCCACAGACTTAGCCTGTCCGATTTCTGCAGACCTTACGGAACAGATGAGTGTGTTGGGTTTGTGTGGTGGGGTTTTGGTAGCCGGGGAGAGGCTACATGGATGGTTCCTGTGAGCAGCTGCTAGAAGCTTCCCTGGCAGGAGGGCAGTGGCCATGGCTTGGAGCACTCCAAAGCGTTCCACTCCCAAAGCACCCACTGGGCAGAGCTCATCCCACCGGAGCCACGAGAGTTTATTGGGCTGGTCAGACCTGGTGCAGCTACAGCAGAGAGAGGGCTGAGATGTGAGAAAAACAACTACACAGACACCAGGTCAGTGAAGATGGAGCAGGAGGAGGTGTGCCGGAGCTGAGATTCCCCTGCAGCCCGTGGTGAGATGGCAGCGGCCCCTCTGCCACCCATGGAGATGAACGGTGCAGCAGTCTGTGCCAGAGCAGGTGGCTGTGCCCAAAGAAGGCCGTGACTCCATGGGAAGCCCACACTGGAGCAGCCTGTGGGTGAAGGACTGCACCCTGCAGGAGGGACCCGTGCTGCAGCAATTTGTGAAGGACTGCAGCCTGAGGGAAGGACTCACGTTGGAGAAGTTCATGGAGAACTGTCTCCTGTGGGAAGGGACCCCACATTGGAACAGTGGAAGAGCGTGAAGAGTCCTCCCCCTGAGGAGGAAGGAGCGGCAGAAACAACGTGTGATGGACTGACCATAACCCCCATTCCCCATCCCCCTGCACCACTGTGGGGAAGAAGGTAGAGCCAGGAAGAAGGAAGAGGTGGGGAAGGTGTTTTTTAAGATCTGGCTTTGTTTCTCATTATCCTCTCTGACGTGATTGGTAATGAATGAAATTGATTTTTCCTCAAGTCAAGTCTGGTTTTGCTCATGACTGTAATTGGTGAGTGATCCCTCCCTGTCCTCATCTTGACTCTGGAGCCTTTTGTTATATTTTCTTCTCCCCACTCCCACCGGACTGAAAGAGCGGCTGCGTGGTGCTTAGTTGCCAGCTTGGCTAAATCACAAAAATAAGTTTTAGAGAGAGTTTTGAAAGAGCATTACATGTTACGTCTGATCCTCCCAAAGAGAGGTGGGAAAAAACTGACTGCTGGCAAGCAAGTGGCCACCAGCGCCTGGGCTAACATGAGGGTGGTCCTACATGACTCGAACCACCTGAAAGTCATGTGTCCAGCTGTGGCAAGTTTTAGCCATTCCCCAGACCCCTCTCACCAGCCACCTCCAGAGCCTGATTATTCCATCGCTTTGTGTCCATCCCCAAGGGGGACAATCAGGGTGCAGGGAGCCTCGCTCCTTCGGGAGCATGCAGGCTGCCAAGGTGCAAACCTTAGGCTAGACAGTCAGCTTCAGTTCAAATCAAGTAAAAGTCCCAAGTCTGCTAAAGGCACCTAAAGTGTTACAGTGAAGTGAAGGAGGGTGTGAGTTGTCCTGATGCTTGGCAACCAAATTTCAGGCACCTTAAATGGAGTAGGATTTCCAAAGCCTAGGAGAGAGTCGCTTCCCAAAAACTGCCTTGCCTTCCACAGCTTCAAGCTGGTTTCCCAGAATCAGCCGATCGCTTCTGAAAAAACAGGGCTGTAACTTTTACACTTAAATAAAATGTTGCTTTGTTGGAATCCTTTCTTTTTTTTCTTTTTTCCATTTTTCTTGTTACAGTTTTACTTTGGCTTGGCCATGAGAGCAGGTAACAAGCCAAATGCGGTTTCATTAGAAACATTTCAAAATTGTGGCCAAAGTCACGCTGCACTGTGTTACGTCTGAAGTCACGAACTGGCAAATTCCAGCATCAGCCAGGACAGTCCCGTTCCAGCCCAGCTTAGGCTTCTGGACAGCCCTGGCAGCCTCTTCTGCCAGCAACAGCTCCTAACATCAACACATCTCCTACGCCTTCAAAAATCACTACTCGAAGCTGTTCAGCATGCCAGGCAGCTTCTTACAAGTTTATGTAACTTTTCCACGTTTCCTCCTCAAAACCCTCTGCGAAAGTTCAGCTTAACGCCATAAATACTCCATTGTGAGCCGACATCAGAGAAATATAACTTTCATTTCCCTGAACCTCCCTGCTTACTAGAACACAATGACCTAAACCTCAGCCCTAAACCTTTAGTCTGGACCTTCATCCAAAGCTGTGTCTAATCTTACAAGCCTCCAAGCCGGCATCCCAGTCACACCACACTGGATGGGGACCAGTAGAAGACTGGCATTTTCTGAAACCGCTGCTTATATTCTCACCCCCGAACTCACATCCCAAATACACACGCACTGCATTGGCACGTTAGCACGAGTGCACTTGGGAAAGACAGACACATTTTCAAAGTTTTAATCCATTAGCAATTGCTAATTAAGGGGCAATTAATTTGACTCTGAGCTCTGCTCCTAATTTTCCTTACAACTTTGGGGAACCCATGTGAAATGCTACGTTTCAGCTTCCTGTGCTCATACAACATCTGTGGATATTAAAAAATGAATTTCTGTAAAGTGATTTATGATCCATGATGAAAGGCAGTTCAGAAGTGTAAGGACTGCTCCTATTAGCAAAATAACTGGTGCATTTTTTGATCTTTCATTCTAAGGAGGGGGAAGGAGAAAAAAAAGCCTATCTGAGTATCATTAACAAGGCTCCAAAGGTATAAACTGCAAACTGGATACTTTTGAAAATGTGGCCCACAGAGGTTGGTGGGGAGTTTTTTTAAAACAGCAAAAAATGGCAGGACAACACAAGCGTTTAACTTCTCGCATTTCCCTCAGGAATGACTGACATCATAAAGCTTTTACAAACTAAAACCATTAGAGATAAATAGAGTAGCACATACACAGAGGACGATGAAGGGTAAATCTAGAAAGTACCTAATCCAGTTCATTTCCTTCTCTGTGTAAAAACAAGCAACTGACACACTTCCTGCCGGCGAACCTTCCTGCAGATAAGGGCGCTCCCGATAACAGGAAATTCGCTTCTAGAAGCGAGCACACTTTCGCCACCAAGCCGAACTTTCTCCATTTGAACTCCACAGCAATTAAAAGCAGCTAATCAGACGTGAGCTGGATTAAACACGCAACTGCCCAACTCCCTGAGCCTTTCCCTGCCGGCCACCGCCTGCCTGCTCACAGCAGAAGGGGGGTCCCAGCTCCTGCTCCCCGGTGCTGTTCCAGCCCAGCAGCCAGTGGGGACTCCAGGAGCAGACGCAGGCGCTAACCTAACCCTAACCCATCCCTTTAGGGCGCTCTGCCCACAGCCAGATTTTAAAGCCAGGTCTCGGGGTTTTCAGATGGCAAGATCCAAAGGTGTGGGCGGAGAGGGTGCTGAGCACCTTCGCCTCAGCGCCCTGCAGGATTTACCTCCCGATCCACAAGACCTGCTCACCAACCTCTGGTTTTCTTAAGAAATAATAATGCGAAAAGTGAAATATGCCAAGCAAAGAGGTAACAGAGGTCGAAGCAGTCATTTAAGGTTTCAGAGTGATGATTTATACAGTGGGTGAAGCACTCAAGTGCTTTTTCTCGGCTTGGTCACTGCAAAATGAAGATTAAAGGGAGCAACAAAATGAAATGTTTCGGAGAAAACGCAGTGAATACTCAAAGACATCTCTCCATTACGAACATCTGAAATCAACAGCTGCTGCCCAAGAAAATAAGCAAAACCACTAAAACCTTTCTTGTGAGTTTGCTGTGAAATACTTCTCTCCTGCTCCAAAAGCAAAATAGCTCTCTCCTTTCACACACAATAAACTTTCAATAGTCCAGCAAAGTAAAACTTCAATTTACCACAATAATAGTCTGATTTTCTCATGCTGCATTCATCAGTAATGAAGTATATTTTATTCTCATATCCCTGCTTTTGTCCTCAAATAGCATGCCATAACCAAACAGTGATTTATTATTTTTTTTTATTAAAAGCAATTGCACAGGGTTTCCTGTAGCCATTTGCCTTTTTTTTTTTTCTCCAAGTGAGGCAAAGTTGTGAAAAGGCCTTAATATTCAAGTCCAAATCACTACATTTTAATATAACTCTGAAATGAGGAGGAACAGAGGGAGACCTAATCAATCCCAGCTTTTTCTCCCAGGTCCGTAGATGCCCATGAAAACAAACGCGGCCTGGTCATTAGATTAAAACAAAAAAATCATCCCTCACTACAATTTTTTTTTAACCCCTTTGGTCCTGCTGCTTCGAGCCCTTCCTCATCCCAGCATTCCCTCTACGGCCACAGGCAGGCCTGGGGCAAGACGCCCACCACACAGAGGGCAGCCCAGTGGGCACCGGGCAGGCGGGCTCCCTCTCCCAAACTCCTCCTGGGGTGGAAAGAGCGGGACAAGAGGTCCAGAGAGGGAAGAGGGGAGACGGGCGGCACGGGGTTTTATTGTAAAATGACCTTGATTTGACAGGCACGTTCTCAGGTTTCAACAGATGCTGTGGGAAAGGCAACAGCAGCCAAGGCGGTCTGCAGGCATTTCTGATGATATGCAGACTTTTTTTCTTTTTCTTTTTTTTTAAATAAATGGGGGGGGGGGGGGGGGGGGGGGGTAGTCTTCTCAGTTTCCATGACAACAGTGTCTCCACTTGTCTGTTATTAGATACCATCCGCTTCCTGTGTCTAAATTTTTAAACCAATCAGAAAAGTGTTTATAGATTTTACAGCTCCTGGGACAGTCCCTCTCCTCCACGAGAGCTACTCTAATGACACGTAACACTCAGGCAGCCAGGGCTGCAAGGCCTTATATTTTTGACTGCAAAGTGAACACAGTTGATGTTGTTTACCAGCTGATACGTGGGCTACGCTGGAGAAACCTGGGGGTTGGCTGCCCGTTTACTGTGTCCATAACAGACGTTACCATGTCGTTTGTTGTTTTGTTTTTTTTTTTTAATACCACAGAAACTCATTTTCATTGTTCGCTCATTTTTGTTTCTGATTTGTCCCATGAAACAAGAGGAGCCCTACCTGCACGAAAAACGACCGTCTAAGAGATGCCACTATCCCACCAGAGTAACGGTCTGCTCTGACGTAAATGGCTCCACAGTAAAACATCGCCTGCTGCAATTAAAGTTTCAGTAAGCTGGGTTGTAAGAGCAGCCGTACTGTAGCCGTGCAAACAGATTTTCACAGGCATATTTTTAATAACACAAATAATAACCGACCGCGGCGTAGTTGGCAGGTTAATACGGAAATCCTTCTCCAGCGTGCAGGAAGACATGCATGTATTGTGAAGAAATTAATTCACGGTAACTCCAGACAAGTTAAGAGTCAGCACCGAAGAAGAGCAAGCTGATGTGAAATAGCAAAAATACCTTTGCTGGCGGCTCTGACGGACCAGCGGACGCCCTTCAGGCGTCTGTGCAGACACAGACGGAGCCCGCGGAGTACCGAGCGGCTTCTGCCCGGGCGCGGATCTAACAGCCGGCGGCACGCAGGAACAAAAGGGAGACGGCGGGGTGGCTGCCCGCCGCCGGCCGCGCCGCTGCCCCGCCAGCGGCCGCCGGGGCCCGGCCGGGGCTGCAGCCCCCGCGTCCCTCCCTCCCTCCTTCCCCCCCGCCGCGGCCACGTCCGGGCGCCCCCGCGGAGCCGAGGCCGGAGCCGGCGGGGCGGCGCGGCGCTGTCGGAGCGCCGCCCGCCCGGGATGCGGCCCGGCGGCCGCCCCGCGCACGTCCGCTGCTCGCCCCGGGGCGCCCTTCGCTGCTGCCCGCCGCCGGGCTGCCGCCTCCGCGTCCCCAGCGCGGCGGGGCTGCGCGCCCGCCGGGGCTCGGAGGTGGGACAGGGGTGGGCGGCGCGGGGCAGCCCCGACTAACTCCCCGCCGCGGCCCCCGGGGCGGCACCGCTTCCCGCCCGCGGCGGCCAAGGGCCCAGCGGCCCCAAAAGTTTGGCCGGCGCTCCCTGCCCCGGGAGGGACGGGGCGCGGGGGCGGCGGCTGCCGGGGGGCCGGCTGGCGCACACACACATACACACACACGCACCCGCACACACACACGCACGCACGCACACGCTCCCAATGACACCGCGAAACGCCGTCGCCGCAGCCGTTACCTCCTCGCCGCGGCCCTCGGCTCCCGCCGCTGCCGCGGGGGTGGGCGCTCCCCGCGGCCGGCCCCGCTCCGCGCCCCGCGGCGGGAGGCAGCCGCAGCCCGCGCCGCCGCCTGCCGCCCCCCCACCCCCGGCGGCGGCGCCGCGCCCCGCCGGGCCCTAGCGCCGCCCGCCCGCCCCGCCCCGCCCCGCCGGGCCACCTCCCGGAGCTGGCGGCGGGTGCCCGGCCGGGCCTCCCCGAAGGAAACTTCGGGAGAGGGGGGAGCGCGGGATGAGGAAGCCGGCGGGGGCGAGCTGGGGGCGGCCGCTCCCCAGGGGGTGTTTTCCTGCGGGTGCATGGGGACACAGCTATCCTGGGGCTGGGGGAAAGCGGCGGATGGCCGCTCCCACGCTTTCTTTTCGTTTTCCCGCAGGGGAAACCCCGCTCGGGCCCGCTGTCCCACTGGGGCGCCGGCCCTACGGACTCCTGGTGTGGGCGGGCAGCCCTGCCCTCGTCCCGCCGCCCAGGACGGGCAGGACCCGTCGGTGAATGCCTGCGCGCCTTGGCCGCCTGCCCGGGCCATCGCCCTGCAACCGAGAGCGACCTTCGTGCCACTGGAGCCGGACTCCAGTGTGTGTGCCGAAAGCTGAGACATGCCGAACTAAAACTGCTACGCTTGTTGTGGTCTCACCAGCCGGGTGCACCAGGCGAGGCCTGGCACCTCGTTATGCTGTGTTCTTTACAGCCAAATAACCGAAAACTCCTCAAGCCAGGAGAGCACCAAGGGTGCACCCTGCCTCCTCCTCCTCGCTCCTCTACCGCTCTGCAACCCTCATCTCAGCCTCCTCATGCCACCTCTCCTGCCTTGCTCCCATGAAAGCAGGGGAGAGGGAGCTTTGGACTGGTCTCGGTTTAGCCTTTATCCCGGGCTAAACAACAGCCAGCTGTTCTATCAACCAGTGACCCCTTCCCAGTCGAGGAGGAGAATTGGAGGAAGGAAGGAAGATCCATGGGTTGACATAAGAACTATTTAATAACTGAAATAAAATAAAATGGATGATAATAATGACGATAATAATAATATATATACAGACAAGTGATGTACGATGCAATTGCTTACCACCCTTTGACCAATGTCCAGCCCGTTCCCAGCTAACAATCCCAGAGCAGGAAAATCCCAAATCCATAATCCTAGAAAAGCGGGAGTAGGCCTCAGGAGCAGAAAAATGAGCAACACCCTCCAGGGATGGTGAACAAGAGAGGCCGTCCCCAACAAACTTCCCAATTTACAGTCAACATGAAGTTACATAGTATGGAATACCCACTTTCCCACTTGCCAATTCAGGTGTCAGTCACCCTGGCCGCACTCCACCCAGGTTCTTGGACATATGGACCCTTAGCAAAAACAGTTGAAAGTCCTTGATCACTATGGATACCTGCATACCACGGCTGGCTACACACTAAAACAAAGTGTCTTATCAACTTTGTTCTCACTGAATCGGGTGCTACAGTATTCTTAAAAATGCAGCTTTAGAAATGTAGCTTTTCTGAGCAGAAAGCTGATTCGATCCCCGCAAAACCACGACAGGGCTGCACTGCAACCCGTCTGTGAGTGCAAAGGCTTGCGGGGTCTCAGAGGGAGCTGGCGCCTTTAGCACTGCCACACACCCAGGGAACTGTCAAGCCTGTAAAGGGCATTTAATTATTCGTTGTAAATTTACCTTTCTCCAACTAACCCTATAGAATGAAAACTCAAGGTATGCGAGATTGCTGTAGTATTTATAGGAAAAGCTTAGCTTTACACCTTTAGATTTATTTGGCCATAACATGGAAATGACTGGTTTGGGATGGGATGAGATTTTTTTTTTTCCCCCAAGAGATACATCCTTTCCTTGACACTGAGTGTGGACACAGGGCAGAGCAAGAACTGTGTCCTGCCAACCCTTTTTCCTGCCTACCCAAACTCCGCTACTCAACTGTACTGCACAGGGCTCCCAACCCAGACTCAACGCGCTTTGATGTGGGAGTGACACAAAGAAATGCAGATTCTGCACCAGCATATTGCAACCTTTGGAGGTCAACAACATGCAAAAAGTAGCAACTCTGAATTTTGATGATAAGATTTGAAAAAAAAAAAAGGAATGTTTTTCTGTATCTGTATCGAATATAGTTTTACAGGCAAAAGGGAATGGAAACTTCGTACCTCTGCATTTTTTTCTTGCTGTCTCAGGATGGATTGTGAAAAGCCAGCATGGGTTGAAGTAGCAGCTAGATCCTTTCATTTGTAAAAATTGCTGGCATGAAACTTCTCCCTGCCCCCCATCTTGGTCCTAGCTATATCCCTGGGCACTGCTCATCTGTGCAGATGGCCATAACCTCCTGTTGATTCCCTGACACTCGCCTCCTTAATGGATGGATGGGCTCAGTTTATTCCAAAATGAATATAAAACTCTGGCTTTTCTGAGCAAAGTTACAGTTTTCCTTTTGGAGGTGTTTTTGGTGACAGGGAGATGGATAGAGGCGTTCCCATTCCACGGGATTCTTGCATAAGACACACAGGTCCCTTGTTCTGTTCAGTGCAAAGTTTTCTACTGATTGCTCTGCAATACGCCCAAGTCTGCAGAAGGAGAGATCAACCCTGTTCGCCAAACGCCTAACGGTGCCCTTACAGCGAAGCACTGACAAAAAATGGGAAGGCATGGAATAAACTCAGCCCCAGGATCCTTTTCCAGGCTTGTTTCCTAGTTCAGATGGGTAGCCATTGGTGTGGTGGTTGCTGGAGATGCTCTTGAAGTAGAAACACCTGATCTAGTTTTAATCAAAACATCTCAGGAGCAGCTGAGCACCTGGGCTCAGCTATCGATGTGGCTAGTGCTGGGGACCCCAGGCACCATGTTAATAACAAGACATATGCTAATTGTTTTTAAAATATGAATATCTGTTACAACATCACCACGTATGGAAATCCCACAGATGCCAACAGGAGTCTCCATGAAGGGCAAAATCCTGGCCCCATCCAAGGAAACCTCAAATCGCATGATCACCGTAGACACTGCAGGTGCCAATTCCCCTTTGCAGGGCCACTCCATATCAACGTTATAAAGAAAGCATTTTTTCCTGTGCTTATCCATTAACTCTAAGCCAGGTAATATTCCTAATGAAATCAGTAGTAGCGTTTCTTTGTCCTTTGATCAGGTCATCTCAATTACTCTGTGCCTGTATCTATGCTAACCACAGCAGTTTTAAATCTCAGCCAAAGTTCCTGCAAAATTTAGCCACAAGTACGTGCATTTCCCTTCTTCTGTTGTTTGCTCCCAGTGATGCAAGCTTCATTATTCTTTCATTTCTTCCTCCTTCCTCCCACTCATGTATTTGAAGCTTTCTTACATGCTTTGTAGCTCTACTTCCCACCTCCTCTTCATTTAGATCCTTCCTAAAGAAAAGAGTGTTTTAGAAGACCCACATTTGCAAGGGAAAAATATTAATAGTGGAAACTTTCTCAGAGATGCATTTTTCCTATGTCTCCAAAGTGCATCTTGTCTCTCCGTATCAGCCTTAGCACTGTTAACTCTCCCATGCAGAGGGCTGCTTTGCTACCTGTATCTGCTGGATGAAATTAATGGAGATTAAATTCTTACCTCTCTCCGAACGGGGGAGAAATTGTAATTTATGCTGTAGAATGTTTTCCCATGTCCACGTCAGTCCATTTTCTCTAATTCTACTTCAAGTTTTTTATTAAGCCTTGTTTTCTTGGAGAGTCTGTAAATCCGGGCTTTCCAGCTGACAGCTCCTGGGTTATTTCTGGACTCTTGGCCCAAGAGCTTACAGCCCCCAGAGCAGCCCTGGGGCACAGGTGACTCTTCTCCTACCTCACAAAAAAATGTCCCTGCTGCCTCCTCTCTGCTGCCGGCATAATGTGGTGCTTGCCCCAGGGACAGAGAGAGGAGAGACACTTTGCCACAGGGATCCCTCCTGGGAACGTCCCAGGTCCCACAGGGGAGGCTCCTCAAAAGGAGCTTGACTGCCTCTACAAAGCAGCTGTAGATCCTGCTATAGAACCTCTCATTCTCTTCAAGGACTTACTGTAGCACCATGAGATTATTTACCAAGGAGCAGAGTTAGGAGGTGTTTCAGGAGATGGGCACAGTGTTTCCATGCATGCCCTGCTCCACAAATCCTTTATGTTATGTTGCTAATTGTTCCCTTTTTTCACGTCCAAAATTATCAAGACTGGGTGACTGGGCAGCTCTCAGGCCAGCTCTCAGACATTGTGGGTACTGGAGCCACATGAAAATGAACATAGCTGTGGTAGGAAATTGGTCACCAAGCAACTGCACACTCGTCACTTCCAAAATGGCATTTTAGAGCTGTTCTGTCCACCCTTTTTGTTTCTTGAACATGTTTAGTCTCCTCATTTAAACACAAAGATAAAAATGCTGGTGCTTTAAGCCAGATCACATGTTTTCAAGGGCAGGAAGTTATCAGTGACTTTTTTCCACTTATCCATTTGCCATTCATATCTGACAGTGCAAAACCAGAAGGCAAATAAAAAAATATCCATCTAAATTTTCAGATATACTTCATATTCCTAGTGCCTCATTTTTTGTGTGTGCCTGACTTGAGTTATACTTTAAATTTTCGTAAGACCAACACTCACCTATGCAGTTACAGGCCAATCTACTATTGCCTCTTGGACGTACAGGGTATACAGCCCATATCCTGCCCAACCACCCCATCACGTAAGGCTGAGCCCCAGACAAAGTAGTGAAATACAGGGGGATTACAGTAATGACATTCCCTCTTTCATGCTTATGAATCAAGTCCCGCTCGCATTCCCCATGGACAGCCAGGCAGACCTTTTACGGGCACATAGGGGTACTTAATTATGCACATATATGTGTTCTTGTACTACTTTAATAACAGTGTAAGAGTCACTTGAGCAATAGATTTGATTTTATGAACCAAAAGGATAAAACTCAGGTTCTCTGGTGGACAATGAAACTGGATTTTTTCCACTCTTCCTTATTTTATTTTTGTTAGTATCACCCTTAAACTTTGAATTATCCTGCATGTATTAGGGCTCATTAACTTTGTTTTGACTTGTACTTTATGTTAATGGGACGGGTTTTTGTAACAAATATGAATCACTTGAATGCTAAGGCTTAAATGTTTAATAAAAGTCATTAGTAGAATTACGTGTGAGGACTTATAAGAAAGATGATGGTGTTGTTATGGTTACTGCTGTATCTCTGGCTGTCAGTGGTCTTTCCAACTTACCCTCTGCTTATGTCAGGCCTCGAGCTTTTACCTTTCCGTGGATGGGATAATCTGGTTCTTGCACAGTTAAAGCAATCTCCAGCCTACATACCACGTACATTCTCCAAGCTCGCTCATGTACACGAGAACAGAGATCTTCAGCTTTTCTGCGTGACTCAAACAATGTTTTTAAAACATTTAACCATTGAAATAACGCATGTTGGTTAAAAAATATTTCACATCCACTTTATCTTGTAGTCTTGCCAACATCTGTTAAATTAAACATCTACAGATCTGAGCACTTTTGACCCCTTTTGGAGTCTTGCTTTCAAAAACCTCTGTTTAAGTGGTTCCCTCTAAATTCTCTGGGGTCTTTCATGTCTTGCTTTCCAGGCGCCCACATTCCTCCAAAGGCATTCTCTCCAGCGAGCCTAGCAAGGGCCCAGCCAAAACATCACAGTGAAGGGTGCTTGCTTTGTTTCCCAAGTGTTTCCTCAAAAATGTATGCCTGGATCCATCTTCCCTCTCCTGGGTACACGTCTTGACAATCCAGCTATTGAAGTAGCTCAATGTATGCACACAGTAAACATGTCAACACATCACATTCATAAATTATTACAGGCAACGCCAAATCTGCCACAAAGATTTTTCAACTTGAAGCTGTAGAAGAGGATCTTCAGTGGCAGAAACGCTGAAAGACTGAAAGCAAAAAATAAGAAGAAAGTTATCTGTTAACCTCATGCAACTAGGATCCAAAATGGCATATGTTTTATTGCCGGTGGAAAAAAAGACTGATGACTATTCAGAGGCAGATTTTAGAATAACATAAAACTACCAGAAAACATTTATGAAGCTGTTCCGGTACTGCTAAACTTAGTCATACCTGTCTGTCTGAGGGGATCTTTGGGAAGCGTGGTAGTCTACAATGTTTTGAAAAACCAGTTTTCCTTTTCTTTTCAATTCTTTGATTATACATCCTGAAATTTACACAGTACTTACAAGTGCTACTTTGATTGCAACCATGCCAGTAAGATTCAGTCAATTTTTCTGGCTATTCCAGGTCTAGTCTGAGACAAAGGGATGAGCACTCTGCCTGCCCATTTGCATCAGCATCTGCTTCCCAGGCCTTTTCCACCTCTCGCTCGTTCTCCCACTTCTTCCCATCTTTCTCATCATCCTTCTCTCTGCATTTCACTTGGGGGGTTTAGGAATTTTGTTCCCTGGTGTAGCTCTGCTCCCCCTCTGAAGTGACACTGCTGAGCTGCCATCACACTCTGTGTGACAGCACAGCAAAAGGTACAGGTCTATTTTTCTGGTGGTTTGAGCAAATCTACTTTATTTAGCATATAAATGGATTAAAAATATAGAGCATTCCTTTTCGCTGTGACTGAGGAGCAGTCAGAAAGTGCTGTGATGCTGCTGCAAGTGACTTCTACAGCTGCCCCAACAGATCTCCTGGAGCTCTTTGCCAGCTCAGTGAATCCAGCCGCCTCATCCCCACATCCACCATAGAGGCTTCAGGCTGCTGCGATGCTTCAGACTTGGGTAGAGCGGCATATGCATGAAGTCAAAAGAGTGAAAATCAGACCATTAATCTCTTAATCTCCACTACTTTGGGATTTGTCAAAGCTTGGGGCTGAACCTGGCTCGGTGGCTGTGCATGGCAGCTTCCTGAGACTGGGCGTGGGTGGGGATAGTGATTTTAGGTCTGCTGGTGCCCAGGGATGTGGAGGAGCAGCTTTGTGTCTGCTCTAGAGCTGTGCTAAGTTGCCATGTGCAGCTGAGGCTAAGCGTTTGTCCTGCAAACCCGCGTTTTGAAATTCCTGTGTAACTTCATCTGGCTTTGCACTTCCCAGTTATGTAGATCTGGCTCCTTCCAGCACTGTTTTTAGCAAGGCTCCTGCTAGGTTATACTCTGGCCTTCACCGGGGCACTCACCAATCAGACATTTTAATCACGGCAGATATTTTTTTCCAGCTTCTTAGTTATTTCATTGGCTTTCAAGATCTGAGATGAATGGCATCTGATTCATTGACTTGTTCTTTGTTTTCTCTGCTTCTGATACTGCTTTTTTTTCATGTGTGTAAAGAGTAAACGGAGAGAGATTTTTACTGCTGTCCTCCTATTAACCCAATATGCCAGCCACGTATTCAATACTTCTTAGACATTTAAAAAAACCCTGGTACCTGTAACAAAATGAAGGAAGTGAGAGTAAACAAGGAAACTCAGAGGTATTAGTCCCCTTACCTGATACAAGCAGTAGAACTGGAGTGCTGTACGGTAAGAGGGCAAGAGCTTTTTGGCTATTGTGCCTCGAGAGGGATGGAGAACCCCGACCCCAGGTTTCCTCATAATCTCCCTCTTTTTCACTCACCAAAATTTGTGCTTGGTTCTGTTAATCTCACCTGAACTGATATTAGTAACATGGCTTTGCTGGATCAGATTGAATTGTTCATATATTTGGGTTAATTTAACATGAGCTTTACTGAGAGAGTGTTTCTTTCTGCAGGCTGAGAGCTTTCTGTTTCTAACAAGCCCAACCACTGTATCTTTCTATGATCACATCCTTGTCTCTGGGAAAACAAAACCTCCACATTTTATTGGGATGAATCAAGGACAGTGATCAAGTTATCTTGTAAACTAGCTTTATGCACACCTAATTAAATAACATAAGTCACAATAATGCAGTTAATCAGAAAACACTATGTTTTCTGCCAATTTTTTGCTTTTCTTGCTTAAATGTTTATGCTGTGAGGGTAGCCCATCTGGTTTAGATTGTAGGATGGAAATCACAAGACTTACCCTACATCCCCTGACTTGTAATTCTGGAAAAGACTGGAAGTAGTTTGGCAACATAATATGTTTCCCTGCCTCCTGTAGAAATAAATCTCCAGCTTCAGAGTACATTGAAGCAGACAACAGGGTAATTTTGAGACATAGACTCAAGCTACAAAATGGGCAGCCAAATCCAGATTCAGATTTCTAGTTAGTCAGTGGCTGGAGTTCACGTTGAGGTTCGGGCTATTACAAATTTAGTAGGGATTAGCTGTGCAATCTACATTCAAACCCAAATTTGGACACCACACCCCATGAAGTTCAACAGCACCTGGATGTCTGGGTCTGGTCCGAGTCTCCACGCATTGCCCTGTAGAATCAAGGTGTTAATAGTCAGGTTCCTTCAATAGTCCACTGAATAAAAATGTAAATGAATGCTGTGTCTTCAGCTACTGCAGAATTATCTGTTGCAAGTATTTGCGTGGTGATTGTCTCAGTACCATTAACGTACTACCTCTCAACATTTATGCAGTCAGCAAAACATTACTTTCTCCGTTTTACAGGTGAGACATGAAGGCACAAAAAGACTCAGTCACACATGGAGTCTTACTACATCTGGGAGTCGAGTCCTCAACAAGAGCTGCACCAGCAGAGCCAGCTGTTCCCCAGCTGAATTCGATGTGACATACTGCTACGGATAGCTCATACCTGAATGGCACTCTCCTTGCAGAGTTCCCAAAGCCCTTTTCAAGGGTGGCTGAATAGCCTTCTTCCCAATTTACAGGTGAAAAATAGAAAACACAAGCAAATCCCTATTCATAGATTCATAAATTTCTAGGTTGGAAAAGACCTTAGAGATCATCGAGTCCAACCATCCCTAATCCCCATTAAACCATATCCCCAAGTAGATCATCCACCCTATTCTTAAACACATCCAGGGATGGGGACTCAACCACCTCCCTGGGCAGCCTATTCCAGTGGCTGACAACCCTTTCAGAGAAGAAATACTTCCTAACATCCATCCTGAATCTCCCCTGACTAAGCTTATACCCATTTCCTCTTGTTCTATCACCCAACACTAACGTAAAGAGCCCTTCCGCTACCTTCCCACCATCTTTTCTCAAGTATTTGTAGGCTGTAATCAGGTCTCCCCTCAGCCTCCTCTTCTCCAGGCTAAACAGCCCCAACTCCCTCAGCCGCTCCTCATAAGTTTTATTTTCCAGCCCCTTGACCAGTTTAGTCGCCCTTCTTTGGACTCGCTCCAGGAGCTCAATATCTCTCTTAAAGCAAGGGGCCCAAAACTGGACACAATATTCCAGGTGCGGCCTCACCAGTGCTGAGTACAGGGGCAGGATCACTTCCCTGTTCCTGCTGGTCACACTATTCTTGATACACACCAGTATCCCATTGGCCTTCTTGGCCGCCTGGGCACACTGCTGGCTCATATCAAGCCGGTAGTCAACCAAGACCCCCAGGTCCTTCTCCGCCAGGCAGCTCTCCAGCCACTCTTCCCCGAGCCTATAGCGATGCTTGGGGTTTTTATACCCCAAGTGAAGGACTCTGCACTTGGCCTTATTAAAGCTCATGCCATTGGCCTCAGCCCAACGATCCAGTCTGTTCAAATCCCTCTGAAGGGCCTCCCTACCCTCGAGCAGATCGACACAGCCTCCCAGCTTGGTGTCGTCTGCAAATTTACTGAGGGTACATTCAATCCCCTCATCCAGGTCATTGATAAAGATGTTAAACAGAACTAGACCCAGCACTGAGCCCTGGGGAACCCCACTGGTGACCGGCCTCCAGCCGGATTTAGCCCCATTTACCACCACTCTTTGGGCCCGGCCATCCAGCCAGTTTTTAACCCAAAGGAGGGTGTGCCTATCCAGGCCAGCAGTTAGCAGTTTCTCAACCAGAACACTATGAGAAACTGTATCAAAGGCTTTACTGAGGTCAAGGAAAACTACATCCACAGCCCTTCCCTCATCAGCCAGGCGGGTCACCCCATCATAGAAGGTGATCAGGTTTGATTGGCAAGACCTGCCTTTCATAAACCCATGTTGACTGGGCCTGATCACCTGGTTAACCTGTATGTGCTCATTAATAGCACTCAAGATAACCTGTTCCATGACTTTGCCTGTCACCGAGGTCAAACTGACAGGCCTGTAGTTCCCCGGATCCTCCTTCCGCCCTTTTTTGTAAATGGGGGTAACGTCCGCCAGCTTCCAGTCCAGCGGAACTTCCCCAGTGAGCCAAGACTGTCCAAAGATAATGGACAGGGGTTTGGCAATGACATCCGCCAGCAATCTCAGGACTCTCGGGTGGATACCATCAGGCCCCATAGACTTGTGGGCATCCAGCCGAAGAAGCAGATCCTTGACCCGTTCCTCTTGGATCACAGGAGCTTCAATTTGCTCTCTCTCCCTGCACTCAGACACCAAAGGCCAGCTCACCTGGGAACTACTAACCTTCTTATTAAAGACTGAGGCAAAGAAGGCATTAAGGACCTCAGCCTTGTCCTCATCCCTAGTGACTAACGTACCCCCTGAGTCCAGTAGGGGCTGGAGGTGATCTTTAGCCCTCCTTTTGTTATTAATGTATTTATAGAAAGACTTTTTGTTGTCCCTTACGGATCTGGCTAGTCTAAGTTCCAATTCGGCTTTTGATCCCCTGATTATCTCCCTACATGTCCTAACTTCCTCCCTGTATTGATTCCTGGATGCCTGCCCATTCTTCCAAGACTTATAGACATCCCTTTTTCTTTTGAGATGTTCCCAAATCTCCTTTGTCATCCAAGCTGGTTTTCTACCCCAGCGGCTCGACTTCCGGCACACAGGGACAGCTCGCTCCTGTGCCTCCAGAATTTCCTTTTTGAATAGTAACCATCCCTCCTGCGCCCCCTTACCCTTGAGAGCTGTCTCCCATTGGACTTTGTTAACCAGACTTCTAAACAGCCCAAAGTCAGCTCTCCCAAAGTCCAGCTTGGCCGTTTTAGTGTTCCCCCTCCTAACTTCCCCTAGAATTGAGAATTCTATTATCTCGTGGTCACTAAGCCCCAGGCATCCTCCAACCTTCACATCTCCCACAAGACCTTCTCTGTTCACAAACAGCAGGTCTAGGGGAGCACCTTCTCTAGTCGGTTCACTGACCAGTTGTGATAGGAAGTTGTCCTCCACACTCTGCAGGAACCGCCTAGACTGTTTCCTGACTGCCATGTTATACTTCCAACAGATATCAGGTAGGTTAAAGTCACCCATAAGGACAAGGGCTAGTGAGCGCGAGACTTCCCCCAGTTGTTTAAAGAATAGCTCATCAGTCTCACTGTCCTGATAGGGTGGCCTGTAGCAGATACCCACTACAATATCCACCTTCATAGGCCCCCCTTTGATTTTCACCCACAGACATTCTACCAAGTCATCCCCAACATTTAACTCAAAACAGTTTAGACCTTCCCTTACATACAGGGCAACCCCACCACCCCTTCTACCTCTCCTATCCCTCCTGAAGAGCTTGTAGCCATCCATGGTAGCGCTCCAATTATACGAGTCATCCCACCATGTTTCAGTGATGGCAACTATGTCATAGTTTCCCCGGATAACAAGAGCTTCCAGTTCCTCTTGTTTATTGCCCATACTGCGTGCGTTCGTATAGAAGCACGTAAGTTGGGCTATCGACCCCACTGCACCCCTAGGGGGGGAAGTTTTATTACCTGAGCTGTTATTTTTGGGATTTTCTTTTACCTCTAGGCAACTTGTGTGTTGCTCCTGACTACACATATCACCCCCTAGTATCACTGAGGCAGCAGGCCGAAGACACCTGCCTACACTCCTTTCATCAGACAATGGAGGGCCGTCCTCGGCTGTTAATCCTCTAAGTCTGGCAATACCCCCCACCCCCTTCACATCTAGTTTAAAGCCCTGTTGATGATCCCAGCTAGTTCTGTAGCAAGCAGCCTTTTCCCCCGTGGAGACAAACCCGCCCCATCCCTAGATAGAAGATCTGACATTAAGGTCAGCCCGTGGTTAAAGAAGCCTAGGTTGTTTTCCTCACACCACTTTTGTAGCCAATTATTTAAATCCTCGATCTTTGTTATCCATCCCGTGTCATGTCCCAGAGTCGGTATGATAGAAGAGAATATTACCTGGGCCCCTGATCCCTTCAACATTCTTCCCAAAACCCTGAGATCCTTCTTAATAGTCCGGATGTTTCTTTTCCTAATGTCATCCATACCAACTTGGAAAATAAGAAGAGGGTAGTAATCGGTGGGCCTGACTATAGACGGGAGTTTTTCTATGAAAAGGTCTGACCCACTGCAGCGATTACCTGAGTCAAGAGAAGGACCAGGCTTGTGAAATGCTTTGTAATAGCTGGACAAGACATTTATCAAATTTTAAGGCATGATTAAATACAGTTGCTGTTTGTTCATAAACTGTTACAGGATACTCTGTGTAATCACAGCGGAAACTCAGAAATCCCCGTACGTCCTTGTTCAGCCGGCAGCAAGAGGCGTAGGATGTGCCAGGGTGACAAAGCGCTGTATGCTGGCCCGTTTCGGCCGCTCTGGATATAGGCAGCCATGTGGAACCGATAAGGGCTCTGAAGCTATCTGGCTGATTTGTATAGAGCGCCGAGCAAGTTGTCATTTAGCCTCTTTCAGATAACTGATGTGGCCACTGGTTTTCATTACTAAGTGACCATCAAGATAAAGAGAGATTCATTGCTTTTAAGGCAATGAGGCAAGTGATGCCCTCTTCCCATGCCAAAGCAGACGTGAATGGTTCTTTCAGTAACACCTGAGTTTTTATAAAAGGTTAGTACTGAAACAGAGCCAGAGATCTGAACTACTACCTGCTTTAAGAGATGGCATATCCAGAGGTGAGAGCATCGCAGCTTGGATCTTTCTCTATTGGGGGTCAGCTTGGAATATGGGGGCCAATATTTTTCTCTTGTCTTCCATTAACACCTATGTGGAATGACGCCACCAAGGCCACACAGCTCCTCCACGCTATAGCTGTGTCCCTGTGCTGGGGGAAGGAGCACAGCCCCGGCGTGTGTGGGAAGGGACTGTGTGGCTGTGGTGGCTCTCGTGCTGTGCGGCTGCATGCAGAGGGCGCAGGCTGGGGTGGCAGAGGGACAGTGGAGTCCCAACTCTGGTTCATCCGACCCTCTGTGTCTGGGCCCAAACACTGGGAATAACAAAATTTGTCAACATTTTCCCCTGCAAAGTACAACTCTTGAGCAAGTGTGACCATTGTTTAGACTAGACATGATAAAATATTTGAAATAACAGAAATAACAGAAGAAAATACTAATGCTGGTGGAGATGGGAGGTAACAACCTGTGAATTCCAGCCAGCAGGTGCTGGCACTTATTTACCCATGAAATTTTGGTTCTGTAACCTGTTCTGTCACTACTGGAAACGAGGTTATGAGTCTGTGGCTCAGACTGTGCTGCAGGTGCTTTGAGGCCTTGGGGTGGATGTTTGGCCTCTTACTGTTTCAGTCCCTCCCTGTGAAATGGGGATAACTGTTCTTCATTACTTCACAGAGCTGCTGCGCAGAAAAACACGTTAACATGTGTGAAGCCCTCAGCTACAGAAGCAATGAAGACCACTTAAGCGCAGTAAGTAGAGCAGAAAATGCAGCGTCGTGTGAGGATGCCAGTTAGCCCGTGCCGCTGCGGAGTTCAGCAAACACCCACTGCTCACCGGCTGGGACGTGCAGCATGGGCACCTTCTCCAATACCAGGATTACAGCCTCTGGTCACCAGAAACTCCACAGCTACACCAGAACATCTGACGCCTGGCATCAGCCACTGAAGGGTTTTACCCCTAAACTCCTCCCTCAGCTGCACTCAGGTTTTGCACGGGCAGGCATGGAGGTTGCAGGCAGCACCTCCCAAGCCCCAGTACCACACAGTCCCTCATGTGCCTGCGGAGAAACACTTGAGGAGCTAACTTCAGAGTTTTCATTTCTCATATTCGTCCAGTATACCTGGTTTTATGGTGGTTGTGGGAACCGCAACTGGGAATTTGCTGACTTTGGTGCAGACAAAAATCTCTGCACAGGATGAGGTGCTCCAGCAGCAGCAGGGCAGGGCTGTGGAGCTGGTGGTAGCATCAGGCACAGTCGGGGTTTGGTGTAAATCCGGGGACTGCTGCATGCCTGCCGAAGCTGGAATTGGACTTAGATGATCTTTCAACAAAGATGCCCGAGATATTTTGCCCAAGAAGCACACTTTCTAGCCATGCAGTCTTCCACCACCAGACATTGCTTCTGCTCCTGCTCCTCCTGTGGGAACACTGTGTGTCAGGGGCCCATCCTTGCTGGGAGGATGGACTGCAGCAAGAGCTTTGTTTGTGACTGTAACCAAAGATGGAAGCGGCACCTCTGGGCAAAAGCATCCAGCTCTGTTTTCCTGGAAATGCCTATTTCTGGAAAATGCAATGCGTTGAATAACAGTGCAGCTCTGTTACTGAAACATGAGGGACTCGGCCTAAAGACCCTTTTGAAAAATTCCTTTTAGCTAGTGCAGGCTGAGTTGCTTCAGGTAAAAAGCAGAAATGCAGCAAAACTTTTATTCTTCAGAAAGATGTTTTCTGAGCTCCAGGGCTAGGTCATTTCTAGCAGGGGTAGTTTAGGAGCATGTGGGCAGTCAGATTCGCAGAGAGCACCCCAGCAGCCCAGCTCTGGAAGGGTGGCTCGTAATGGCAGCTTTAGGATTAACTCACTACCCTAACGAAGACGGGATATCACTGGGACAAATACCGCTTCTGCAGTGAGTTATACACAGGTGAGAGGTACGCACAGTGCGGCTGTGGATTTAGGTCGCTTATGGGTATGGATATACTGGCATTGCGCTTGCCAGAGGGAGAAACCAAACAAATTGCTCAAGGATACACAAAGACGAGAAGGAGTGAAGAGTTTGGGTCTCTGCATTTCTCACTGAACTTCCTTCTCTGAGCAGCATTATGGCTCTACAAAAACACCTCCTCAGGCCTCCCTACTTGAGAAGTGTCCTCTGTATGACTTGTTTCCATCAGAATTAGCTGTTTAAAATATTCAGATATGCCTCCCACCTTTTTTTGCTTTTCCTCTGATCCTAGAAATACAGATAACGTCCTTCAGGGGCCAGGCTTACAAGTTGGGAGCGCTTGGGTGAGCTGTGAAATGTGGCACATTCCCAAGTTGTTAGAAAGCTCTCCTAATGCTGGCATAGCATTGTTCCGAGGTGTGTAAAGACACAACACATATGTTATGGCTCATTACAGAAACACATCAAAAAGAGCAGTTGCATATAGAGATTGCATCTAAAGCTATCTGCTGCAGGATTGTCAAGTAAAAATTAGGAGGGAGATTAACTCACAGAGAGCAGGGCTTTGCTTTGAAAACAGTGCTGTCCTCAGCCTAAACAATTTGGGATCAAGGCCTCATTTCACTGCAGGAGGGACCTCAGGCTCTTGCCCTAAGAGAGACTCACAGATTACGGAAAGGCATCGCAGCAGAGGAAAGCGACACACCGACGTGACCTGCCACCAGCTCCCTGCCAGCTGTTTCAGCCAGTGACTCAGCCAGGCCCCTCACCGCCTCGCTCCCAGCCCTGCTTGTGGGTCTGAGCTGGGTATTTCAGGGTCTGTCCCCAGCTGAGCAGGTCAGTCCCTGCTCTAGGCTCTGCTGGGAGAAACGCTTCGCCTTCACCCCAGCTCAGGCTGCCAAAGCCACGTGGTCCTGGCAGCCTGAGCTGGCCCCAGGTCACCTGGCTGCAGTACCATGTCCCCAAGACCCAGCAACGGGAGGCAGTATTGGGAAAAGATGGTGTCACAGGCAGAGGAGCGGGGAAAACAGCTGGGACCTGGGACATGACTTGATCCCGTTTCCTCCCTGCTCCAAGTCCTGCCCAGGTAATGAAGCAAGGACGACACAGGGGCATCAAAGAAATCTGATCGATGCCACCCCACCACCTCCCAGAGATACTAAAAGCAATCCTGAAGAAGAAACATTCTCTCCCAGGAGGTTAAACCAGGAAGCCATTACTAAAATCATGAAGGGAGACAACTTTCCTCAGGAAGCAGCAAGTACAGGATCCTCAGAGAGATTAAGCAATTAAAACCACTCTTTTGCCTTTGTTTCCTCAAGTCAGGAATGAACCAGATGCATATGAAATATTTTTTAAAAAACTGAACCCTTGCATTACTTAGTATGTTGCATTACTGCTGGTGAAAAAAGAACATTGTAACCAATTGTATGCTTTAATGAGAAATGGGGCTGTTTCTCCTCACCCCTTTTCCCCACAGAAAAGGTCAGCGTGCTCAGATCTGGGTTTGTTCCCTCGATTGGACACTAGCATTTGCTTTCACGACTGCAGTAATGCCTTTTGTGACTCCTCTTTCCTTTCTCCATCTGACACCGAAACTCCTGGAAGCTGAAGGAAGGTCTATGTGGCCTTTACATGAAAATGTGGCTTCACTGCTTCAAACGAAAATTGTAGCAAAGATTAATTTATCCCTTCTTTGAAGAATCTTAAAATGATAAGCAGTGAATCTGGTCTCGTTTCTGCCCATGTTTTGTCCTGAGAGACTTAAAAATGTCGTTTGGAGGTCATCAGACTGGATGGTGTCCTCCCCAGAAACAACATTCCAGGGCCTTTTGCTCAGCCAGCGAGTCAAGGTTGTCTCAGTTTTCTCAGACTTGCTAAACAAATGGGATTGTTGCCCACTGAGGCTGTTCTGCGTTCCCCCCTGGAAGGATGGTGCACGTGAATAGGAGAAGCAAGGGGCCACTGGAGCCCAGCTGGAAGCTTCACCTACTGCAGATAAACACACACATACACAAGTATCCAAAGGAACAACCTTAAACTTCAAAATTCAAACTGGAGGCTGTATACCTATAAAGCAAAATAAAATATTTTGAATTTCCAATACTGCCCACTGTGATAACAACCTATATCGAAGTGTCTGTGGTATTTCTGGAATGCAGGATGGCTGCATATTTGCAAATCAATGGGTGAAAGACTCCATATTTTTCTAATGATATGAGAGATCGCAGGAGCCGTGATGGAATCACTCTGACCAGTATCTGTTCTGTCACTCATCTTCTAGCAATAATAAATGATGGGTCTAATTCAACAACATTGACATCTAGCTTTTATCTATATAGAAGTCTCAAAAAGTAATCTTCCAATGCCCTGCAATGAAACTGGCTATATTTTTTGATGAACTGCGCTCTAAAAATGTGTCTGCACTTGTTATCACCATGCCTTGGTTATGAAAGCCTAATGCCAAAAAAATGAACTTGCTTACTACATTATCAGGACACGCTGGAGTTTTTTTTCTGCTTTCACCATCTGCTTGCTTTCATATGCTTTCCATTGCTGAGACAGTGTATTACACTGCTAGCAGAATTAGGAGGAATAATTTAGCTCCCAAACCAAACATGATAGTAAATACAATTGGCAACATTCTGCTCTCTCTTCAGACTGTGCAATCCACTGAAGTCTGTTCTGTGACACCTAACCGGGTCAAATTATTTTCTTAATCCTAAAGGTGCAGTTCCAATTGACTTCAGTGAAGATGTCTGGGTGTAGATGAGGAAGGAATGTAGCTAACATTATGCCTAACATCTAATTTAACGGAATAAGGGTAGTTCTTCATTACTATGGTATACTACGCTTTTGAGCTACTTACTGAAGTAGATGCAGTCTAGTTAAGACTTATCTAAGACATACCATGCATAGAAATGGCAAGGAAAGGTCTCACTAGGCTGGCGTGCCCGCTGGGTGAGAGCAGCCAGCAACACCAGCTTCACAGAGCCATGGTGAGCAAGAGGCCTTTTGAAAAGCCAGTTGTAAAGGGGTGGCCAAGGAGAGGCTGTGCTCTGCACGGTGGCTCGTGGGAAGAGAGTCATTCCAGCACAGCAGACACCAGCTACTGGGACTGCAGCTGCTTCACCCTCTTACAAAGAAGACCTGGACCCACCAGGCTCTGCTGACTGACATGGCTGGGGAAACCCTGTCTGGTACTGCACAGACCAGCTGTGCTTGGGGTTGGCTTGTGGAGCAGGACAGTGGCTGGACTGAAAGCCTGTTTGCATTGTGTGAGCGCAGAATTTTTGTGCTGATCCCACAAGGAGGTGGCTCTATAGAGCAGCCAAAGAGAGGGAGAGCCAGCCACAGCTGGTGCTACCCGAGAGTCCAGGGAGCAGAGAGGAAGGCTCTGCAGCAGCATTGCCATACCACTCCCCAGTGAATGCGAGGAAAGCACCAGCTATGTTATTTGCTGAGCTCAACCTGGCTGCACAGGCAGCACAGACAGCTGGTGCAGGGGGGTAGCACCACCACCTACTTGTACTCAGCCCACTTCAATGAGGAGTACTGGCCTTTGGGCTGATGCTTTCAGGAAGAAAAGAGCTGGTGCCAGACCTGTTGGGGTCGTTACTCATATCATGAATTGATGTGAGTACTTTTGAGAGCATAACCTCGTAAGACAAAAGTTTTTCAGGATCACAAAGAAGAGTGCTGGCTTTGTTTTAACAAAATATATTTAAAAAATAGAATACCTTTATATGCTATAACATGAAAAATACAAGCATGCTGGTAATCTGTAATGACTCAGCCATTCCTGGTTTTCTTACAGACAAAGAAAAATATGCTGCTTCTCTGTATTGTTCTCTCATTCTGCTGGGCAGTCATGCACTCAACCTCCAGGAATGCTCTTCAGCCTCAAGATGATGTTATACCTCTTAGTCTCAATCACTTCCACTAGTATCTCCACAAGGAGATTATTACTCTGAATAAAAAGAAAGTAGTAAAGTGAAGAGGTTCACTCCATTCCACAGGAAGAGCTATGCAGGAGGAGGACTTTGAGGTGAAGCTGAACATCTTCTCTTTATTGCATAATTACAGAGAACAGAGAAGCACCACTTGTCACTGGCTTATGCATTCTCCATTCTGCCACGTTTACTAAAGCTTGTTTTCAGGTTTCACCATAAAAGAAAATGAATGGAACCAGGTTTATCTCTGAAATGAATTGAGCACACGGCTGCTGACTCTTTTCACCCATATAGCACCATTTTGAATGTTCTGAATTAAATCACTACTTAACAAAATAAACCGTAGAATATAAACATTAATTAATATTCACAGTAAGTGAACTTCCTCCTAGATTTACTTCTGGTGAATAGATCTTGGCTCTAGTCCTTGAAAACCATCACTGAAAGAGCAGAGCTGAAGCTGTTATAAATTATCGTTTGTGATGGCAGTGTCATAGACTAGAAGTCTATCAATGTGAATCATCGTAAATCAGGAAGGAACTTACACAAAATGTGCTGCTGCAATAAACAACAGGCTTCCGCAACTGAAAAGCGTGATTGACATCAAGTTCTTGATTCAATAAAACATTACTTTCTTCATGACACACGAGCTTCACTTTCACAATATGGCCCTGCGCTGTTTTGCATTAAGATGTTAGAAACATTACTTCCTTGAGCTGTTCAACCTGGTCTGCCCCCAGCTGGAGGAGGAGCTGTAGGCAAATGGAAGTTAATAGGAAATTTAGGATGTTAGTATACAGTGTTATTGTTTTAGCAGGTTTATTTTGACTTCATAACACAAGGAAAGATTTATCTGGAATATATATGGCTAATAGCTCTAGGAAACTTGGTTATCTAACGTAGCATCTAGCTTACATGCAGAAATTGTAATGGATTCTTCTCTGTGACATGATAAATCATAAAAATTGTGTAAATAGGTAGATCTGAAGATGAGAAACACTGTTGAGGATCTTGAGGATCTACCTGGCAACAGACACCCATTGGAAATCAAATGACTGTTTCAACTGCCAATATGGTATAAATCTTCTGTTATTGGGTTGCTTGATTGCGGTTACTTGCAAATTAATTTGATTATTAAAAAAGGGAAGATAATAACCAGGAAATATTTGAGCTCAGCAAGTTGTATATACTTCCCTGTTGACTTCAAAATGTGTCTAAACACATACAAATCAAAACAAGTTAGTGGCATCGGTGCCTTCATTATTCAATCCACTTCAGTTCATCTTATGAACTGCAAATTAGTTCTTCACATATTCATCATGATTAGGCTAGGTTTATGAATCACTCATAATAGATGGATAGGGGAGTACACAATAAAGGATGAGGAAAAATGAAGAAGGCTGGTGTCTCTGGCATGCCTAAGGTGGGGATGATATGTTGTAAATGTGCTAAGAGTGCTCCTTCCCTCCAGAGGGGTGGTGAACATTAGTATAGTATTTGTACAGCTCAGGTATTCCCAATAAAGACCCTGAAATACCTGTTCCTCATACAAGGCAAACATGTTTCCAAGGGAAGACTTTACTGACTTTTTTTTTTTTAATCTGGAAACCAAAATTTTAAAAAAAAGAGAGCGAGCAAGAAAGAGAAAAAATGGTTATCGTTGTCAATTTTGTTGGAACCTCACAATAAACTTCAGCACAAGAAGAAAAAGAAAGGGTGTAGCTGAAACTCTGCATGATTAAGCACACAGACAGAAATATGTGCCTCTATTCCCTGTCGGCCTACAGCAGAAGATAAGGTTAAGAAAAGTTAGAGAAAGGGCTACTTAGTCTTTACTAGTGCAGATTAAAGGATTTGAAAGGCCTAAGGAAAATGCTATCCTAAAAATGACTTGATTTCCTTGTGTTTCACAAATCCTTGGAAGGTACATGCTGTTCAGGAAAGATTGAAATAGAGATTATCATGGCAGATTAATGTTGTAGTGCCCTGATGGGCTAGTTCATAAAGGAAAGAGAAAAGGCAGCATGGATGGGAGGTAATTTGCTCAGGCTAAAATAAGTCTGAAGAAGGACAGTAAAGGTTGGTTCCACTGCATCTCTAATGGCCCCCAGAAACAGCATCAGGAAAGGTCATCGCTCTCCGTAATGCTTTCACAGAAATATCACGTCCCATGCCTCGATTGCAGACCAAACACTGCCAGCAATATACAGCCTGAATACTCGTGGATCGGGAGACTCAGGTTTCTTCATCAAAGAGCCACTGAATCAACATGCAGAGTGGCAGTTAAGACCTGGTTTTGGTGAGCAGGGAATGCATCACGCAAGAGCTAATCATAGACAAGAATTTTGCAGTGAGCAGGCATGGGCTGGCTCAGTTAAAATTAAATCAAAGAATAAACAAAAATAGACCTGTTACTATTTATTGAACTAACTATTAGGACACAACTAGTGAAAATAAGTTGACCAAATAACTCAAGGACTTCAATTTAGGAAGGGCTTGACATTTAGATCAAAGAAATCTTCAAGGAACTTGGGTGAAAAAACAACTTCTAGTGAAATGCTTCAGATCTAGCAGGATGAATAATCACTTCAAAATGGCTGTTACTCATAGGGAGATCAGATGTTCCAGATTGCCAGAGCTGTCCTGAAATACTGAGTTTACCTGGTCTAGTGGATGGTGTCCTTGCCCATGGCAGGGGAGTTGGGACTAGATGATCTTTAAGGTCCCTTCCAACCCAAACCATTCTATGACTCCATGATTCTATATATGTCCTGGCAAAAATCTCTGAGACAGTACAGAGGTCTGGATTTTCCCTGTCTCTCCTCCAGGCAGTGAGAATGACTCCATTCCCAACGCTACCACAGCAGAAAGACAAGGACAGCTTCAGTCTCTTGCTGGGTCACACACCCCAATGCAAGGGACATGCCTCTTGGCACAGGACCCCATGTCCCTTTTCAAACAAAGCAAAGTTAATCACTTGAAGTCTAAGTAATCAAAGACATGGAAAAAGAGACAGATCAGCAATGAAAACTGACTTGGAGGTCAGACAGTGTAGAAATACAGTGGAAACTGTTGAAAGCGAAGCATTGCAAATGAAATTTAAATAACAAATGGCTCCTCAGTTATATAAATAAAAGGTGAACAAGACAAAAACATAACTGCTCTGAAACAGGAATGGTGTGAAGATTGAAGGTAATTCAAATACAGTTCCAAACCTAAATGAATATTTTATTTTAGTTTTCTGCAATGACAGCAATACTGACTTTAATGGCAGAAACCTGGATGAAGAGTAGGAAAGATGGTCCTTACCCGGAAGTGTAAGGTAGTGTGTTCAGGCAGGAAAGGAGGTAACGAGAGGAGGTGATGTCCCCCCCAATTCTGAGTGATGCAGCACAGTAAACAGGACACCAAATGGCACTGTCAAGGGGCACTGGCTCCCTGGGTGAGAGCACTGGTAACACCTATGGAAAGAAGATGAAAAGCGATCTGGACAATTACATGTCCTTTTCCCTGAGATCAGTTCCGTGCATTTTATTAGGACAATTTCTGAATAAAATAAAAGTTGAAGACATGGAAGTAAACGAAATAAAATGTAACTTGAGCTTACCAAATAACCTATTCTTCTGAAGAAAGAAAAGAAAAAACTATAAGTATCTGGACTTTGACAAAGCATTTGCAATAGTGTTATGTGGGAACTTACCATTTAAATTAGCATGTGCAATGCACAGCATAACCACGCAGCAGACAGTGATCTGGCCAGGGCAACAGGACCACAGGCTTTACCGAAGAAGGAAAGGCCGTGCCGAGAGAGGCTTCTGCACAGGGAAGTGCTGAACGTAACGCCCATCGACTGCTCTTGTACAATAACATCGTCAGAGGCATTTACAAAACAGGAAGTTATATTAATGTATAATATATATAAATATATTTCTAATAATAAAGTTTTCTGATGGCACAAATTTAGGAGGTATTACCAGCACTGTAATGGGTCAGAATATCACACAGAAAGACCTAGATGACTTTGAAAAACAGAAACAGACTGAATTTATCAGGAAAAGCAAAAGCTGGTAACAGTAAAATGGAAAGCTGAAAATTAATTAAAAAAGATAAAATCACAGGATACCGAGCTGCAGGGTGAGTACTTCTAAAAGACAATCATATGCACTCCTAGACTGTGGTAAATGTACTCAGAAATGTTATTTCTCATCCTTGGAGAAGCATCTGTGTGATGGCAGCCACTGAGGAGGGTCCCCTGTGGATCTCTGTACCGTTTGTGTAGCGGGTGACACATGAAGAGGAATTCAGACCCGAACAGATGGGGAATGACTTCTGCCAGGCCCGAAGGTCTGCCTGTCCTGCACAGGGAGTCCGGAGGAGCTGAGGCTGCTCTGCTCAGAAATAGGCAAAGCTGGGAGGAATGAACACAGTAAGGAGGTGAAACACGAAAGTGCGAAAAGAACTTGTGTTAATCAGTCATGCACAAGGCAGTGCTGGAGGCAAAGCCATCCAGACCCAGCAGAGCTGTGGGACTGGGAGAGAGGAAAAGTCCTTCAGGACAGGGCTCACTGCCGCGGTCTCACCGAGCCCAAGCAGACCCCATGTCCGCAGGAGGGTGCACCATCGCAGGGTGTTGGTGCAGATGCAATGATGTTGGGAGGTGACACGTGGCACAGAGGTGACAGTGCTGAGCCAGAGCTCACAAGCCCCACCACAGAGCTGACGCTGCATTCCTGCAAAGACACAAAAATGCTTCAACAGTGTCTGTCCTGCTGTGGACCCTGGCCAGGCTGGACACTGGCTGAAATCCCTCCATGCCCTCTCCACGACCCCAGATAACAAATTGGTGTATTTATAATTTATTTTGCATATTGTACATAATTGCAGGTATACACTGTCCTACAGCTTGAATAACATACTGGCAGCTGGACAAGGCACAAGTTCTATTGACAGAGGGTTGCATCCTCAGGTGCTTCAAACCAGCAAAGCTACATTAGCTTACCCTGGCTAGAGATTTAGCCAAAAATATCTAATGGAAGAAATACATGACAAACCTACAGATATTAAACAGGGCTTTGTGTAGTAGCTAGCACTGGTGCCCTGAAGGCCCTGGTTCACTAAGGGGTCCTGGCATGGGGAAGGGGGTAGCACTTGCCAAAGGAAATGCTTTTTACAGCTTCCTTCCTGCCTCATGGTGCTCCAAGGCTCAAATCACCGATTTTTCACAACTGCCTTAAGAAATGGCTGTGTGAAGCACAGATGAGTCCCTCTAGTATTGCCAAGTGTATCCAAATACATGAGAGCTGAAGCCAGCTATGCAGGTGAAACAATCCTGGCTTCTGTTTCTGCGCTACTTCAGCTGGACCTGAAATACTTACATTTTAAGGAGAGTCTATAAATCCAGCTGTACACGCATACACATGCATTCAGTTAATTTCACTGCTATGAGTAGCTATATAAAACTCAACAAAAATAATTTGCCAGATTCCTACTCCCTCTTTAGCTAGGTTATAACAGCTGGTACATGGATTTATATTGTGGACCTAATACAGTAATTGCAACTTTAATAGTGTATTATCTGTTTCCGTCTGATGGTCTTGGTTAAGAGCATCACCCTAAAACTAGCTGTATAGGTATACAGAGGTGGGTGCTTAATCTAACAGCCACATCATTTCTGATCTTTAAGAAAAGCTCAGTGTAGGATGGATACTGCAACTCTAATAAAGTGATTGTAAAATGTCTTTTTTTTCAAGGGCTGCAATTTATAAAGTTTTACTACTGTATCCTTAACATGAGAAGCCTGGTAGTCAGGAGGAAACACATAAAATAGCCTGACACACTGGAAGAGACACCTGCCCTCCCAGGTGGAGGTGTCCTCAGCAGTGGGGAGGGGAAAGCTATGGCCCTAAGAAAGGCCTTAAGAAAGCCCCTGGGTGTACCCGTCCTGGGGCAGGGTGGGATAGTGAGGAGATAAATCTCTTGAGCTAGGAAATGGTGAAACAACTTCGGAAGATCTCAACTGATAATGCAGAAACACATTTTTCCTCTTATAGCTCTTTTCTTTAGTAACAGCTTTCACTGTTGCCAGCCTACATTTTTGGCCCTTGCTTTACCTAAGTAAAATAAACATATGCTTTCCTTATCCAGCTACGAGACCAACAGTAAGTGCTGTGGTAGCAGTGATACCCCTCCTCACTGGGATGAAGGGTGTATTTGGACCATATCAGGCTGCTCTCCCCATCTGACAGCCTCTGCTGAGTTAGGAACTCCTAGGAGTCCAGAGAAACGCCTCTCAAGTTGCAAGATCTTGACTGCAAGCTATCAACTATGTGGACATTTGTGACGTATATATTATAACTAACCTAGATGACATATGAATAGAAATGCCTGAGTGTCAAAACACCAAAAGAAAATAGAGCAAGGTTTAAAAGAACATTGTATGTTGATTACCAAGGATGCCACTAGCAGAAATTGAGCTTTAAATGCTGAGGAGCGTGGTCCTGTGAAAACCAGTTGGCTACTCTGCAATAAGGTCCCATCGGAGATGGTTCACCAGCAGAAGACTTGTACTTTGGTAACAGCAAGATGGGAGCAAGGATATACCACAACTCTTTTTCCATGGTCCTCCTTTTGTCTTAACAGGAAAGAGGATTATAATCTTGAAATGGAGAAACAAAGAAAAAGGGGAGCAACCTTGCTTTAGATCCTTGGAGCAAGATTTGAGGCCAACGTATTACATCACAGTAATTTCAGAACTCCTAGAGAGTATAGCAGGACTATCCAAAAGGGAGTTTGTCATTGTCAGAAAAGATAAAGCCAAGAGACATGGTGATGGCTCAAGGCTTGGCATCCTTGTCCCTCCCTCCCCGGGTACAGACAGAAGAAAGCTCTTGAGCACGTATGAATGCATGTGAGAAACGTGTGTGTGTGCATACATGAGCAATCTGAGAGAATAAGCATAAGGGACTGGATGTAGATTTGTTTAAAATAAAATCACCCTCCCTACCTGTAACTTGGAGGTCATTCCCCCATTGTCAAGATCCCTTTTACTTTTTCCAAAATACCAAATTTTCTGGTCACTAAATACCACTTCATTTTTGATGAAACACCATCCGGTATCTCTTACATTATGTTTATTTTCCCCTTTTTACACTTCCTGGTCAAAACATGCCTTTGATTTCACTTGGAAATCAACGTTGATCAAGTTGCAGCCACTCACTCACCTGTGTAACACCTCTTGGCCAGGTTCAGGATATTTGTAAAGAATGACATACTTCTGCATACTTATGCCTTGCTATTTGGTTTGTTTTGTCTTTCTCTGAAAGGATATTTCTATTTCACTTTCAATCAGAACTATGTTGTTTACTTTCCGAAGGAGAAAAAGTAAAGATGTTATAATTATTTTCCTACTGACTTTTGTGTCTCTCATGCGACCTTTGGTCTTTCTGCTAAATATCCTGAACTCCCTTTTTATCCTACAGTTTATCATGACTGACTCATTACAGTAAGTTTGCTTCACTTGGTGGAGTCTTGGGTATGTTAATTTTGGAAGGAATTTTCTAGTACAGCTGTGATATCATCATTAGTGCTGCTGCATTTTAGCTATTCTAAATTAGGAAGATACGAGAGAAGATATTGCTTAACAGAGGTAACTTTCCTTTACTACTACACTTGATAAAATGAAAAAGCGAAGAACTGAAAATAGGATGGTAAGCATACCATTGAAACATTTTCTGGACCATTGGGAAATGCTGTCCCTCCTTGACACATGGGTCTGTGCCCATCCCAGGCCCCCAGAAAACACTGACACACCCAAAAGGCAGAGATCTTTCACTGGGTAACCTTGAAAACATATGAGGTAATTCTCTCTTGTTGGTTCAGCACTGGTGAGGTCACATCTCCAGTATGTCCCAAGTTGGACCTGGAACAAACCAAGGACATACCAGGTGGGAGGATCAAAAGAGATCAGCTGTCTAAAATTCATGATCTGCAAGTACAGGCTGAAGGAGCCGGAGTTGTTTAAACCAAAGGGAAGTCCGAGCTGGGACACAGCAGCATCCTTTAAGTACCACCAGGCTGTTACGCAGAGAAAGGAAATAAAGTAATTTCCATGCCCATGATGGATTGGACAGGAAGTAATTGCAGAGAAGTAACGGACGAGAATGTAATTGCAACACTGACAATTTGAGAGATTTAGGTTAGATATTAGGAAAACCATAAACAGGATAGAGATGCACTAGAAGAGATTCACTGAGGCAGCAGTGGAATCGACATTAAAGGAGGTCTTTAACAACAGGCTAAACCAAACATCCCTCAGGGTGCATAGTCTGGCTTTCAGTCAAGCAGAAAACTGATGCCTTGCAGCCACATCTAGCTCTGTCCCGTAAGCCATGTCTACCACAGCAGTTTCCACACAGGTCCCCACAATCCTGGTGCTCTGTCTCAGCCTTAGTAACTACAGAGAAAACAGTTCTCCGCATGTAACTCGCCCTCTAAAGGTGGGCAGCATGGAGTTTATTGATTGATGGATGCAGCAACGTAGATGTCAAACCTCCTCGTATGCTGTGCAGAGACCTGTGATGTCCAAGCATCAACTGGCTCCTATCAGCATGCTCACTGTTACATGTGCCCTCCCTGAACCATATTATTTATACAAATCATTGTATTCTACTTCAATTTATGAGAGTGGGGAGAGCTACAAAACACGAGTTCAAAGGAAGCACTGCCATGAGCTTGAGCAGCATGAGACACCAGAGAAAGCGCAGCTTTGGTGTCCTGGGAGGCTCCTAAATATTATCTCCCTTCAGCCATGCACAGATGGCCCTTATCTATGCTAAGGAGGAGCACGTTTTCTTTCTATCGCAGTAGCAAGATGCTCCAAGACTGTTGCGTCACTCCTAGTATTATGGCTCTAGAAGAGGCAGCGAGAGAGGCAGGAAAGAGCTGCAGTTTCTGTAGAGCTACCACAACACTGCTCAGTTTCTCTGTACGTCTCTACTATGGATCTACTTCTGCATTTCCCTCAGATGAAACTTCAGGGCTGTAGCCTGGCTCCAGCAGTGTAAGAGCTGGCATTGGCTTGCTGGGATTTTGCCTGTGCTCTATGCACCCCAGTTCCCCAGGCTGTAGCTCACAGCCTGCTGGGTAAAAGGCATCAGCTGCGACTGGCTGTATTACACTGTGATGGATAGAAGCAGCCCAGCTTCATTTTGAATCCCAGTTTCTATATCACTGTGGAGAGTCTCATTGAACTGCCACTTGCTGAGGGAGGAAAGGAAAGTCCTTTTTAGTCAGAAGATCTTAATTTCTGCCCTGGCTGATGCTAGCAGTAACCACAGCATGAGGCATGGTAACAACTGTGAAGTCTTTTGTTGGCCTGTGGCTTGTAACAATACCTATGTAACTCCCTCAGGCTTTGCGAGGATTAATTAGCTAATGGTCGTGAAGCTTTGAAGATGAAAAACTGCAAGTGCTAAAGGATTGCTGTCCTGATGCGTCAATCAGGATATCAAGGCGTTACTTCTTGCTCTGCAAGGTGCAGTGACTTCAGGTGATCCTACACAGCAGGCTATTTTTTCCCCACTTATGCTAAACTTAAAACTAGATTGAGGAATTATTTCAGTGAAAGATGCAAGTATCTTCTTTTTATCCCAGGCTCCTCTCACTTACACGGGCCATGCCCCCACTGCCCCCAAACCATGTCATGATCTGTGCTCCTGAACAGTTTCTTTTAAGCTTTCTAACACACTTTACTGCAGCAGAAATCACACTGCCGGGATGCCAAGAAGAGCAGATGCAGCACACCTAGCCCTGCCTTCCTCTTCCGCAGCAACAGCATGCTGTATTGGTCCAAACATACACCTCCGTGGAGCAGCTTCTGGGGAATCAGGATGCAATTGGAACAGCTTTGAAGCTCGGTTTGTGGCTGACTGCTCGATTCCAGCCATACACAACATACGAGTAACTTGCTTTCAGTTGTCGCTAGTATCTCTTCTCTAACAGTGATAGCGAACAAGAGAGACTGTCAGGTTTGGAAACCAATTCACCTATAAAGACATTTACAAGTTTCAGAGAACAATAAAGGTACCTATCTGTAGTATCTCTTCCTAGACACACATCATCACAAAATGTTTGTAACATATAAGCTGCAGCTCAGACGTCAGTGGTCCATCACACTGGGGCTGGACACAACTCACTGCTTCTGGAATATCACCTGGCTCACCTCTGAGTTGAAATCCTTCTTCTAAAAAGTAAATTAATCCTCATTCAACCCTGGGTGCTTACAGTTGGTTGTAACTCCACAAAAACTGTCAGCTCCAAAGCACATTAGAAACGGAAAACAATGTTTGATGAAAGAAAAAAGGGGGGTGGGGGAGAGAGAAAACTTTTCTAAGCTTTCTGGGAAAAGAAAGCCAATTCCTTGACTAGCAGTGCAATGAAGGGCTTACAATTACTCCACTCAGTCTTAACATTCAGAGGGCAGGATTTTATAAAGCTAAGCAGGATCTGGAAGCTGGCATCAGGTAGTGTATTTGCTGGTATCTGTTGGTATCAAATTTCTGTCAATGTCACTGTAAATCAAAAAACTACGCAGTCCAACCTTGACTTAAGCACTTTTAAATCCCTTTAGTTTTCCTTGGTTACTCTGAACCAAAATTGATTATTAGATTTTAAAATGGCACAAAATGAGACATATGGAACATTTTTGCTAAAATACCCTCTGCTCTAGTTGGATGAGCCAGTATTTTCTAAGGGAGAAAGTGGTTCATTAGGATATAACAATCCTTCCATTTGCACATGGTTGGGGAACCTTAGAAAAGCTCTACAGCTCCTATCTTCTGCAAAGGAGGATGTGGCTTTGCCAAATTCAGGGTAATTGATTCTTTCTCAGCCTCCCTCGGTAAAAGATTTCATATATGACATAGGTAAACGCATTTCATCATTCAAACAGAAGCCCACAAAAATTTAGGCTGAGATGATGATATAAATATTATAATTTACAAAATGTTGTGTAACATGGACCGAAAACAAAGCCTGAAGCTCTGAATGTTTCCTGGTTTGTGTCTTTATCACCCCAAATCTGCTGGTTTATGGAGAGCTGAAGATGCTGGCCTCAACATATCACACGTCTAAAGTCAGACATGGCAGCATCACCTCAAATGGCTGCTGGAAAGAGTGTTTCCTACACCACATGCATATACTCATGGTGGAGGACTTCTAAGGCTCGTGAAGCACAATTGCTGCAGAATTAGATGAGGCTGCTTTCTGATTTTTCAGCTGATTTTCTTGCTTAGCCTAGAGAAGAGATATCTCTGCTTTTTTAAGGAATCTCTTCAGAGCAGTTGCTGAATTGGGACTTTAGGCAAAAAATTCTCCAGTCTTCAGTGGAGAGGAGGCTAATGTGTAAGCATGAGGGTTCATAATTTTATCCAGATAAAAGTTAATCTCTTGATCTTCTAGGTCTGGACAAACAAGCCATGCTGCAGTGATACTAACTGAAAACTGGAGGCTCCAGCATTTTTTAGAAAACTTACAAAAAATTAAAAGCTTCCTGCTATTAATAAACAGCTATACAAACATCTTCACAAAAAAAGGGAATAGCGGTAGCTACAGAAACAGAGTTAGACAGATGACGGCTTACTCTGGCTTATTGTTTATTTCACAAAGAGACTACCATGTGCTTTCTCAGCCAAAATGGCCCAGATAAGGCAAATCTGCATTTTGTAACCATAACTGACAGAGACGCAAAGCTAGAAATCCCAGCAGAGCTGTTTGAGCTACAGCACCATTCCTCTTGCAGTTTCTGTTTTTTATCCCTATGCCATTCACATCTTTTCAGCTCCAAAATACTCCCTATTTTTAGTACACAATTTGAATTAAAAATTAAACAAAATTGGAAATAGCAGACTGGAAATCACTGTCCCAAAGCGCTGTATGCTAATTACAGACACGCTGCACGTCTTGGCCCCATTCTCTTTCCACCGAGTTGACTGCAAGTTTAACAGATCTTCCCTCCTCTCTCCTGTACTTGTCTGTTGCCCTTGTTTTGCTCAGTGTATACTTGGTTCCTTCCGTTGCTTTCATCTTCTCTTAGCTTCCTATTATTTCCTTTCTCATAACACACTTGCTCTTGGGCTAATTTCTAATGCACTTGCACCAATGAAGCTCCCATTGACTAAAATGCTGAGGAGCAACTAGGGATAGGAGAGGGCTGGAAAGGGACAATGACTTTATACAGACGAAAAATTTAAGTGGCACAAACGAAAATTAAATCTGAAGCATAAAGCTTTCACCCATTCAGAACTGCTTAGAAAATAAAGTCCTTGTAAGAGGGCATGAGGATACAATCGCTGTCTGTTACTCGCTCTTATTTATAAAGCACAGCCGCATCGCCTGGTGATGCACAGGTGAATAAAAGAGGAAGAGTTTAAATGATGGAAATGCAGAGTAACTTCCTGGAGCAAGCAGTTATTTCATCAGTATAAATGCCTTCAAAATTGGGTCCCTATTCTAAGAGATTAATAGTATTACAGTCTGCTCCAGAGACCTCTGAAATCAGCAGAGATCTTTCAGTCTATTTTATCTAGCTTTTGATTAGTCTCTTCGCATAGACTAAAAACATGACAAGGTACAATAGAGCTGAGAAACAAAGAAAAGGGAAGGAAAGGTTTGCCAGAATATTACAGACAACCCTCATTAATTCAAGAGAATTATGATGTCAAGTCCCAAATAGCTGCAAAATGTTTGAACTGATATGTTCTTTCTAATCCATACTTTATTTTTGAAGTGGAATCATTATGCAAGTGTCACCTGAAAGATCTTCACTGCTTAAATTTGCTACATTAGCCTTAAAACTACTGCGTTATTAGAAACCAAGATTACCAAGGTTAATTTGCAAATAGCTCTGCCCAGAAACACCGCAGGTTACATCTCTCCCAGCTATAAGAAAAATCAAAGTTCAGACTCAAGTTCATTGGACCACAGTGCTCAAGCCCATGGCAGCCACACTGCCTGCCTCTGGCGGCTTGTGCATGCAGTACTTTAGCAAGCTGGCTCCCATTTCCCATACCTATTCTCTTTGCATGTGTGGACCTTTGAGGACATGCAGCTGGCATATGTCATGCCCTCTGACAAGCATCCTGTCTGCTTTGGCCTCTCAGTACGCAGATGGCCCTTTCTATACAAGCAGGTGCCCGACTAGGAGGTCAGCTCAGAGCAATTTTTCTGAATAAGGTTCACAGTACAAGCCATTCCTGTATGTCAGGACCCTACTATTACCCTAGACAACACAGCTACTCTCAACTTGGCAAAACCCAGCATGGGGAGAAGCAGCCCATCACAATTGCAGAATACGCATTTCAAAGTCTGGTACACGCCACTCCACCCAGTGCTTACAATTGCCAAACCTATAGCACTTTCACTTAATATGGCTTTGCAAACTGCATTAGCAGCAGCATACATGTATCAGTGACCTGTTGCAGTCTACCCAGAGGAGCCTAGTGCTATGTGTAATACGAAAAATAAAAAAAATACTGCTTTACCCCAGTTCAAAGGGCCTGGGAACATCCAGACCACTTGACATAATCCCATACAACCCAGACATTGCGTTGCAGTACCTTCTGGCCTCTTTGCCACAAGTCAGCACCTACTCTTGCTGCTGGTAGCATCATGAACAGGCTCAGGGTGCCAGACTGCACAGCTCCTCACACCAGGTCTGCTCACTGTCACCATAACAGGAGCTCAGTCCTGAGTGTCCTGCTAAATAGGTAGTATATTAACAGGAACCTTTACACATTCAACACCTTGTTTACCCCAGCCGGTGGCTAAGCTACCAGAGGTCTCTTGCTCACTCCTCCCCCCTAAGTGAGATGGAAAGGAGAAAAACTTAACGAAAGGCCTGAGGGTTGAGATAAGAACAGGGAGATATCACCCACCAACCATGGCCCCGAGCAAAACAGACTCAGTTTGGGGACAAATCAATTTAATTCGTTAACGGCTCATTCAGATAAGATAACAAGAAACAAAGTCAGATCTTAAAAACACCTTCCTCCCCACCTCTCCCTTCTTCCCAGCTCTATCTCCTCCCCCAGCTGCTCAGGAGGACAGGGAATGGGGAGGTTGCAGGTCAGTTCGTCACTCGTTTCTGCCACCCCTTTCTTAAAGGAGGAGGACTCCTTACACTCTTTTCCCCTGCTCCATTGGATTCCCTCCTCACAGAACAGTCCGCAGACTTTTCAAACGTGAGTCCTTCCCACAGGATGCAATCCTTACCTATCAGACTGCTCCAGTGCAGGCTTCTTCCCCAGAGTCATGTCTTCTTAGAGAGCTGCCACTCACTCCAGCATGGGGTTCTCCATGGGCTTCAGATGCCTCTCCACCTCATCGTCAGCCTCCAGCAGCTTACAGAGACCATTTTGTACAACCTCCTTCAGGCACAGGCATTTCTTCTCCAGCATCGGTTTCTCCATGGGCTGTAAGTGGATCTCTGCTCCACCGTTAATCTCCACAATCAGCAGGGGAATCCCAGCTCCAGCACACCTCCTTCTGCTCCATCTTCACTGTCCTTGTCTACATGGCCATTTCTCTCAAGTCTCAGTCCTCTCTCCACTACAGTCATGCTGGGCCTGATGAACCTCAGCAGTCCCAGCAGGATGAGCTCAGCCCAGAATGTGCCCCAGGACTGGGGTGCTTCCAAGCCATACTGCTGTGGTCATCTCCAGTCAGGCAGCAGCCACCCAGCACAGGCACCCACCTGCCCAGGAGGCCAGTGGGCCAGACCCCCACCTCCTGCTTCCCACTTACCACCTCCCCCTCTTTTCAGTGGTAGGTTCAGGCTCCTTTGTCCCCATCTTAAATAGAGCACTCGCAGAGGCACTGATCAGCTCAGCCCTGGCCTGAGGGGTCTGACCTGGTCAGAGGCCAGTTCAATGGGTTTTGGAGCCAGGGAAGCTTTTCACAGCTAATTACAGAGGCCGTTTCCGCAGCCCCTCCTGTGCTACCCAAACCCCATCAGGTAAACCCAGCACAACAGGACAGGTGTTTCTAGTTGTCTCTGAAGGCACATTTGGAATGTGTGGATGAGCTGGGTCAAGCCAGCTGTGCACTGCTGGCACCTGTATCACTCTTAGGGGTGCAGTCAGCCTAAGATCACACTAGCCAACTTCTCCACACCAGCGCAGGTGTAGCTACTTGCAAACATACTGCAGTGAACAACCAAACATGCGGAAGTGACAAACGCAAGTGGGGTGTGGGCAAAGAGTGTGCTCAACTCGAAGCTGATAAGAAAGTGTAAATGTAGCCAGGGAGACTGTTCATCTGCTTAACCTTTTAAGACAAAGCATTTGGTCCATAAATTCCTGCTAGGTTTGGTAACAGAGTATGAAAATCTCTTTCACCACAGGTAACGTGCACATCACTGCGTACACAAAGTGTATGGAATGACCTACTTTGCATGCTCAGTGGTTATTTTCCAAATTTGAGTATCTTTGTCATATGAAACAGTCAAGTTATAACAACCTGTGAAAGGTGTTTGGGCCATGTGCTGAGGCCATTAGCCCCAGTCTGTCAAGCCTGCCACACGTGAACTTCCCTGTGAACCCAGGGCTAGGCCCTTCGCTTGAAGAAGTAGCACAGAAGAATGTTGCACACAAACAACTCTTCTAATTTTGACAAAGAAATTAAACTGGGAGGAGGGTTCAAGGAAGAAAAAAGAGGGTTAGAGGGTGTTCAAGGAGGGAAATGACCAGAGCTCCTCTCCCAGAAATTGCAGGTTATTGCCAAGATCCCTTAGTGCAAGTGTGATTGTACAAAGTGCAGGAATGGTGTGAGAAGCTCGCTATTGAGACAGAAACTAAGCAAAAAAATCTGTTTCCAAATATTTGCTCTAAAGGACACTGCCATGCCAAGGCAGCCTCTATGCTGTGAGCACGAGTACTTTGCAGCGAGCCCTGCTATCTGGTGCCCACGTGACTGGGGTGGTTCTCCACCATCCTCTCTGGCTTCCTACATGCCCAGTTTTCTTTGCATGGAGAGGAATATGTGAGGGAGGAGGAAGTGATGTATCTGCAGCTTGTACCTGGGTGTGGGGCTCACATGCTCCTCAGAGCAGACACAGCCCTAGTTCAGCGGACCAGCCTCAGGAGTGCAGGGTACACAGGAAGCTGCTTTCTTGACTCAGGTTATTTATAGAGCTACAGAAACACCATAAAGAGGTGAACAGAATCAGTTCAATGCACCATTGCATAGACTGGTATTTGATATGCAAAACTTGATCTATATTCCTTAACAGGCGTGTTCCATGATCACTCTAAAACCACTCCTTGCAAAATCGCCTGGGCTTGAAGCACTTCAGAACCACTAGCACAGCGTCCAGGGAGGGGAGGTGATGTTGGGCCTGTCTCACAGAGCAGCATGCAGAGGTACGCAGAGGTGAGTGGTCCTGTCACAGCTGGAAGTTCAGGCTTGTGTTTACCTATACATAATATTTTGGACCATATCAGAGTAGAAAAAATCATGGCCTGCCCAGGGTACTAAATAAGGGAGGAAGCTGCTTTACAGGTGATTAATGGAGGGACAGGAGTGTGTTTGCTTTAGCATCGTCCATTGAGGACTAGTACGTGGTTACCTCAAGGCAGGGCTCCACAGCTGTTTCAGTCTGTTCAGCCCTAAAAGCATAGGCACAGCTTCTGCAGGGCATTCAGGTCATGCTTCACATGCTCAGCATCACTGCCATCACTGTCAGGCCGTGTCTTGGGGTATCTCTTCCTGTCAGCTTTCCCTATGGTGCACATCCACAAGTGCGATTAGAAAAAGGAGCTCACAGCAAGCCTTCCTAGGGCAAGGAGAAGGACCTTTCCTGGGATGCTGGGAGTTGAGGAGATTTCCTGGGTCTCCCGGGCTACGCAGCATGTTCTGCAGCTCAGTCTCTACAAGGTTACCTCCAGCTTTGCTTCCCATCCCCTCACAGAACAAGGACCCGCAGATGCTGGCATGTGATCCACGGTGCAGCTGACCAAGGGATGAAGTGCACTGATTGCACCAAGTTTCAGCCTTACCTACAAGGCAAAGACAGTCACAAGAACAAGGAAAAGAAAAAGCATAGGACGCTAAGGCCTCAATTAGGGCTGCTCCCCCACGGCACCTTCTGAGGTGCTGGCTGAACTTTACTGCTGAGCTGTCAAAGGTGTCTACCAAACCCACTTCTAGGGGCTCAGGTTAAACTGGTCTTGTCTGATTTTCATAAGTGGAAAGTATCTGGGACTCCCATTGCAACTCAATACATGGACCATTTTAAGTAAAAAGATAGATTCTGTGTTTCTGAGCTTTTCAATATATTCACTCACTCTTCACCTTTTGTTTTATGCTTGAGATGTCATTTGAATAATAAGAGAATATATCAGCTGTTTCCCTATTATTGAACGCGTTTTGAATAGTATTCTTTCCTGTTCTTGTAAAAGCAATGTTAAAGGGACGAATCTGGCATACAACTGAGGTAAAAGATGTTTTACATAATCAAAGATCAACAGGCGTGTTTTTAAGGGCTTTCTTTTTTAATTCATTCCACTGAAATGTGTTTAAACACAAATAAATATGTCCTGACAGTATTTTCTTATTGAACACGGAAATGTTATTGTATCAAAACGTCAAAGCCTGGAAGCAACATTGACAGGAAAAAGATACAGACAGAAGTGCAAAGTTACTAAATGCAAAAATATAGAAAGTAAACAAACTGGCTAAGTAAAAGGGAATTAAGATCTGATCTTAGATTTCTAAGCTACAGTGTCACAAGAAACAGAATAGAAGCTCTTCAATATGTTATCCAATGTGATCATTTCTCATAGCACAGAAATACAGAGAAGCCTCTATTTTAGAATTCATTAGGTTGAAATTCAGTACTCCAGCCCTCTGCTCCACAGTAGCAAACCATTTTTCTCTTTTTTTTTTAACACATACTCTTTTTATTTTAGTACCAATTATTTTATGTATATGTATATATTCATTGCATAGACTTTAAGCAATTGCTTCTTTTCATGTGTTTTACGCCAAAATGTTGCGGGGTTTTTTTTTTTTAATGCAGAACCCACATTGCAGTACCTCTGAAGAATATCTACTTGCATGAGCAATGGTCACGTGGCAGGCATACGCATTTTTGTTAGGCTGACTGGGGGCATGGTCACAAATCACTCAGATGATTTCATTGTCCATATTCAGTTTATCCAAAAAAATTGTTATTTGCTTTGGCCAAGAAATATAAAGGCCTTCCTGACAACGTCAGAAAAATAACCAAGAAAAATAATGTAGCAGATGTAAGTAGTTTGCCTGCATCAAGTAAATATTCATCTGTGTGTCTGCAGGTGAAATTACCTGCATGGCTTTTCATGAGGGGAAAGAGAATCACATCTATTCACTAACTTGCAGTCAATTCAGAACTAAGAAGTATGCCTGCTGGGCTCTCCTGACGTACCTTAGCAGAGGTATAATAAAGTGTTATGTGAACAGACATTGTTACTGACTGACCTGGAGCACAAGTGCTAGTGAGTTTTAAGGGGAGCTGAGCTTGTATGTGCTGGAGGAAGTTTTGAAATTCCCACCTATATTTTCTCAGTTGTTCCTGAATCTCATAATTTGCCCCTGGAACTGAATCAAACCATGGAGAGCAATTTAGGCTCATTGTGGTAATGGACAAATTGACGTTGCCTGAGGACAGCAGATGCTCCAACTGCCCAGAAATTTAGGCAGCATCTCACACTTGCTGTGAAAAGCTGAAGTGTGGATTTTTAAGCCATAGAGCTTGGCCAACTTTGAAGGGGCTTGAAAATTAGATTGATTGAGCATCATACACAAGACTATTATTCTTCTAAATCTCTTTCACTGTTCCCAATAAAAAGATTGTTGTAAGTGCAGAAATGTAAAGTGCTTTGACAAGAAAAAGCAACAGCAAGAAGCAGACATTGGCTGACTTCTGTAAACCTGAAAAGAATTAATCTTTTGAAAATAAGAGTCAGATTCTCAGCTGTGGGATAAAAAAGGCTCAATTCCACTGTCTTCAACATAATTGTGCTGTCAGAGCCATCTACCACTGTGTCATAGTCACAAGACACTCTTGTACTATTGTCACAGATTCCTCCTTTTTGTCGCACGGGCAAGGAGACTGCAGGGCTGGATATGGTGGGAGAGAGGCACAAAACAGAGAGGGGGGAGAAAAAACCCTGTAGGGAAAGAAAGAAATGCAATGAAAGAGCCAGGCAAATGCAATGTTATCCACTGTCTAGATGCGATTGCTCTGAGTACACAGGGTTGTCACAGATTTTAGAGGAGCTCCACTGCATACTGAAAGATCCTTCACCTGGGGTATAAAAACCCCAAGCATCGCTATAGGCTCGGGGAAGAGTGGCTGGAGAGCTGCCTGGCGGAGAAGGACCTGGGGGCGTTGGTTGACTACCGGCTTGATATGAGCCAGCAGTGTGCCCAGGTGGCCAAAAAGGCCAATGGGATATTGGCGTGTATCAAGAATAGTGTGACCAGCAGGAACAGGGAAGTGATCCTGCCCCGGTACTCAGCACTGGTGAGGCCGCACCTGGAATATTGTGTCCAGTTTTGGGCCCCTCACTTTAAGAGAGATATTGAGCTCCTGGAGCGAGTCCAAAGAAGGGCGACTAAACTGGTCAAGGGGCTGGAAAATAAAACTTATGAGGAGCGGCTGAGGGAGTTGGGGCTATTTAGCCTGGAGAAGAGGAGGCTGAGGGGAGACCTGAATACAGCCTACAAATACTTGAGAAGGGATGGTGGGGAGGTAGGGGAAGGGCTCTTTACATTAGTGATGAGTGATAGAACAAGAGGAAATGGGTATAAGCTTAGTCAGGGGAGATTCAGGTTGGATGTTAGGAAGTATTTCTTCTCTGAAAGGGTTGTCAACCACTGGAATAGGCTGCCCAGGGAGGTGGTTGAGTCCCCATCCCTGAATGTGTTTAAGAAAAGGGTGGATGAACTACTTAGGGATATGGTTTAATGGGGGATTAGGAACGGTTGGACTGGATGATCTCTAAGGTCTTTTCCAACCTAGAAATCTATGAAATCTATGAAATCTACCCTCAGACCGGCTTTCTCCATGGTATCGGGAGTGGGAAGCCAGTCTTCCCAGAAATCATTTATCACCCCAGTGTCAGAACACATAGAAAGGACCCAGATAAGCAGAAAAGATCTTAATCTAGAAAGGAACAAAGATTGCAAGGAAGAGAGAGATGGTTGCAGCATCGCTTATTTCATGGGGACTTGCAGAGAAACCAGGCTCAGTTCATACAGCAGGTGGGATTTCAGGAATGAATTAGAGGAAAAGAGCTTGACCCAGAGGGGTTCAAGGACAGACTGCAGAAAGGGCCAAAGCAGGGATGTAGCACGAGGAAGGGCACAAAAGGGGCCCAGCTGAAGCCTGGTCCCCAGCGGGGCCCGTGGCCGGAGGCTCGTGTGGCAGTTGGGACAGCAGCAGAGGGGACCAGGCGTGGCTGCAGCCACGGCGGCAGAGGCCTTCCCTGGGCTCAGGTGTCCCCCGCTCTGAACAGACTTTCTTCCTTTCATCGTTGTTGCCCTTCTCTCCAGCTGATCCCCTCCCTGTCACCAGCTGTCCATATTCAAAGCCCTGCCACAGTGCCCACATTCCCATCATCCCCTCTAATTCTGCAGCAGCCCTGCCTTTCCCTTTGCTGCCCTTCTCTCATGGCTTTTCCTTTCCAGCCACCCTGACCTACCCACATGCATTAAGGGCTGGCAGCATCTCCAGTGCCTGGGACACCCACACTGACCATGCCATGGGCCTGCCCTGCCAGTTTTGACCGCAGGCCTCTTAGGAGCAGGTACTATCATCGGCTGGAGTCCCAGGACATTAGCCTAACGACCCATGTTTGGTATAGAGGGTCAGCACCTAGAAATGGAGTGGTGGGGGCAAGGGAGAGAGGCTTTTTCATGGCTGTGTGTGTGGGAGGAGGAAAAGGAGAAGAAGGCTGTGAGGCTTGCCACAAGCCTGAAATGGGCAGCAGAGAATTTGTTTGAGAGGGGCTTCAATATGTCTGTCATTGTCAGCCCGAGGAAACTGTCGGAGCTGTGGTTCAGAGCAAACTGGTGCTCTTTCTGCCTGCTGAGGATCCATTAGATGACCCAGTGCAGTTCTTCAGCCAAGGAGGACTGGGGGCTGCAGCTTGTTGGCCATCTGTGCCTGCCAGGCTCCAGCCAAAAGAGCTCCCTGCAGGAACCCGCACTGATGCTCGCTCCCCTTTCGCAAGGCGAGGAGGGAGAGACGAGGGCGGAGTGGTACAAAGCTCTGTCTTAAGGAGGATTATTAGTGTCAATGAATTTCTCTTTTCCTGTAAGAGCTGTGACTGATTGCACCAAACTCGTCTTGCAGACAAAATCTGAAGAGTACGATATAAAAAATGGATGTGTTATGCAGAGCCACACTTGTCTTATCACTCTCCTACCTGCGGCACATCCTGTGTGCCACTGACTTCATTGAAGCTATATTAGATTGAAGACTTATTTTAAAGAAACACCCACTATCTAACTGAGAAACATAATTCATATGGATACCTACACTCAAGCATCAAATATTGAACCCCTCATGTACTGAATTCATTGCCCGAGTAAAGGCAAATTTGGATCTGAATAAAAGCCCCTTGCATATTTATCTGACTAACAATTCTCCATGAAACATTAATGTGTCTGCCTAACTGTTTACTTGCACATTAAAACTTCACACTAGCTTTCCTAACGCATATGGCGGGACTTTAGGAGCAGCAACTTGTGAGTAGTTCTCAGTGCAGCAAGGCATCAAGTGCCTGTGAGCGTTTCTACTCCTTGAGTGTAATATCCCACAATTCTCCCAGCCTACGTATGGTTATTCATTTACTCCCTTCTCTCCTCCTTAAACATCTTGAGATAAAACAGAGAATCATAGAATCATAGAATCATAGAATCGTCAGGGCTGGAAGGGACCTTCAAAGGCCATCTAGTCCAACCCCCCTGCAAGGAACAGGGATATCTCCAACTAGATCAGGTTGCTCAGGGCCTCATCCAACCGGGCCTTGAACGTCTCCAGGGATGGAGCATCCACCACCTCTCTGGGCAACCTGTTCCAGTGTTCTACAACTCTCATGGTAAAAAATTTTTTCATAATATCCAACCTGAATCTACCTCCCTCTATTTTAAAACCATTACCCCTTGTCCTATCACAGCTGGCTCTCCTGAACAGCCTCTCCCCATCTTTCTTGTAGGCCCCCTTGAAGTACTGGAAGACCGCTATAAGGTCACCCTGGAGCCTCCTCTTCTCCAGGCTGAACAGCCCCAACTCTTTCAGCCTGTCCTCATAGGAAAGGTGCTCCAGCCCTCTTACCATCTTCGTGGCCCTCCTCTGGACCCTCTCCAACTGGTCCATGTCCTTCTTATGTTGGGGGCTCCAGAACTGGACGCAATACTCCAAGTGAGGTCTCACGAGGGCAGAGTAGAGGGGGAGAATCACCTCCCTCGACCTGCTGGCCACGCTCCTCTTGATGCAGCCCAGGACGCGGTTGGCCTTCTGGGCCGCAAGAGCACATTGCCGGCTCATATTGAGCTTCTCGTCCACCAAACAAACAGAGGTGAACAAACAGACAGGGTGAAGGGTATTCAGCATCCCTCTGGTTCTCAGCTGTGAAACACTGCATGTGCTGTGGATTGTTTTTTTGACTAGCCTTCAAGTACAGGGGATTTGCCCCAGCGCATCCCCATTCTGTGAGGAGCGTGGTCTGATCACAGGCACTTCGCTTCCCTCATTCAGGGAAACCTCCTGGTCTCTTCAGTGGGAATTTGAGGAAATGCCTCAGGCTTCCCCAGCTGCAGGCTGCAATGCCATAGCCACGTGGAGTTGCTCGTAGTCATATTTGCCATGTCTGAGTCAGACCAGACGAGGTAGTTAGAAGATCATTTTGAATCTGTAGATAATTTCAAAATGAAATTGCATCGAATGAAACGTTAGCTTCGTCAAAAAGCCAAATTATGCCAGAGTTATCAAACATCACTCAGCTATGAACAAAACTCCGTTATTCCTTCTGTGTGCTTACTTGCTCTTTTCATGTCCTCTGCATTAATTTCCTGTAGGTTTCCTACCCCTGAGTACTGTCTGACAAGAAGAGTGTTGCATTTGGCCCCTGTTACACCATCCTCCAACTGCCCGATGACAACAGACATAATTAGCCTGAATGGGAGGGAACAGCAAAAGATAATCCTGCAAAATGACAGCTGCAAACATCCCATTTGATAGTCTTCAGCGTGTGCTAATGACTGTTTTCAACACATGCCAACAAAGCACAGTGCAAACATGACTGTGGAGTAGGCATGCATGAGAACTGAAGAAAGTAATGTGAAATCTTCTACCAAATGATAAATGAACAAAGAATCATTACAGATAATTCCTTGCTGACATGTACGAGCAGACAGATCTCGGTCCATTTCTGCCCTCAATTACATGGCACAGTGACCAGGCAATTTAAGGGGGATGGCACCCATGTTAGTGATGGCACCCGGGAGCCTCCACACGTTACAACTACAGGAGGCGGGGCAGGTTTTCCAACACGCCTAAGCACAGCTTACACCTAGTTCTGTAAATGAAGCATATTAAGCATGCTGATATTTCTTTATTGTTCTATTTTTATATCTAATCATTATATCTAATAAAATAAATCTAATAATTACACTATTATTACTAATAAAGCAAATACAAAGCACTTAGCATTTTGTCACAGAAACGTATAATTTTTTTGAGTTTCACATTCCTTGAAGCACTTACCTTCATCAAGTGAATCATGTCTTTCATTCCCTTAGCTTTTCAGAGTACGTATCAGATTAGAAGAAGCTGTAACTTATCTTTACTGTAAAACCACTGAAGTGACTCGGCTTCTTTGGAGATCAGTTTGTTCAGCTAGTTGTACTAGCCTTGAGAAAGAAAAATGACTTCTGGAACTGAAAATGTTCTGCATCTTGGAATACACTTATATATAGGTATTTAAAAATGTATGTCTTCATTGTCAGGTAGGACAATGTAAGGAACTGTTAAGTTAAAGTCAGTTGATACTACTTTCTGCTTACTATCATTAATAATAAAATGTGAAACTGATTCTGTCGTGGTTTTTGGACTGAGGGTCGAGACAAGAACCGAAAAGGGAGCACCCACCAAACATGGTCTCGGGCAAAACATGACTCAGGCTTTCTTCATAAACCGGAACAATTTATTAACAGTTACTTAACAAAAGACAAAAGGGGACGAAACCGGTTACTTGAGAGGAGAAAGAGAAAACAAGGCCAGATCTTAAAACAACACCTCCCCACCCCCTATTTTCCTTTCGTTCCTGGCTCTGCCTTCCCCCCAGCGGCGCAGGGAGACAGGGAATGGGGGAGTACAGGTCAGTTCATCCATGTTGTTCACTGCCGCTCCTTTCTTAAAGGAGGAGGAGTCTTTACACCATTTTTTCCCTTGCTTCGGTGGATCCCCTACTCACAAAGAAAAAGTCCCCAAACTTTTCCAAAGTAAGTCCTGCCCGCAGGATTGCAAATCCTTCCCCATGGATCGCACCAGTTCGGGCTTTACCAGTCTCGGCCTCTTAGGGAGCTGCTGCCACTCGCGTCAGCGTGGGTCGTCCCACGGTCTCCAGATGCCTCCACGACCTCGTCGTGCATTCCATGCCCCATTATCAACAGTACCTGGTCGCGCATCCCCTGCTCCACGACCTCTCCTGGGCTCAGGCATCTCCTTCCCGACGTGGGTTTTCTCCACGGGCCACGAGTGGGTCGCTGCTCCGCCGAGTACACCCTGGCTGCAGGGGGGCCGCCTGCCATCTCACACCGATTTGCAAGGGAAACCTCAGCTCCAGTACACCTCCTCCTGCTCCATCTTGGCTGACCCAGTCGTTGTGGTTGTCTTCTCTTAGATATTAATCCTCTCTGGGGGAGCTCGGCCCGGCGGGCACCCCGGGAGTGGGGCGCTTACCGAGTCCTCCATGCGGCTCCCCCGGCGCCATCTTGAGCACATGGCGCCGGCCCGGGCCCGAGCGGCTGCTCGGCCGGGAGCCGGGAGCGAGGGCAGCGCCCTCCTGCTCTCTCCTCGCTCCTGAGCAAAAAGCCCCTTTCCTGCCCCTTTGTCCCAACTTAAATAGGGCAATTCGCAGAGGCGCCGATTTGGCTCAACCTCCCCCAGGGGGGATGGGACTCAGATCTGGTGGCACAGGGAGCAAATCCCCTCCCCTGCCACCAGAACACCCCCACACACATCAAACTATCACAGATTCTAAAAGTCAAAACTATGTGGAGGGGGAAGCTGTGCTGGATTTAATGTGGACAACATGCAGAAAACTAATCAGACTATTTTAGGGGCAGCTCAAGTCTGGAGTCTTGCTATGTGATGAGGAAAAGGGAATTTGTTACTTGGCATGACAACGCTTCTATGGTTGTTATGTATACAGACCTACAAGATTTACTGTGAGGCTTGCGCTGTCTTTAAGTATTAATTTCCTTGCTTTTACGTCTTGTTTTGTAAACACTGTGATAGATAATAATCTGTAGTCATTTCACAAATGTGGGTTTTGTAAAGATGTCTATTTTCTACATTTTCTGGTTATTCAGATGTGTTTTTCAGATTTTACTTTTCTGATAGATAGCTAGACAAAATAATAAAATAAATGGAGTTGCCAAGGTCACCGGATAATTAAAGAAGAGTGAAGGTAGCTGTGACTGGAACTGGATATTGATGTCCCATTGTAATTATGCTTGGAAAGCATCAGAGAGCAAAAGTGCACAATCTGCACAGAATAAGAGTTGTCAATACACTCACAAAGGTGTGGGACACTGCAGCTGCTGGGTAGCAAGCAGGGTGCCAGCAGCACCCCAGCCAGGCTCTCTGCTTTGCTCACACACAGCATGGGCAGTGAGGGCACACAGCTCTGCGTGACATACGCTCTGCTTTGCCCTCAGCTCTGCTATGGAGATGTGCTCCCAGTTCTTAAAAAAAGGCAATTCCCTTTCCTATTTCTCACCTTACGTACTGTGTGATTTAGCATCAAAAGCCCGTCTATCGATTGGTGTCTCTAAAGGACTTATCTCCATGGTGTGATATCTTGGCATTATACATGGAGTAAAATAATTACAGCAAGACTGTGCATGGGGAGCTTGTAATGATAGCAAATATTTTGATTTATGCTACTATTTCTATAGGTAGTTTTGAAATAAACAATATGTACTTGCCGAGCTTCCTATGAAAAGTTTTGTTAGATTTTTTGCATTTTCACGTTATCTCTTTCTCCTGAGTTTCTTCCTTTTTCTCTTCCTGCACTTGAATTTCCTTCCTTCCTTCCTTCTTTCACAGTGCCCCTGAAAGAGATGAGAACAAAAAAGTTTGAACCTTTTAAAAGAACATTTCCAAAAGTCTTTCTAAAGAAATTATTGTGCTGGCTGAAAGAATATGAATTGCATTTGCTGTTGCTTAACTCACAGAGAAAACTCCTCTATTTTAGTTTGTAACAAACTGTAGGACTGCATGAGGCTAAATAGATTTGTGAGATCTTTTGTTGTTTGAGCTTATATTGTCTAAGGCTTAGTTCCCGCAGCTAATAAACAGACCTGGTTTTACTGTGTTACTATTTCTGGTGATGAGACCAAACAAACACCTATGTACAATTGGGTTTATGTAAAGCAATGATTAGAAGATAGACACGGTTATACCTGAACTCCGATGTAAACCTGAGAAAACTATAAGTTTTTATCCTGAGACAAGCGAGAAACAAGACCCTCTGTTTGAGGGACAGCACTCAGATCAGAAAAGAGACTCAGACACAGTTATGCAAAAGGAATAATTCCCTGTAATTGTAAAAGTCTAATTAGAAAAAAGCTTCAGTTATTTAAATTGTTTGCAATGAGTTCCTATTCTCATGCAGAATATTTCTAAAAAACTTAAAGTGTCTTTCCTTCTGTTTGTGCACTTTCTATAGACCTTAACTGGAATCAATTTGCCCCTTAGAATCAGGTATAGATCCATCCTTTTACCATAGCATTTAATAATTCCCCAAAACTTGCTAGGGTTCTTAAAAGGCCTTTGTTAATCTTCAGCAAATAAGTAAGTATCACGTAAATAACAGTTTACATTGTTATTTACAAATGATGGTTTATTTACGTGGTTATTTACAATCAAAACTGCCAGCCATCTTCCTTCTCCAAAAAAAATGAAATTCATCAGTGAGACCAATGGGTAAAAAGGGGAAACTTGTACTTTACCCTGAATTCAACAAAGAAAAAAAGGATTCTTAACAAATCATTGCACATCTTTATATACAATGGTAGAAAAGTTTGCTGGGGAGCCTCCTCAGCTTGGGGACATCAGATGGGGCCATGGGGAGGGCCCTGGCGGACACTGGGGGGCTAGCAGCATGAGCAGACCCAGAGCTGTGGGGACCCAGGGGGCCACTGGTTTCCCCAGGAAACCAGGTGAGCTTCGTGGTCATGCTCAGCCTAAAAAGCCACTGAAAATGATGGGATGGAAAGCCAAGCTTGAGGGACAGATGTACGCTACAGGGAGACAGGGGCAGAAGGAAGGCTGGTTGCCAAACCTTGTGCTCTGTTTTGGGCCAGAAAGATGAGTTTATCTATTGAAAAAGGTTATCTTGGTTTAATTTAACATTATACCACATGAATAAGACAAAGCACTAAGGACTGAACTGTGCTGGTGTCTTTTCACACGCTTACTTTGAAGAAAGTGGGGGAATGTGCCTGGCTCCGGGTTGCATCACGGGTAAGGGCTAGTTCCCCAAATGCATGGAGAGGAGTAACTCAGGCTTGTGGTAGAGGAAGAGCATAAATGTTAAGCAGAGACAACTGGATAAAATTCACTTTTCTTATTTTTGTCTTTATCCTTCGTGTTGTCACATTCTTTGAGGTCCCTTCGAACCCTAACCATTCTATGATGCTATGATTCTATGATTCTGTGATTCTTAATGCATGCAGCATTCAGAAACAATTCAATTTTTAATAGAAGGAAATTTCACATTCTCAATCATTGATATAAACCAAGGACAGGTCTCTGTCTTTGATGTGTTACACAGTAAGCATTACTCTTTTTGTAATCATGACAGATGGTAAAGGATTTCCAGGGATCCAGAGATCAGCTCAGTCTACTAAAATTCTGCCCTACGAATGAGATAATGCACCATGTGCCACTTCCCAGAGTCCAACAGTTAGATATGCTTGTAATTGGCAGCATCTTGGCAAATTCTGCTCAATGTCTTAAGCAAAAAAGGGGCAGAAGAAAGTTTTGAATAGCAGGTGCCAAGCTCTGCTTTCAGAAAGCCGGGGGCACAGAGGAGAGCAGTCCGTGGGTTTCCGTTGGCTCAGCAATGCAACAAAGAGCAGCATCGCATCCACCTCACTTCCATCCGGTTCCAGGGAGCGGTTGAGCGCTATCAAGGCAGGCAGACGTGTCTCCTTCACTAAGCACCTCGCTTTAAGCAGTGAGATTTTCAAACCGTTGAGCAGCCACAGCTCCCACTGAGATCATTGAGGGTGTAGCAACTTAGCAGGTGCGAAAGATTGGGGGACTTAAATTTCCACATTTAGATATCAACTTTGGTGTCTAATTTCAGGTGTCCAACACTTACAATGGGAGCCAAAGTAAATAAGCATGTCTGCTCTTGGCTAATACGTTTTGGAAAGCTGAGCACAACAGAAAATAATCCTGGGAATGAAAGCTTCTTTCAGTAAAATTGTTTTCACATAAACATTATTGGAACAAAGCAATATCTTTTTTTAATCTAAGTATTTCTTAATGTATTTACTCACACAACTAATAATAATTTCTAACATAGGACCATGCGTGCAGAATCAATAATGGAGTAGACTGGAGTTTTTTCCAGTGCTTCTTTTCATATCCTCACTTCTGCTTCTGATTAGGTTGGAAGCACAGTGCTGGGACGGAGTAATGAACACCAACCCAGTAATTTATGTGACAGGAAATTGAATAACCAGCTCCTCGGTCATTATTTCTGTGAATTTCCCAAGCTGTACATGCATCAAACAGTAACAGAAAAACATGAACTCTATTAAGCCAAAGGTCTCATTTTTCTAGGTATGTCTACAGACTTTATGGGAAAAACTTCTCAGAATTAACCTGTTGACAGAAAACCTGTAAGACCAAATGTTTACTCATTTGATCATGAGTTACCATGATGGCCTAAATTGTCTGAAAGCATTCATGATTTTAAATGCCTCATAGTATGGGATCCTAAAACCTATAAAATTACATTGGTTTCAGAAAAAAGCCATACATTTAGTACCCAAACCTCAGACCTTTTACCAAATGTTTTAAATTGGGACTCCAATCTGTGGGACACTGAAAACAGCTCAGTATTTTTACCTAGATGTTAGCCGATAGACTTGAAAATTAAGAAAGGGGAGGTTCCCTGTAAGGAAGATTACAAGTGCCCAACCAGACGCTAAAGTGCGATCTTCCAGATGTGCTACAAATATAGGACTTGATTTTACTTATCCAAAATTAATGCCACTAAGAGTTTATGGAAATAGTTTTGAAAAACTAGAGAGAATGATTAACTTTGTGAACCTACCGGCCATAAATTTATAATGATAAAATGCATTTGAACAAAAAATCTCTGCGGTTCCTTAGTAACCAAAACTTCAGTGAAGCCTAATGCTTAGGTGTGCTTAAATTGTCTGAAATATACTACATTAAAACCCGTAGCAGCAACAAAGAGCAAGGTGCCTCTGTCCATTGAGTAATACAAGTATAAAATTCAATTCTATTTTTTCACTTTGACTGCCAATTTTATGGCACTTCATTTAGGCCTGAATCTCCAAAGAATCAATTCAAATTAGCTTTATAATTTTCCCCAAAGAATCTACTTTAAAATAAATTGAATTGGAGCATAAGACTTAGTAAATGAGTATAGAATTCGAGTGAACTTCTCTGAAGGAAAACCTCTTTTAATCAGAAGACAAATAAAGCTCAGGTGCAATAATATACGACAGTTCTAAAAATAGTTTGTCCTTGCTGGTGGTTTAACATTGGACAAACCATACTTTGTGTAGTCGCGATGTCTAAAGATTTCATGCCATGTTACTGGGAATATGAGTTGTTATATAAGATTGTGTTGGGTTTTTTTTTCTCAAGAACTGTCATTTCATCAAATCTTAGTGATGTTGTGGCAGAGCAACAGTGCTTTTTGACTTATTTTCATATAGTTGTGGTTCAGAGCGAGATTTATGCAGTTTTCTGTTGCTGACCGTCATTATTTGTTACAACTTCGGATGCTTTCTGACACAAGTGTTAAAGTTTATCCTTCCTAAGTGGCCAACAGTCAAGGGACTGCATACCTGTGATCAGGTACCTTGATCACTGGCAGTGGGCACAGGCTCCTGGGAACAGAGCAAGGAGGTGGGACAGTTGCAGCAGTCATCTGTAAATTTGGACCAGCCTTCTCCCCAGGGAGGAGGAGAAGAGCATTTCCAGGCACCAGGCTGGAAATGAAGGCACAGAAGCATAGCTAGCTGCCAGTGGAGTTCTCAGGGAAAAGCCGAGGATGCTCACCTAAGGTGATATCATCAGATTTTAACCAATGATGAGGTGTTCAGCAGAGCACTGAGCCCAGATGCCAACATCCCTCTGAGTCCCATCACCGTCATTAATTTTCACTATGTCTCCTTGGCAATTCATTTAGCTTTCCTTTACGGTTCTGAACAGCAAATGCTGAGAAAGTGCTAATTATCATCTCACATATAGATAAAAATCACTTTGCATTCTATTTATATGCAGCTATGTTCAACATGGAAAGCTCAAATTGAGATAATATTAATTTCAGCCGCAGCCTCATGCTGCCCCCATGCCAATGTTCCCAGTAATCCACCTAAGGAAGGACAATGAGGAGACAGGGATGTTCTGCTGTGGACTCCTGTGGCTCTTGCCCCATTGTAGTCTTCAGAAAGTTCACCTGAAATCCAGCCAAGGGAGGTGTCTCCTGTTGCCTCACCATGGCAGCAGAATTCTGTGTCTCAGCCAGAGCAGCTCTAATCACAAACATGTTAATAAAGTGTTCAAGAACAAAACCATGATGCATTCACTTCATTTGATGCCACACATTTACAGAGGTACTGAGCAGCCAATTGTGTTGTCACCTTTCTTTTTCCGTAAAAGTGAGTCAAACCAGCAAATCATATTACCTCCAATGTATTTTTCAGAAAAATGCAAGGAATGGATAAGCAATTGTTCAGAGATGGCTGAGGCAGGTCTGTGCCTGAACCCAGCAGCTCCTGCCCCTCTCTCTGTCCTTAGCTGCTGCGGGGGCTGTGAGAGGAGCTGCCCTTCATGTCACCGATGTACCAGCAACTCCAACATTTCCTATTGCCATCCATTGCAAAATCATTGCGTACGGAAGACGGCATCTACATCCAATGCACTGCCAAGTCTTGGTGTTTCCGGAGGAGCTGATGAGCAAACGGCAGCATTACCTCAGCAGCCCTAAAAAGGTGAAGGTGAGGACTGGAATTGTTCCACTCCAGGGGAGCCCTGGCATTGCTTCGGGCGGCGCAGCAGGGTTGAGTGACCACCCATGGCAAAAGGGGACGCCACGTGGGAGGCTGTCTGCGACCAGGAGGTGAGCCAACCTCTGGGGCTGTCCCTGAGGCAAAAAAACCCTGAAATCACCCCAAGAATTTGCAGACTTTAGCTTTGTATCAGGACAGACTGTACAACATCTCCAACGTGGTTGTTCTACATTTCTTCCAAACGTAAAAGAAGTCACTGGACAAGCTGCTGAGGCAGCATAGGCCGGTGGCTCCTGTGGGTCGTGGGGGCTCCCTGGGGCAACAGGACAACCAGGGCACATCCCGCCCCCCAGCCAGGGGCATGGCACCAGCGGCAGCCCCAGCCCGGGGCACCGGGCACCGCCCTGGGGTGAAGGATGGGTGGAGGCTTGGCCAGGACACGGGCGTGCAGTTGTGCCCGGCCCAGCAGCGCCCATGGCCAGCAGGGCAGGGCTGCGGGCAGCTAGAACTGGCCCTGCTGTGGGGCCACTGAGGCAGGGTTTGATGGCCTCGAGGGGCTGGCACGGGGTCCGGGGCTGTGGGCAGGGCAGGGGACGCCCTGAGGAGGCTGGTGGGTGGGCCTCTTGGTGTTCTCAGGGCCATGACATGAATTCCAGTATTCTTATGTTTTACCCTCTTGTACAGACAGATACAGTGCTAAAGACAAGGGTAATAGAACAAGGGGCAATGGCTTTAAACTCAAAGAGGGGAGATTTATATAAGATCTAAGGAAGAAATTATTCACATCGAGGATGGTGAGGCACTGGAACAGGCTGCCCAGAGAAGTTGTGGATGCCCCATCCCTGGAACTGTTCAAGGCCAGATTGGATGATCTTTGAGGTCCCTTCCAATCCAAACCATTCTATGACTCTGCAAAGAGCAAACACCCCTCTGCTGTATCTGACAACCTTCATTAATATTCTTTCTGCCTTCTGCTTGAAAAATATATTGCTAATATCCATATGGACAATGAGGTGTCCAAGATGCCCAACAGGAGTACAAACACTCCATAGATACAGTCAGAGAAGTCTTCATTCAGGACACCTCATTCACTTAATTATTCATTTTGTTTATTTACAGTGGAGATATTACACATAATACGGTGTAAATCCCCAGCATCTTCAAACACCAGATGCTGATTTTTCTCTCCAGTCCCAAAAGGAAAAACCAAAGCATCACTGTGAGAATTAACAAAAAAGCCCAATTAAATTCCTTGCCAGAATGTTAATTTCCCAAAAATAAAAGCAGCAAATTAATAATAAGCTTCTAGTCACCTCCCTTATCACTTTCATGCACATTTGAAACGACAATAATCTGTGTTTAAAATGGACATTATCAGGTAGACAAGCAAATTTTAAAACTGATTTTAAAAAAGCAAATATATAATGCTTCACCATTTTCTTTTCTCAAATACAGGTCACAGGGAAGAACTGCTAAGGGCATTGCTCCATTGAATGACCAGTTATGCACAAATGTTGGTATAAAGACATGGGAGATGAGAAGTCTTCACACAGAATACAGAGGACCACAGCAGGGGCTGGAAGGATCCAGAGGTCGTTCTCTCATCTCCCTGCCCCATGGCAGAATGGACTATACCTAAGCTTTTCTTGGCAGGTATACGTTCAGCCTGTTCTTAGAGCTGCCCTGTTAACCGGCATTTGACAACTGCTCCAGGCAATAGATCCCTGCCTGTCATTCCCTCATCATTAAAGAGTTTTTCCTGCTTTAAAGTAAATCTCACTTGCTGCAGTTTAATCACATTACTTTTTGTACTATCAATGAACATGAAGAAGAGGATTTTTTTTTTTTCATATCTGCAAGTCTTTTGTGCCTTTGAATAAAGTTACCACGTCCTCGCTCAGTTTTCACTTCTTCCTGGGATTTTTCCCAATTGCTCTGACACCGTCGCAGGTTTCGGGGGGACAAGGACGATGCTATACACACTTGTGTTAAAGACAGTTTTGCCATTTACTGCAGCAGAAGCTGGCCTGAGCCCCAGCCACCTTTGAACCCTGCTCTCACCTGCCATTTCCCTTGCACCAGGAAAGCCCTAGCAGTGTGTGATACAAGGGCTGAGGGCTTCACGTTGCCACTCCATGAGCACAGTAAAAATTAAATTTCTCAAGCCTAAAACAATCAGGTATCTTTCAGTGATATTTTAATTCAATTTAGAAAAATTATTATTAAATGTATATTTCTTAAAAGGTTTTGACAAGGCACTGCTCTTTTTTTTGTATCAGGGATCCTACCAAATCACAAAGCGTCACATTAAACACACTTCCATTTCATGTGTGGGACCAAATCAGCGCTTTCATTATTAACGAGCAACACATCTGAAGTAGCAACCAGACGGCACTTGAGCAATTATGCACATATATTATCTGGTGCAGGGAGGAGAAACATCAAACATAGCTTGCCAACTTTACTGTTGCCCATGTGATTTTTATGATAATACCAGAGACTATTGCACAGAGGCGAAATATTTAGGTTTTCTGTTGATCAATTCAGGAAGGGGCATTAATGGGTGTTGCAAAACATGCAAAAAATGTCATATTCACATAGCTGGAGATAAGTGAAATCAGTCAAAAACCAGTGGAGTATAGACGTTATCTCAGCAAGAAGAAAGATGAACTGAATATGTACTCTGTTCTCAGAGGCAGAGACCCTTTTCAGCGTGTTTGGGGAGTACTTTGCCTACTGGGATCCTGTGCAAGGACAGACGCTGCTGCAGTAAATAATTCTGAAATAGTGACCAAAAGTATTTAAAGGAAAGAAAAGATTTTATACTGGATTTCATGCAGTTTCCAGTATGGAGGCTTTAAGAGTCATAAAAATACGAAGTTTAAGATAACATTAGCCTTATATTGCAGGTAAGTAAGCATCACATGTATTTTGTAATATACAGTAACACTGTAACTGTAGAGTTAGATTAACTGCTATGCTCTGGAAAGTGACTATGAAATGATATGGTGGTGTTTCTTGTTTGTTGGGTACCAATGATTTTTGAATCAAATATAAGTTGTAAGTAAAAAGATGCTTCACATAGTTGCAAATCATAGAATGGTTTGGGTTGGAAGGAACCTTAAATATCATCCAGTTTACGTGTAACTAAGTTACTGTTTTCACGCACTATCATCAGAATTCAAGATCCTGGAGACAAAATACAATTTTCATCGACACCTCTGATTCCACAGATTATGGATGGGATATTGAAAAATGTCTAAGGGTGTTTCTTTCCTGTGGAGCACAATGCAGAGACATCCACAGTTAGCAATACATGAACTAGCTCAGATACTGAAAGCAACTTAGCTTCAGCTACTTTTCACTGGCATAAATTAGCTCATGCCTATCTTTATGTCCCGAGTCAAGCCCTAAGGTATTCAGCAATGTGTTGTATGTAACTTCAGTGAGGCAAGCCACTAATTTTCATAGACACTTTTGAAAATCCCACTTTTACCTTTACTGGTACCTGTGTAGTCCTGCCAGTGTTGGATTTGCATTGGGTGAAATGGATTACAAATCATTGAATATAATTAATATCGTTACTACAATCTTGACTATGGAGTAAAAATATATCAAACAAAAAGGTTTTATGTTAATGTAACTGCTTTTGTATGAAAACCACACTCTCATTTGTTTATGTATCTATCTCCCTCAGTACTTTAAGTGCATTTCTAGTGTCATTTTCCAAAGTATTCTCAATTCTGCTGAGATGCTCTGGTCAGCCTGACATGACACTGACAGGTTTCATCTGGACCCTTTTCAGTTCTGTTCTTCAAAACAGTGTTCTTAGCAGGCCTCTATCAGCATTTCTGCTGTACAATCATAGAATAGTTTGGGTTGGAAGAGACCTTAAAGATCATCTAGTTCCAATCTCCTGTCACGTGCAGGGAAACCCTCCACTACACCAGGTTGCTTAAAGCCTCATCCAACCTGGCCTTGAACACCTCCAGGGATGGGGCATCCACAACTCCTCTGGGCAACCTGTTCCAGTGCATCATCACCCTAATTGTAAAAAATTTCTTCCTTGTATCTAATCGAAATCTCCCCTCTTTCAGTTTAAAGCTATTACCCCTTGTCCTATCACTACATGCCCTTGTAAAAAGTCCCTCATCAGCAGGACTCTTTAAAGACAGTAGCATATTTAAACTTCTCTTTGTATGTAACAATTTTATCAACAGAATTCCCAATTTTGGTTAAAGTAGTGTAAACTAAAGTCTCGCTGTTGAAAAGTAAATAAAAAAGAAAGTAGAAAGGTCATTCATGTCCAAGTGTGAAGATTCAGTCTACCTCTGGAAAACACCAAAATACAATCTGTTTAACATATTTCTTGGCTTCAGATTCTCCTTTAAAAGAATTTTTAGGTAGGCTTCCCAGGGATAGACACTCAAAAGGTCCTGGCATTAAATGAGATTTTATCTCCTGGAAATCTCCACTTTTTCATGTAATAACAGAATGTCACATCCATAACCATTATGTAACAGAAAGAGCGAAGAAAACCTCTAAAGTGAGAGATGGAAGATAGGTACTTCAATTATTATCATTCACTTGGGAAGATGCAATTTTTCCTGGAATCTGAGATACTTTGTACGAGCTCTCAGTGAAGCCCACAGCTTTAAACATATACAACGTTACATAAAAATACCCATGCCTATGATCTTCATTTTATATCATTTTAGGAACATAAATGGATGTTCAAAAGAATATAAACTACATTTACACTCATTCTAACATCCTTTTGCAGTGTGAGAATGACTTTAAAAAGCCTAAATATGAGTAACAATTGCAAATAATGCATGAGATAATACAATACCCAGTCAGTGAGAAACCACAGGATGGTATCATATTTATGTCAATAAACACATTTTAAAAAATCAGATCTTGTTAAGCAAACTTGATATGATTTTCCTATAAAATGTCAAGTCTGGTGTATCAATGTTGTTGTGATGTGACATCCTCTGTGAGGCATTTGGCTCAGTACTAAACAACATTTGGATTTTGAAACTACTGTAGAAAATCAACGCAGCATACACTAAAGGGATTTAAGTGTCAAAAAGTTCCCTCATTTATAAGTTTTTGCAGAATCTTTTCTGAATTGTTTTCTAGAAGACTCCTTTTGTGAACTTTTTTAATTAATATTTTATTCTTTAATGATTGTGTTAGTTTATAGATTAATGAAGACTCACAAATAGCTAAGCGAACAGCTCCTTTTTTACCACATTTAAACACTTGATGCAATACGCAAATCACATCAGGCACATCTTTGTGAAATACAGGGATATGTCATCGAGAAAAAAAAGTTTTCTTCTTTTCCATCCAAATAGATAGAGGTTTTGGAGTAAAATGTAACTTAAGGATTTTCCACCTCTTCTTCTGCATGCATGTCCATCTTTGGACCTTTCCATCTTTGATACCAAAGTCCCTGCTAAGAGCTATAGTTTTGCTGAAAGCACAATAAAATCATCTAAAAGCAAGTAGGTGTAAGGGAGAGCAAAGCTGCCACTGAAGGATTTCCTCTGTTTTCAGAAGGCTGTGGAACACTATTAATTAGCAGTTAAAATCTAATCTCATTTGTATGGTCTCTAGAAAAAAAAGGAGCATGCTGTAAAAGAACAGCGAATGATATATCTATATAAAAGGTCATAAATACATTGTGACGGATGAAGTGATGCGCTTCACTTGGAAGAGAGAAGCAGCAATATATTTTATTGATATAAAATAGTGAGTTAACAAAGTTCAATGGTAAATGTGACAGTGGTTTAACAAGATTTGATGGCAAGGTACACTTGATTATTTAGTGCATAGAGGACAGGCTCAGACAAAACTGTCAGGGAGATCCTCCTGTTGAGTCACGAGGTTCAGAAAGGACAAAGATTTCAAAGTTTAGCATGCTATTACTCACTTACTGAGGATCTGTTTCACCAAGGAATCTCTCAGCCTCAAGGAGTAGCCTTGAGAGGCATCCCTACTCAAGGGGAGATCCTGGCATGCATCCCACTGCCATGCAGGAGAGGCCAAAGGGCTCTGGGCTGTCCGTTATTTATGGAGTAAGGTGATTGACTTATAGTCATATTTGCATACTGAATGCAGATGCCAGTTTCTTCCAAATTTGGCTTGAGTGGAACACCCATCATTACCATAATTTAGCCCTTGTCTGTTGTGTTGACATCTGTCTTCCCCGAACTCACTTCCAGCCAGGTGCAGCCCTCACAACCAGACACATCCATCATGACCACCACTGGTGGTTATCGCTTGAGCAGGATTGCAGGAAAAGGTCAGGTTGGGGGCGGGAGGAAGCACACTGCCACATATACTTTGAAAGCCTTTGACTGTTTACATTATCTTATGACAGAGTCTAGGCTTTGGTTTTTCAATGAGTGTCCAAGACATTTCAACTTTAGCTTAGCCTGTGCTTAGCAGTTCTTGTAAAAATAATTTTTCCCCCCATAAGTCTTTAAGACTAGCAGCGTGCCCTCCAACTTTCTTAATCCAGCGCCTATGGATGCTGGGGCAGTATGGGGGGGACTGAACTGCAGGCAGTGTTCAGGCTTGTATCCTCTTTCTAAATAGTGTTTCCCATGGGCACAGTTGGAGACAGACTGTTGAACTAGATGGACCATGGACCTGAACCCATAGGGCATTTCTTATGATTTCAGTAGGACAAAGGTGCCTGAACTTCTTTATGTCCCTTGGCCTATATACATAATTTCTAATTTTTTTTTGTTCCATGCTATAGTTAGAGAACTGCCATAGAGAACAGAGAACTGCAAAGATTAATCACTGCAATGGAGAACTGGTACAAATCAAAGAGCGACAAATATTTTCTTTATGATCCTACTGTTCTTTTTGCCATGATCAGCTCTCAACTAGAGATCCAACATGATTTCTCACCCTTGACTTACAGTCCTCAGTTCTGTATGTTTAAGAACTGGTCTTTTCCTGATCTAAATTTAATACGTCATACCAGCTTGTAGATTGTGAGAGTTGTCACAATTCGGAGCAAAATATTCTAATCATGGCAATAATGTAAACACAGTTTCTAACCAGTCTTTGCCAATGGCACCTAATAAGTTTCAGTATTAAATGATTTTTTAATAAATGTGCATGACTCACTTTTCTCAAGCTCTCAGTAAATTTAGGTGATTTGCTAAGTATAGAAATCCACAGCTGTTCTCACGGATCACTGTGAACAGAGAAAATCTCTCTATGAAGTAGTCTCTGTCTGATCATAATACACCCGGGTAGTGGCACTGCACAAAGATTTGAACGCCACTTGCCTAATAAGGCAGATCAAGCACGGGAGAGCATTGCAGAGGCTTCTCAGCAGATGCCAAGGAGGACTGCTCCACCGTTCAGAGCAGCACAGCTGTGTCAGCACAGCAGAGCACAGGACCCAAACCTTGCTTCTAGGTGGTATTTTGCATGATATTGCCCTGTGATGTATAAATACACCAGTGGGCAAGCACCAGTCTGAGGAGCTGCCTCATGTTCTCAGTGAACCGTGGGTGTGACGTTGTTTATTATACGTGTCTGATTTTTAAAAGTCTTCTTTCTCCTATTTATTCATATGAAGTGTCTAATTTTAAAAACCTAAAAATGCAGGCTGAGTCCTGCAGGATTTTTTAAAGCTATGAACTATTAGATTACAGTAGAAGCTAGCACTTAACTGCCTCAACCATTTTGCAGATTACAAGAGCCATCTTCCTATTTATCTAAGTGCTTAAATACTATAAATCTGACTTCTAATTTTAATTTTTTATTTGTGCTATAGATATTTATTTTTATTTATGATAGTAAAGTTACATAATGTATGAATGAAGATCATAGCAAAAATGAACTCTGTTTCCTAAAATCGTTTCTGAAATAGTTGTACATCCATTTCACTACTGAATCTTCAAATTATTATTATGGAAGCTATAGAACTTAAAATAGGAAACATTATTATGCTGTTATATAAAGCCACAGTTATTTCCACAACTTCAGTAGTGAGCAAAGTTTTTATCATCTCGAAAAGACTGCAGTAGGACTGAAAAAAACAGAGAGAAATGAGCAAGTGTGATTCAAGACAGAATCACTTCTACAATATGGGATGTAATAGAAGGGAGTTGTGAATCTCTGGCTGCTGGACACACAGAGTGTGCTAGGGAAGCATCACACTTCTACATCCCTGCTGCTATATGGTTAATGATCACTACTGCCAACTGTCAGAGACTGGACTTTGGAAGAGATGGATCTTAGGTCTGTCATGTACAACAGTTACAATTTTCTGACATTTAATTTAAGTTTCAGGACTCTGTTTTTCATCTTTTATGTGGTGAAATTCTGCCTCTGTCCAGACAGGGCGTTTGGGCCCCATCGTCTGTACTATTCTGCAATTGTCCCTGTAGGTCTGACTTCGGAGCAGTATTAAAATCTCCAGAAAAATGTGTTCATTTCACAAAGATAACTATGAACAAAAAAAAACCCCAAAACATCTCATTAAACGTATTAATTAAGGTCAAGATCCTTTCAGAAAAAAAAAAAAAAGGAAGCTTAAAACATGTTGCTAATATATTTGCTAGCTTATCAGGTGGTGACCTATCTTCCAAATGGGGACTTGGAAAATCTAAGATACTTGAGGTCCTTCATCAGGGCTGCTTTCTTTGGGCACGGCATATCAATTCTGGAATAGGGCTTCCCTTTTCCAAAACAATGCTGTCAAAAGTCAGAATTTCATGTAATTCGTCTTCTGAGGCCTTTTGAAACAGTCAAATACGTCTATGTGCTGCTTCCCCAACAGAATGGGTAAGTAGAACTTCAAATGAGTTGTTATTTGTACTCTTTTATCGCTAGAATTTCATATTGCTAACTCTCAAGATTGCCCTAAGCCAGGAATAGGAATGCTAACAAATAAATGACACTTACAAAATTAGTACAATGTTTGACTATGACAAGATTCCATAGCATCTGTTACATCTCAATATGTCACTGAATATTTCACAATTATTTAACATCTATCACAGCTTGCTTCTCCAAGAAAGATTCAGTATTTTAAAGTTCTTTCCTTTCCAGTGTAAATGTTCTGCAGCTACTAGGGTTTTCTCAGTAGACCCATCTCAGGTCGTTCAATGCAGCAACTCATCCTAAGAGGTACTACTGTAGGTGTCTTATATTTCATAGCTAGTTTGTAAACCATCTTTATCTACATTCTTCAACATTTTCATGTATTTAGAAAAGTCAGTGGTAAAAGAAACCAATTTTTCACCTTACAGATTAAATTTATTTAAATTAATATGACTAACAGAATTATATATCTAAATGCAAACTTGACAGGAGTGCACACAGAAATACTCCTCCTTGGAGTCAGCAAGAGATTTCATCTTACTAAGGCTGAGATTTTCACTGTAGCATAGGATCAAAGCAATTTTAAACACCAGACTCCCCGACTAACTCTGCATTAGCAAATACTTCAGTGCAAAATCAGTAGTTTAGTATTATGATGTCATTAGTGCTGAGTCGCTAGATGATGAAATGTTCTCGCCGCATATTTTGTTCAAAGTTGTCTGAATAGAAGCTACGCCACAGAAGATACTCCACTCTAGGAAACTCCACGCCATCCTTTTGTCTGTCTCCTGCCAGAGGACAGTAGCATGTCACTGTCCTGTCTCCTTACGGTTTCAAATTGAAAAGCAGCTTTATTTCTGTTTCTGTTCATTTCTGGCTGACACCATAATGCTGGTTGCCAAGCTCTGCCCTCACTCTAGGTTTGATAAACATCCAAAGATCCTACTGAAGGGACTAATGAAGTATTGGAGCCATGGAAACAAATCCAAGAGGACACTGTGATGGCAGTGACACTGGCTTTTCTTCCAAATGAAAAAACAGACATGGAGAATGGGATGCCTTACTGCTGTGACAGTTTTGCTGATGGCCAGTTGGACTGCTTGATATATGCTGGAGGACTTGGGGAAGTTCATGGTGGTGCAAGCTAGTCATCATTCAGGTTCATGTCTACGTTAGGTATGGAAGCATCTTTCATGCTTGCCCAGAGTGGTCTTCTAGTTTACTTTCCTCCAAAATGAATCTTGATGCACCATAATAACTTTGGAATTTGAACCAATAAACAGAAAGTGGGCAAGATGAGGCGATTCACTTCAGAATGACATCATGTTTTGAGCCATAATGTTAAGGCATGTGCAACCTCTGGGCTCTGCTAAAATTCATCACTAATTTTTTATTTCTTGAAAGAAAGAGGCTCAGATATGGATCCTTAAAGAACTATGATGAAGAAACCTACTTGCTATTCCTGTTTCTTATGGACAACGTTGTAATGTATTTCCCAAATCATTATTGGCAATTTCCACACAAAAACTCATACAAATAGGTCTGACTCTTTTTTATATTTGGACAGCCTTCACAAAGAACAGTGTTAAGGAATGAAAGCAGGGATAAAGCTGTAATTCATACTAATTTTAAGACTGCATTTCATTGCCAGAGAAGCGTGATGCTGGTATGTTATAGTAAATGAGAGTCATGCCAAAGCTTTTCTTTGAACTGTGACATTCTGTGTGTCAGCTATTTGACTTGTCAGCCACCACCCACCCAGCTGATTAAAGATAGAAGACATGGTAGCACTGACACAAACCTAATGTACTATCTTTACACTAAGTTTTATTTTGGGGAACTCATAGGGACATATTGCATATTCTATGAAGTATTGCACATATTTATTTTTGGATTCTTCTGATTACTGAATAAATGGATGAAATACTCATTATTTGATACACCAGGAAAAAAAAAAACCACACCAAAATATTTCAATGAGGGCAATCTTGGTATTGGGCTTAATCATCTGAACTCTTTTTCAGTCAAAGCTCTCCCAGATTTCAGTATGCTACACTGTGCAGGGTACCAGGACTAACAGATATCATGTTGCCCAAAGACCATAGTTTAATAACTGCCCATTCAATCGATAAAATAATATAATCACAGAATGGTTTGGGTTAGAAGGGACCTTTAAAGGTCATCTAGTCCAACCTCCCTGCTATGGGCAGGGACACCTTCCACTAAATCAGGTTGCTCAAAGCCCAGTCCAACCTGTCCTTGAACACTTCCTATGATGGGACAGCCACAGCTTCTCTGGGCAACTTTTTCCAGTGTCTCACCACCTTTATTGTAAAAAATGTCTTCCTAATATCTAAACTAAATCTATCCTCTTTCAGTTTAAAACTGTTGTCCCATGACCTGTCACTACAGGCCTTGGTAAAAAGTCTAAATAATCCAAAATCTTTAGAATGAAATTACAGATTACTAGATTTCAACAGCTAAAGTGAACTATAGAAGCTCCAGGGAAAAAAAATAAACAACGTACTTTGATATTATTTATGGTTCTATAATTTATCTATTTGCTATACAATAGCACTAATAAGCTATGTGTATAGGGGATCCATTTGCAAACAATTTAAACAGATGATTACACACTTGAAAAAAATGAAAAATAAGTATTCTTTTTAAGGATATTTTTAACAAAGAAATTCTGCTTGTTCAGTAACTGAGGTGTCAGAAAACAACGAATTCTACATAATAGGAAAGCAAGTGTGCTCATAAACTTGGAAAAGATTCTGGTAGGTAAATTCTGAAGATCTCTCTGTACTGTTCCATAGGGTACATGCATAATTATTTGTTAAAGAGCTATAGCTCTTTAGCTACTGCAAGTCATTTTTTCAGTGCTGGAGTTTCAGCCATAATTCATCTCCCAGGTTTCTACCAAAGTTTGTAGCCATCAAACAAAAGAAAACTTCTTATCTAGGCTCATATAATTGATGTCCTCACATGCTTGGAAATGTTGCAGATAAGAACGCAACCTGCTAATGAGTGTATAGTCCTATTTTATGTCACTCTAGAGTTGACATGAGTTGTCAAAGTTGCAGCTTTTAAGTTAAGGCTGATCATAGCTCTTAGCTCTGTCGATCCTTTCATCTTGACCTTTCATATTGAGCTGTTACATCAGCAGTAGAAAACATACAGAAATGAAGGGCATGGGGCCTCTTTCATTCAATAGCTGGGTAGCTGTTGCTTTTTTTTGTTTCCCAAACCGTTACTGAGAATAGGTCATCATCTAACCTACCTGATAAATGTCATCCTTGATTTTATCAATTTGTAATGATAGTCAAAGTGTTTCTGCAGTTTGCTAGCCAAAATCCAGATAAGCACTAGCTAGTAATTAATTTCTATTCAACTCTTTAGTAGAAAGAGTGTCATTAGGGCCTACTCAGTTCCACTCATCTGTGGTCATCTGCAGTTTCTTTCTGTGAGTCCCCATGGGAGAAGAAACAATAACACTTATGATCCTTTAATGCAGTTCTGTTCTATTATAAAAAATTTCAAACATGATAAAATAATTTCATTGGCTTCTCCTGGACTTTATGTTCCCACTAACTGAAGTTCATAGCAACTTTTCAAGTCCTTGAGAAAATTAGGATTAGCATATGGAAAGAAAGGAGATAGAACTTTCCTCTCTGGAGTTTCTTGAAGTATATACAAGACATACATATTCTTTAAAAAAAAGAAGCATACAAAGACTGTTACCATATTTAACAGAAGACTATACTTGTACAATATAGCAGATATATTGTCAGATATTTGGACAACAAACCACAGCTCAACTAGAAATATAAACAAGAGGCCATAGACTTTTTAACTGCTACATAAAGGCTACGACTAGAAATAAGAATTCCAGTAATTGGAAACTTCTAAGATCAGCCACTCATTATGAAAAAAATAATTATTTTAATAAGTAAAATAATAAATAACAAAATAATAAATCATAATAAAAAATACTGCATAGATTCAGTGTTTAGGAAGGGTATGGGGTTTGGACACTATAAAACCTGAAGTCTACTGACCAAAAAAATACTATGTACATAATATCGCCGCAAACCATCATACATTTTTTCATGAATATGTCTAGGCTTGTAACAACTAACCCTGTGGGATAATTCTTCAATCCCCAGCATCTCAAAGAGGTTGTGATGATATTGCTTTTTAACATCCATGGTGATGATTCTCTTATGAAAACATTCATCTATGTGGAAACGGCATTTCGAAGACAAACCTCCTAATCTATCATCATGTCTTGCCATCACCTTTCAAAGGTAACACCAGTTTGCTCCCACTGATAAGCACATGAAGCATGCTGTTTGAGTTACAGCTTATTTTATCTAGTGGATATCTGGTTCTTATACATAGAATCAGATATATCTGCTGATACATTCTGTGTCTCCAACTTCCTCCCATTATTTATATACTATCTATCTGCCTTGGAATTAAAGAAAATAAAGGTTTCACTGTATGTGTGCCTAGTGAGATACATACACGTAATGGGAACAGAAAACATAGACATAATTTTATAAATACTTCACCTGTAAATTACACTCTGGAATGCCTCAATAAAATTTGAAAGAAATTGGAGACTCTCTTGACTTAAGCGTAGAATTGATACTCTGTTCCTCTTACTGGTCGTTATTATTTTCTATTTGTTGTTTATTTACAACAGTATTAACTGTGTGCTACAGTCTGTAAGCTCACTTGCGGAGAGGATTGCTTCTGGACAGTTGAAAAAAAAGTCTCTAATCCAGGCAACTTACTTAACAACTGGCAGGTAAACAGAAATGAATCAATAGAGCAGACCATACGATCAGAGGCAGTGCCCATAATGAAATCTCTATTAACTATTATTATTAATATGAACACACAGAGGCAGTAGGAAGTAAGTGATCATAGATAAAATAAATTGAATAAGGAAGATTTATCTCAATATAGCACAGCTTGGATGGATGTATATAAAATTATAACAGGCAAGAATATCTCCCATTTACTGGGTAAGAGAGAGAGAAGGGAAGATAGCTTTGTAAACAATGATGGATTCTACCTTATACTTCCTGTCAACTCTTGGAAAATTCCCTGTTCTTGCTAAAGTACATATATCCAGATTCTTCCCTAAAAGTCACCTGAAGGTTTGAATACACAGTATTTTCAGCCTGCCAGGCTGAGGTCCATGACGTACACTTTAAAGCTTTATTCTTATCTCCATTTAAAAAATTGTTGGTTTTTTTTTAAAAAAAGCAAAGTATTTATGCTTATTTTACTTCCTTACATGCACAGTTCTTGATAACTGTTCAGAATTAAATCATGTATCTAATTAACCAGTAAATGTTAAATTAAAAATAATGTGTAATATACAAAAAAAGAACAATATATGAAAGTGAAACAACAAAGCAAAGACAGATATACTATTGATTTAAAAAAAAACCAGGCAGTATCTGCCACAAATTTAATCAGTTTCTATATGTGTGAGATATTTTGGTCTGTCAACAAAGGACTGTTGAAAAAGTGAATAAATTTCACAGTAACTGGAAATCAGAGTTGCTCCTTTTTTATCTGCTAAGTCAAAAAGAAAAAATATAGTGTTGCAGTTCCTAACTAGGGTGATTTGGAATCAATTGAGATTTCAAATATTTTAAGTATTCTACACACACATACACATGTAAATTAATACACCCAACTTGTCAACAGTAAAGCTTCAAAGGCTGATCTTCAGAGCTACACTTATAGTCAAAGATCTTAAAATGCTGGCTGAAACAAATGAAGTTTCATTGATTTTTAAATATCTTGAGATCTGAAGTTTTCACTTTGCCTTTCCACCAGAGAATATTCTTTAGGCAAAGTACATTGATACTACTTCATCTTGTCCATACTTCATTGTGGATTCAAACTCTTTGAAGCTGATGTGACCATCAGAATCCTGATTGACTTCTCTGCAAGAGAAAAAAGATTTGGTATTTAAAACCCAAAAGACGTTACGTAAAACAGACATTACACTTAGTTGCAGATATCCAACACCAATATTGTTTTTGAAGAGAGCAAAAGTCCTCCCATTCGAATTCTATACAAACAATTAATGAACTAAAGAATGCTTTTTGTGTAGTGCATCTCATATGAAGATCTCAAAGCTTCTTAAAAAGAAGTATCACTGTGTATTCAACAAGAAATAGAAGTTAATTACAATATGACGTGTGCAAAATTTAGCACAAATTTAGTTCTTACACCTCTTCCCTGATCCCCAAAATTCAATCACCTGTGGCAGAGATTCTCAAAGTTCCATAACACAACATGCAACCCAAGACCTCTAAGTCTTAAGATACTGCAAACTTACATACAAAATTTCCCAAATTTCCTCATGGCCTTCCACATGCTGCAAGCTGCTTGTTTTGAAACAAAGTTTGCGTTAATAGAAGACCTACTCCTTGTGGCTGTAAGAAAAAAAACAACCTAATTTGTATGTTAGCATATGCTAAGTGGATATTCCAATACTCAAAAACATTTCTAAATAGTAAAAGATATTAATATTTATTTCCATGATATAAGATGATAGAAGATGGCAATTCAATTAATGCCATCAACACACAGGACTAGGTTTTGTCAAACACACTTTGTAAAATTATTTGATACAGCTATAAATTCAGCTGATAAAATAGTATTCTATAGAGTATTTGTCATAGTTCTAGCTAGCTTTCTTACTAGAAATATGATACTTATACAGAAGTTAAAATTAAATAATTAAAAACCTGATTAATTGTTGGATCTCCACATTCTCTGATCATCTAGGAAAATATTTGATTGGTTGTCTTAATTTCACTGGGACAGAGCCATAGAATCAATTTTCTATTCAGAGAAGCTATACTTCCAAAGTAAGCTGCATTTTTAAGAAGACTGCAGCACCTGATTCAGTAGAGAACAAAGTCAATATAAGACATTTTGCTTTAGTTTGTAGCCAGCCGTGATACGCAGGTGTCCATAGTGATCAAGGACTTTTCAACTCGTTTTTGCTAATGACCCAGATGTCCAAGAACCTGGGGAGAGCATGGTCAGGGTGACTGGCACCTGAATTAGCAAATGAATATTCCATAACATATGACATTATGCTGACTGTAAATTGCAGTTTGTTGGGGACAGCCTTTCTTGGTCAACGCTCACCATTCCTGGAGGGTCTCGCCTGTTATTCTACTCCTGAGGCCTACTCTCACTCTTTTCTGGGATTGTGATTTTGGGATTTTCCTGCTCTGGGATTACTAGCCAGGAATGAGCTGGACATTGGTAGACGTGTGGTGGGCAGTTGCACTGTACATCACTTGTCTGCATATATTATTTTTGCTATCATTATTATTTTTCATTGTATTTTATTTTATTTCAACTATTAAATAGTTCGTATCTCAGCCCATGGGTCTTCCTTTTCCTCATTTCCCTTGTTGTGTGGGGAGGGGTCATTCTGTAATAGAACAGCTGTCTGTTGTTTATCCCTGGATACAGGCTAAACAGAGAAATTGGTTTATATCAGTGCACAGTCTATGATTTTACTCATAATCTGGAATAAGATTTATTATTACTGATAATACGTACAGATGACACAAAGATTGGTAGAATTACAGCTCTGCAAATTTTGCCATAACCATTCGTGTTCAATGGTAGTAGTCCTATCATCTTGCAGCACGTAAAAAGGGATGCATCTTCTACATCATAGATAAAATCAAATATTCCAAAATAATCCATGCTGTTTAGCCGAGACACATTTTACTATCCTTTGAATGCCCTGGAAATTTCAAAGAGATTCTATACCCTGAAGAAGTAGTACAGTAATTCAGTTTTAAAGAAAGCCTTACACAAAGGAATAGGATGTCCTTTTTGACACTTATTCTAAACACGCTCTGGAGAAAAGCCTAGTAGAGGTAAAAGAAAATAATTTATTTACAACAGCTTCAAATACAGAAACACAGTTACAAAGGTTACCAAGACTGATAAAAGAAAACAGAAAACTGCTTACATCTGCCTATCCTCACCTCAGTTGCAAGCAGCTTTTCCAGATTTTCCAGCTTTCAAGATATCAACAACTGTCAAATCATGGGACTAAAGAAGGATTTCTTCTGAAAACAATACTACATCTTTAAGTTTGTCTTCACAGAAGAGAGTCTCAATTTGGAATATGTGCTTTCCTTTTCCCTGAAGAGTACTATTTAGATTAAAACATTATCATTCTCCCCTTCAACAAAAATTATTAATCTTCATCTTTTTCAAAAATCCCTCAGACTACCAACTTCCTTTTAATGTCATTTGGGAATTTTAACGTTAAAATTGGCAATAAACAACCTGTACTAGTGCTTAAATTTTAACGTCATCTCTTGGCAATAAACAACCTGTACTAGTGCTTAACTATGCTATAAATGAACTATTAAGCTCTTGTGAAGTAGACTTGATCAGAAAAAGTTAAAGCCTCATGGTGCAATGATGAATCTTACATGGCCATAAACATACAAAATGGCACCCTGTCATTATGGAAATATTTAATAACATTAATCCCTTCATTTTATTGTCGGCTCTAGATTAAGACTAAAACCTGATGATATCCTATTGCTTTTCAGATAATGACAAGTTTGAGATGATGATTATCCTTAATCAAGTCTTTAGGGACAACATGATATCTAGAGATGGACCAGTCACGCAGTTTCTTGGTGAAAGGGATCCTTTCAAACACCACATGTTATAACACAAAGAAATACAAACCTATTCACCAGTGAAGGGTTAACGCAGGTCATAATGACAAAATGGAGATTCTGTCCTGGAAAGCAGTGACTGCAAAGGACTGAGGAGTTGTAGAAAGTAATCAAATTAAGATTATCTCCTACTGTGATGCTTTACATAAGAGGGTGAATATGATCCTTGAATGTATAAGCAGGATAATATCTAAAACAAATACAAGACTGATTTTATTTCAGAATACAGTGTTAGGAAAATTATGAAGGAAATACTGTGTCTACCTTCTGGTGCCTGCACTTCAAAAATGATACTGAAGAGCTTAAAAGAATTGAGAAAATAACTACCGTAATTACACGAGTTCTGGAAAACAAGCTTTATAACGAGACATTAAAATACTCTGAAAAAATTGGAGAACAGATCCAATCAAATCAAGACTATAAGTATCTCTCTGGGGAAAATATTTTGGATAGTAAATATCTTTTTAAGCTTATGAGGAAAGACATGATGATAGGCACAGGTTGGAAGCCAAAGCTAGAAAAAATTATAATTTAAATAAGATTTGGTTTTTCAAATGAGATTGATGAGCTATTGACGTAGCTTACCCAGGGATACGGAATATTTTCTATCACTTGAAAATCAAGACTACATAACTTTCTATATTGGTTTTGCGTGGCAAAGTTTTGGTAGCTGGGGGTTTACAGAGGTGGCTTTTGTGAAAAGCTGATAGAAGCTTCCCCCAAGCTTCTGCAAGATGGACCCACTGCTGGCCAAGGCTGAGCCCATCAGTGACAGTGGTAGGGCCTCTGTGAGAATATATTTAAGAAGGGGGAAAAAGCCCTGCTGCAAAACAGCAACTGCAGGAGAGCAGTGAAAATATGAGAGAGAAACAACCCTGCCGACACCAAGGCCAGTGAAGAAGGAGGGGCAGGAGGTGCTCCAGGCACCAGAGCAGAGACTCCTCTGCAGCCCGTGGTGAGGCAAGCTGTCCTCCTGCAGTCCACAAAGGTCAATGGTCGAGCAGAGATCCACCTGAAACCCATGGAGGACCCCATGCCACAGTAGGTGGATGTGCCTGAAGGAGGTTGTGACCCCGTGGGAAGCCCGTGCTGGAGCAGGCTCCTGGCAGGACCTGTGACCCTGTGGGGAGAGGAGCCCATGCTGGAGCAGGTTTGTTGGCAGGACTTGTGACCCCATGAGGGCACCCAGGCTGGAGCAGTCTGTTCCTGAAGGACTGTACCCTGTGGAAAGGACCCACTTTGGAGCAGTTCGTGAAGGACTGTTTTCTGTAGGAAAGGACCCCATGCTGGAGCAGGGGAAGAGTGTGAGGAGCCCTTTCCCTGAGGAGGAAGGAGAGGCAGAGGCAATATGTGATGAACTGACCACAGCCCCCATTCCCCATCCCCCTGCACCCCTGCTGGGGAAGAGGTAGAGAAATCAGGAGTGAAGCTGAGCTTGGGAAGAAGGGAGTGGCGGGGGGAAAGTCTTTTAAGATTTGGTTTTATTTCTTATTACCCTACTCTGATTTAATTGGTAATAAATTAAATTAATTTCCCCAAGTTCCGTCTGTTTTGCCTGTGACAGTATTTGCAGAGTGCTCTTCCTGTCCTTATCTCAGCCTGCGAGATTTTCATTGCATTTTCTCTCCCTTGTCCTGCTGAGGAAGGGAGGTGGTAGCTCAGCTCAGTAGGCACCTGACATCCATCCAGGGTCAACCCACCATGCTTTCTATAACACATGTTCTAGCCAAAAAGAAGAATGCTAGGTTTGAAAATTTTCTGACTGATTCAGGTTGTGGTAGTAATCATTACCCATTGAAACGCATTGTATCCTACATGTCCCTATACTTATACTGATGCTTTTCACGTAAACAGGAAACCCATAAGGAAAAAGAATAGTTTTAATACCCCAGACAACTGGTTCATTTACCCAAACATCTTGTCCCTGGCAGAAGTCATCAGTTGGCTATGTAAGGAGGAAAACGGTAAGTGTAGTGATACTTCTCTGGTTTACTCTCCCTTGGTGTATTCACTGTATATTCAGGAATTTCCTAAAGCTCATGTGTTTGTCTGCATGTAATTATTTGTGATGTGTATTTATTGCATGTAATTGTCTAACAGTTTTTTGAACCCATGTGAGGCCCATGAACACCTGCTCTATGATTACGTACTGCCTTATTTGTTTTGAACCTGCAAGTCATTTGATACTCCTTAGAATTTAAGTACTCTTCTCAGTGAGTATACATATCAAAGGGTGCATAGAAGGGATCTGCTTTTAAAGACCAACCATCGAAGCATTTTTTTAAGAAAAAGCCTATTTTCATGACAGTAACTATTATTACAACCTGTATTATTTGCAAGTAAATTAGTTCGTTCAAATAAAACGTACAGATTGAAATACCTCAGAGAATGTATAATAAAATCAAATAGCAAAATCTATTTTTTTAATATTATGATTTTAATTCTAGAAGATCACTTCATGAGTGTTTTAGAAGTTAGTGCTATCAATCTGACTAAACTGAAGTTAATGGGAGTTTTGCCATTAATTTTCAGGAGGCAAGGATTTCACCCAAAATATCTGAGTTACAGGTATAAATCACATCTCTAATGTTTATGTTCACTACGTGTCCCTGTTTAGAAGGTGCTCTTGAAAAATGGCCCTCAACTTTATATGGTGTTTGTTCAACACCCTAAAAGCCACTAAATGACTCTTTGAATTAGGAATCACTTTCTGAACAACCTTTCAGCAGAGATTAGCAAGATATGTTGGGTGATAAATAAATCACAAGTAAACTGGTAAGTAGTTAGCTAGTGTAGTCTGAAGAAACACTACATTTATTTAAATGTTATGGGTTTTTGGAACCTTGCCAAAAGTAATCTGAAAGCGAGAATGGCCTTGGAGTGTTAAATTTTCATTTTCATCTAGCTGAAGCAAATGATATATTCATCCTTGTGATTATGAAAATGCTATGTCACAGCATATTGATCTTTATTTCACAGGTCACTATTCATTTAACACTCTTAGTAAAATATATATAGGTATTTCAAGGTATGTAGTGCCTCGGGTAGGTTGTCTGATCTTTCACTGAAAATTGAGTAATAATCAGCATCACAAGTTACTGACTGTGAGACATAAATTATTCTCTTATACAATTAGGTAATTGAAGACTCCCAAAATCACCTAAGTGTATTTTCATAGGAAACTGGATTAGATAAATGGCACTTTCCTTCTGACAGGAATATTTTAACTGAAAATCTGAGTAGAGTAAATGAATAACCTGAAAGACTAATGTTTAATATAAGTTGCCTCTTGAAGTTTCATGTTTATTAATTCACTGAAATGAGTACTTATCAGAAAAGTATCCATGTGCAAATACAGCCTAGCCTTTTATTTTATAAATAGCTGTATATATTAATCAGTCACTTAAGCTTTTTGCCAACTAACCCCACAACTATTTACATATGGTCTGATCTTGTAGTTCCTGAGATAAAAACACAAATACAGAATTTGGCCATAATATTTATTTCTTTTGTATGGAAAGACTCTCACATAAGTACTGTGTCTTAAAGTAGGCACGCAATTTGAAACATACTGTATCTATCTGCTTATACATAATTTTCTTCATTAGTCCATCATAATTATCCAGAACATGCAAAAATACAGCTCAAAGATTTTAATTGTACCCTGTATTTCTCTAGATAATTCAGTACCTGTCCTAAGTGACAAATCAGAAAATTAAGCAATCATTTCTGTTACTTAAAAAAAAAGAGTAGTGAATGCACTGCAGAGTCAGCAGAGACTGCCATTGAGTTGGCTTTCAACTGGTTACCTCAGTGGGACAGGCCTCAAAAGTCAAATAAGAGCCAGGATAAATCAAACTCTGCTCAGATTTCTGATGCCGTGGCCATACATCAGATAAACACAAGTGAAGAAGGTGGCTTAAAACTAGCTTAGATTTCACCACTATATACATATCCTAGAGATCATTAATGATACCACTAAAGATGGATGCTCCAAAAACAAAGAAAAGAGCATTTCTTTAAAAGTGATAGAAATGGTTATTTGACTTTCCAAATAATTTGTTGTCTATATGACTTAAAGTATGACTTAAAAACATTAACGATATATTTGAGGTAAAACCACATTAACAGTTACCATAACTAAATATAAAAAGGTTGCTTTCTGTTTACAAATAAACATAAATTTTGTAATTTGAGGAATTTTAAATAATTGTTTCCAAATACTTTTAGTTTCCACTTAACCGAAGCATTATGACAAACAAGTTACAGAGGCCTCTGCTTTCCATACAGTTGCAATTTATCAAACGCCTACATGTGGAGGCATAAACATGGCCTTTTATGCATTGCTATATAACCACCATTTTCTCAGAGCAGATGAAGATACGATGAGATATACCATGTGTGTAAGTAACTTATTTCTGTAATAGCCCATGAATGATTTTCTGAATTGTCCATATTTTTTTTCCACACAGAAAGACTTAGCAATATTATATACTAGTCTTCCTGATTAAGAGACAACAGCATGCCAGGCACACAAAGCTGGGTCTTCAAATCATGATTCTCTGCAATTTACATTTCCCTGGTTTTAAGACATACCAAGAACAGCAGCGTTTTTTCCCTACTTATTGTAGCCATACAAATGAGATGATGCATTCACACACATTTCTATCATGTCTCCAAAATCTATATATATTAAGTTCCCTGCTATCTCATTACTTAAGTGTATACTGTGAGTAAAGAGAAGTTGTGCATTTTCTGTAAATTATTTCAGAGAAGTGCTAAGGAATGCAGTTTCCTGAATTACCGTGCTAGACTGTATCTGAACTGCTTTTAAGTACTGTGGGCCATTCAGCAGTACTGCCTTGCAACTCTCACAATACATTTATTGTCCCATTAAATATTTTCTACATTTCAAATGTTGTGTCTTACTTAGACACTAGAGGCCCACAGGATTGCTGACTATAAATGATTTAGGCCTGGAGTCCTTTTTGCTAATATTTCTGGATATAGTTCTTTTATGCTTAAGTTCCCAGCACCGTTCAGGTCTAACAATGTTTGCCTCACCTTCACTCTTCTGACCTGTCTGTGACATTACAAAGCCCATTTTCTATTAAAATAACTTTTCTCATTGTGTTATTTATGTAAATCTAATATGAATGTCATGGAAAGCCAGTCTACACAGGAAACCCACGGTGATTTCATAAGGAGAAGACACCTAAGAACCCCACTGCCGCTTTCACTAATATCAAGTAATGTTAAATTTTAATGTAACTTGATTTTCAAGGCAGCAGAAGTACTGAAGAAATGCAACTTACCTTGTGATCCAGCAATCTTCCTTTACTCCTCCTTGACTATTTCCGACATTATCCTTCCTCTGCCTCAGTCAGAAAATGTGGATTCAATTTCTGAGGGAACCATCTCTCCCACTAAAACTTGATCATCCATTGTACGTGCCCCAGTGATAAAATTTTCCAGACTATGTTTGTCTACTATATGCAAATTCAGTTTAACCCTATTACTCCTTGATGCACTGAACTTCAAATCAATATATGTAAATGATACTTGGCCCTCATTTTAACTTATTCCTTGTGACTTGAACATCAAAAGATCTGTAGGGTAACGTTGCCTGCCTGCCAGGAGTCAGAGATGACTGCTTCACTGCCTGTTTCCTCAGATCAAATGTTGAGAACATGAGGCTCAGAATTTTCTTTTATGTCTTCATTATTTGACTGAGAACTTCTATCCTGACTTCTTTCTTTGGGAATTACAATAGAAATAATTTTAAAATCCTAAAAATATGACAATTTACTATTAAAGTTCTGTTAAACTGGTTTTCCTGCTATTTGGTCACAGTTTTATAAATTAATATTGGGTCTGATAGACAACTATCATAAGCTAGAAAAATAAGACACATTAATTGGAAAAAGCTCTTTCTTTCCTCCTATGCAAATTGCTTATGGAAAGAGTAATGCAAAGAACAGCATTTTCTTAGACTTTCCAAAGTACCAGCCTGAGAAACAAACAGATTCATAAAAATATTCCGTATGATTACAATGTAATTCCAGAGAGTAAGCAGAAATATCACTTGAATATGCATTAAACGGTACAATGACCATACAGACCTGTGGGTATCCAACAGAAGAAATCTTGTATTTCACAGTTTGAATTGCTCTGAATAAGAAACTCACTACTTGACAATTATTCAGAAAAAAAACCTACCACCAACAAATAGTCTGAAAAAAAATTGCTAGAAACTGCAGAAATTGATCACATGTATAAAATCTCAACAGTTTAAGAATAAAGTTTTCATATCCAGAGTTTAAAATCGATTATATCTTTTACATCCAAGTTTTATCGCTATTACATTTATTTTATGTTTTTAAATAAACCGTCAGGGAATAGTTTAAATCAGATCCAAGACTTTCACTACATTTAGAACCAAAGCTGTCATACTGTGACTGAGCAGTGAGAGTAAAAATTACACTTCATGCAAGGAGTCCCTGCCGAGGACAAAATGACCCACCAATTGAAGATTCAAGGATGACAGCTTCTTCAACAAGCTGCCTTCTCTTCTGATTAACCAGCTGGTTCTTTCTACTCACCCTGCTTACTTCCTTGTTGATGGGATTCCTGCAGAGTTCCACAGCTGCTTTGTTACTAATGTGTGTATTAATTTCACTTCTTTAAAAACCTAAGTGTTGAGAAAAGCCATTCTGATCTTTAGTAAACACAGAAGAATTATGAAGATACCCCTGGCTTTACTTCCTGAAACAGGACATGCTATTGGAGTACTAGCAGCCAGAAGTTTCAGTTAGGTAGGAGGGCTTAAGGAAGCATTTAAGTTGTCATAGAATTGCATCAGTATTAACGTAGAAACGCACTTCACTTTACTGTCAAGGCTGTTCAATTTTTTAAAATTATTTTTAAAAGTAGAGAACAAGTTACTAACTGAGGGGAGAACTGCACCAACAATATAGTACCTTCAGTTGTTTCTTCTCTGTCCTTTCTTTCTGAGTGCCCTGTCTGACTATTGCTCTCAGTAACTCTAATACAGTTTCTTTCAATGCCCAGTTTTCTACCTGCAATATTCCTCTTCCATTGATGTATACTTTCCCCGATTTTCTCCCCTCTGAACAATGGAAATAGTCTTGCACACTCTAGTCCTGCCAGGTTTTGTCTTTTCTTTTTTAACTGGTTCCGTTTTCTGAAGTCTTTATCATCATTCGTGCCATGGTTGATCCCACTGGGCTAGTAGTGGTACTTGGGTAGAGTAACTAACTCTTCAGTTTATTTCTCTGAATGCTTCTCAGTGAGAAAACTACCCCAGACCCTCTTCTCTTGATCACTTCTGCCTTCTTTTTCTGCTAACCAGGAGAGGTCCACAGGAGAACTCCCCTACTTCTCTGAGCATGTTTCCTAGCTCATCTTGAATTTTTTTAGCGTGCAATTGCCCACTGTAGCTTGTCTTCTCACATCTTCTCATTCTCTTCTGCTTAGGAAAGATAATTTACCCTTTGAATATAAATCACTCTTGCTTATCTCAATCTTTTTTACTGCTGTTTCTTTTTTCTTAAGCTTCTGCCCATTAGAAAAGATCTACTGAAACCTACAAGGATCTCCAGGTTCTATAAGTGTCCTGGTTTTGGTTGGGATAGAGTTAGTTTTCTTCTTAGTAGCTAGAATAATGCTGTGTTTTGGATTTAGGATGGGATTCGGTATGAGAAGAATGTTGATAGCATACGGATGGTTATGGTTGTTGCTGAGACATCAAGGACTTTTTCAACTTCCTATGTTTTGCCAGTGTGCAGATGCGCAACAAGCTGAGAGGGAGGGAGCACAGCCAGAGAAACAGATCCACAAGTCCCAAATTGGCCAGCGGAATATTCTGTATAACACAACATCGTGCTTGGTACATAGATGAGGATTGGCCGGGAAGCTTTCTCTCTCTCTCTGTCTTCTGGTACCGCGGTTTGGGATTTCAGTTCTTTGGGATTGCTAGCCAGGGACGAGCTGGGCGTTCTTCAGTAGGTGGTGAGAAACTGCACTGTGCATCACTTGTTTGTATATATTGTTAGCATTTTTATTATCATTATCATTATTACTTTTAATTATATTTTATTTCAATTATTAAATTGTTCATATCTCAACCTATGAGTCTCTTTCCTTTTTCCCTTTCAATTCTCTTCCCCATCACCTGGGGGTGGGGGAAGGTGAGTTAGTGGCTGCATGGTGTTTAGTGCCAGCTGAGTTAAACCACGACAATAAGTGAATTAAGACATGTCTTGCAGAGCTCAAAAAAGAAATGTCAGTTGGAAACACTACCAAATGCATGTGTTTCTGGTGGATTTTTCTAATAAGCAGTTGTAGGAACAACATCGTTAATAAATATTTTTGTCTTTGACTGGGAATTAAGTAGAATTTTTAATATGTTATATGTATTATAATCATACATAATAATATAATTATGTACACCACACATTATATAATATATAATATTTAATATGTATGTTTAATGTGTAATATAGAATATAGTAATTATATAATGATATGATGTTATATATTACTATAATTATAAATATTATATAATTTATGGATGATTCAGAGAATGATGCAACAGTGTGCAACATGGAAGATATGGCAGTTGGATATAACAGTCTGAATTGTGCATTAGGCTTGCCTATTCAAACAAAATCACTTTTTACAGAGTCAAAACTAGAAGCCTAGGAAAAAGAAATGCAGATTATATCCGAAATGGGAGGTTTATCATAGAAAGGTGATCATAAGGAGCTCTGGAATCTTAGTGGAAAAGGAACTCAGCATGAGCTTTTAAGGAGCAGTCAAGACATAAATAATGAACTCATTTTTATTTACACAAATAATGGAGAAGTGCTATTTATGCTGCAGATGCAAAATGCCATGGATAACACCAATACTGGAATATTGCATTCAACTCTGGTGCCTGTTTTTTGAAAAGAAAACTCAGATGATGCAGAAGCCTAACCTGCCAAAAAATAATTTGGAAACAGAAATTGCCCAAAGGAATTCAGTTCCTCTGTTTCCATCAGACGCCATTGACATGACCATAGTGTACTTCCCTAGAGATGATACGTAATATCAAAGGTCTAGTGAACAAGAACCAGTGACAAAGGGTAAGAAGAAATAAAATGAAGGGTAAACCAGAAATGTTTAGGAAAAAATGAGTCAAATTGTATAGCCTGTAATGAGCAAATATTCAAACTAGTATCTTTAAAAAATCTTCATCACTATAGTTATGTCAAAAGTTCGGATAATCCCTCATCTCTTCCCATTTTATTCAGTGTAACTGCTTTAAAACTGTCATCCTTGCTGAGGACTAGACATCTAAGTTTAGAGCTACTAATTCTGCCTTAAATTACTCAGTAAAAGCACTGAGGCTGACTCAGAGGTTGACTATTGTCTCCATAGTACTAACTCATCAGCTGAGGAAAAGAGGGAGTTTAAAAATCAAGTTTTTAGTTTTATCTAATACATTTAATATTTTCATCCTTTTATCTCCTCTGAATAGATTTATTTGAAAACAGGAAATACCTTACTTCATGGCTAACATATTTAACTATTTTTATCATTAATATTTATCTTCTGCTGTTGCCTAAGAGCCCCAATCAGGCTTGAGTCTCACTTAACAAGGAACTACAAAATACAGAAAACATAGCCTGGGAAAAACAAGCTCATATCTAAAAAAGAAGACAGATAAAAACTAATCAAAGTAGATGAATACTAGTCCATCCAAGCACTGCCTAAATTGGAACTTCGTTTTAAACTTCCTTAAACTCCAGGTGGCAAATAGTTACCCTGCTTTCCAGAGCTGCCGAATCCTTGAGACAGCTCCTTAAATATCACCTTGCTTAGCCAAGGATTCCCTGTGTGACAGTTGTTTACCCTCGCTCACCTAGGTTTGGTAGAAGCAGAGGAGAATATGTACCCACCTAAAGCTCCAGTTTGAGCAGATGGTCACCTGCACTCTCCTCGTGTTCCTTGGAGAAGTGCAAATAGTTAAATCATCAAGCAACTAAATTCAAGGTAACTACATTCTGTCTAGTTTGGCCTCATCCATATCTTAACTTTTTTTGTTCTAACACTGAAAAGGAATAATACTATTGTCTAGCTAACTTGCAGATTGCAGGAAAAAAGCCACATATACATATATTTAATGATTTTTCTTGTTATTTAAAGCTATAGTCTCAGATCTTGCAAGCTAGGTAGGCTCAGATCTGAAAAGTTTCATATAAAATGCATAGGCTGGGAAAGAATAATATTGGTGTTCCAACACGCATTCCTCTAAGTCATTCTTGAGACGATGTTCTAGCATGGACAAAGCAGATACACTGTGACATAGGATGCTAGCTTTCTAAAAAATTAAAACTTGAGTGTTGAAGTTCATGAGCACATGAATAGGCTGAGAGGTGGTGAGTTAAGCTCTTCTATTTGTCCAAAGCTCCAAACTCATGATGCAAACTTCAAAAGAAGTGGCAAACGTCCTTTATGGATGATAACAATTTTCTCACACTTTAAGCATTTACCTTTCATGAATAGCCTGCTTGTTTCTCATGCTTTCAAAGGCATATCTGCTCACCTGTGTGCAACTGCCATGTGGCAGCAGAGTCCATACTTTGAGCTTCACAAGTTAAGACAGCAGCTTGACATGGTAGCACTATCTGAACACGTCTGAATCTTATGTCACATTCAAAACGTATTCTTGTTAAATCTTGATTATTATAGTCTTGTTGCCTACACTTTCAACAGGATACTATCAATCACCTATCATGATCTGAATTCGTTGCAGGACATGGGATAGAAAGCACGTTACGGTCTCTGTCAGACAATCCACACTACGAACAGCTTAGTCATCCCTGCTCCTTCTTTTTAACCTCTCTACAGTATTTGACATAGCTAATGAACTATGAACTGTATGTAAAAGAAGCTGACTGTTTTGAAACTGTTTGTTTCAAGAGAGCCATAGCCAGAGAGGAGCAGTAGAAAAATGTTCCTCACACCTCCCTTTTTCTTCAACTTTATTTGAAACACAGACACAGAGACTGAAAGAACTGGAAAGGTATCATGAACTCCAGTGAAAACACTATGCAGGCATTACAAAATTCCACCCTTTTGTCATATTGTATTGAACACAGTGACACAATGTCACCAAACTGCCTCAGTACTTGAGCTCGTGGTTAAAAAGCAGAAGGTGGAAGCAGAAACTGGGAAAAAGATAAGTTATACTCGGTGACAGGAAGAAACACTTTAAGGAGCTTGTGGTACAGTGAAGTACCTGCTGGCTGATGTTACACAACCCCATTTAGGCAAGTCAGTCTATAACTTAGAACTGATCCTGAACTTCTCTCTCTGACAATAACTCTAAAACAGGTACAAGAATTCATTCAGTCTTCACTGTTGATGATTTGGCCTCTGTAATATGTGCTTTTGTCACCTTTCAGCTGGACTACAGCAAGGCAATATCCTGGTCACAAAGTCATTAGCCCTTAGGAAACTCAAAATAGTACAGAACACAGCAGCACATTTCCGCTGCAACCCAGGGTACCATAAGCACATCAAATCTGCTTTCATCTTCTACACTAGCTCCCGTAAAACACCGAGCCAGGTTTTATGTCTTTGTCATTATCTTTAAGGTGTCCAGTAGTGTAGGAGCAGAATACCTAAAGGATCAGCTGAGAACCTGCAGCTCTGTCCTGTTAAGGACAAAGCTTATTTTGTGTTGTAGACACAGCTTTGACAGAGGATAGTCTAAAGCAGTTGAACAAACGCTCACAACATCTAAAGCATTATCACTCGCAATAGAGTACAAGATGTACTTTTTGGATCTTAATCTCAATAACTAGTTCTTTTGTAATAATAACACAGCAGTTTGAAACATTCACAAAAATGTATCAATTTTTTGTTTGCTGTAATAGGAGACAATGAAGGAAATTAGAGTCACACTTAAGTGATACCCCTATTTGTTCTGGAAATGACTGAGCTACGAAGATAATAAAATACGTATAAATATCTGAATAGAGAAGCATTCACTGTTTCTTCTAAATGTAGTGGCACTGCATGTCATACATGAACCAGGATATTCCATGTCAGTGATGATTAATCTAATTGCTAAAAAACCCACAACATCAGAGCAGTGTGTTTCAGAAACATTTAGGAAAAAAGCAATGTATTAAGAGAAAATGTAAAAATTTCTAAAACACTTAAAAAGTTTGAGGGCTTCAGTGTAATTTATTTTCAGTGACACAGGATTGTAAATGCCTAACAGACCCAGAAAGTAATGTATTCCATTTAAATTTTATTAGGCAGCAATATATTTAAGGTGATACAAAAAAATGAATTTCTAGGACTGAAAATCCAGAAACACTCTAATCAGCAAAGGACAAGAAAATTTCTTCAGAGACATACTAATCTTAGTATTGCTGTACAAATTATCAAAATGGATGCCATATAACATTAACTAAAATGTTAGTTTTATCAACAAAACTATTATAGATCATAGAATGGTTAGGGTTGGAAGGGACCTCAAAGATCATCTAGTTCAAACCCCCCTGCCGTGGGGAGGGATACCCTCCACTACACCAGGTTGCCCAAAGCCTCATCCAACCTGGCCTTGAACCCCTCCAGGGATGGGGCACCCACAACTCCTCTGGGCAACTTGTTCCAGTGCTTCATCACCCTCTGAGTGGAAAACTTCTTCCTTAGATCCAATCTAAATCTCCCCTCTTTCAGTTTAAAGCCATTGCCCCTTGTCCTATCACTACATGCCCTTGTAAAAATTCCCTCTCCAGCTTTCCTGTAGGCCCCCTTTAAGTACTGGAAGGCTGCAATAAGATCCCCCTGGAGCCTTCTCTTCTCCAGGCTGATCACTCCCAACTCTCTCAGCCTGTCTTCATAGCAGAGGTGCTCCAGCCCTCTGGTCATCTTCATGGCCCTCCTCTGGACCCGCTCCAGTAGCTCCATGTCCTTCTTGTATTGGGGACTCCAGAGCTGAACGTAATCAATTCACCTTAAGAATACTAACAATTATATAATCGTGATGTAATAAAAGCTTTTGAAACCTGATGATTATTCAAGTGAAACATCCTGCCTCCCATTAAGCCTTCTCTGAGGTGTCAAGTTCCCATTCTCTTACATCTATTTCAGGTACAGATATATTTCTTAATTGTATTTATTAGTATCAATGTCAATACGAGAGTTTAAAATCTTACCTCTAGCATATGAGTTCCTGTTAGACAGATTTATACTCTATATGTCACTGAAGTAGCTCAAGTAAGGGGACAGTTACAGGGAACCATAAATATATTAACATTAATGGAAAGAAATCCATCTCTCTTGAACACTGTAATACCAAAAAGGACATAAAATAATTTATATTTCAAATATATAATTACTTCAACTGAGCTATCCAGTACCATCTTGAAGTTGATTATAAGATGAAAGAAATGGGACAGTGATGATAATCATTTAATCCCTTAAGAACAGCTATTCTGAAGAGCTTTTCACTTTGTGCTCAACAGTCTTCTAGTATGTTATGATCCAGCTAGAAAAGAAGTATAATGATGAGGAAAATCATGTTTCCAGTAACAGAGAATTTTGACAGTAACAGGAAGTCCTACAAAAGGCACAATACAGGAAATCTGACCACTTGAACAGATGGTGTCATAGCTGAGCATGCCGATGCAGTCTTTGACAGTGACGAGTTCATATCATCAAATGTGGTGAGGACTTGTAACTTCAGAGCTAATTTAGCAGAGATTGATACATATTTGCCAATCCTGAACGCTGAGGATATATGCAGATCATAGAATCATAGAATCGTCTGGTTGGAAGAGACCTTCAAGATCATTGAGTCCGACCATTCACCCTGCACTGTAAGGGCCCCTAAGCCATATTGCTCAACACCAAATCTACACAGTTTTTAAACACTTCCAGGGATGGGGACTCCACCACCTCCCTGGGGAGCCTGTTCCAATACTTCACAACCCTCTCTGTAAAGAAATTCTTCCTGATATCTAACCTAAATTTGCCCTGGCGCAACTTGAGGCCATTCCCTCTCGTCCTGTCATTCATAACGTGGGAGAAGAGACCGACCTCCATCTCCAGATGGGACTGGATAGGATGAGAGGCTGCCTAGTTCTGACTATACATTCACTGATATATTCAAAATAAAATCTTAGTTGTGATTCCTAAACTGAGGGTGCAGTCAGATGACACTTGAAGATCCCAATGGCTTCAACATGGACTGCAGGAAAAGGAAGTACAGTTGCTCAAGAGGGAGTTTCAAGGACCTCAAGGGAGGACATTTGACTAAGTACAATCTATCTGTCACCTTCCTGTAGTTCTTTGGGGCTAACGGCTGCAATGGAGCACAAGAGAAAGAGGCATGCCTGGGATGTCCTGGGGTCCGCAGGAACCACTGTCATTGTCCTCAAGGAGCACTGACACCACCTTCCTCCGGTGCAAGCAGCAGGACATCACTGCAGGAAGAGCTCACTGCAGAGTTCCCTTTCTATGGCATATTTAAAAGAGCATGAAAATTACTGCATAACCTTCTTATCAGGTAATTTCTGCTGAGGCCACTTTTACATTTTCAGTTACTGCAGCATTTGAAACACTTTGAAGAAGGTTGTCTATTGCTGTGACATGTTTTAAAATGTTTTAACCAGATGCTCCTTAGCGGCTGCGTAAACACAAAACTAACATTGTGTGGTGATGTAAATCAAACTCACATGCAGTCCAAAAGACTGCTTTGAAGAAGAAAAGTAGTAAAAATACCACTGAAGCAACTAGCACAGCAACATTTGATTAAACCTGATTTGTAAGATCTGCTCTGCATACAGGTTACCAAATATTTATGACTAATTTAATTTCTTTTTATAGTATTGTATGTGATCTAGGATGGACGGCATTCAACATACGTTATCCTTTCCAAACCACGACACAATTTCCTTAAAGAACAAAATGGAACAAACTCAATGAAAAATAGGAACAAATATCGGCTATTGTGCTATATAAAGGCAACAGTTTATGGAGTGTTTACCTTTAATAATTAGAGAAATTCAGTGAACAGGAATGAAATCAATGTATCCTGTCGATATGTGAAACAAAACTGCGCAGTAAGATATTTCTATCTTGTTATTACTATCACACTATCATATACTGAGGTAGCCAAAATTTTCAATATTGTAAGATTATTAAAGACACAAAAAAGATACTTCAGAATTTACTTTGTCCCATGCTGGCAAGATATTTTAGTAAGTGCAAGGTCAACTCTGGTCCCTCGGAAATTTTATTTACTATATCTTTGGGCAGCATGTAAAATCAAAATGTCAACAATTTTATGGAAAGTCTAGCTAATATGATGTTATAGAATTTCTGGGGAAAATAAAATAACATTGAGTTTTCTTCCTCAGTCATTATATTTAGTCAATTCAATTTCTTTGAAATTTTGCTACAAACCAACACCACCTCTTTCATATACACTTACAAACAAAACTGGTGCAAGAGAACCAAAAAACATAGATCAGCAAACTGTTAAATAAAAGCACATTTGAAAAAGCAGAAGGTATCTGAGCAAATTTAATGTCCAGCAGGAGTTGTTTAGGAAGAAAACCAAAACAAATCACTACAGGAAAACAACACACTTTTGTCACACTCCCAGCAGAAAAATCAAATCTATAAAAAACCTAACGATCTCTTTTTTTTCCAAATAAATTAAGATTTTTCACTAAAGGTCCCGTAAAACATAAATCCTTCCATTAATATGTGACCTTAACAAGCCAAAAACAACTGATGCAGTATTTAACATGCAGAAGACACTGAAAAGTTTTTGCATATTAGTACATAACATAGAGTATTGCCATATATTAACGGCAGCTGGAATTAGTACATACCTCTTGACTTACTGAAACTCAGAGACACTTACAATAGATTTCTATTAATACTTCACTTGGTAGACCTATCACACTGCATCTTCTACCTTCAGATTTACATGATTGATTTCTTAAATTATGCATGTACTGTGATATTATTTTAAAGATTCCATTTTTCAGATAAACTGCAGACACAAAACTTTTCCATAAGAAAAAGGCAGAATGTGACAATTTTGTGACATGCACTACTGGAAAAAGTAAAATGTCAACAAGACTCCTTTTTAAAACATTGGCATTCATATGAGATTTTGTAATTTGTATGTGTTTGGCTTTTAATAAGAATGTTTTCTAAAACATTTCCTCAGTGAAAAATCAATAATATCTCTCAGTTCATTTTATTTGTATCAGAAAGTCTCCTTTTGATCACCTATTGATATTACTAACTAACCAGAACAGAGTGCTTGGTCATAGAAGCATAGAATAGTTTGGCTTGGAAGGGACAATAAAGATGATCTAGTTTCAACCCCACTGCCATGGGCAGGGACGCCTTCTACTACACCAGGTTGCCCAAAGCCTTATCCAACCTGGCCTTGAACACCTCCAGGAACGGGGCATCCACAAATTCTCTGGGCAACCCGTTCCAGTGCTTCACCACCCTCAGAGGGAAGAATTTCTTCCTTATATTTAATCTAAATCTCCCCTCTTTCAGTTTAAAGTCATAGCCCCTTGTCCTATCACTGCATGCCCTTGTAAAAGTCTTCTGTGTACTTCAAGAAATATAGGCACCGATTTCTGTGTCTAGCATTACATGAAAGATAAATCCCTCACAAGATAAATAAGAATTACTGAAGCATGAAGTTAACCTTATACCTTTTATTATTACATTCTGCCTACCTAAACAACTCACTGTAATTGCATACGGTAGGCCTTACGTATTGATTCCAGCTTGATTCTTGCATTATCATACATTTCTGCCACATTTCTCCTCAGAAGTGCCTTTATTCTGGTGATGTGTTAATGAGTTTGCATATATGATTCAAGTGATGTAAAAATGCATGTTTCTAAAAGTATTTATATTCTACTCTGTAAATCATAATGTTTCTTCCAGTACCAATAAGCCAGGTCACATTATTTGGTTTTGTCCTGGTTTCAGCTGGGACAGAATTAGTTTTCTTCTTAGTAGCTAGAGTAGCTCTGTGTTTTGGATTTAGTATGGAATTTGCTATGAGAAGAATGTTGATAACATACTGATGTTTATAGTTGTTGCTAAGAAAATAAGGACTTTTCAATTTCCCATGTTTTGCCAGTGTGCAGGTGCACAAGAAAGTGGGAGAGAGCATAGAGGAGCAGTTGACCCACGATTCCTGGTTTAGGATGTGGGCTTAGGCCTAAATTGGCCAATGGAATATTCCATATCATGCAATGTCATGCTCAGTATATAGATGAGGGTTGGCTGGGAAGCTTGAGCTCTCTCTCTTCGGGATTGTGGTTTCAGGATTTTGCATCTTCAGAACTGCTAGCCAGGGACAGGTCAGGTGTTGGTCAGCAGGTGGTGAGCATTTGCACTGTGCATCACTCATTCATAAATTCTAGTAGTAGTAATAGCAGTACTTTTAATTTTATTTTATTTCAATCACTAAATTGTTCTTATCTCAGCCAACTAGTTTCCTTTCCCGTATTTTGATTCTCTCTCCCATCACCTGGGCTGGGGGACGGTGAGCAATCAGTTACATGGTGTTTGGTTGCTGGCTGGGGTTAAACCACAGCAGTTTTGAGGCATAAATCTCAAGGAACATCAATTGAGAGGTAATACTAAATTCTGAAAATGTTATCAGGAATTTACACATTTCACTGATGCTATCTGCATTCTAGTAAGAGTATTTCGTATGATGGACGCCTTAAAATAAATACTTTCGTTCAAAGATTTGATATTTCAGTGTTCTGTTTTCTCCCATATTTTTCTTATGCATCTTCCTCTCAAAAGGAGAACACAGCGAATTAATTTTTCTAGATATTAAGAGACGGCTTAGGTAATTATTTTAGGAAACTATTTTAAAAACAAATAAACCTGAAAAAAGTGTTAGTTACATTGAATCTGAAATTACTTTTGTGCTTCATTTTTTCTATTTCCTAAGAAATACGGGGGAAAAAAACATTGTATAAGAGGTAAAAATAGCATTAACTGTGTGTCAAATGTTTTTCACTTTGAGGTTTTCAGCTATTTATGACTTCTGATAAATTATTCTCATTTTTCTCCCTGTTTAGCAACTGGATTCACCATCTGTTTCAATATAAAGCCTCACATAAGGGTAGCATAGAGCTGGATAACATAAACTGCTTCAAAAGCTGCCTTGATAAAAACAGATGGAATCATACAACCAATCTTTAAATGTGCAGTTGCTGAAGTTATTCTTTATCTTTATAAAGGGAACTTGTAGTATTTATTTAAAGGAAACCAGGCCAGCTCGTTAGACTACTTTAGTAAAAGATATGTTACTATATACTTAAACATTGAACTAACCTATCATTAAACCTGTATGCTTCATTAGGTGTGCTCTTATAAAGCAGTACTGTATTCAAGAAGAATTTAAGATATGCATCAAAGCATAAAAATACAAATACATGGTAAAATCAAGTTTAAGAAGAAAACAGCAGAGGTAAATAAATCTCTTTTCAGATTTATAGATTTATGGTTTACAATCATAAATTCAGAAGAAAGTCTAGTTATTTACTAAACTTACTAACTAAATATGTTTTAAAGAATCTATTATTCTACAATGGCCAAAGCATATTTTCATTAAACTGTCTTTATTTATGTTTTTTAAAAAAAGAATTTTTATAGACATATTTAAGAAGAAAAACCTGGTTTTACAAATATCATATTAAGGTTATTTCAAGATGCACAATACTAGTAAATGCTATGCCTCAGAAAGAGAAACAACACGTTTATATTCAAAATTCTTAAAGGAAAAGAAGCTATTTACCAGTCTACGGAGCAAGAGTATCCTGCTTCTGCAAATCACCACTACTGGGAAGGGCATGCTTTTACTGTTGAAAGCAGAGATAGGTGAACCAGATGTTTGCTCCATCATTAATACAATACTCCATACTGAGTTTCATTAAAAGCTATGTTCCTTGTTGTCATAGAGGATGTCCACAGATCAATTAATTTTAAAATATCCCTAAAGAAGTGAGAAAATCAGATAATTTATGCTTAAATTCTTCAACTCACTAGTAAAAATCCTTTTTCTTTCAGAAACCAGTTTTCTCTCTGTTACTGTGATAAGATTCTAATAGATAAGAAAGGTGGTGAGAAAGAGTAAAAATAACAAGATATTTTCAAAAAAAAAGAATCTGATTAGACTCAGAGAGTATAATTTTTCACTGGTACTTCACATTTTTTTGAAATCCATATATTCCTACAGCAATCTATAGAAAGTTACTTCACATTTTATGGATAAATGTTCCAGTACAACTGCACCTTCTAACACCATAAGAGGATTTAATGCAAAACCTAATCCATTTGCATAGCATCTGAAATGAACTAGCTTTCCCTTTAACCTTATGTTATCACAATAGAAATAAAGAATATGAAAGCAAAAATTGCAACATTAGATTGAATAATTGGTTTTATCTTGTACCCAGCCTTTGACAGTTATCTCTAGGAGATACCTCAGGAAAAAATACCAGGACTTGCCAACAGTCAGAAAAGTATTTCAAAAGTATTGAAACAGGCAATCACAGAGGAATGTTCTCCTCCAGTGCTCATTGATATGTGGCTGTCTTATACTTTAAATGTTCGTATAGTCTCACCTAAATAAAAATCTACTTAATATAACTTTCTGTATTTTTACTCCTCAAGGGAGTAAAAGGCTTAGCCTTTTCTGAGTATTATTGAGTATTTGGATTTATATAATGTGTTCTGTGTTCAAGCAACTGTCATTGCATTTTTTTCACATGGTGTTTGTACTTTTATTACAATAGAAGAAGTACTAGTTCAGAGTTCCTTGGCTTTTTTACCATCCTCTTTTATGCTTCTTTCAATAATGCATGTTCTTATTCATCTCTTATTCAAGCTAACTGATGCCAGTCTTCCAATTTCTTCTCACATGCAAGTTTGCCTTTATCTGTGATAGTTTTTGCCCATTTCTAGAATTTTTCAGTTAAAAACAAAGCCCTTCAGAGTCAGGAGGTAGAATTTATGTGGTCTAACTTGTCATCAAATAGTTCTGTCTAGTTGAAACTAGTTATCTTGGTTTCATCTAGCCAGTGGAGAGAGGCATGAGACGAAGGCATCTCATCCTACCACAGACATCTAAGATAGGTGGGATGAATCATCCCCTATAAACAATCTTTAAAAGAAGATGAGGTAAAGACTATCAGTTTCCACTGAATCACATGGAGCAACCAAAGGAAAGGAATAACAGCAGTTCACACCAGTATATTACAAATATTTCAATACCACTTTTTTCTTGTTCCTTTTACTTCCCAACACTATCCCCACGTTTTTGATATTGCTGAGTAAAAGTGGAGATATTCATCAACATGGCTGACAGTACGCAGCTCATTTCCTCAAGTATTTGCTGAATTAATTTAGAACTGAGAATGCACTTGACTATTTCAAACCATTCCTTTGGCTATATGTAACCTTAACTCTTTAGGTAATGGTGTTCATCTCCTGTTGGGCTACCAATTTACTTTGCTTTGAAGGTTCCATTAGATATCTTGACAAACTCACACAGTCCCAACCAATGTAACTAATCTAACATTCTGTATTAACCAGTAGCTTCGTTATTCACTCCCTTTAAGTTAATAAATGTATTGAAAAAATGTAGGATTTAATCAGATTCCATTTCACTATTCAAGTCTCATGTTTGCAGTTTACTCTATTTTAGGCATGTAGTTTTCTGTTTTTCAGACATAGACATAGTCCTAATCCTGAAAGTGCTCAAAGCCCTGATCAGCATGGAAGCATGTACGGAACAAAAAGTAAAATGTCCACAGGGGATCTGGAGTGTCTTTGTGGAAAGCAATATCATTTTCCCCCACCCTAAATTCTGCTTCTGAAAGTAAGCATGCTTTTTCTCTTACTTCCATACCTGCCAAGGCTAGATAAAAAAAAATTAAATTAAATACATAAAAGCAGTTAGGTACACTGGATCACCTATACCCATAAGTCTCAAGGAATGTAATGAAATCCCATTATTTGGCAATGTAGGTTATGTAAAAAGATCATGAGAAAAAGGAGACAGCCAACCTGAAATGGTGAATGTTTTAGAAAATTTAGTAAATCTTCTACCATATGATATTATTAATTTACATCTAAATTTACTTATCATTATCTTTATTTATCAGAATTTGGTTTTCTCAATGACAGAAAATCTCTGTGATCAGATGCAACTGTTTATTTTATGCTGAAATACTGCAAACAAACTGTCAACAGCTATATGAGCAAAACAGAAAAACAAACGAAAAAGTAATGTCTATTTTACTATTTAGATATAAATACTATATTCTTTCCCATGAAGGCTTGTAGTTGCTCTGTAAATAAGTTACTTTTCTGCTTCTCAAAGGAAATCATATGCAATTGGAAAGGCACTGCATAAACAGTGGAATGTGTCATTCCATTTAAAAAACTGATATTGAATTTAATAAGAAATCATAGACAGAGTCACAAAGAAGAAATATGGCTGGCAGACAGATGGTCTAGTCTAGAACTGGAGGCCTGTGTTCAGTTACTGGTGCTTCTACTTGTTCCATGTGTGACACCAGCCAAACCATTTAATCTGCTCTGTGCTTCAGCTTTCCTGTTTACAACATGGAGAGAATGCAACTCTTCAGTCCCTGACAACCTTTCATCAGACACTTTAAAAGTGGCTGCAAGACACTCAGATCCTAGTCTGAGGACACAAAAGTTCCTAAGAAATTTACTACACTCATCACTATGGTAACTCATACTTTTATTATGATATCTGACAGAAGACAACCTTCTTCCCCCATTTTGTCCAACACAGATAAAATCACAGCTGCTTAGTACTTTGACCATGAGCCAACCACAGTTAAGTTTTTCCTGTTTTCATTCCTACCTGTGGTTCTTTTCTCTGTTTTCATTCTTTTTTTGCTGTTCTTCCATTACAGTCATTTAAAAAGATTTGAAATACGGAATTTGTATTTTGGTCCTGAAGACAACAAGACTAGGTCAACCTTCTCTCTTCTGGAAGGAGCTTTAAAGCTTCTTCCCTCATATTGAAGAAACTCAGCTGGTTTGTAGTTCACAATGGATTTAAGTGTTGAAAAGTCACTACTGGAATTTGGGAAGCACTGTCTCCAGCAGCTTTTACCAATACTGTTAAAAGTCTTTAATATGAACACTAAAACACCAAATTTGGATAAGTATAACAAAAAACGTTATTGCTGGATGGGAAACATCAGACTGATGGTCTTAAACAGCTTATCTGAGCACATGGATTGCTACAGCAAGGACTAACAGATTGGAATTGTAGCGAATATCTTCATTAGTTCACGAAGGCAAGCATCGCTGTAGCACAGCCCACGTGCTGTAAGACAGACTTCTATTTATTTGCACATGCAAAAAAGATGCATGTTTTTGCATATTTCTGGCTCACTCTGTAATTCTGTGGATTCTAAAAGGACATCAGCTGCAGTCTGAAAGGTGATTTGTCAGCTTGAAGAAAAAGTTCCTCTAACCACCCTTGAAGTGGAACAAACATTACTAAGTTAAAGTACTTCTTCCTACTAATGCTATTTGTATACTCTTTTTGTTTCTAGAGGTGTTTTAGCCAGGTTTAGTCTCACCCAGGCAGATGAAGAATAGGAAGGCAGCACTATCTGTGATAAGCATAAAGGAAATGTAGAGCTGGAGGATGACTGCGTAGAGCTGACATTGT